>NC_091282.1:17251322-17864238 GCF_032444005.1 Ranitomeya imitator
TTTTTTTAATCAATAACAACATGAAAGTAAGGTTAATATAACTTTCAACATAAATTCTTTAGTTTTACTCAAATTAGTTAATGCAAAAATGAGTACACCCCACATTAAACACTAACTACTTCATCAATCATTTTTTATGGCCTCCGTGATTTTTTAGGGACAGCATCAAGTTTTCTCAGCATGGAATGAACAAATTAGTGACATAGTGTAACATTTATCCTTTTTCCTTCTTCAAGAACGAGTTCTCTTAGTGCCTAGATGCTGGATGGAGAGTGATGATAACTTGTCTCACCATAGGTGTTTGGCAGGGTTCAGATCAGGATACACTTGGCCACTGAATCACTTTTACCCTGTCACTATAGATCAGTATAACTCGTATCTGTGAGTTCATGATACCATCAATTAAATATAGTTCCCTGACGCCAGCTGCACTCATGTAGCCTCAAATAAGGACTACCACCACCATGTATCACTGTAGGTACCATGCATTTTCATTGTATTCTTCACATTTGCAATTCCATACAGTTTTGAAGCCATCAGTTTCAAAAATATTTATTTTGGTCTCATCACTCCAGAGTCTCAGAAGTCTTCATACTTTTCAGCATTTATCACAAATGGTGTCCTCAAGTATTAAACCCATAAACGATTTTTTGGGTTTAGTGCACCCTTAAAACACAAGACTAATCACAACTAATCACAAACTTGGTAACCCACTTAGTAAAAGCACTGTGGAAACCAAAGGGTACTTCCCAATATGAAATAATTTTTATTGATACAATCATAAAAAAATATGAGAAAGGTGAAAGATAATTAAAAAGAATGGACAATAATACCATGGAATGCCACTTAGCACTAGCTATTAAGAATAGCATAGCCCCAATAGTAAATATGTGTTAACTCATAATTTTGATGCCTTCAATGTGAATGTACAATATTCATAGTCATGAAAATACAGAAAAATCTTTAAATGAGGTGTGTCCAAACGTTTGGTCTGTACTGTATATGTATTGAAGAATGTTAAAATTGCATTGCAATCAGATAACAATTGCAAAGCATTCGGATGTCAATTGGATGCTAGGTGTTAAAAATTGGATAGCACTAACATGAAAATCGCATGGCACTAGTCCTACTTTTCTGGACCAAAAGCATTAAGCTACTTACTGGTAGCGGCATTTCTCGGAGGCCCATGACAGCACGACGAGAGAGGGGATCCGCCCATTAGGAACAGGAAACCTACAGATACAAAAGGGCGGTACCTCTCCCTTGCCTCAGTTGTATTTCAGAGTCTTGAGAGGACTACCGCGGTTAGTGGTACACAAAAATATACACTATATACAGATTATATACAAAAATAGCAGACATCTATTGGGACTGGTATCATATTGTGAAATATATACATTTATATGGAGTGCAACCCCCACGTGAATAGGGAGGGAACTAAGGGTGCTGTCATGGGCCTCCGAGAAATGCCGCTACCAGTAAGTAGCTTAATGCTTTACTCGGACTCCCATGACAGCACGACGAGAGAATTACAGAGATGTAAGCTTCCTTAGGGAGGGACTATGGCCTGTAGCACCCTTAACCCGAATGTGAGATCAGAGGAAGCCCCCAAATCCAACCTATAGTGCTTAAAGAAGGTGGACGGGGATGACCATGTGGCCGCCTTACATATCTGGTCGATTGATACTCCAGACTTTTCCGCCCAGGATGTAGCCATGGCCCTGGTGGAATGCGCCCTCAGATTCTGCGGAGCCGGACCCCCACCTGCAGTATAAGCCAGAGAGATCGCCTCCCTAATCCACTTTGCTAGTGTGTACTTGGATACCCTGAGACCCTTTCTAGGATTTTGGAAAGATAAAAATAATGCATCATCTTTCTTCCAAGTGTCAGTAACTGAGATGTATTCTAGCAGGTATCTCCTAACGTCTAAAGTATGGAGTAGCTCTTCCTTAGGGTTAGCAGGATTAGGGAGGAAGGATGGTAAAATTATCTCTTGTGACCTGTGAAACCGTGATGATACTTTTGGTAAATAGGCTGGGTCCGGTCTGAGGATTACTCTGTCTGGTAGAAACTCTGTATAAGGGGAAACCCTGGAGAGAGCTTGTATGTCTCCTACTCTACGGGCAGATGTAATTGCTACCAGAAATGCTGTCTTAAGGGATAAGGCTTTAATTGAAGCTGATTGCAGAGGTTCAAACGGCTCTTTAGTCAATGCTGATAGGACTAAGTTGAGATCCCAAGGCATAGATCTATCTTTATGAATGGGTCTAGACCTACTAGATGCCTTAATGAACCTTGAGATCCAGTAATTATTGGCGATGTTACAGGAGAATAGAGCCCCTAGGGCCGAGACCTGTACCCTTAGAGTACTAGTGGATAGACCTAACTCTAAGCCTTTTTGCAAGAATTCTAAAATTTGTTTTACAGGTATTCCCTCTTCTAAATCGAAATCAGAAGAGGCTAGAAACTTTCGCCAGGTCCTAGCATAGATTGTTGTGGTTATTTGCTTCCTACTTTTCATAAGGGTTTCAATTAAACTCGGGGAGAACCCTTTGTTTTTCAGTAACGCCCTTTCAAAATCCATGCCGTTAAATGAAGGTTCTTTATTTGCGGATGACTGACTGGGCCCTGGTAGAGCAAATCCGGAATCTCCGGAAGCACCCAGGGATCCTCCACTGACATGTTCCTGAGCCAAGTGAACCAGGCTCTTCTGGGCCAGAATGGGGCAATCAGTATAATTCTGGCTTGATCTTCTCTTATTTTTCTGCCTACTAGGGGTAACAGGTCTAGTGGAGGAAATGCATACGCCAGCTGAAAATCCCAATTGATCAGAAGGGCGTCTACTGCCAGAGGATTCTCCCTGGGATTTAGGGAACAGAATTTTGTTGTCTTCCGGTTGTCTCTGGTAGCAAATAAATCTATTTCTGGATGTCCCCATTTGTGGACGATCTGATCGAACACGCGATTGCTTAGGGACCACTCCCCTTGCCTCAAGGTGTTGCGGCTTAGAAAGTCTGCTTTGACGTTTTCCTTTCCTCTTATGTGTAGAGCGGATAGGGATAAGAAGTGATTCTCTGCTGTCTGGAACAGACGATCCGCCACCCTCATCAGTGACTCGGAATGAGTTCCACCCTGATGATTTATGTATGCGACCGCCACCTGGTTGTCTGATAGGATCTTGACATGATGACCCTGCAGATATGAGAGGAATTTTTTCACTGAAAGCTCTACTGCCATTAACTCCTTCTGGTTGGAGGAGGCTGATGTTAGGGAGGGGGGCCATAGACCCTGAACCATCATGTCATCCATGTGTGCTCCCCAACCCGAAGGGCTAGCATCTGTTGTTACCACCCGTGTTACCTGTGATACCCAGGGAACTCCCGCCGATAAGTTCTCACTAACTAGCCACCACTTAAGAGATGTGAGTGCTTTTGGACCTAAGGTAATCTGACTCTGCAGGGACCCCTGTAAGATTTTGTCATTAACCAGCACCTCAGATTGTAATGGTCTGGTGTGGAATTGGGCCCAACGGACGGCGGGAATGCAAGAGGTTAAGGAACCCAATAGTGACATAGCCTGTCTAAGGGTCATGGAAGGTTTGACAATTGCCTTAGACACCTGATGCTGGATATGTAAGGATTTGTCGGGTGGAAGACAACACTGTTGGGATTCTGAGTTTAATGACAGTCCTAAGAATCTTTGTATTTTTTGAGGCTGTAAACGAGATTTTTCATAGTTAATGATCCACCCTAGACACTCCAGTCTGGATGTGGCTGTGTCTAGCTGGGACAGGCAATGGTCTGCTGAGTTCCCTACTATAAGAAAGTCATCCAGGTAGGGAATGATCAGGATGTCGGACTCTCGCAAGTGTGCCATGACCTCGGCTACTAGTTTAGTGAACACCCTAGGAGCCGCTGATAATCCAAAGGGGAGCGCTCTGAACTGGAAATGGCGAATGTTACCCCTTATTGACACAGCTACCCTCAGGAACCTCTGGAAATCTTCATGTATTGGAACATGATAGTATGCGTCTTTAAGATCTACAACTACCATGAAACAGTGATTAAACAACATCTTTATTGCTGAATTAATAGTTTCCATTTTGAAGGATTCATTAACCAGGAACTCATTAAGACATTTTAGATTAATGATCGTTCTAAAAGATCCATCTGGCTTTTTGATCAGAAAAAGAGGAGAATAAAATCCCCTTCCTCTTTCTAAATCTGGAATTTCCACCAATACTTTCTTGGCGCATAAGTTCATGACTTCAGCCTCTAGAGCAGCTTGCTCCAGGGGGGAGGAACGAAAAGGGGTTAATTTGAATTTATCTCGAGGCCAATGATTGAAGTCCAGCCTTAGACCTTTAGTAACAATGCCTCTGACCCATCTACTGATCGTTATGTCAAGCCACGCTGAGGAGAAGGCTGACAGTCTACCCCCCACAGGGATTGCTAGTCATTGGTCTGGTTTTTTCTGATCCTTTGAGGAACGGCGAAACATATATCCCGTACCTCTACCGCGTCTGTCTTCCCATCTGAAACTTTCTCTAGTGGGAGAGGATCCGCGTTTCTTTCCGCGACCAAATCTTCTTCGATTGAAGGGTAGGCGGTAGGATGCTGAGTACAGGCTTGGAAACTTCTTTTTGTCATCGCCTGCCTTTTCCAGCAACTCATCCAGTGTTGGGCCAAAGAGATACTGTCCCTCGCATGGAATGGCGCAGAGCTTAGTTCTGGATTGAATGTCCCCTGACCAGCACTTTAACCATAGGGCCCTGCGAGCCGCGTTAGATAGTCCTGCCGCTCTAGCTGCCATTCTGACGGAGTCCACAGAAGCATCCGACAGGAAGGCTGCAGCATTCTGAATTGTTGGTAGCGCTTTCAGAATAGAATCTCTGGATGCTCCATCCTTCAGCTGAGACTCTAATTGATCTAGCCAGACCATTAAAGACCTGGCTGTGCATGTTGCGGCAACCGCTGGTCTGAGGGATCCTGCTGCCATCTCCCAGGTACCTTTTAGAAAGATATCCGCCTTCCTGTCTAAGGGATCTTTGAGGGACCCCATATCCTCAAAGGGTAATGAGGCTTTCTTTGACGCCTTTGCTACTGCCGCGTCTAACTTAGGAGCTTTATCCCATGTATCCACCACCGGATCATCAAAGGGATACCTGCGTTTTAAGGCTGGCGGTAAGGCCCCCTTTTTTTCTGGTTTCTTCCATTCTCGGAGGATCAATTCTTGGATCTTCTCATTTACCGGAAAAGATCTGTGTTTTTTACGATCTAAACCACTAAACATTAACTCCTGTTTTGAGGGCTGTGATTTGGGTTCCTCTATACCCATCATGCCTCTAACTGATTTGACCACCCTGTCAATCTTATCCAAGGGTAGACAAAATCGTCCAGACTCCTCGTCTGATGAAGAGGAGAAAGGACTAGAGAGATAGGCATTTTCTTCTCCTTCATCTTCTGACGAATTAGAGTCCAGAGGGGCTCTATGCTTCGAGCCTTCCGCTTGGGATAGGGATCGTAATGACTCCCTTACTTCCAGCCGGATCATTTCTTTTATGTTTGCCGTACTCACGGACTCTTCCGCTACCTGGGGGAGGACAATATAGGTGATAACCACTATCTGACCTAAGGTCACTACCCCCCAACCACTCCTGTAGACCTCACCGTCTGTTGTATACAGGGGGCACATAACTTTTTAGTACAAGAGTCGGGCAAGGGGACTCCACAGAGGGCACATTCCTTATGTTTAGATTTGTCCGTACTCTTCTTCCCCTGGAAAGATAAAGTATAAGGGGCCTGCGTCACAGAGTGAACTTCCACGTAGATCACTTACCCGTGCGCCCAAGTCAAGTACCGGAATCCGAGGGGGTTCTTTCCTAGTCGAAGCTCTAGATCCCTGCTCGGATGAGCTTTTTCGACTGGTCTGGTCGCCTCTATCCTTTTTGGGCTTCTGACGCATCTCGTCTGACAGCTGCTGCTGCTGCTCACCACCACTCTCCATGACGAATTGCGACCAAAAGCAGGGTTCTGACATTGTAACCTGCTTATATCCCCCTTGGATCCGGTCAGCAGATGGGCCGGCGCTATCCCTATTGGTTCCGGACACCGCAGGAGGGCTGTCGGGAGAACTGGCGTCCAGATGCGATGGGCGCCGCCATCTTGGATCGTCCGCACATGCGCAGACGTCCGGCGACCCGGAAGCGGCTACCAAACTCCGCCCCCCCACGTCACCGCACCCGGAAACGCTCCAGCACATGCTGAGAGCCGTGCAGGACGCCGGGGACGGATCGGCAGCATTCCGGAGCTCACTCCACGCACCTGAGCCCGGCACCCGCAGCCATGCCGCACAGCTGCGCCACCAATGGGAATACTTACCTGCGCCGACGCTGTTGGATGCAGGAAATCCTCCGGACTCCGCTTCCTGCTGCGAACGCCACAGACGTGCAATCCAGCAAGGACCACCGTGGCGTCTCCAGGGATCTCCGCACCGGCCGAGGTAGGAGACCCCCCCGCTACCGTAATCGGCCGGCCGGCCTGGGCTTCTGTCTGTAGGCACCCGTCCCCTCAGGAACAGGAAACCAACTGAGGCAAGGGAGAGGTACCGCCCTTTTGTATCTGTAGGTTTCCTGTTCCTAATGGGCGGATCCCCTCTCTCGTCGTGCTGTCATGGGAGTCCGAGTAAATCAGAACTTTTTTTTCATAGTGCTGTGTATGAGACCTTAGTGAAGGTACAGGAGCAGAGGAACAGATGAAGGAGGATGAGGAGGAAGATGTGATGGGCGCGGAACAGTCAGGAGATGAAGAGGATAATGATGCTCTCTTAATTGTCCATGGTTGGCGGGAGGGGACAGAGGAAGCAACTTTAAGTATTACCCCGCCACCAACACACCATGGTCTTGGACCTCATGAAAGCGCTCGACATGAGTGCCTTCTTGCTGCACTGTCTGCAACATGATGCCTGTAAGGGGTATGGGGCCAGTTCAATGTCCTGCACTCCTTGAATATGTCCCTGGCGTGTAAATATGCCTGACAGAAACCGTATACTTCATGTGTCATGTAATGTAGATACAGCTCAAAAAAAAATAAAGGGAACACTAAAATCCCACATCCTAGATATCTCTGAATGAAATATTCCAGTTGCAAATTTTTATTCATTGCAGAATGTGTTCAGAACAATAGAACATAACAATTATCAATGTAAATCAAAATGAATACCCCATGGAGGTCTGGATTTGGAATGATGCTCAAAATCAAAGTGGAAAATCAAATTACAGGCTGATCCAACTTCAGTGGAAATGCCTCAAGACAAGGAAATGATGCTCAGTAGTGTGTGTGGCCTCCACATGCCTGTATGATTTCCCTACAATGCCTGGGCATGCTCCTGATGGGGCGGCGGATGGTCTCCTGAGGGATCTCCTCCCAGACCTGAACTAAAGCATCCGCCAACTCCTGGACAGTCTGTGGTGCAACGTGACGTTGGTGGATGGTGCGAGACATGATGTCCTAGATGTGCTCAATCGGATTCAGGTCTGGGGAACGGGCGGACCAGTCCATAGCTTCAATGCCTTCATCTTGCAGGAACTGCTGACACACTCCAGCCACATGAGGTCTGGCATTGTCCTGCATTAAGAGGAACCCAGGGCCAACCGCACCAGCATATGGTCTCACAAGGAGTCTGAGGATCTCATCTCGGTACCTAATGGCAGTCAGGCTACCTCTGGCGAGCACATGGAGGGCTGTGCAGGTCTCTAAAGAAATGCCACCCCACACCATTACTGACCCACTGCCAAACCGGTCATGCTGAAGGATGTTGTAGGCAGATTGCTCTTCACTGCGTCTCCAGACTCTGTCACATCTGTCACATTTGCTCAGTGTGAACCTGCTTTCATCTGTGAAGAGCACAGGGCACCAGTGGTGAATTTGCCAATCCTGGTAACATAGTTAGTAAGGCCGAAAAAAGACATTTGTCCATCCAGTTCAGCCTATATTCCATCATAATAAACCCCCAGATCTACGTCCTTCTACAGAACCTAATAATTGTATGATACAATATTGTTCTGCTCCAGGAAGACATCCAGGCCTCTCTTGAAACCCCCCGAACGAGTTCGCAATCACCACCTCCTCAGGCAAGCAATTCCAGATTCTCACTGCCCTAACAGTAAAGAATCCTCTTCTATGTTGGTGGAAAAACCTTCTCTCCTCCAGACTCAAAGAATGCCCCCTCGTGCCCATCACCTTCCTTGGTATAAACAGATCCTCAGCGAGATATTTGTATTGTCCCCTTATATTCTTATACATGGTTATTAGATCGCCCCTCAGTCGTCTTTTTTCTAGACTAAATAATCCTAATTTCGCTAATCTATCTGGGTATTGTAGTTCTCCCATCCCCTTTATTAATTTTGTTGCCCTCCTTTGTACTCTCTGTAGTTCCATTATATCCTTCCTGAGCACCGGTGCCCAAAACTGGACACAGTACTCCATGTGCGGTCTAACTAGGGATTTGTACAGAGGCAGTATAATGCTCTCATCATGTGTATCCAGACCTCTTTTAATGCACCCCATGATCCTGTGTGCCTTGGCAGCTGCTGCCTGGCACTGGCTGCTCCAGGTAAGTTTATCATTAACTAGGATCCCCAAGTCCTTCTCCCTGTCAGATTTACCCAGTGGTTTCCCGTTCAGTGTGTAATGGTGATATTGATTCCTTCTTCCCATGTGTATAACCTTACATTTATCATTGTTAAACCTCATCTGCCACCTTTCAGCCCAAGTTTCCAACTTATCCAGATCCATCTGTAGCAGAATACTATCTTCTTGTATTAACTGCTTTACATAGTTTTGTATCATCTGCAAATATCGATATTTTACTGTGTAAACCTTCTACCAGATCATTAATGAATATGTTGAAGAGAACAGGTCCCAATACTGACCCCTGCGGTACCCCACTGGTCACAGCGACCCAGTTAGAGACTATACCATTTATAACCACCCTCTGCTTTCTATCACTAAGCCAGTTACTAACCCATTTACACACATTTTCCCCCAGACCAAGCATTCTCATTTTGTGTACCAACCTCTTGTGCGGCACGGTATCAAACGCTTTGGAAAAATCGAGATATACCACGTCCAATGACTCACCGTGGTCCAGCCTATAGCTTACCTCTTCATAAAAACTGATTAGATTGGTTTGACAGGAGCGATTTCTCATAAACCCATGCTGATATGGAGTTAAACAGTTATTCTCATTGAGATAATCCAGAATAACATCCCTCAGAAACCCTTCAAATATTTTACCAACAATAGAGGTTAGACTTACTGGCCTATAATTTCCAGGTTCACTTTTAGAGCCCTTTTTGAATATTGGCACCACATTTGCTATGCGCCAGTCCTGCGGAACAGACCCCGTCGCTATAGAGTCCCTAAAAATAAGAAATAATGGTTTATCTATTACATTACTTAGTTCTCTTAGTACTCGTGGGTGTATGCCATCCGGACCCGGAGATTTATCTATTTTAATCTTATTTAGCCGGTTTCGCACCTCTTCTTGGGTTAGATTGGTGACTCTTAATATAGGGTTTTCATTGTTTCTTGGGATTTCACCTAGCATTTCATTTTCCACCGTGAATACCGTGGAGAAGAAGGTGTTTAATATGTTAGCTTTTTCCTCGTCATCTACAACCATTCTTTCCTCACTATTTTTTAAGGGGCCTACATTTTCAGTTTTTATTCTTTTACTATTGATATAGTTGAAGAACAGTTTGGGATTAGTTTTACTCTCCTTAGCAATGTGCTTCTCTGTTTCCTTTTTGGCAGCTTTAATTAGTTTTTTAGATAAAGTATTTTTCTCCCTATAGTTTTTTAGAGCTTCAATGGTGCCATCCTGCTTTAGCAGTGCAAATGCTTTCTTTTTACTGTTAATTGCCTGTCTTACTTCTTTGTTTAGCCACATTGGGTTTTTCCTATTTCTAGTCCTTTTATTCCTACAAGGTTTAAACCGCTTACAGTGCCTATTTAGGATGTTCTTAAACATTTCCCATTTATTATCTGTATTCTCATTTCTGAGGATATTGTCCCAGTCTACCAGATTAAGGGCATCTCTAAGCTGGTCAAACTTTGCCTTCTTAAAGTTCAGTGTTTTTGTGACTCCCTGACAAGTCCCCCTAGTGAAAGACAGGTGAAACTGTACAATATTGTGGTCGCTATTTCCTAGATGCCCGACCACCTGCAGATTTGTTATTCTGTCAGGTCTATTAGATAGTATTAGGTCTAAAAGTGCTGCTCCTCTGGTTGGATTCTGCACCAATTGTGAAAGATAATTTTTCTTGGTTATTAGCAGAAACCTGTTGCCTTTATGGGTTTCACAGGTTTCTGTTTCCCAGTTAATATCCGGGTAGTTAAAGTCCCCCATAACCAGGACCTCATTAAGGGTTGCAGCTTCATCTATCTGCTTTAGAAGTAGACTTTCCATGGTTTCTGTTATATTTGGGGGTTTGTAACAGACCCCAATGAGAATTTTGTTACCATTTTTCCCTCCATGAATTTCGACCCATATGGACTCGACATCCTCATTCCCTTCGCTAATATCCTCCCTTAAAGTGGACTTTAGACAAGACTTTACATAGAGACAAACCCCTCCTCCTCTCCGATCCTTTCTAAACAGATCTGTGTCCTGTGGCAAATGCCAAGCACCTTGCACAGTGTTGGGCTGTGAGCACAACCCCCATCTGTGGACGTCGGGCACTCAGACCATCCTCATGGAGATGTGGTCTGTGGTCCGGTCCCCACCTGCAGAACCACTCCTTTATTGAGGGGGTCTTGATGATTGCCAATAATTTCCATCTGTTGTCTATTCCATTTGCACAACAGCATGTGAAATTGATTGTCAATCCATGTTGCTTCCTAAGTGGACAGTTTGATTTCACAGGAGTTTGATTTGCATGGAGTTATATTCTGTTGTGCAAGTGTTCCCTTTATTTTTATGAGCAGTGTATATATACACACCTCTGGCAAAAATTAAGAGACTACTGCAAAATGTTCAGTTTCTCTGATTTCTCTTTATAGGTATAGTTTTTTGAGTAAAATGAAAATTGTTCTTTTATTCTATAAACTATTGACAACATGTCTCCAAATTTCCATGTAATACATTTTGCATTTTTTTTTAAGGAGAAATAGTCAAAATTAAAAAAAAAGAAAACACAATGCTTGCAGACCTCAAATCATGCAAAGAAAACAAGTTCATAATCATTTAGGAACAACAATACTAATGTTTTCACTCAGGAAGAGTTCAGAGATCAATATTTTGTGGAATAAGGCTGCGTGCACACATCCGGAAATTGGCCTGCGTTTTCCCGCTAAACACTAGCGTTTTACAAGTGTAATTAGCTTGCAGAATGCCAGTGCTTTCCGAGCGATCTGTAGCATCGCTTGGAAAACTGATTGACAGGTGGGTCACACATAGTGTTTGACAAGTGTGACCAACTTTTTACCATTGATGCTGCCTATGCAGCATCAATAGTAAAAAGATCTAACGGCAAAAATAATAAAAAATAAAAAAAGTGATATTCTCACCTTCTGGCATCCCCGGCAGGCTTCCAGCTTCTTTCGATGCTCCCGTTCCCAGTAATGCCTAGCGGCATTGACCCCAGATGATGGAGCGGTCTCGCATTGTCGCAAGGCATCATTAGGAACGCAAGCATCGCAAGGAGCAGGAAGGTGGGAATATCACAATTTTTTATTTTAAGTCTCCTCTTCTCCACCCTGGGTACCAACCACACATGATCCGCTCACTTCCCGCATGGTGGGCATAGACACATGCGGAAATTAAGTGGATCAATGCATTCTAGACACATGCGGAAATTAAGTGGATCAATGCATTCCTATGTGTGTGGAATCCCTGCGATTCCGAACAAAGAATGAACATGCTGCTTTTTTTTCCGGAATGCTATCCTGCTGCGGAAAAAGACGCAACATGTGCACAAAAATTGCAGATTGCATTCTAATAATAGGATGCTTAATGTATGCGCTTTTTTGCAGTTTTATCGTGAAAATTCCTGAACGTGTGCACACAGCCTTACCATGATTTATAATTCCAGTTTTCATGCGTCTTGGCAGCTTTCCACCAGGTTTTCACACTGCTTTTGGGTGACCGTATGCCACTCCTGGTACAATAATGTAAGCAGTTCTTCTTTGTTTGATGGCTTGTGACTATCCATCATCCTCTTGATTATATTCCAGAGGTTTTCAATGCGGTTCAGGTCAGGAGATTGGGCGGCCCATGATAGGGATGATGTGGTGGTCTCTTAATTTTTGCCAGAGCTGTATATCAGCAAGGCGGCTCAGTGGTTAGCCCTGTACGGTGGCTCAGTGGTTAGCACTGCAGCCTTGCAGCGCTAGAGTCCTGGGTTCAAATCCCACCAAGGACAACATCTGCAAGGAGTTAGTATGTTCTCCCTGTGTTGCGTGGGTTTCCTCCGGGTTCCTCCCACATTCCAAAGACATACTGATAGGGAATTTAGATTGTGAGACCCGAAGAGGGGACAGATATAGGGCTAATTCAGGAGAATAGTAAGGCAAGTGACCCCAACATCACCGCTATGCTAGACAGGAGTCGAGAGGCGCAGAGCATCGCAGCTATGCTAGAGAGGAGTCGGGAGACGCAGAGCAACGCAGCTATGCTAGAGAGGAGTCGGGAGACGCAGAGCATCGCAGCTATGCTAGAGAGGAGTCGGGAGACACAGCAACGCAGCTATGCTAGAGAGGAGTCGGGAGGCGCAGAGCATCGCAGGTACGCTAGGAGTCGGGAGACGCAGAACAACGCAGCTATACTAGAGAGGAGTCGGGAGACGCAGAGCATCGCAGCTATGCTAGAGAGGAGTCGAGAGGCGCAGAGCATCGCAGCTATGCTAGAGAGGAGTCGGGAGACGCAGAGCAACGCAGCTATGCTAGAGAGGAGTCGAGAGGCGCAGAGCATCGCAGCTATGCTAGAGAGGAGTCGAGAGGCGCAGAGCATCGCAGCTATGCTAGAGAGGAGTCGGGAGACGCAGAGCATCGCAGCTATGCTAGAGAGGAGTCGGGAGACGCAGAGCATCGCAGCTATGCTAGAGAGGAGTCGAGACGCGCAGAGCATCGCAGCTATGCTAGAGAGGAGTCGGGAGACGCAGAGCAACGCAGCTATGCTAGAGAGGAGTCGGGAGACGCAGAGCAACGCAGCTATGCTAGAGAGGAGTCGGGAGACGCAGAGCATCGCAGCTATGCTAGAGAGGAGTCGGGAGGCGCAGAGCATCGCAGCTATGCTAGAGAGGAGTCGAGACGCGCAGAGCATCGCAGCTATGCTAGAGAGGAGTCGGGAGACGCAGAGCAACGCAGCTATGCTAGAGAGGAGTCGGGAGACGCAGAGCTACTATAGAAAGGGGCCGGGAGCCTCAGAGCATCGCAGGTATAATACAGAGTCTGTACAAGGCCGGTGGTATTAATGTTTTGGTTGAACAGCTCATCAGACACTTTGGCTGAGGTCTGACAACCTCAGGGCTCACACACATCAGCACACAGGATATTATCTCTGGATAATCATGGCTTTATTTTTTGGCCAATCAAAACCAGCGATGGTTCTCAGCACAACATGTCTGCACAAGTTACAGCACAGAAACAGCAGATCTACACGTGACCCACGGGACAAACTGCCCCGGCGTCACATCCTCTGCCCCAGTCACTACTGGTTTGATACGTAGGATCTGATATACTCTAGTCACATCCAGAACTGCAGTGGATGCCACAGCTCCGGATGTGACTGAAGAAGACGCAGTAGATTTGTGCTGCAGCTTCAGACATGACTGGTGGATAAGTTGCGGCAGAATTCTGCTCGCAGCTCCGGACGTAACTGGTAGATAATTGGCAGAATTCTGCTCGCAGCTCCGGATGTGAGGCTTCCTCAGTCCCAGGAGCACTTAGTCCCTCAGCACTATAGTCAGTCCCGTGCCTCACTCCTCATGGGCTCGGTAGACCCGGATGTGGATGGCAGAGTTGTTGCGGTGGCGGGTGCCCGGTTCTCCGTCCTCTCCTCCCTCGGCCTCCATGTCATCAGTCAGCTCCACGGTGGAGGTGCTGGCGGACAGGAGGAGGGTCTCCGGCATGGCGAGCTGAAGCTGTAGTGCCAGGTTAATGGCGCGGCCGATGGCGAGGCCCAGTCCATGCACCCTCAGCTCCTTCTGCCCCCCACTCTCCAGGAGGCGACGGCAGCGAGACAGCTGGGCCCTGAAATCTGTCTTTGTGTTCACGTAGATGTCATTGGGGCCACGGGGCGGGCGGGGGGCCGGGCGGCGGCGGTGACACGGGGGTCTCTCCTGTACAGATGTCTGTTCAGCCATGGCCTGTAAAAGAAGAAAGAGTTAAAGGATGATGAGGCTTGTAGTCCTTCACAAATCTGCAAAAAGTCCTCCAGAAAGAACTATAATCCCCAGCATGTCCTGGGGTAAGACGTATCAGGCCTGCACTCCTGTCTCCGAAGGATGGGCCCTATGTTCAGTGCCGCCACGAGGAGCGCCTGCAGCACAGACACCACATGGCACCGTACAAGCCCTCGAGAACCCCACTGTGGAGTACATGACCTAGAGGCCCCCCTACCGCAGAGCACCATACATGACCTAGAGGCCCCCCTACCGCAGAGCACCATACATGACCTAGAGGCCCCCCTACCGCAGAGCACCGTACATGACACGGAGGACCCCCGCAGTACAGGCCCCCCCACCACAGAGCACCGTACAAGACACGGAGGCCCCCCGCCGTACAGGCCCCCCCCCCCCACCACCACAGAGCTCCGTATATATGACACGGAGGCCCCCCACCGTACAGGCCCCCCACCACAGAGCACCGTACATGACACGGAGGCCCCCCGCCGTACAGGCCCCCCCCACCACAGAGCTCCGTATATATGACACGGAGGACCCCCCACCGTACAGGCCCCCCCACCACAGAGCACCGTACATGACACGGAGGCCCCCCGCCGTACAGCACCCCCCACCACAGAGCTCCGTACATGACACGGAGGACCCCTGCAGTACAGGCCCCCCCACCACAGAGCACCGTACAAGACACGGAGGCCCCCCGCTGTACAGGCCCCCCTCACCACCACAGAGCTCCGTATATATGACACGGAGGCCCCCCACCACAGAGCACCGTACATGACACGGAGGCCCCCCGCCGTACAGGCCTCCCCCCCCCCCCACCACCACAGAGCTCCGTATATATGACACGGAGGCCCCCCACCGTACAGGCCCCCCACCACAGAGCACCGTACATGACACGGAGGCCCCCCGCCGTACAGGCCCCCCCCACCACAGAGCTCCGTATATATGACACGGAGGACCCCCCACCGTACAGGCCCCCCCACCACAGAGCACCGTACATGACACGGAGGCCCCCCGCCGTACAGGCCCCCCCCACCACAGAGCTCCGTATATATGACACGGAGGCCCCCCTACCGCAGAGCTCCGTATATATATATGACACGGAGGCCCCCCCACCGTACAGGCCCCCCTACCGCAGAGCACCGTACATGACACGGAGGCCCCCCCCACCATACAGTCCCCCCCACCACAGAGCTCCGTATATATGACACGGAGGCCCCCCACCGTACAGGCCACACCACCACAGAGCTCCGTATATATGACACGGAGGCCCCCCGCCGTACAGGCCCCCCCACCACAGAGCACCGTACATGACACGGAGGCCCCCCGCCGTACAGGCCCCCTACCGCAGAGCACCGTACATGACACGGAGGCCCCCCCACCATACAGGCCCCCCCACCACAGAGCTCCGTATATATGACACGGAGGCCCCCCCGCCGTACAGGCCACCCCACCACCGTATATATGACACGGAGGCCCCCCGCCGTACAGGCCCCCCACCACAGAGCTCCGTATATATGACACGGAGGCCCCCCCGCCGTACAGGCCACCCCACCACAGAGCACCGTATATATGACACGGAGGCCCCCCGCCGTACAGGCCCCCCACCACAGAGCTCCGTATATATGACACGGAGGCCCCCCTGCCATACAGGCCCCCCCTACCGCAGAGCTCCGTATATATGACACGGAGGCCCCCCGCCGTACAGGCCACCCCACCACAGAGCACCGTACATGACAGAGGCCCCCCCCACCGTACAGGCCCCCCTAACGCAGAGCTCCGTATATATGACACGGAGGCCCCCCGCCATACAGGCCCCCCTACCGCAGAGCACCGTATATATGACACGGAGGCCCCCCGCCATACAGGCCCCCCCTACCGCAGAGCTCAGAATATATGACACGGAGGCCCCCCCACCGTACAGGCCTCCTCCCTACCGCAGAGCTCCGTATATATATGACACGGAGGCCCCCCAACCATACAGGCCCCCCTACCGCAGAGCACCCTACATGACACGGAGGCCCCCCCACCGTATAGGCCCCCCTACCGCAGAGCACCGTACATGACACGGAGGCACCATCGCAGAGCACCGTACATGACACGGAGGCCCCCCCACCGCAGAGCACCGTACATGACACGGAGGCACCACCGCAGAGCACCGTACATGACACAGAGGCCCCCCGCCGTACAGGCCCCTCTACCGCAGAGCACCGAATATATGACACGGAGGCCCCACCACCACAGAACTCCGAAGATGACACGGAGGCCCCCCGCCCACCGTGAAGCACCATATAACAGCATAAAGGATCCCAGGGCAAAACGTCACAAGAGGCGCTAGTGACCGCACACAGAACCTCAGGACAGGACAGAACATCAGCAGAGGCCGCTGGTGGCTGCGCAGCACAATGTCCACGGTGCGCTCACATCGCCAGTACACAGCGGGCCGTCACCGGTCACATTCCCCAGTACACAGCGGGCCGTCACCGGTCACATTCCCCAGTACACAGCGGGCCGTCACCTGTCACATTCCCCAGTACACAGCGAGCCGTCACCGCTCACATAACCCCAGTACACAGCGGGACGTCACCGGTCACATTCTCCAGTACACAGCGAGCCGTCACCGGTCACATTCTCCAGTACACAGCGGGCTGTCACCGGTCACATTCCCCAGTACACAGCGGGCAGTCACCTGTCACATTCCCCAGTACACAGCGAGCCGTCACCGGTCACATTCCCCAGTACACAGCGGGCAGTCACCGGTCACATTCTCCAGTACACAGCGGGCAGTCACCGGTCACATTCCCCAGTACACAGCGGGCCGTCACCGGTCACATTCCCCAGTACACAGCGGGCCGTCACCTGTCACATTCCCCAGTACACAGCGAGCCGTCACCGCTCACATAACCCCAGTACACAGCGGGACGTCACCGGTCACATTCCCCAGTACACAGCGGGACGTCACCGGTCACATTCCCCAGTACACAGCGGGCCGTCACCGGTCACATTCTCCAGTACACAGCGGGCTGTCACCGGTCACATTCCCCAGTACACAGCGGGCAGTCACCTGTCACATTCCCCAGTACACAGCGAGCCGTCACCGCTCACATAACCCCAGTACACAGCGGGACGTCACCGGTCACATTCTCCAGTACACAGCGGGCCGTCACCGGTCACATTCCCCAGTACACAGCGGGCCGTCACCGGTCACATTCTCCAGTACACAGCGGGCTGTCACCGGTCACATTCCCCAGTACACAGCGGGCTGTCACCGGTCACATTCCCCAGTACACAGCGGGCAGTCACCGCTCACATTCCCCAGTACACAGCGGGCAGTCACCGGTCACATTCTCCAGTACACAGCGGGCAGTCACCGGTCACATTCCCCAGTACACAGCGGGCCGTCACCGGTCACATTCCCCAGTACACAGCGGGCCGTCACCGGTCACATTCCCCGGTACACAGCGGGCCGTCACCGGTCACATTCCCCAGTACACAGCGGGCCGTCACCGGTCACATTCCCCAGTACACAGCGGGCAGTCACCGGTCACATTCTCCAGTACACAGCGGGCAGTCACCGGTCACATTCCTCAGTTCACAGCAGGCCGTCACCGCTCACATTCCCCAGTACACAGCGGGCCGTCACCGGTCACATTCCCCAGTACACAGCGGGCCGACACCAGTCACATTCCCCAGTACACAGCGGGCCGTCACCGGTCACATTCCCCAGTACACAGCGGGCACGAGGCTGAAGTTAGTTTCTTATTCGTTCAGTTTCTTATTCGGAGCTGAAGTTGGTTTCTTATTCGTCAGTTTCTTATTCGGCATTTTTTTCTTTTCTGTTTTTTATAAGGTTAACAAAAAATGATCATCACAATGATAAAAGACAATGCAGCGAGGAGCCCTGATGTGAATACACTTAAAAACGGCAAAAAAAAACAACAATAAAACTGGTACAAAAATGGGCATCAAAGAGTGCTGAAGAAAGGGTTAAATGCCTTTGGGCCACTGATCTAACACTGCAGACATAGAGAACAGGGCGCCCCACATCCAAACCAGTTATTTACAGCCTTGCCCAAATGGGTTCTGGGCATCAGAACTGGCATCAAAGTGGGTAGACAGTCAATTTTTGCCATTTGAATAAGTAACTGAAGTTTTTAAGGGGTTAAATGCCTTTGGGCCACTGATCTGACACTTAAAACATACAGACAGTGATGCCCTGCATCAAATCCACGTCCCTCCAGCCTGGCCCAAATGGGTTCTGGGCACCAGAACTGGCATTAAAGTGGGCAAACAGGCCATTTTCTCAGATTTGAATAAGTAACTGATGTTTTTAAGGGGTTAAATGCATTTGGGCCACTGATACCACAGTCCATACATATAAAACAGGGAGCCCCACATCAAAAACAGGTCTCTTCAGCCTGTCCCAAATGGGTTCTGGGCATCAGAACTAGCATAAAAGTGGGCAAACAGCCCTTTTTCACAGATTTGAATAACTAACTGATGTTTTTAAGGGGTTAAATGCCTTTGAGCCACTGATACCACAGTGCATACGTCAGGAAATAGGAAGAAGTCCTGATTACTTCAATTACACATACAGCGCTCTGAGCTGCAATTTCCTCTGCCTGCCCACACAAGGCTGGAATTCTAAGCCACTCTCTCCCTCCTCCCACTATACAGCCGTAATGTAAGACGAGCCTGCCAGGTTCATTGAAGAATTTATATGGCCCTGTGCTGCTGTCACGATAATGCCAAAAATTGTCATGTTGTGAGTGTAGTTTCAGAAGGACATGGCTAACCACACACACACACACTCACAATG
This sequence comes from Ranitomeya imitator, assembly GCF_032444005.1. Classification (NCBI taxonomy): domain Eukaryota; kingdom Metazoa; phylum Chordata; class Amphibia; order Anura; family Dendrobatidae; genus Ranitomeya; species Ranitomeya imitator. Next base: position 17,270,546 of record NC_091282.1, read on the forward strand.
CAGCTGCGACCCCTTGCTCTCCCGCCCCCCCCCCCCAGCTTCACTCCTACCTGAAACAAAGCCTATGATAGAGACTGGGCAACCTGATACTAATGGCAGGCAGGGTGTGGTTTTAAACTGCAGGTGACCAATCCAGCAAAGCCACCCGTTGTCCCTCCCCTCTCACAATGGTAACCAGGGTAAATATCGGGTTACTAAGCGCGGCCCTGTTGCCATTATAAAAGTGAAAAAAAAAATAAAAAAAAACACTACATACTCACATTCCGCTGTCTGTCACGCCCCTCGCAGCTAAATTGTGAGTGTGTGTGTGTGGTTAGCCATGTCCTTCTGAAACTACACTCACAACATGACATTTTTTGGCATTATCGTGACAGCAGCACAGGGCCATATAAATTCTTCAATGAACCTGGCAGGCTTGTTGTCACGATATGGTATGAAATATCATACATCTCTTGCTAGCAGGCTGTGGGCTAAAAAGCCCCCCCTTCCCTTTTGGCTCAGCCAGGAGCTGCCTTGCCAATGTACTGGGGGTAGTTTTATTGAAGAAAGGAATTTACGATCGCTTTGGAAGGCTCCAACTGTTCTCTAGCTATAACTGGATTAGAAATTTCCAGAATCCATGAAAGTTCTTTGTTTTGTTTTTGTAAGATATTACGCAAACCGTTTACGTTAAGAACACGAAAATATATATTCTTAATCTCCCTCGGTGGATCTACCCATCCCTCGAAACACGGGATTCTAACTCCATCTGGTAAAGAAGTAGGAATTTCTCTGTAAATATGTATCACAGATAGGACATATTTGATCTCATTAGAATGCCCACGTTAATCCGAGATGAATGCTGGGTTTGTTATGACTATGACATGTTTTGTAGCGAAGTTATAGAAATTAGAGAAAATAGTTTAAAGTTTAGTTAGACTGAAAAGGTAGGAGGGTCTGGGATAGCCAGCCCTGTTGGTGATGTCACCAAGCTGAGCTAGAACTGTCTGCCCAGATCCCAGCAGTCAGTCTGCTGCTGGAAGGAAATGTGAGTCTGATCTGAAGAGCTGTATCTCATGCATTGGGACAGATGGAAACTCCACTAGCCTGGTTGCCTGCAATGCTTTGAACACATGTGTTAGGGTACCGTCACACAGTGGCATTTTGATCGCTACGACGGCACGATTTGTGACGTTCCAACGATATATCCATGACGTTCCAGCGATCTCGTTGTGTCTGACACGCTCCTGCAATCAGGGACCCCGCTGAGAATCGTACGTCGTAGCAGATCGTTTGAAACTTTCTTTCGTCGTCTAGTGTCCCGCTGTGGCGGCATGATCGCATGGTGTAACAAAGCTGTGCACGATATTGTATACGATGTGCGCATAGTAACCAACGGCTTCTACATCGCACATACGTCATGAAATTATCGCTCCAGCGTCGTACATTGCAAAGTGTGACAGCAGTCTATGACGCTGGAGCGATATTGTTACGATGCTGGAGCGTCACGGATCGTGCCGTCGTAGCGATCAAAATGCCACTGTGTGATGGTACCCTTATTCTCATGTAATCCTTGTTTTTTTTTTTTTATAGTTACCCTGTACATATTTGCAATTGTCTCATTTGTAACATCTTTTTATATAAACACTGCCTGAAACTTTTGATGGGGTATATTATTTAATACTAGTTCATCCTGTCCTAAACCGTACCCTAAAGGTACCTTCACACATAACGATATTGTTAACGATATCGTTGCTATTTGTGACGTAGCAACGATATCGTTAATGAAATCCATCAGGCCCCTGCTGGGAGATCGTTGGTCGCTGAACAAAGTCCAGAACTTTATTTCGTCGCTGGACTCCCTGGAGACATCGCTGGATCGGCGTGTGTGACACCGATCCAGCGATGTCTTCACTGGTAACCAGGGTAAACATCGGGTAACTAAGCGCAGGGCCGCGCTTAGTAACCCGATGTTTACCCTGGTTACCATGCTAAAAGTAAAAAAAAACAAACAGTACATACTTACCTACAGCCGTCTGTCCTCCAGCGCTGTGCTCTGCTCTCCTCCTGTACTGTCTGTGAGCCGGAAAGCAGAGCGGTGACGTCACCGCTCTGCTTTCCGGCTCACAGACAGTACAGGAGGAGAGCAGAGAAGCAGAGCGCAGCGCTGGAGGACAGACAGCGGTAGGTAAGTATCTAGTGTTTGTTTTTTTTTTACTTTTAGCATGGTAACCAGGGTAAACATCGGGTTACTAAGCGCGGCCCTGCGCTTAGTTACCCGATGTTTACCCTGGTTACCGGCATCGTTGGTCGCTGGAGAGCGGTCTGTGTGACAGCTCTCCAGCGACCAAACAGCGACGCTGCAGCGATCCGAATCGTTGTCGGTATCGCTGCAGCGTCGCTTAATGTGAAGGGGCCTTAAGTCTCCCGAAGGGAATTATGCTACTGTGTTGGGTTAGCTTCGGACCCTTTAATCGAAGCTGGTGGCAGCATACGTTTTGTACTGAGTAGTTGGGTGGCGTTGTAGCGACTGCGGCATGATAATTGATTCTGCCTGAGTGGGAGTAGTTTATCGCGTCGCTGCAGCGTGCCCAATAGCCAGTACATAGCAGGCAGTCTGTCTGGCGACTAATTACCCAGGGTGCAGTACCTAATCTGACCTGAGAGTAAGGGGGGCGCCAGAGAGCTGCAAGTGTTAAGTGGAACTGTAAGCGGGATATACATAAATCCCTGCAGTTTGTGGTATATTGAAGAGCAGTGGGATACCTAGAATAAGCCCCTGCTGTAAACTAAGAGGTCAATAGCCTTGTGTGTGTTGTTTCATCACATTGTGGAGTGGAGGGATAACTAAGATAAGCCCCCCTGCACATGTGATAGCTGTCTGTTGGCCTAAAGTCAACCCGATCTGTGACGGTCACGGTGTGAATCGTGACAAATTGGTGGCAGTGGTCAGGGAATCCTGACACTCGTCTTACATTACGGCTGTATAGTGGGAGGAGGGAGAAAGAGTGGCTTAGAATTCCAGCCTTGTGCTGGCAGGCAGAGGAAATTGCAGCTCAGAACGCTGTATGTGTAATTGAAGTAATCAAGACTTCTTCCTGTTTCCTGACATATGCACTGTGGTATCAGTGGCTCAAAGGCATTTAACCCCTTCAAAACATCAGTTCGTTATTCAAATCTGTGAAAAAGGGCCGTTTGCCCACTTTGATGCCAGTTCTGGTGCCCAGAACGCATTTAGGCCAGGCTGTAGGGACATGGGTTTGATGCAGGGCATCAATATTTTTGTATTTTAAGTGTCAGATCAGTGGACCAAAGGCATTTAACCCCTTAAAAACATCAGTTACTTATTCAAATCTGTGAAAATGGGCTATTTGCCCACTTTGATGCCAGTGCTGATGCCCAGAACCCATTTGGGCCAGGCTGAAGAGAACTGTTTTTGATGTGGGGCTCCCTGTTCTATATGTATGCACTGTGGTATCTGTGGACCAAAGGCATCTAACACCTTAAAAATAACAGTTACTTATTCAAATCTATGAAAATGGGCTGTTTGCCCATTTTGATGCCAGTTCTGGTGCCCAGAACCCATTTGGGCCAAGCTGGAGGGACCTGGGTTTGATGCAGGGCTTCACTATCTGTATATTTTAAGTGTCAGATCAGTGGCCCAAAGGCATTTAACCCTTTCTTCAGCGCTCTTTGGTGCCCACTTTGATGCCCATTTTTGTGCCAGTTTTATTGTTTTTGTTGCCGTTTTTAAGTGTATTCACATCAGGGCTCCTCGCTGCATTGTCTTTTATTATTGTGATGATCATTTTTTGTTGTTAACCCTATAAAAAACAGAAAAGAAAAAATTGCCGAATAAGAAACTGATGAAGAAACCAACTTCAGCTCCGAGTAAGAAACTGAACGAATAAGAAACCAACTTCAGCCTCGTACAGCGGGCCGTCACCGCTCACATTCCCCGGTACACAGCGGGCCGTCACCGCTCACATTCCCCGGTACACAGCGGGCCGTCACCGGTCACATTCCCCGGTACACAGCGGGCAGTCACCGGTCACATTCCACGGTACACAGCGGGCAGTCACCGGTCACATTCCCCGGTACACAGCGGGCAGTCACCAGTCACATTCCCCGGTACACAGCGGGCCGTCACCGGTCACATTCCCCGGTACACAGCGGGCCGTCACCGGTCACATTCCCCGGTACACAGCGGGCCGTCACCGGTCACATTCCCCGGTACACAGCGGGCAGTCACCGGTCACATTCCCCAGTACACAGCGGGCAGTCACCGGTCACATTCCTCAGTACACAGCGGGCAGTCACCGGTCACATTCCCCAGTACACAGCGGGCAGTCACCGGTCACATTCCCCAGTACACAGCGGGCAGTCACCGGTCACATTCCCCAGTACACAGCGGGCCGTCACATTCCCCAGTACACAGCGGGCCGTCACCGGTCACATTCTCCAGTACACAGCGGGCCGTCACCGGTCACATTCTCCAGTACACAGCGGGCCGTCACCGGTCACATTCTCCAGTACACAGCGGGCCGTCACCGGTCACATTCCCCAGTACACAGCGGGCAGTCACATTCCCCAGTACACAGCGGGCAGTCACCGGTCACATTCTCCAGTACACAGCGGGCAGTCACATTCTCCAGTACACAGCGGGCCGTCACCGGTCACATTCCCCAGTACACAGCGGGCAGTCACCGGTCACATTCCCCAGTACACAGCGGGCAGTCACCGGTCACATTCCCCAGTACACAGCGGGCAGTCACCGGTCACATTCCCCAGTACACAGCGGGCCGTCACCGGTCACATTCCCCAGTACACAGCGGGCAGTCACCGGTCACATTCCCCAGTACACAGCGGGCCGTCACCGGTCACATTCTCCAGTACACAGCGGACCGTCACCGGTCACATTCCCCAGTACACAGCGGGCAGTCATCGGTCACATTCCCCAGTACACAGCGGGCAGTCACCGGTCACATTCCCCAGTACACAGCGGGCAGTCACCGGTCACATTCTCCAGTACACAGCGGGCAGTCACCGGTCACATTCCCCAGTACACAGCGGGCAGTCACCGGTCACATTACCCAGTACACAGCGGGCAGTCACCGGTCACATTCCCCAGTACACAGCGGGCAGTCACCGGTCACATTCCCCAGTACACAGCGGGCCGTCACATTCCCCAGTACACAGCGGGCAGTCACCGGTCACATTCCCCAGTACACAGCGGGCAGTCACCGGTCACATTCCCCAGTACACAGCGGGCAGTCACCGATCACATTCCCCAGTACACAGCGGGCAGTCACCGGTCACATTCTCCAGTACACAGCGGGCAGTCACCGGTCACATTCCCCAGTACACAGCGGGCAGTCACCGGTCACATTCCCCAGTACACAGCGGGCAGTCACCGGTCACATTCCCCAGTACACAGCGGGCAGTCACATTCCCCGGTACACAGCGGGCAGTCACCGGTCACATTCCCCAGTACACAGCGGGCAGTCACCGGTCACATTCCCCGGTACACAGCGGGCCGTCACCGGTCACATTCTCCAGTACACAGCGGGCAGTCACCGGTCACATTCCCCAGTACACAGCGGGCAGTCACCGGTCACATTCCCCAGTACACAGCGGGCAGTCACCGGTCACATTCCCCAGTACACAGCGGGCAGTCACCGGTCACATTCCCCGGTACACAGCGGGCCGTCACCGGTCACATTCCCCAGTACACAGCGGGCAGTCACCGGTCACATTCCCCAGTACACAGCGGGCAGTCACCGGTCACATTCCCCGGTACACAGCGGGCCGTCACCGGTCACATTCTCCAGTACACAGCGGGCAGTCACCGGTCACATTCTCCAGTACACAGCGGGCAGTCACATTCCCCAGTACACAGCGGGCAGTCACCGTTCACATTCCCCAGTACACAGCGGGCAGTCACATTCCCCAGTACACAGCGGGCAGTCACCGGTCACATTCCCCAGTACACAGCGGGCAGTCACATTCCCCAGTACACAGCGGGTAGTCACCGGTCACATTCCCCGGTACACAGCGGGCAGTCACCGGTCACATTCCCCAGTACACAGCGGGCAGTCACCGGTCACATTCCCCAGTACACAGCGGGCAGTCACATTCCCCAGTACACAGCGGGCAGTCACCGGTCACATTCCCCAGTACACAGCGGGCAGTCACATTCCCCAGTACACAGCGGGCAGTCACCAGTCACATTCTCCAGTACACAGCGGGCAGTCACCGGTCACATTCCCCAGTACACAGCGGGCAGTCACCGGTCACATTCCCCAGTACACAGCGGGCAGTCACCGGTCACATTCCCCAGTACACAGCGGGCAGTCACCGGTCACATTCCCCGGTACACAGCGGGCAGTCACCGGTCACATTCCCCGGTACACAGCGGGCAGTCACCGGTCACATTCCCCGGTACACAGCGGGCAGTCACCGGTCACATTCCCCGGTACACAGCGGGCAGTCACCGGTCACATTCCCCGGTACACAGCGGGCAGTCACCGGTCACATTCCCCGGTACACAGCGTGCAGTCACCGGTCACATTCCCCGGTACACAGCGGGCCGTCACCGGTCACATTCCCCAGTACACAGCGGGCAGTCACCGGTCACATTCCCCAGTACACAGCGGGCAGTCACCGGTCACATTCCCCAGTACACAGCGGGCAGTCACCGGTCACATTCCCCAGTACACAGCGGGCAGTCACCGGTCACATTCTCCAGTACACAGCGGGCAGTCACCGGTCACATTCCCCAGTACACAGCGGGCCGTCACCGGTCACATTCTCCAGTACACAGCGGGCAGTCACCGGTCACATTCCCCGGTACACAGCGGGCCGTCACCGGTCACATTCTCCAGTACACAGCGGGCCGTCACATTCCCCAGTACACAGCGGGCAGTCACCGGTCACATTCCCCGGTACACAGCGGGCCGTCACCGGTCACATTCTCCAGTACACAGCGGGCCGTCACATTCCCCAGTACACAGCGGGCAGTCACCGGTCACATTCTCCGGTACACAGCGGGCAGTCACCGGTCACATTCCCCGGTACACAGCGGGCCGTCACCGGTCACATTCTCCAGTACACAGCGGGCCGTCACATTCCCCAGTACACAGCGGGCAGTCACCGGTCACATTCTCCAGTACACAGCGGGCCGTCACCGGTCACATTCCCCAGTACACAGCGGGCAGTCACCGGTCACATTCCCCAGTACACAGCGGGCAGTCACATTCCCCAGTACACAGCGGGCAGTCACCGGTCACATTCCCCAGTACACAGCGGGCAGTCACCGGTCACATTCTCCAGTACACAGCGGGCAGTCACCGGTCACATTCTCCAGTACACAGCGGGCAGTCACCGGTCACATTCCCCAGTACACAGCGGGCAGTCACCGGTCACATTCTCCAGTACACAGCGGGCAGTCACCGGTCACATTCTCCAGTACACAGCGGGCAGTCACCGGTCACATTCCCCAGTACACAGCGGGCAGTCACCGGTCACATTCCCCAGTACACAGCGGGCAGTCACCGGTCACATTCTCCAGTACACAGCGGGCAGTCACCGGTCACATTCCCCAGTACACAGCGGGCAGTCACCGGTCACATTCTCCAGTACACAGCGGGCCGTCACCGGTCACATTCCCCAGTACACAGCGGGCCGACACATTCTCCAGTACACAGCGGGCCGTCACCGGTCACATTCCCCAGTACACAGCGGGCCGTCACCGGTCACATTCTCCAGTACACAGCGGGCAGTCACCGGTCACATTCTCCAGTACACAGCGGGCAGTCACCGGTCACATTCCCCAGTACACAGCGGGCAGTCACCGGTCACATTCCCCGGTACACAGCGGGCAGTCACCGGTCACATTCTCCAGTACACAGCGGGCAGTCACCGGTCACATTCTCCAGTACACAGCGGGCAGTCACCGGTCACATTCTCCAGTACACAGCGGGCAGTCACCGGTCACATTCCCCAGTACACAGCGGGCAGTCACCGGTCACATTCTCCAGTACACAGCGGGCAGTCACCGGTCACATTCTCCAGTACACAGCGGGCAGTCACCGGTCACATTCCCCAGTACACAGCGGGCCGTCACATTCCCCAGTACACAGCGGGCAGTCACCGGTCACATTCTCCAGTACACAGCGGGCAGTCACCGGTCACATTCTCCAGTACACAGCGGGCAGTCACCGGTCACATTCCCCAGTACACAGCGGGCAGTCACCGGTCACATTCCCCGGTACACAGCGGGCAGTCACCGGTCACATTCTCCAGTACACAGCGGGCAGTCACCGGTCACATTCTCCAGTACACAGCGGGCAGTCACCGGTCACATTCTCCAGTACACAGCGGGCAGTCACCGGTCACATTCCCCAGTACACAGCGGGCAGTCACCGGTCACATTCTCCAGTACACAGCGGGCAGTCACCGGTCACATTCTCCAGTACACAGCGGGCAGTCACCGGTCACATTCCCCAGTACACAGCGGGCAGTCACCGGTCACATTCCCCAACACACAGCGGGCCGTCACCGGTCACATTCCCCAGTACACAGCGGGCAGTCACCGGTCACATTCCCCGGTACAGCCGCCGTCACCGGTCACATTCTTCAGTACACAGCGGGCAGTCACCGCTCACATTCTCCAGTACACAGCGGGCAGTCACCGGTCACATTCTCCAGTACACAGCGGGCAGTCACCGGTCACATTCCCCAGTACACAGCGGGCAGTCACCGGTCACATTCTCCAGTACACAGCGGGCAGTCACCGGTCACATTCTCCAGTACACAGCGGGCAGTCACCGGTCACATTCTCCAGTACACAGCGGGCAGTCACCGGTCACATTCCCCAGTACACAGCGGGCCGTCACCGGTCACATTCCCCAGTACACAGCGGGCAGTCACCGGTCACATTCCCCAGTACACAGCGGGCAGTCACCGGTCACATTCCCCAGTACACAGCGGGCAGTCACCGGTCACATTCCCCAGTACACAGCGGGCAGTCACCGGTCACATTCTCCAGTACACAGCGGGCAGTCACCGGTCACATTCCCCAGTACACAGCGGGCAGTCACCGGTCACATTCTCCAGTACACAGCGGGCCGTCACCGGTCACATTCTCCAGTACACAGCGGGCAGTCACCGGTCACATTCCCCAGTACACAGCGGGCAGTCACCGGTCACATTCTCCAGTACACAGCGGGCAGTCACCGGTCACATTCTCCAGTACACAGCGGGCAGTCACCGGTCACATTCCCCGGTACACAGCGGGCAGTCACCGGTCACATTCCCCAGTACACAGCGGGCAGTCACCGGTCACATTCCCCAGTACACAGCGGGCAGTCACCGGTCACATTCTCCAGTACACAGCGGGCAGTCACCGGTCACATTCCCCAGTACACAGCGGGCAGTCACCGGTCACATTCCCCAGTACACAGCGGGCAGTCACCGCTCACATTCTCCAGTACACAGCGGGCAGTCACCGGTCACATTCCCCAGTACACAGCGGGCAGTCACCGGTCACATTCCCCAGTACACAGCGGGCAGTCACCGGTCACATTCCCCAGTACACAGCGGGCAGTCACCGGTCACATTCTCCAGTACACAGCGGGCAGTCACCGGTCACATTCTCCAGTACACAGCGGGCAGTCACCGGTCACATTCTCCAGTACACAGCGGGCCGTCACCGGTCACATTCTCCAGTACACAGCGGGCCGTCACCGGTCACATTCCCCAGTACACAGCGGGCAGTCACCGGTCACATTCTCCAGTACACAGCGGGCCGTCACCGGTCACATTCCCCAGTACACAGCGGGCCGACAAATTCTCCAGTACACAGCGGGCCGTCACCGGTCACATTCCCCAGTACACAGCGGGCCGTCACCGGTCACATTCTCCAGTACACAGCGGGCAGTCACCGGTCACATTCCCCAGTACACAGCGGGCAGTCACCGGTCACATTCTCCAGTACACAGCGGGCCGTCACCGGTCACATTCCCCAGTACACAGCGGGCAGTCACCGGTCACATTCTCCAGTACACAGCGGGCCGTCACCGGTCACATTCCCCAGTACACAGCGGGCCGACACATTCTCCAGTACACAGCGGGCCGTCACCGGTCACATTCCCCAGTACACAGCGGGCCGTCACCGGTCACATTCTCCAGTACACAGCGGGCAGTCACCGGTCACATTCTCCAGTACACAGCGGGCAGTCACCGGTCACATTCCCCAGTACACAGCGGGCAGTCACCGGTCACATTCCCCGGTACACAGCGGGCAGTCACCGGTCACATTCTCCAGTACACAGCGGGCAGTCACCGGTCACATTCTCCAGTACACAGCGGGCAGTCACCGGTCACATTCTCTAGTACACAGCGGGCAGTCACCGGTCACATTCCCCAGTACACAGCGGGCCGACACATTCTCCAGTACACAGCGGGCCGTCACCGGTCACATTCCCCAGTACACAGCGGGCCGTCACCGGTCACATTCTCCAGTACACAGCGGGCAGTCACCGGTCACATTCCCCAGTACACAGCGGGCAGTCACCGGTCACATTCCCCAGTACACAGCGGGCAGACACCGGTCACATTCCCCAATACACAGCGGGCCGTCACCGGTCACATTCCCCAGTACACAGCGGGCAGTCACCGGTCACATTCCCCGGTACAGCCGCCGTCACCGGTCACATTCCCCAGTACACAGCGGGCAGTCACCGGTCACATTCTCCAGTACACAGCGGGCCGTCACCGGTCACATTCTCCAGTACACAGCGGGCAGTCACCGGTCACATTCTCCAGTACACAGCGGGCAGTCACCGGTCACATTCTCCAGTACACAGCGGGCAGTCACCGGTCACATTCCCCAGTACACAGCGGGCAGTTACCGGTCACATTCTCCAGTACACAGCGGGCAGTCACCGGTCACATTCCCCAGTACACAGCGGGCAGTCACCGGTCACATTCTCCAGTACACAGCGGGCCGTCACCGGTCACATTCCCCAGTACACAGCGGGCCGACACATTCCCCAGTACACAGCGGGCCGTCACCGGTCACATTCTCCAGTACACAGCGGGCAGTCACCGGTCACATTCCCCAGTACACAGCGGGCAGTCACCGGTCACATTCTCCAGTACACAGCGGGCCGTCACCGGTCACATTCCCCAGTACACAGCGGGCAGTCACCGGTCACATTCTCCAGTACACAGCGGGCCGTCACCGGTCACATTCCCCAGTACACAGCGGGCCGACACATTCTCCAGTACACAGCGGGCCGTCACCGGTCACATTCCCCAGTACACAGCGGGCCGTCACCGGTCACATTCTCCAGTACACAGCGGGCAGTCACCGGTCACATTCTCCAGTACACAGCGGGCAGTCACCGGTCACATTCCCCAGTACACAGCGGGCAGTCACCGGTCACATTCCCCAGTACACAGCGGGCCGTCACATTCCCCAGTACACAGCGGGCAGTCACCGGTCACATTCCCCAGTACACAGCGGGCAGTCACCGGTCACATTCCCCAGTACACAGCGGGCAGTCACCGATCACATTCCCCAGTACACAGCGGGCAGTCACCGGTCACATTCTCCAGTACACAGCGGGCAGTCACCGGTCACATTCCCCAGTACACAGCGGGCAGTCACCGGTCACATTCCCCAGTACACAGCGGGCAGTCACCGGTCACATTCCCCAGTACACAGCGGGCAGTCACATTCCCCGGTACACAGCGGGCAGTCACCGGTCACATTCCCCAGTACACAGCGGGCAGTCACCGGTCACATTCCCCGGTACACAGCGGGCAGTCACCGGTCACATTCTCCAGTACACAGCGGGCAGTCACCGGTCACATAACCCAGTACACAGCGGGCAGTCACCGGTCACATTCCCCAGTACACAGCGGGCAGTCACCGGTCACATTCCCCAGTACACAGCGGGCAGTCACCGGTCACATTCCCCGGTACACAGCGGGCCGTCACCGGTCACATTCCCCAGTACACAGCGGGCAGTCACCGGTCACATTCCCCAGTACACAGCGGGCAGTCACCGGTCACATTCCCCGGTACACAGCGGGCCGTCACCGGTCACATTCTCCAGTACACAGCGGGCAGTCACCGGTCACATTCTCCAGTACACAGCGGGCAGTCACATTCCCCAGTACACAGCGGGCAGTCACCGTTCACATTCCCCAGTACACAGCGGGCAGTCACATTCCCCAGTACACAGCGGGCAGTCACCGGTCACATTCCCCAGTACACAGCGGGCAGTCACATTCCCCAGTACACAGCGGGTAGTCACCGGTCACATTCCCCGGTACACAGCGGGCAGTCACCGGTCACATTCCCCAGTACACAGCGGGCAGTCACCGGTCACATTCCCCAGTACACAGCGGGCAGTCACATTCCCCAGTACACAGCGGGCAGTCACCGGTCACATTCCCCAGTACACAGCGGGCAGTCACATTCCCCAGTACACAGCGGGCAGTCACATTCCCCAGTACACAGCGGGCAGTCACCAGTCACATTCTCCAGTACACAGCGGGCAGTCACCGGTCACATTCCCCAGTACACAGCGGGCAGTCACCGGTCACATTCCCCAGTACACAGCGGGCAGTCACCGGTCACATTCCCCAGTACACAGCGGGCAGTCACCGGTCACATTCCCCGGTACACAGCGGGCAGTCACCGGTCACATTCCCCGGTACACAGCGGGCAGTCACCGGTCACATTCCCCGGTACACAGCGGGCAGTCACCGGTCACATTCCCCGGTACACAGCGGGCAGTCACCGGTCACATTCCCCGGTACACAGCGGGCAGTCACCGGTCACATTCCCCGGTACACAGCGGGCAGTCACCGGTCACATTCCCCGGTACACAGCGGGCCGTCACCGGTCACATTCCCCAGTACACAGCGGGCAGTCACCGGTCACATTCCCCAGTACACAGCGGGCAGTCACCGGTCACATTCCCCAGTACACAGCGGGCAGTCACCGGTCACATTCCCCAGTACACAGCGGGCAGTCACCGGTCACATTCTCCAGTACACAGCGGGCAGTCACCGGTCACATTCCCCAGTACACAGCGGGCCGTCACCGGTCACATTCTCCAGTACACAGCGGGCCGTCACATTCCCCAGTACACAGCGGGCAGTCACCGGTCACATTCTCCAGTACACAGCGGGCCGTCACCGGTCACATTCCCCAGTACACAGCGGGCAGTCACCGGTCACATTCCCCAGTACACAGCGGGCAGTCACATTCCCCAGTACACAGCGGGCAGTCACCGGTCACATTCCCCAGTACACAGCGGGCAGTCACCGGTCACATTCTCCAGTACACAGCGGGCAGTCACCGGTCACATTCTCCAGTACACAGCGGGCAGTCACCGGTCACATTCCCCAGTACACAGCGGGCAGTCACCGGTCACATTCTCCAGTACACAGCGGGCAGTCACCGGTCACATTCTCCAGTACACAGCGGGCAGTCACCGGTCACATTCCCCAGTACACAGCGGGCAGTCACCGGTCACATTCCCCGGTACACAGCGGGCAGTCACCGGTCACATTCTCCAGTACACAGCGGGCAGTCACCGGTCACATTCTCCAGTACACAGCGGGCAGTCACCGGTCACATTCCCCAGTACACAGCGGGCAGTCACCGGTCACATTCTCCAGTACACAGCGGGCAGTCACCGGTCACATTCCCCAGTACACAGCGGGCAGTCACCGGTCACATTCTCCAGTACACAGCGGGCCGTCACCGGTCACATTCCCCAGTACACAGCGGGCCGACACATTCTCCAGTACACAGCGGGCCGTCACCGGTCACATTCCCCAGTACACAGCGGGCCGTCACCGGTCACATTCTCCAGTACACAGCGGGCAGTCACCGGTCACATTCTCCAGTACACAGCGGGCAGTCACCGGTCACATTCCCCAGTACACAGCGGGCAGTCACCGGTCACATTCTCCGGTACACAGCGGGCAGTCACCGGTCACATTCTCCAGTACACAGCGGGCAGTCACCGGTCACATTCTCCAGTACACAGCGGGCAGTCACCGGTCACATTCCCCAGTACACAGCGGGCAGTCACCGGTCACATTCTCCAGTACACAGCGGGCAGTCACCGGTCACATTCTCCAGTACACAGCGGGCAGTCACCGGTCACATTCCCCAGTACACAGCGGGCAGTCACCGGTCACATTCCCCAGTACACAGCGGGCAGTCACCGGTCACATTCCCCAACACACAGCGGGCCGTCACCGGTCACATTCCCCAGTACACAGCGGGCAGTCACCGGTCACATTCCCCGGTACAGCCGCCGTCACCGGTCACATTCTTCAGTACACAGCGGGCAGTCACCGCTCACATTCTCCAGTACACAGCGGGCAGTCACCGGTCACATTCTCCAGTACACAGCGGGCAGTCACCGGTCACATTCCCCAGTACACAGCGGGCAGTCACCGGTCACATTCTCCAGTACACAGCGGGCAGTCACCGGTCACATTCTCCAGTACACAGCGGGCAGTCACCGGTCACATTCTCCAGTACACAGCGGGCAGTCACCGGTCACATTCCCCAGTACACAGCGGGCCGTCACCGGTCACATTCCCCAGTACACAGCGGGCAGTCACCGGTCACATTCCCCAGTACACAGCGGGCAGTCACCGGTCACATTCCCCAGTACACAGCGGGCAGTCACCGGTCACATTCCCCAGTACACAGCGGGCAGTCACCGGTCACATTCTCCAGTACACAGCGGGCAGTCACCGGTCACATTCCCCAGTACACAGCGGGCAGTCACCGGTCACATTCTCCAGTACACAGCGGGCCGTCACCGGTCACATTCCCCAGTACACAGCGGGCAGTCACCGGTCACATTCCCCAGTACACAGCGGGCAGTCACCGGTCACATTCTCCAGTACACAGCGGGCAGTCACCGGTCACATTCTCCAGTACACAGCGGGCAGTCACCGGTCACATTCCCCGGTACACAGCGGGCAGTCACCGGTCACATTCCCCAGTACACAGCGGGCAGTCACCGGTCACATTCCCCAGTACACAGCGGGCAGTCACCGGTCACATTCTCCAGTACACAGCGGGCAGTCACCGGTCACATTCCCCAGTACACAGCGGGCAGTCACCGCTCACATTCTCCAGTACACAGCGGGCAGTCACCGGTCACATTCCCCAGTACACAGCGGGCAGTCACCGGTCACATTCCCCAGTACACAGCGGGCAGTCACCGGTCACATTCCCCAGTACACAGCGGGCAGTCACCGGTCACATTCTCCAGTACACAGCGGGCAGTCACCGGTCACATTCTCCAGTACACAGCGGGCAGTCACCGGTCACATTCTCCAGTACACAGCGGGCCGTCACCGGTCACATTCTCCAGTACACAGCGGGCCGTCACCGGTCACATTCCCCAGTACACAGCGGGCAGTCACCGGTCACATTCTCCAGTACACAGCGGGCCGTCACCGGTCACATTCCCCAGTACACAGCGGGCCGACAAATTCTCCAGTACACAGCGGGCCGTCACCGGTCACATTCCCCAGTACACAGCGGGCCGTCACCGGTCACATTCTCCAGTACACAGCGGGCAGTCACCGGTCACATTCCCCAGTACACAGCGGGCAGTCACCGGTCACATTCTCCAGTACACAGCGGGCCGTCACCGGTCACATTCCCCAGTACACAGCGGGCAGTCACCGGTCACATTCTCCAGTACACAGCGGGCCGTCACCGGTCACATTCCCCAGTACACAGCGGGCCGACACATTCTCCAGTACACAGCGGGCCGTCACCGGTCACATTCCCCAGTACACAGCGGGCCGTCACCGGTCACATTCTCCAGTACACAGCGGGCAGTCACCGGTCACATTCTCCAGTACACAGCGGGCAGTCACCGGTCACATTCCCCAGTACACAGCGGGCAGTCACCGGTCACATTCCCCGGTACACAGCGGGCAGTCACCGGTCACATTCTCCAGTACACAGCGGGCAGTCACCGGTCACATTCTCCAGTACACAGCGGGCAGTCACCGGTCACATTCTCTAGTACACAGCGGGCAGTCACCGGTCACATTCCCCAGTACACAGCGGGCCGACACATTCTCCAGTACACAGCGGGCCGTCACCGGTCACATTCCCCAGTACACAGCGGGCCGTCACCGGTCACATTCTCCAGTACACAGCGGGCAGTCACCGGTCACATTCCCCAGTACACAGCGGGCAGTCACCGGTCACATTCCCCAGTACACAGCGGGCAGACACCGGTCACATTCCCCAATACACAGCGGGCCGTCACCGGTCACATTCCCCAGTACACAGCGGGCAGTCACCGGTCACATTCCCCGGTACAGCCGCCGTCACCGGTCACATTCCCCAGTACACAGCGGGCAGTCACCGGTCACATTCTCCAGTACACAGCGGGCCGTCACCGGTCACATTCTCCAGTACACAGCGGGCAGTCACCGGTCACATTCTCCAGTACACAGCGGGCAGTCACCGGTCACATTCTCCAGTACACAGCGGGCAGTCACCGGTCACATTCCCCAGTACACAGCGGGCAGTTACCGGTCACATTCTCCAGTACACAGCGGGCAGTCACCGGTCACATTCCCCAGTACACAGCGGGCAGTCACCGGTCACATTCTCCAGTACACAGCGGGCCGTCACCGGTCACATTCCCCAGTACACAGCGGGCCGACACATTCCCCAGTACACAGCGGGCCGTCACCGGTCACATTCTCCAGTACACAGCGGGCAGTCACCGGTCACATTCCCCAGTACACAGCGGGCAGTCACCGGTCACATTCTCCAGTACACAGCGGGCCGTCACCGGTCACATTCCCCAGTACACAGCGGGCAGTCACCGGTCACATTCTCCAGTACACAGCGGGCCGTCACCGGTCACATTCCCCAGTACACAGCGGGCCGACACATTCTCCAGTACACAGCGGGCCGTCACCGGTCACATTCCCCAGTACACAGCGGGCCGTCACCGGTCACATTCTCCAGTACACAGCGGGCAGTCACCGGTCACATTCTCCAGTACACAGCGGGCAGTCACCGGTCACATTCCCCAGTACACAGCGGGCAGTCACCGGTCACATTCCCCGGTACACAGCGGGCAGTCACCGGTCACATTCTCCAGTACACAGCGGGCAGTCACCGGTCACATTCTCCAGTACACAGCGGGCAGTCACCGGTCACATTCTCCAGTACACAGCGGGCAGTCACCGGTCACATTCCCCAGTACACAGCGGGCCGACACATTCTCCAGTACACAGCGGGCCGTCACCGGTCACATTCCCCAGTACACAGCGGGCCGTCACCGGTCACATTCTCCAGTACACAGCGGGCAGTCACCGGTCACATTCCCCAGTACACAGCGGGCAGTCACCGGTCACATTCCCCAGTACACAGCGGGCAGTCACCGGTCACATTCCCCAATACACAGCGGGCCGTCACCGGTCACATTCCCCAGTACACAGCGGGCAGTCACCGGTCACATTCCCCGGTACAGCCGCCGTCACCGGTCACATTCCCCAGTACACAGCGGGCAGTCACCGGTCACATTCTCCAGTACACAGCGGGCCGTCACCGGTCACATTCTCCAGTACACAGCGGGCAGTCACCGGTCACATTCTCCAGTACACAGCGGGCAGTCACCGGTCACATTCTCCAGTACACAGCGGGCAGTCACCGGTCACATTCCCCAGTACACAGCGGGCAGTCACCGGTCACATTCCCCAGTACACAGCGGGCAGTCACCGGTCACATTCCCCAGTACACAGCGGGCAGTCACCGGTCACATTCCCCAGTACACAGCGGGCAGTCACCGGTCACATTCCCCAGTACACAGCGGGCAGTCACCGGTCACATTCCCCAGTACACAGCGGGCAGTCACCGGTCACATTCCCCAGTACACAGCGGGCAGTCACCGGTCACATTCTCCAGTACACAGCGGGCAGTCACCGGTCACATTCTCCAGTACACAGCGGGCCGTCACCGGTCACATTCCCCAGTACACAGCGGGCAGTCACCGGTCACATTCTCCAGTACACAGCGGGCCGTCACCGGTCACATTCTCCAGTACACAGCGGGCCGTCACCGGTCACATTCTCCAGTACACAGCGGGCAGTCACCGGTCACATTCTCCAGTACACAGCGGGCCGTCACCGGTCACATTCCCCAGTACACAGCGGGCCGACACATTCTCCAGTACACAGCGGGCCGTCACCGGTCACATTCCCCAGTACACAGCGGGCCGTCACCGGTCACATTCTCCAGTACACAGCGGGCAGTCACCGGTCACATTCCCCAGTACACAGCGGGCAGTCACCGGTCACATTCTCCAGTACACAGCGGGCCGTCACCGGTCACATTCCCCAGTACACAGCGGGCAGTCACCGGTCACATTCTCCAGTACACAGCGGGCCGTCACCGGTCACATTCCCCAGTACACAGCGGGCCGACACATTCTCCAGTACACAGCGGGCCGTCACCGGTCACATTCCCCAGTACACAGCGGGCCGTCACCGGTCACATTCTCCAGTACACAGCGGGCAGTCACCGGTCACATTCCCCAGTACACAGCGGGCAGTCACCGGTCACATTCCCCGGTACACAGCGGGCAGTCACCGGTCACATTCTCCAGTACACAGCGGGCAGTCACCGGTCACATTCTCCAGTACACAGCGGGCAGTCACCGGTCACATTCTCCAGTACACAGCGGGCAGTCACCGGTCACATTCCCCAGTACACAGCGGGCCGACACATTCTCCAGTACACAGCGGGCCGTCACCGGTCACATTCCCCAGTACACAGCGGGCCGTCACCGGTCACATTCTCCAGTACACAGCGGGCAGTCACCGGTCACATTCCCCAGTACACAGCGGGCACTCACCGGTCACATTCCCCAGTACACAGCGGGCAGTCACCGGTCACATTCCCCGGTACACAGCGGGCAGTCACCGGTCACATTCCCCGGTACACAGCGGGCAGTCACCGGTCACATTCCCCAGTACACAGCGGGCCGTCACCGGTCACATTCCCCAGTACACAGCGGGCAGTCACCGGTCACATTCCCCAGTACACAGCGGGCAGTCACCGGTCACATTCCCCAGTACACAGCGGGCAGTCACCGGTCACATTCCCCAGTACACAGCGGGCAGTCACCGGTCACATTCCCCAGTACACAGCGGGCAGTCACCGGTCACATTCTCCAGTACACAGCGGGCAGTCACCGGTCACATTCTCCAGTACACAGCGGGCAGTCACCGGTCACATTCTCCAGTACACAGCGGGCCGTCACCGGTCACATTCTCCAGTACACAGCGGGCAGTCACCGGTCACATTCTCCAGTACACAGCGGGCAGTCACCGGTCACATTCCCCGGTACACAGCGGGCAGTCACCGGTCACATTCCCCGGTACACAGCGGGCAGTCACCGGTCACATTCCCCGGTACACAGCGGGCAGTCACCGGTCACATTCCCCGGTACACAGCGGGCAGTCACCGGTCACATTCCCCAGTACACAGCGGGCAGTCACCGGTCACATTCCCCAGTACACAGCGGGCAGTCACATTCCCCAGTACACAGCGGGCAGTCACCGGTCACATTCCCCGGTACACAGCGGGCAGTCACCGGTCACATTCCCCGGTACACAGCGGGCAGTCACCGGTCACATTCCCCAGTACACAGCGGCCAGTCACCGGTCACATTCTCCAGTACACAGCGGGCCGTCACCGGTCACATTCCCCGGTACACAGCGGGCCGTCACCGGTCACATTCCCCAGTACACAGCGGGCAGTCACCGGTCACATTCCCCGGTACACAGCGGGCAGTCACCGGTCACATTCTCCAGTACACAGCGGGCCGTCACCGGTCACATTCCCCAGTACACAGCGGGCAGTCACCGCTCACATTCTCCAGTACACAGCGGGCAGTCACCGGTCACATTCCCCGGTACACAGCGGGCAGTCACCGGTCACATTCCCCGGTACACAGCGGGCAGTCACCGGTCACATTCCCCGGTACACAGCGGGCAGTCACCGGTCACATTCTCCAGTACAGCCGCAGTCACCGCTCACATTCTCCAGTACACAGCGGGCAGTCACCGCTCACATTCCCCAGTACACAGCGGGCAGTCACCGGTCACATTCCCCGGTACAGCCGCCGTCACCGGTCACATTCCCCAGTACACAGCGGGCAGTCACCGGTCACATTCCCCAGTACACAGCGGGCAGTCACCGCTCACATTCCCCGGTACACAGCGGGCAGTCACCGGTCACATTCCCCGGTACACAGCGGGCAGTCACCGGTCACATTCCCCGGTACACAGCGGGCAGTCACCGGTCACATTCCCCGGTACACAGCGGGCAGTCACCGGTCACATTCTCCGGTACACAGCGGGCAGTCACCGGTCACATTCTCCGGTACACAGCGGGCAGTCACCGGTCACATTCTCCAGTACACAGCGGGCAGTCACCGGTCACATTCCCCGGTACACAGCGGGCAGTCACCGGTCACATTCTCCAGTACACAGCGGGCAGTCACCGGTCACATTCCCCGGTACACAGCGGGCAGTCACCGGTCACATTCCCCAGTACACAGCGGGCAGTCACCGGTCACATTCTCCGGTACACAGCGGGCAGTCACCGGTCACATTCCCCAGTACACAGCGGGCAGTCACCGGTCACATTCTCCAGTACACAGCGGGCAGTCACCGGTCACATTCCCCAGTACACAGCGGGCCGTCACCGGTCACATTCTCCAGTACACAGCGGGCAGTCACCGGTCACATTCTCCAGTACACAGCGGGCAGTCACCGGTCACATTCTCCAGTACACAGCGGGCAGTCACCGCTCACATTCCCCGGTACACAGCGGGCCGTCACCGGTCACATTCCCCAGTACACAGCGGGCAGTCACCGGTCACATTCTCCAGTACACAGCGGGCAGTCACCGGTCACATTCCCCAGTACACAGCGGGCAGTCACCGGTCACATTCTCCAGTACACAGCGGGCCGTCACCGCTCACATTCCCCGGTACACAGCGGGCAGTCACCGGTCACATTCCCCGGTACACAGCGGGCAGTCACCGGTCACATTCTCCAGTACACAGCGGGCAGTCACCGCTCACATTCCCCAGTACACAGCGGGCAGTCACCGCTCACATTCCCCGGTACACAGCGGGCAGTCACCGCTCACATTCCCCGGTACACAGCGGGCAGTCACCGGTCACATTCCCCGGTACAGCCGCCGTCACAATCGACCGGAGCCGGCGCGAGACAACACTCTCACCTCAGAAGACTTCGACGGTTAGATATGACGTCACGGGTGTCTGCGGTCACGTGAGGAGCTTGGGGGCGTGTTTCGATTTCCATTGGAGGCGGAGCACAGATAAGGCGGGAGAAGGGCTGGGGGCGCGTACGTGCGGTCCGACTCCAGCGCCGAGTACGAGCACGTTACAAGCGCGGCGGCGGCGACCAGTCAGTGTGAGGAGGAGAGGAGCAGTGATGGGCGGTCACCAGTCGAGAGCGGGAGGAGCTGAGGCGACGTCATCACTGTCACATGACTGGATCATAACTAACATTTTACCTGAACTCCATCTGATCACATGACCTTCTCACAGATCCTGCATTTCTCTGCGTCACCACTTCTCTCCTGAACCCCGCCCACTGATCGCATGACGGTGACGTCACCCCAGGTCCTCCACCACTTGTCTTCTTAGCCCCGCCCCCTGATCACATGACGGTGACGTCACCACAGGTCCTTCCTCTCTCAGTGCAGCAGCTCCGTCCTGGTTGTGTGCAGCTCGTGTTCTCTGGTGTCAGCCAGCAGCAGATTTCCCGCCATTCCGGTGAGATTACAGGAGGGTTTGTGGTAAATCTGTGAGAGGAGAGTGTGGGGTGAGATCAGAGCTGTTCCTGTGGAGGCTCCTGCTCCCTGTGACTGCGGCTCCTCAGTGTTGGGGACGGGCAGCATTGTATGGGGGGTGTGCAGCGTCTGCTCCTCATCTCACAGCCCCCGCTGGAGGTGTAGTTACCACGGTGACCGTCCTCTGCTGGCGGTGTAGTTACCACGGTGACCGTCCTCTGCTGGAGGTGTAGTTACCACGGTGACCGGCCCCCTGCTAGTGATGTAGTTACCTCGGTGACCGTCCTCTGCTGGCGGTGTAGTTACCACGGTGACCGTCCTCTGCTGGCGGTGTAGTTACCACGGTGACCGTCCTCTGCTGGCGGTGTAGTTACCACGGTGACCGTCCTCTGCTGGAGGTGTAGTTACCACGGTGACCGTCCTCTGCTGGCTGTGTAGTTACAACAGTGACCGTCCTTTGCTGGAGGTGTAGTTACCACGGTGACCGTCCTCTGCTGGAGGTGTAGTTACCACGGTCACCGTCCTCTGCTGGAGGTGTAGTTACCACGGTGACTGTCCTCTGCTGGAGGTGTAGTTACCACGGTGACTGTCCTCTGCTGGAGGTGTAGTTACCACGGTGACCGTCCTCTTCTGGAGGTGTTGTTACCACAGTGACCGTCCTCCTACGAGGCTGATAATGAGCGGTCAGATCGGCGGAGGAGGCCGCGGTGGAGTTTTGTGGCTTTTCCTCCAGATTCCTCCTGATAAATGTTGATATTTGGCAGAATTTAGTGATTGTCGTTCTGTCATCCCCGGTGATTTCCATCTTCTCCTTCATCATGAAGACGCCGGCAGGACGAGATCCCTCCAGCTGATCCAGTGCTCATCCCTCCTCCTCCTGAATGACCCCGAGGATGGACGAGGACAGGGATGAGACCACCAGAAGATTATTCCACTTCGCCCTGGAGATCATCTCCCTGCTGAGCGGAGAGGTAACTCCTCTACATTTCTATCAGCTTTATTGTGTTCTGTGACAAGTCTGACATCCAGAATAGAGAGAAGGATTCTTTACTGTAAGAGCAGTGATTGTGTGCAGCTCTCTGCCCGGAGGAGTTGTCATGGGGATTCCCTATAAGAGCTGTAGAGGGGCCGGGATGTCTGTCCGGAGGGGAATAATATTCCCAGTTATGGCCCCAGATTACTGGAGACGGTTATTGATCCCGGGATTTCTACTGATTGTCAGATCTGGAGTCGGGAAGGAATCTTCTCCCTAAGTGTCTCTCTCCATACACAGGATTACACAATAGTGAGGAAGACACCGGGGGGCGGTGTGACTCCCATCATCCATCTCCAGGAGTCAGGAGGGCGGAGCCCGGGCCCCATCACAGAGCCTCCCCCGCACTCCCTGCTACATGAGAGGAACAAGAAGATCCTGGAGCTCAGCAACAAGATGATTGAGCTGCTGAGCGGAGAGGTGACTGCTGGGAGATTATACAGCACTGGAGGATTCTGGGTGATGAGCGGAGAGGTGACTGCTGGGACATTATACAGGACTGGAGGATTCTGGGTGATGAGCGGAGAGGTGACTGCTGGGACATTATACAGCACTGGAGGATTCTGGGTGATGAGCGGAGAGGTGACTGCTGGGAGATTATACAGCACTAGAGGATTCTGGGTGATGAGCGGAGAGGTGACTGCTGGGACATTATACAGCACTAGAGGATTCTGGGTGATGAGCGGAGAGGTGACTGCTGGGAGATTATACAGGACTGGAGGATTCTGGGTGATGAGTGGAGAGGTGACTGCTGGGACATTATACAGCACTAGAGGATTCTGGGTGATGAGCGGAGAGGTGACTGCTGGGACATTATACAGCACTGGAGGATTCTGGGTGATGAGCAGAGAGGTGACTGCTGGGAAATTATACAGGACTGGAGGATTGTGGGTGATGAGCGGAGAGGTGACTGCTGGGACATTATACAGCACTAGAGGATTCTGGGTGATGAGCGGAGAGGTGACTGCTGGGAGATTATACAGGACTGGAGGATTCTGGGTGATGAGCGGAGAGGTGACTGCTGGGACATTATACAGGACTGGAGGATCCTGGGTGATGAGCGGAGAGGTGACTGCTGGGACATTATACAGCACTGGAGGATTCTGGGTGATGAGCGGAGAGGTGACTGCTGGGACATTATACAGGACTGGAGGATTCTGGGTGATGAGCGGAGAGGTGACTGCTGGGACATTTTACAGGACTGGAGGATTCTGGGTGATGAGTGGAGAGGTGACTGCTGGGACATTATACAGCACTGGAGGATTCTGGGTGATGAGCGGAGAGGTGACTGCTGGGATATTATACAGCACTGGAGGATTCTGGGTGATGAGCGGAGAGGTGACTGCTGGGACATTATACAGGACTGGAGGATTCTGGGTGATGAGCGGAGAGGTGACTGCTGGGACATTATACAGCACTGGAGGATTCTGGGTGATGAGCGGAGAGGTGACTGCTGGGACATTATACAGCACTGGAGGATTCTGGGTGATGAGCGGAGAGGTGACTGCTGGGACATAATGCAGCACTGGAGGATTCTGGGTGATGAGCGGAGAGGTGACTGCTGGGACATAATGCAGCACTGGAGGATTCTGGGTGATGAGCGGAGAGGTGACTGCTGGGACATAATGCAGCACTGGAGGATTCTGGGTGATGAGCGGAGAGGTGACTGCTGGGAGATTATACAGCACTGGAGGATTCTGGGTGATGAGCGGAGAGGTGACTGCTGGGAGATTATACAGGACTGGAGGATTCTGGGTGATGAGGGGAGAGGTGACTGCTGGGACATTATACAGGACTGGAGGATTCTGGGTGATGAGCGGAGAGGTGACTGCTGGGACATAATGCAGCACTGGAGGATTCTGGGTGATGAGCGGAGAGGTGACTGCTGGGAGATTATACAGGACTGGAGGATTCTGGGTGATGAGGGGAGAGGTGACTGCTGGGAGATTATACAGGACTGGAGGATTCTGGGTGATGAACGGAGAGGTGACTGCTGGGAGATTATACAGCACTGGAGGATTCTGGGTGATGAGCGGAGAGGTGACTGCTGGGACATTATACAGGACTGGAGGATTCTGGGGGATGAGCGGAGAGGTGACTGCTGGGACATTATTCAGCACTGGAGGATTCTGGGTGATGAGCGGAGAGGTGACTGCTGGGAGATTATACAGCACTGGAGGATTCTGGGTGATGAGCGGAGAGGTGACTGCTGGGACATTATACAGCACTGGAGGATTCTGGGTGATGAGCAGAGAGGTGACTGCTGGGACATTATACAGCACTGGAGGATTCTGGGTGATGAGCGGAGAGGTGACTGCTGGGACATAATGCAGCACTGGAGGATTCTGGGTGATGAGCGGAGAGGTGACTGCTGGGAGATTATACAGGACTGGAGGATTCTGGGTGATGAGCAGAGAGGTGACTGCTGGGACATTATACAGCACTGGAGGATTCTGGGTGATGAGCGGAGAGGTGACTGCTGGGAGATTATACAGCACTGGAGGATTCTGGGTGATGAGCGGAGAGGTGACTGCTGGGAGATTATACAGCACTGGAGGATTCTGGGTGATGAGCGGAGAGGTGACTGCTGGGAGATTATACAGCACTGGAGGATTCTGGGTGATGAGCGGAGAGGTGACTGCTGGGAGATTATACAGGACTGGAGGATTCTGGGTGATGAGGGGAGAGGTGACTGCTGGGACATTATACAGGACTGGAGGATTCTGGGTGATGAGCGGAGAGGTGACTGCTGGGACATAATGCAGCACTGGAGGATTCTGGGTGATGAGCGGAGAGGTGACTGCTGGGAGATTATACAGGACTGGAGGATTCTGGGTGATGAGGGGAGAGGTGACTGCTGGGAGATTATACAGGACTGGAGGATTCTGGGTGATGAACGGAGAGGTGACTGCTGGGAGATTATACAGCACTGGAGGATTCTGGGTGATGAGCGGAGAGGTGACTGCTGGGACATTATACAGGACTGGAGGATTCTGGGGGATGAGCGGAGAGGTGACTGCTGGGACATTATTCAGCACTGGAGGATTCTGGGTGATGAGCGGAGAGGTGACTGCTGGGAGATTATACAGCACTGGAGGATTCTGGGTGATGAGCGGAGAGGTGACTGCTGGGACATTATACAGCACTGGAGGATTCTGGGTGATGAGCAGAGAGGTGACTGCTGGGACATTATACAGCACTGGAGGATTCTGGGTGATGAGCGGAGAGGTGACTGCTGGGACATAATGCAGCACTGGAGGATTCTGGGTGATGAGCGGAGAGGTGACTGCTGGGAGATTATACAGGACTGGAGGATTCTGGGTGATGAGCAGAGAGGTGACTGCTGGGACATTATACAGCACTGGAGGATTCTGGGTGATGAGCGGAGAGGTGACTGCTGGGAGATTATACAGCACTGGAGGATTCTGGGTGATGAGCGGAGAGGTGACTGCTGGGAGATTATACAGCACTGGAGGATTCTGGGTGATGAGCGGAGAGGTGACTGCTGGGACATTATACAGCACTGGAGGATTCTGGGTGATGAGGGGAGAGGTGACAGCTGGGACATTATACAGCACTGGAGGATTCTGGGTGATGAGCGGAGAGGTGACTGCTGGGACATTATACAGCACTGGAGGATTCTGGGTGATGAGCGGAGAGGAGACTGCTGGGACATTATACCGCACTGGAGGATTCTGGGTGATGAGCGGAGAGGTGACTGCTGGGACATTATACAGCACTGGAGGATTCTGGGTGATGAGCGGAGAGGTGACTGCTGGGACATTATACAGCACTGGAGGATTCTGGGTGATGAGTGGAGAGGTGACTGCTGGGACATTATACAGGACTGGAGGATTCTGGGTGATGAGCGGAGAGGTGACTGCTGGGAGATTATACAGGACTGGAGGATTCTGGGTGATGAGCGGAGAGGTGACTGCTGGGACATTATACAGCACTGGAGGATTCTGGGTGATGAGCGGAGAGGTGACTGCTGGGACATTATACAGGACTGGAGGATTCTGGGTGATGAGCGGAGAGGTGACTGCTGGGACATTATACAGCACTGGAGGATTCTGGGTGATGAGCGGAGAGGTGACTGCTGGGACATTTTACAGGACTGGAGGATTCTGGGTGATGAGCGGAGAGGTGACTGCTGGGACATTATACAGCACTGGAGGATTCTGGGTGATGAGCGGAGAGGTGACTGCTGGGACATTATACAGCACTGGAGGATTCTGGGTGATGAGCGGAGAGGTGACTGCTGGGACATTATACAGCACTTGAGGATTCTGGGTGATGAGTGGAGAGGTGACTGCTGGGACATTATACAGGACTGGAGGATTCTGGGTGATGAGCGGAGAGGTGACTGCTGGGAGATTATACAGGACTGGAGGATTCTGGGTGATGAGCGGAGAGGTGACTGCTGGGACATTATACAGCACTGGAGGATTCTGGGTGATGAGCGGAGAGGTGACTGCTGGGAGATTATACAGCACTGGAGGATTCTGGGTGATGAGCGGAGAGGTGACTGCTGGGAGATTATACAGCACTGGAGGATTCTGGGTGATGAGCGGAGAGGTGACTGCTGGGACATTATACAGCACTGGAGGATTCTTGGTGATGAGCGGAGAGGTGACTGCTGGGACATAATGCAGCACTGGAGGATTCTGGGTGATGAGCGGAGAGGTGACTGCTGGGAGATTATACAGGACTGGAGGATTCTGGGTGATGAGCGGAGAGGTGACAGCTGGGACACTATACAGCACTGGAGGATTCTGGGTGATGAGCGGAGAGTTGACTGCTGGGACATTATACAGCACTGGAGGATTCTGGGTGATGAGCGGAGAGGAGACTGCTGGGACATTATACAGCACTTGAGGATTCTGGGTGATGAGTGGAGAGGTGACTGCTGGGACATTATACAGGACTGGAGGATTCTGGGTGATGAGCGGAGAGGTGACTGCTGGGAGATTATACAGGACTGGAGGATTCTGGGTGATGAGCGGAGAGGTGACTGCTGGGACATTATACAGTACTGGAGGATTCTGGGTGATGAGTGGAGAGGTGACTGCTGGGACATTATACAGCACTGGAGGATTCTGGGTGATGAGCGGAGAGGTGACTGCTGGGAGATTATACAGCACTGGAGGATTCTGGGTGATGAGCGGAGAGTTGACTGCTGGGACATTATACAGCACTGGAGGATTCTGGGTGATGAGCGGAGAGGAGACTGCTGGGACATTATACCGCACTGGAGGATTCTGGGTGATGAGCGGAGAGGTGACTGCTGGGACATTATACAGCACTGGAGGATTCTGGGTGATGAGCGGAGAGGTGACTGCTGGGACATTATACAGGACTGGAGGATTCTGGGTGATGAGCGGAGAGGTGACTGCTGGGAGATTATACAGGACTGGAGGATTCTGGGTGATGAGCGGAGAGGTGACTGCTGGGACATTATACAGCACTGGAGGATTCTGGGTGATGAGCGGAGAGGTGACTGCTGGGAGATTATACAGGACTGGAGGATTCTGGGGGATGATGGTGTGGCTGTTGTCAGGTTCCTATAAGGTGTCAGGACGTCGCTGTCTATCTCTCCATGGAGGAGTGGGAGTATCTAGAAGGACACCCGGATCGGTACCAGGATGTGATGATGGAGGAGCTCCGGCCTCTTTCACCACGAGGTGAGAATGAAAATAAAGTTACAGCTGTCAGAATAAAGCGATGCAAAAAAAATTTTTTTCTATAAAATAGTTTTTAGTACTTAAAAAAGCCAAAACATGAAGCCAGAGACAACATTTTTCTAATTTTGGTTATAGACATTACCACAATCAATTTTAAACAGAACAATTCAGATGCAGTTGAAGTTCAGACTTTCAGCTTTCATTTGAGGGTATACACATTAAAATTGGATGAAGGGTTTAGGAGTTTCAGCTCCTTAACATGTGCCCCCTGTTTTTAAAGGGACCAAAAGTAATTGGACAATTGATTCCAAGGCTATTTCATGGACAGGTGTGGGCAATCCCCTCGTTTTATCATTCTCAATTAAGCAGATAAAAGGCCTGGAGTTATTTTTTTTTTTGTTTTCCCACCACAACATTATAATCTTCTGTGAAGCACCTGGGGGTTCAATGTGTTCAAGACAAATCTAGATAAGTTCCCTGAGGGGTCTAGTTTCCAATATGGGGTCACTTGTGGGGGAATTTTACTGTTTATTCACATCAGGGGCTCTGCAAACACAACATGGCATCCGCTACTTATTCCAGCAAATTTTGCATTCCAAAAGACAAAAGGCGCTCCTTCCCTTCCGAGCTTTGCTGTGCACACAAACAGTAGTTTTCCCTCTCATATGGGGTATCAACGTACTCAGGAGAAATTGCACAATACATTTTGGGTCTGTTTTTTTCCTCTTACCCCTGTGAAAATTTAAAAAAAATTAGGTCTAAAAAAATGTTTTTTGAGAAAAAAAAGTTAAATGTTCATTTTTTTTTTTCCCACATTCCAAAAATTCATGTGAAGGACCTGAAGTGTTAATAAACGTGAATGTTTTTTTGAGAGGTGCAGTTTTTAGAATGGAGTCACTTTTGGGTATTTTTCTGTCACATTATGTGAGCTGTTCCCTACAAAAAAAAAAAAAAAAGGTTTTGTAAATTTTGATGTAAACATGAGACATCACTGGTCAACTTTTAACCCTTATAACTTCCGAACAAAAAACAATATTTATTTCATTTGTGCCGATGTGAAGTAGACGTTTGGGAAATGTTATTTAAAAACTATTTTGCGTGACATATCTGTGATAAGAATTCAAAGTTTGAAAATTGGAAAATTGTCGCCAAATTTCCATTTTTTTTTTTTTTTTTTCACAAGCGCAAGTCATAAAGAATAAATTTTCTCGCTATCATAAAGTACAATGTGTCACAAAATATGATCTCGGAATCGCCGGGATCCGTTGAAGCTCCAGCGTTATGACCTCATAAAGTGACAGTGGTCAGAATTGTACAATTTGGCCTGGTCATTAATGTGCAAACCATCTTGGGGGGTAAAAGGGTTAATTGGATGGGATTTTTGGTGCATATTTGGGCTTCGTGTTTTGCTATTTGTGTATTTGACTGTGATTTTTTGATGCTTATTATTTGAGCACTGTATGTTGGTGTTATTTCACCTCTGTATATTGGTAGTTTTTTAGCACTGTATAGAGGTTTTTCTTCTGTCTGCACGATGTATTTGATATGTTTTTGTACATTTGTTGTCTGTCTCACAATACATTGCAGGGGGGAAGCCGCTTTCGGTGTAATCCACAGGCCGCACTACCGACTATAGAAGGATTTTCTGTGGATACAATGATGTTTAGGACCTGACGTCTTCTCTGGTGTACGGGGCTATTGTATATTGATACTATTTGGCTTTCTATATTGGCATTTTGTGTTATTACATGGACTCTGTACATCAGTAACAATTGGTTTGTAGTATTTGGGCACTATAGATTGGTAATATTTGGTTGCTATTATTTTGACACTGTATGTTGGCGCTTGGTATTTGAGCACTGGTTATCAGTATTTGGTTTCTGTTATATGGACACTATATGTCAGCTTTATTTGGTTATTATTTGAGCACTGTATGTTTGTGTTTGGTATTATTTTTGCTCTTTATGTTGGTATTTGGTATATATTATTTGATTGGTAAAATTTGGGCACAAAATATCCTTAATATTTGGGCACTGTATGTTGGCATTAGTTGGCTGTGTTTTTTGGGGGTGCATATTATCTGAACACTTTATATTTTAGCACTGTATAGAGGTATTTTTTTGTCTGTAATGTGTATTAGATAGAAGTGGTATTGTATATGTTTTTTTTTTGTTTGCTTTTATGAGGGACACCCCAGGCGGACAGGCTTCAGTTAAGGTGCCAGATTAAGCATGTTGCCCAGAGACATAAGCAGGACATGGTGCGATGAGACGGTTTGAATTGACAACATGCGACGCTGATTCAGTGTCGTTCCATCACGAGAGGCGCATTACTGCACCGAAGAACGGCCTGGCAATCTACTGCCGTATTATGGCCAAGAATACTTGATGGAGAAGGCAACAAATGGTATTGGATATAGTGGCGGAAGTTGCACCCTATGTCGGAAGACGCTCAACCAGCTACTGTGGAAGAGCCGATGGTCCACCTGAGTATGATCAATGCTCCTGACGTGTAAGGATCAAAGCCTCAAGTATGCTCGAAAGGGCAGATCAAAAGATGGAGAGATATCATAAAGTTTGGAATGTACGAACCATGAACCAAAGCAAACTAGACATCGTAAGAGGCAAAATGGACAGAATAAAACTCGACTTAGAATTAGCGAAGTAAGATTGATTCAATCTGGACATTTCCATTCAATCAAACATTGGATCTGGCAATGATAAGAGAAGAAGCCATGATGTCTATTTTATGCGCAAAAAAAATTTGCCGGTAGTGTCCTGAAATCAGTGACAATTATGTCCTTCGCCTACAAGGAGCGCCAATCCATGTCACACTATACATGTCTACTTGCCAACAAGCGATGCCGAGGACATTGAACTGTTATACTATCAACTTCAAAAGGAAATCTACAACAAGACTTACTCGTTATAATGGGAGACTTCAATGCCAAAGTGGGCCTCGGCAAACATGGAACCGTTGTTGGCACTTTTCGACTTGGTGAACAAAACAAGGCTGGAGGAAGATTTATTCACTTTTGTGCGACAAATCAACTGTCCATGATGAAATCCTTCCAAAATCACAACCGGAGTCTCTACATGGAATGTACGACTTATTACAGAGTGTCAAGAAGGAAAGCTTCTACATGAGACTGCTACTCAATACAAGGAAGACAAAGATATTGACTGCTGCCAGGTGTGACCTGGCCATGTTTTAGATCAGTGTTCCCCAACTCCAGTCCTCAAGAGCCACCAACACGTCATGTTTTGAGGATTTCCTTAGTATTACACAGGTCAGTGAATGCTTGCCTGTGCAGGTGATGCAATTATCACCTGTGCAATACTAAGGATATCCTGAAAACATGACCTGTTGGTAGCTCTTGAGGACCGGACTTGGGGAACACTGTTTTAGATGGACGGTGAAGACCTAAACGTTGTTAAGGATGATCACTCAAGGTGCAGCGACGACGTCTGACCAGACAATATTCTCCCAGTATTTCACAGACTTGTCTAAATGTTGTTGAGCAAACCTGAAACTCTCTTCAACATGCTTTTTGCTCAGCAATGAAGGTTGTGTGGTGTTCGTGCATACAGGCCGTGGAGACTCAGTGCATAACTTAGTTTTCTTTTAAATAATTGTACTGACAAATGGAGGTTGCGGAGTGTCCTTCCCTGACATTTTGGTGGAATCTGCGTGATCTCTCCGCTGTTATCCTTGACATACTGGTTCTGAGAGACGTGTCTCATGTATAGACAGATACACGGCAGGTGATGTATTCAGTCTGTGTGTCTCCACAGATGGATCCAGGAAGAGGAATTCATGTCCCCGTCCTCTGTATCCCCAGGACTGTCCGGAGGAGAATCGCAACATCCCGGAGGATCATCAGGTAGACGACACTGAAGCCTCCACAACATCTGACCATGAAGTGATGGGACCTGAGCTCATCTTACATTTTACTTTTTAGGCTGAAGATCTGATTCACATTAAGATTGAGGTTATCGATGAAGCCGAAGAAACAATGGATGTATGGGCCGATCAGCAGGGTAAGGGGGAAACTGTCATGTCTGTTCTGTGGTCACCAACTACTACTCCTATCATCTCATAATCACATGACATAATCTATTCCATCACTGTGTGTCTCCACAGATGGATCCATGAGGAGAAATCCACCAGAGAGATGTCCCCGTCCTCTGTATCCCCAGGACTGTCCGGAGGAGAATCACAACATCCCGGAGGATCATCAGGTAGACGGTGCTGAGCCCTGTACCGGATCTGTGTATATGGGGGACATTTCTGATCAGTGTCACTGATTTTGGTGGTTTCTTGTATTGTGCTGATTGATACATCTGATATATCAGGAGGAAGATGTGATTAATATTAAAGTGGAGGACGAGACAGAAGACGAAGCGATGACGAGTGGTGATCGGCCGTGTGTAAGTGACGGGAAGGAGGAGATTCCGGGAGATGTTTCCACAGGTATGTGATGATGACCGTCGTGTGATTTTGTGTGTGTGAGTCTCCGCTCCTGTACGGAAAGTCTGACTGTGCACCGATGACTCTCTGGGATGTAGGAGGGCCAGGACACAGGTCTCAGTTGGAGACAAGCGGAGGACACCAGGTCGGCGACAGTACTTGAAATATGTTTAGTCACTTTTCTAAGGTGGAGGATTGCTTTAACATAAACAGATCACAAGATTATATATACAAACAGATTCCATACATCCGGCCCCGTAGCCTCCCTACAGCGTATAACATCCAGCCCCTCTACACTTATCACTTCCAATGGCAGCTGACGGGTACATAAATCCTGAAGGGCCGTTCCTAATGTCGGGACACGTGCAAAATTTAATAAAGATTTACCGAAGCGTTTTACTGTCAAAATATCACACATTTTTGTGTACTTTAATATAAGACCACATTGTGGTTTTTTTGGAACATCCCTTTTAAACGAACCCTGATTCACTGTCTTTACGGATTGACAAAATTTAGTCTAAAAATCGGGAACCCATCGGAGTCTCTAAAGTGAATAATTCTCTTCGCAATGGCACGTACATGAATTCACAAAAGAAGGTAACCCCCCCATCGAGGACCCAAGAATTTGTAAAATATGTACTAATAAATAGGATGAAATAATTTTTTTTTTATTAAAGAATTGTGTGACCAACAAAATGAACTGCACAGAATCGCGGCCGTTCGTCCAACATTTATGAATAACATGATAATTGAGCGTTACCATTCTCCATGCAAAGGATTGGAAAATGTAGGGAAACGCCCGTTTGTCAAAGGGAAAGCTAACACCCAGTTGTCAATATTTTCTTACATTTCTAGGTTGAATAGCAGAAGAACTGCACAGCTTAGTGAAAAATAATATTATGACATCTGAAATGTGAGGATGAAGAACTAAAGATAAAAAAAATCCATAAAAACAATGTGACCTGTAAAGCCTATAATCATCTGGTTCTTATGATGTTAGGTAACGTTTTTAAATAATTACTGGACAAGGTGAACATCTAAACCCTTAAACAATATTTATTAATTACTATTAAAAACAAACAAACATGCACAACAAGAGTAGAAAGCAAGACAGTATATCTGGTAGACCTACACCCAATATATAGATACTCAGTAATGCAGATCTGTCCAGAATACAATAGATACAGTGTACGTATCAAGAATAATCCAGGTAACCTACATCTGTTGTATACATATTTAATAATGTCAGACTACCCAAAGATAGAATGGAGAGTAAACCAAATGGACTTGTAGATCATGGCTATAGGTCAGGAATACTGGATGGAAAAAATGTCCAAGGTCGCACTAAAATAAACCTGAGAAACTCTAGATAAATATGTAGACTGGTCCTGCCTAGCTGCGGACGTTGGCGATGTGTTTCCCCATCTTGTAGGTTCATCAGGAGCCTTGATGTCTTGAGTTATGGACAGATCAGACAGACAAGGTGGACATCAGTGTGAGCAGCTTCATCTTACCTCCACACCTCTGGTATCTTCGGTTAGATAGACATGGGTAAAGCAGTGTGAGCAGCCTCTTCTTACATCCTTACCCCTGGTATCTCCATTATAAGATCAGATAGACAGGGTGGACAGCAGTGTGAGCAGCCCCTTCTTACCTCAGCACCGCTAATATCTCCAGTGTAAGATCAGATAGGGTGGACAATGGACACTAGTGTGAGCAGCCTCTTCTTTCCTCAGCACCCCTGTGTATAGCCAGTATAAGATCAGATAGATATGGAGGACAGCAGTGTGAGCAGCCTCTTGTTACCTCAGCACCACTGGTATCTCCAGTATAAGATCAGCTAGACAGGGTGGACAGCAGTGTGAGCAGCTTCTTCTTACCTCAGCACCCCTGTGTATCTTCTGAATAAGATCAGATAGGATGGACAGCAGTGTGAACAGCCTCTTCTTACCTCATCACCCCTGTGTATAGCCAGTATAAGATCAGATAGATATGGAGGACAGCAGTGTGAGCAGCCTCTTCTTACCTCAGCACTACTGGTATCTCCAGTATAAGATCAGATAGACAGGGTGGACAGCAGTGTGAGCAGCCTCTTCTTACCTCAGCACCCCTGTGTATAGCCAGTATAAGATCAGATAGACAGGGTGGACAGCAGTGTGAGCAGCCTCTTCTTACCTCAGCACCCCTGTGTATCTCCAGTATAAGATCAGATAGGGTGGACACTAGTGTGAGCAGCCTCTTCTTACCTCGGCACCCCTGTGTATCTCCAGTATAAGATCTAATAGGGTGGACACTAGTGTGAGCAGCCTCTTCTTACCTCAGCACCACTGGTATCTCCAGTATAAGACCGTGTGAGTAGCCTCTTCTTACCTCAGCACCACTGGTATCTCCAGTATAAGATCAGCTAGACAGGGTGGACAGCAGTGTGAGCAGCTTCTTCTTACCTCAGCACCCCTGTGTATCTTCTGAATAAGATCAGATAGGATGGACAGCAGTGTGAACAGCCTCTTCTTACCTCATCACCCCTGTGTATAGCCAGTATAAGATCAGATAGATATGGAGGACAGCAGTGTGAGCAGCCTCTTCTTACCTCAGCACTACTGGTATCTCCAGTATAAGATCAGATAGACAGGGTGGACAGCAGTGTGAGCAGCCTCTTCTTACCTCAGCACCCCTGTGTATAGCCAGTATAAGATCAGATAGACAGGGTGGACAGCAGTGTGAGCAGCCTCTTCTTACCTCAGCACCCCTGTGTATAGCCAGTATAAGATCAGATAGACAGGGTGGACAGCAGTGTGAGCAGCCTCTTCTTACCTCAGCACCACTGGTATCTCCAGTATAAGATCAGATAGACAGGGTGGACAGCAGTGTGAGCAGCCTAGACTTACCTCAGCACCACTGGTATCTCCAGTATAAGATCAGATAGACAGGGTGGACAGCAGTGTGAGCAGCCTAGACTTACCTCAGCACCACTGGTATCTCCAGTATAAGATCAGATAGACAGGGTGGACAGCAGTGTGAGCAGCCCCTTCTTACCTCAGCACCGCTAGTATCTCCAGTATAAGATCAGATAGGGTGGACAATGAACACTAGTGTGAGCAGCCTCTTCTTACCTCAGCACCCCTGTGTATCTCCAGTATAAGATCAGATAGGGTGGACAGCAGTGTGAGCAGCCTCTTCTTACCTCAGCACCCCTGTGTATCTTCTGAATAAGATCAGATAGACAGGATGGACAGCAGTGTGAACAGCCTCTTCTTACCTCATCACCCCTGTGTATAGCCAGTATAAGATCAGATACATATGGAGAACAGCAGTGTGAGCAGCCTCTTCTTACCTCAGCACCACTGGTATCTCCAGTATAAGATCAGATAGACAGGGTGGACA
Organism: Ranitomeya imitator; assembly: GCF_032444005.1. NCBI lineage: Eukaryota > Metazoa > Chordata > Amphibia > Anura > Dendrobatidae > Ranitomeya > Ranitomeya imitator. The sequence continues at coordinate 17,307,015 of NC_091282.1, forward strand.
GCAGTGTGAGCAGCCTCTTCTTACCTCAGCACCCCTATGTATATCCACTGTAAGATCAGATAGACATGGAAAACAGTAGTGTGAGCAGCCCCTTCTTACCTCAGCACCGCTAGTATCTCCAGTTTAAGATCAGATAGGGTGGACAATGAACACTAGTGTGAGCAGCCTCTTCTTACCTCAGCACCCCTGTGTATCTCCAGTATAAGATCAGATAGGGTGGACAGCAGTGTGAGCAGCCTCTTCTTACCTCAGCACCCCTGTGTATCTTCTGAATAAGATCAGATAGACAGGATGGACAGCAGTGTGAACAGCCTCTTCTTACCTCATCGCCCCTGTGTATCTTCTGAATAAGATCAGATAGACAGGATGGACAGCAGTGTGAACAGCCTCTTCTTACCTCATCACCCCTGTGTATAGCCAGTATAAGATCAGATAGATATGGAGAACAGCAGTGTGAGCAGCCCCTTCTTACCTCAGCACCCCTGGTATCTCCAGTATAAGATCAGATAGACAGGGTGGACAGCAGTGTGAGCAGCCTCTTCTTACCTCAGCACCCCTGTGTATAGCCAGTATAAGATCAGATAGACAGGGTGGACAGCAGTGTGAGCAGCCTCTTCTTACCTCAGCACCACTGGTATCTCCAGTATAAGATCAGATAGACATGGAAAACAGTAGTGTGAGCAGCCCCTTCTTACCTCAGCACCCCTGGTATCTCCAGTATAAGATCAGATAGACAGGGTGGACAGCAGTGTGAGCAGCCTCTTCTTACCTCAGCACCCCTGTGTATAGCCAGTATAAGATCAGATAGACATGGAAAACAGTAGTGTGAGCAGCCCCTTCTTACCTCAGCACCCCTGGTATCTCCAGTATAAGATCAGATAGACAGGGTGGACAGCAGTGTGAGCAGCCTCTTCTTACCTCAGCACCACTGGTATCTCCAGTATAAGATCAGATAGACAGGGTTGACAGCAGTGTGAGCAGCCTAGACTTACCTCAGCACCACTGGTATCTCCAGTATAAGATCAGATAGACAGGGTGGACAGCAGTGTGAGCGGCCTAGACTTACCTCAGCACCACTGTGTATCTCCAGTATAAGATCAGATAGACAGGGGGACAGCAGTGTGAGCGGCCTAGACTTACCTCAGCACCACTGGTATCTCCAGTATAAGATCAGATAGACCGGATGGACAGTAGTGTGAGCGGCCTAGACTTACCTCAGCACCCCTGTGTATCTCCAGTATAAGATCAGATAGGGTGGACACTAGTGTGAGCAGCCTCTTCTTACCTCAGCACCCCTGTGTATCTCCAGTATAAGATCTAATAGGGTGGACACTAGTGTGAGCAGCCTCTTCTTACCTCAGCACCACTGGTATCTCCAGTATAAGACCGTGTGAGTAGCCTCTTCTTACCTCAGCACCCCTAGTATCTCCAGTATAAGATCAGATAGACAGGGAGGACAGCAGTGTGAGCAGCCTCTTCTTCAGCAGTTCTTACTTCTGCACCTCCAATATCTCAAGTATTAAATCAGATGCAGTGTGAGCAGCCTCTTCTTACCTCAGCACCACTGGTATCTGCAGTGTTAGATCAGATAGACACGGAGGACAGCAGTGTGAGCAGCCTCTTCTTACCTCCGGACCCCAGTTTTCTTCAGTATGAGATCAGATAAACGGAGGACAGCAGTTCTTACTTCCACACCTCCAATATCTAAAATATTAGATCAGATGCAGTGTAAGCAGCCTCTTCTTATCTCAGCACCCCAAGTTTTCTAACTGAGGGTGACAGAGACAGAAATCGCCAGGCAGAAGCAGTCAGAAGGAAAGTAAATGGCGGGAGAGAGAAAAGATGGAAAAAGTAACAAGCGAGACAGGTGAGAGGGCTGTATATAAGAAACTGTCTGTCTCCTACTTTCCTGACTCCTCTTTTTCCTGCACTGTCCTCCCTATTGCAGTATATTGGGAATCCATGCCAGAACAGTATGTAACTTATGATACATTGAATATATAATTGTGTGTCCTCTTCTATTGGCTGCAGCTTATGATGTTATAGGCTGCCAGTAAAGGACTTTATATACATGCCAGAATTGTGGAACAAATGAGCCCATATTAAACAGCTCGATCAATGGAAAAATAAAAATCTGGGTTTTGAAAAATAGCGACTGAATCTAGCATAGTTTTTCCCGTCACCCATGACAGCACACCCGAGAGAGGGATTCACCCACCAAGGACAAGAAAACCTACTGAAATAAGAGTGGCACCTCTGCCCTGCATCAGTTTCCTGTCCTTGATGGGAACCTTGTGCTGAGATATGGTGGTGAAGATGGAAAAAAAGCTTACCCGGCCCTGTCCTGGCATCCGGAAAAGCGGGCAGTATACCTTTTAGCGACGGTCTTCAGGGTTCTGGAATCGCCGTCCATGGGTCCACGCATGGGATTGCTGTATGTGCAGGCGTGGGGTTCAGAGATGCTGAGCATGTCTCGGACCTCCGCTCCGCCGTCCCCCTTCCGCGCTGTGAGATGCTGGAGGCGGCCATGCAGGAAGTTCCGTTGTGGTCCGCTGATGTCACAGGCCAAAGGCACGCTGGGATTGAGCGTGCCTGAGTGACGGAGATGGTGGCTCCCTATGCGAGTATCACCGACCGGGGCACGCCGGGGAATTGTGCGTCCTGATTGGATCTCACAGAGGGGACAGAATCTGGACGGACCAGAAGAGACGGACCAGAAAAGAGGCACTGTAGATCCCTCATAGATTAGGGACTGACTATAAATGGAGCACTCGCGCTCCAGCTCTCATTCCTGAAGCCATGGAGGATCAGCAGCAGCCGTACGATCCGCAGCGTGGGTACAGCAAAGGGAACAGTCGTTCACATGGCAGGAGCTGCAAACTTCCCAGTCAGAGGAGCAGAATGTCTCTAGACTCATTGGTGTCCAAAAAGGATGCTTCACGTATCCCACATAACAGCCTCCAAATCCGGTACCCTTAATGTGACGGCAGGTGGTTAGTGATCTTCGTGAATGCCATCATTTTAATATGCCCCCTTGTTTGTGTTTAACGATTAGGGAAGGCCTAAAAAAGGTACCGCAAAGAAGAACGGGGAATGTGCAATATGTAAGACTGCGCTAATAGTGGACTGATAGAAAAGTCTCTGTACCGCCTGCATCCAGAAGACAGTTTGTGAGGAGACAACCAACTTTGCCGCAACCCTTACATCTGTCATCAGGGTTGAATTCCTATTAAAATTAGGGAAGAGTAAATACAGTGTATGGAAGTGACTTCTGGATCTAATGTTTCCCTATTATCAGAAAGGCAATATCAGCGTGAATCTTATTCCTCATCTCCCTCCGGCAGTGACATGGGGGACAGACCGTGTTTCCTGGTAGATAATATGCATAAACTAATCGAGGCCATTGGGTCAACAGTGGGCCTGAAAGAGGAGCAGATGCCTAAATCCCTAGGGACAAGGCGTGATGTTCAGGGGGTTAGATCAGAGAAAGAAGCGCACCTTTCCGGTTAATAGTAAGATCGAGGTGCTCATCAACAAGGAGTGGAAAAGACCCGAGAAAACTGGTGGCTTACCCTCATCTTCCAAAAGAAGATATTCTTTTGATGAAAAGGATTCTGAGGTGTATGACAAAGTCCCTAGAATTGATTGGGCTGTATCAAAATACTCAAAGACGTCAGCCCTACCCTTTGAAGACTTAGGGGTATGAAGAGATCCGTTGGATAAAAAAAAGCGGATGGATATCTGAAACGCGTAGGAATCGGCAGCAGGAGATCTGAAGCCAGTGATTGCTCCGCCAATTCACTAATGGTTTGGCTACAACAAGTGGAGGAACAGCTGAGAAATAAAACCTCACCGGATAAAATTTTGGCTAACCTGCCTAGCCATGTAACCATAATTCTGGCTAACCTGCTAACCATGGAGCCACAGCGTTTCTGGCAGACACATATTCAGTGTCTGTAAGGCTGGCTGCTAGGTCTGCTGGGTTGTCAAAGGCAGAAAGATGGGATTTATGGCTCAAAACCTGCCCAGTAGACCTTCCGTCAAAAAACAGACTATGCTCTATCCCATGTGATGGCCAATTTTTGTTTGGAAAGAAATTGGACGATATCTTAGAAAAGAAACGGTGACAAGATGAAGGGCTTTCCCGTTTTTTCACAGGGGATACAAGGAAGACTTCGTTTGGGGGGAAATATATAACAGGGGACGACCTCTGGGGGAGAAAAGAAGTGGGAGTCCAGGAGTAGAAGAGAGTCCGAATTTATGTTCGGCGGTCCCTTTTCGGCAACCAAGAGATCCTCTCATTGACGCCAGGCTGCAAGTAGGGGGAAGACATCCCCTTGTCATCCAGGCCTCGGAGAACATCTCTTCCAATGTCTGGATTCTGGACATAAGGTTAGCTCTAAAAATAGTTTTCTCATCTGCTGCGTCAGACCGTCATAGTGATACCCCATGGAGGTCATCGGAAGAACAGCTAGCCCTAAATGTGGAGGTCTTGGCCTTGATAGGGAAACCGGTTCCATGTGAAGAGCCCGAGGAAGTAAAGGGAAGGGAATTTTATTCCACTTTCTTTTTGATAAAAAGCAGACTGTTAACTCAGAACCATCATCAATATGAAGAACCTAAACTAATGCATAAAAATCAGACCTTCAAAATGGAATCGGTAAGCACGGCCATAAAACTACTGTTTCACAATTGTTTCATGGTGGTCGTCGAATTAAAAGATGCTTATTATCACATCCCGATTCATCTAGACCATGAAAAGTACCATACAGGGGGAAATCAGACATTACCAATTCAGAGCCCTTCCATTTGGTCTGTCGGTGGCTCCAAGGATTTTCATCAAGGTAATTGCTGAGATGACTGCCTACCTTTGCTTCCGGAATACCATTATTGTTCCTTACTTAGACGACTTCCTGATGATGCGGAAATCAGGAGAACACTGTGCAGCAAAACTGGAAGATGTAAGACTCGTCTTAGACAATCTTGGCTCAGCATCGACCCACAAGTCGATGTTAAATCCAGTAAGAGTAGTGTCATTCCTGGGCCTCATTCTAAATTCCAAACTTCAGACTTGTCTCTTACCCGAGGACAAGGTGGTAGATCTTGCCTCGGCAGCGATAGAAGTGCCAAAAATAACCCTGAGGAGGCAATGTCCCTGTTAGGAACTCTAACATCTTGCACTCCAGCAGTAAGGTGCACCCAGTTTCACACAAAGCAGCTTCAGTTAGAAATTCTGTCTGCACAGAGGATGTCAAAAGGACATTTAAAAGGGAAGGTGGATCTTTAGAAACCAGAAACTCCCTCTTGTAGTGGACAGACAGGGCAAAGCTAACATCAGGGGTCCAATGGATAAAGCCGATGAGCGACATGGTCACAACCGATCCAAGCAGGGGCACACTAGAGAGATCTCACAATTCAGGGTTCTTGGTCACTCCACGAGATGGGTTAGTTGTCAAACCTGAAAGAGTTGTGGGCGGTAGTAAGAGCTCTAGAGGGCTATCTTCCTTCCCTCCTTGGTCGCCACATCCATGTCATGTCATTCAACTGGGCTATGGCAGCGTATATCAACCATTAAGGGGGTACAAGGTCCGATTCCATAATTAAAGAAGCACACAGTCTCTTCCAGCTGGCAGAGCAACACCTTCTATCCCCAACAGCGCTGCCCATAAAGGGGATGGAGAACACCAAGGCAGACTTCCTAAGCCGCAGCAGACTGAAATAAGGGGAATGGATGCTAAACTCCCATGTGTTTCAGCAGTTGGTTCACTCGTGGGGTTGGCAGAAAGACTTGTTTTCCCATAAGCAGAACAGGAAAGTGAAAAAACTTTGTTCACTAAACCCAAGTGAAAACTGTTATATCGTGGATTCTCTTTAGATACCCTGTGTTACGCTCGCACCCAGTTTTGCGCGAGCGTGGATCGTGGCTCCACTGTGCCACGGACCAGGCTTACCCCGGAAGGGCATTACTAAGCAGCTACCTTGGTGTATGCTAGAGCCTCTAGTGGTGAGGCCAGGTTTGTGCAGCAGGTAACTGCCAGGTACCACTCCAGGGCAGCGTCCAGCAGAAGCAGCTGACCCCCAAAGTGACAGGACGCTGTAACAGGTGCATGTAAGTACTGTAGTTATACTGTTTAGCTCAGCTGATTCATAAATGGCCATGTACTGGCAGCCACGGCTGGTATACAGGCAGGTCGGTGCGTGCGGGCACAGCTGATAGGCAGGTGGACACTGCTGATATACTGGCAGAGTTAGGAGCCAACTCAGACTAGAGGGGCAGGAACAGTTTCAGGAAGTACTGGGTCACTGGCAAGTATGACTGGAATACAGGAACAGGTAGGACCCAGTTCAGACTGGACGGACAGGAGGTTTCAGGATAGACTGGGTCACTGGCAGGGACGACTGGAATACAGGAACGGGTAGGACCTAGTTAAGACTGGACCAACAAGGAACCGCAGGCGCGATCAGGCAGGGAACCGCTGTCACGGACAGGAGACAGGTGACATGGAACAGGAGCAGGAAAGCACAGGACAATTACAAGGACAGGTACAGGCAGGACAGACAGGACCAGATGCACACAGAGTTCTTACAATGAAGTAGCAAGTATTCACACAAATCACTAATGTTGCACAGTGTCAACAGACTAGAGATAGGTACTGGTTCAGACACTGCAGGTTTTGAAGGAATTGGTTTTATAGGAATTGGTTAAGACACTGCAGATATTAGAGATTGGTACTGGTTCAGACACTGCAGGTTAGTACTAGGTATTGGTCCAGACACAGGAGAATTAAGGATAGGTACAGATACAGAAGATTTAGGAAAAGATCCAGACTTGGATGTAAACAGGTTCACGAATAATTCGGACAAGGACAGACACAGGGTAAGTGTTCAGGCCTGGGTATTCGGCTCCCAGGGTGGCAGGTTCAGGCAAGAACAGAAACGGGACAAGACCTGGCACCTCAGGAGTTGCGCACACACGCACACACACTGAAAGAGAATGTTGCTCAGGCACCCTCCAACAGGTAGAGGTGCCTTAAGTACCAAGTGCCTCACAGCAATATGCTGGGGACACATTAGAAATGTGTGCACTGTCTCTTTAAGAATGAGGAAGTTCCCGCTCGTGCACCTTAAGCATGCAACAAGCAGAGGACAAGGAGCTCATTGTGCGGCCTGGAGTGGTGAGTACGTTGTTTTCCTTGCTTGTAGGATGGGAAGCCATGGGAAGCCATGCAGGAATACAGGCAGTGGTGTTAAACCCTGGTACTTAAAGATTGCATACTCCTTTCCTCTGATAGCCTTGATTCCAGCTGTCGTGAGGAAGATCAGGGAGGATTGGGCGAAGGTGATTCTGATTTCTCTATTGTGGCCGAAAAGACCATGGTTTTCCCTATTAAGGATAATGCCGCTGTCCGATCCATGGATCCTGCTAGAGATCACGGGCCTTCTCACTCAGGGTGCAGTATGCCAGCCTCAAGTGAAGGACTTCCATCTAGCAGCATGGAACCTGTAACAGCAAAAATTTACAACTGGACGTGGAGAAAATTTCTGGAATCCTCAGGGAAGGCTTTGCAAAAGAAGGCTCTAGTCGGTTCCATCCTAGAGTTTCTCCAGAAGGGGTTTGAGCTAGGGTTGACCACTAGTACCCTCAGGGTTCATGTTTGTGCCTTGGGTGCACTACTCGTACTACTATAACCTTGCGGCTAATACATGGATTTCAACGTTAATAAAATCCAGTGATAGATCGAAGCCAGTTCCAACTCCAAGGCTTCCCCCTTGGAATCTAAATCTAGTACTGGAGGCATTAATCAAAGATCTATTTGAGCTTTTAAAGGAATCCATTGTAGGGCAACCGCCCCAACCCCAAATCAAGATGGTGATACACACATGAGCAAGACTGTAAGGAGAGCCTTGCAAAATATGACCTCGGTGATGACCAGGAAACCAAGAATTGAAGCTCGAGGGAGATAATTTGCATATTTCCATTGCATTTTGTGAAGAGTAAAGCTTAACAATGGCTCAACAACAATGAATTTTGTTCAACATGGAGAAGATCACCCACATGGCCTGCTGCAATATGTTCTACGTGTTTACAGTCTTGCCAGATGATAAGACAAAGTTTACGTGCCAGAAATGCAGCTTGTGACTCTGTTAAAGGAAAATGGTACAAAGTCTTCAGGAGAGAAGAGCTGCACTGAAGCTCATCATGGAAGATGAGGATTTCTTTTTATAGAGCAGAAGAATATCTTCAGAATATTTCAACAGAAGAACCTTTGTGTTCCTGCAGAAGATAATGACAGATTAGCGATAAATATTCAGAATGTCTGAAGAGAAGCAGCTTTCACTGTATCTACAGAAGAGAAATGGAAGCCTATGACCTAAAAAAGCCGGAAAATGAGGAGGAGGCAGCCGGCAGCCATACCACTGAAGAACCGCTACTAGGTTCTCCCGCAGGACAACTACAAAGATGTACATAACAAAGTGCTTATTCCACTGATGAGGAAACCTGTATGGAAAGTTTTAGGAGAAACTCAAAAGATTTCACCCTTTTGTCAGTTGTGATCAAATCAGGAAAGTGATCGATTGGATGCAAGCGCACACAAGCAGTGTCAGTCCGTGTACAATTCTTGTCTGATCTCAAATGCCCGGTCACAAGTCTTTATTACAACCACGGAGTTAAGAAAAGAAGTATGGCTTTACGTTATCTAAGAACTAAGATATTTATGTTGGGAATAACAAAGTCGTAAATGATGGATTCTGCGGAATTCCTTAAAACTGGCTCTGTGCAGTTTACTATACATTTTTTAAAAACAAAGGAAAACTTAACCTACAGACCCCTCTATATCAGATACAGCGCCCTGTGTTATTGCTTTTATGAATAACACTTATAAAGCTAATACTAAGATACATAATTATCAGAGATTTATAGGGAGATGTAATTGTCTTAATAATAATCAGAGCAAAGTATAAATATTTCCCATAACAATTCCTCCGTTTTTATTATTACAGACATTTATCCATCAGATACTTTCCCGTGCTGTGAGAGTCTGGAGGGGACGAATCCCGTTCACTGACGGACATCTTGTCTGTAAATCTCATCATATAAGATTAGTGGAGGAGTCTGTGATATTCTGCAGATGTGATAACTGACGATCTATGATGTCTGATCTTACGTCTCTTTACATAGTGTCGTCATAACAAATCTACCAGTTCTAGTGATTAGATTCTCTAGTAATACCAATATTCCTATCCGTAGGATGCCATGCAGAATTCTTATCAGCCACCCACCTATACCCTCAAACCAGTTAGCAGGATTAAGGAATGACAACACATTGCTCAACCAAGAATCCTTGTTTTCATGGTGTTCCTGTAACCATTTGTCCCTCATTTCTTTAATTACCGATAACTTAGCTTTCACTTGGAAATTCCCTGTGGGGTCTATGTAATGGCACCAGGTATGGCCTATTATCTGAGACATCCCACACTTTGCGGTCTGGTAGTCTAGTACTATTGTATGCTGGTTAACCACTGTTACAGAACCCCCAGCACCAAGAATATGTTATGCAGTATATATTATGTATAATAGGTTCCATGTGAAATGCATCAGTCCACAGGCTGCGCCCCTGGTCAGAGGGGACAACATATTCTCCTTCTGACCTGCCCCACCTTTGTAATTCCCACAGTAAATATCAGCAGGCTCCAGCCACCTGCGGCTATTGTAATGTATGTCTGGCCTGCTTTTTCTATTGGCCTGCCCTGTGTATTTGTGTTATATATTCTGTGTGCTGTGAATAAAGTGTGTTCTTTTAGACTGGAAATACGTGGAGTAGCAGTCAGCTTTTATATGCTCTCACGTAATCAAGGAATTCCAGCCAGCGTCCTTCATTCAGAATCCAGCAAAAGCAGAGTGGACCTCCTGAAACACAGGGTGGTACTGAAAGAGGTACTACAGCACGGTAGACCCCGTTACAACCACTGCCATGATCTGGGCCTGCACTGTATTGGTCTGATTTACTATTTCCCATATCTGGTCATCTAGATAGTTGATTCCACCAGTTTATCCCACATTTATGTAATGAAAGGGTAGATGAATATACTGCTAATTATCTTATTCCCTATCCCTATCTCCACTATATGAGGTCCACCATTCGGGGCGATTGTCTGCATCTCGCTTATATAGGGAATGTTTGGGGACAGCATTTATATCTAGGTCACCATACAGAAGTCTGAAGGTAGCAGGCGTGAGGCGTGCTAAGGTGCAGGTTCCTTCTACACCCCGGAGAAGCCACTTATAGGCCTGGTGACCACATACTACATATAAATCCTTAGGGGGTATGCAGTGGGTCTCCCAAAACAACATGTATGTCAGAAGTCTTGGCATCGGAGGTTTGACATAACCAAGTTTGATTGTTTTGAAAACCGACCTCATTCCTTCGGCATGTCAGAATTAAAAAGGGAAATCTAATGGGTCAAGTCATTTACAAGTCTCGGAAGAATCTGTAAACCACAACTCAATATTATCCAAATGTCCATTGTTATTTCCTGTAAATATTATCACTAATCATAGTGTTGGGGGAGGATCTGAAGTGACCCTTCACGGTTGACCCAGTGATTTCCAAATTAATCGACAGGGCATTGCCGGCAACTGAGAATGACCAGACGGAAACGTATCTCTGTTTGGGAGGATCAACGTAAATCCCTAATCCCGTTTATTATATAATCTCTTTTGTAGTTTTAGCAAGTTATACTTCAACCAATAGTATAAAATCACACTTGCAGCACTTAACCTATAAGAATATAGAAAAACCGGAAACTACATTTATGGCCGTGTCTACGTGGCATAGGAAAAAAACATAACAGCTTGTGCGTCAGGGTCTCACAGAACAATACACCCTCAGTCTCATATCTTGTCCAGGCTAGAACAATCTGGCCCCACAACAACTATGAACTTTTACCTAATTAAGTAACATAATTTATCTTGTAAACAACAAGATGGAGTCACAAGCACCAAATGAAGCCCTTTAGTTTTGATCTTAGTTTAACCCTTCACAATAGATTTGCTCTCACACCTTTCCCAGTCCTCGGAGCCTGGGCATCACAGGCTTCACTTCAGTTCTTTTACTTGAGTCTCATCGGCTGGAGACTTCTTAGCCCTGTGTGTTATAAACTTACCATGTTTTTATTGAATAACATTTTTTTCACCTACATCAATGCAAATATTGCTTGATGCACACATACTAATGCCAAAGATTAACCACAGCCTCCTGTCATGTGTGTGCTATGCTGTTATCAGATGGTGGGTAACAAAACACCTATTACATTGATTCAAAAGGAAAATAGACCAAAAACTGGGAAGGGGGATGGTAGAGAAGAATATGTCTGTAACAGGTATATCTCTTACATATTGATCAGCCGCCTGTGTTCTGATAGATGCTACTGCACAGTCTTGATGGAGCCTAAGTTTTTTTTTTTATCCAGCACTATGGCGCCGGTGGTCGCGCCTATGTAGTAGCATCTATCGGAGCGCAATAGATGCTACTGCGCCGGCCCCATTTTGATTAAAAGAAAACAATTATGTCTAAATAACATGAAAACATGCATGTTTTGCTTATATTTTATTATGCATTGCTTATATAGCGCTAGCATATTCCAAAGCGCTTTACAGTTTGCACACATTATCATCGCTGTCCCTGTTGGGACTCACAATATATATTCCCTATCGGTATGTTTTTGAAATGAGGGAGGAAACTGGAGAACCCGGAGGAAACCCACGCAAACACGGGGAGAACATACAAACTCCTTACAGATGTTGTCCTTAGTGGGATTTGAACCCAGAGCTGCAAGGCTGCAGTGCTATCCACTGAGCCACCGTACAGTGCTAACCACTGAGCCACCATGTTCTTCAGCTTATCATGCTACATCGCAGGCTCCTGCCTGATGAATGCGATTTTTTATTTTTATTTTTTTATTTTTTTTTTTTTCAAACCATAATTCTATGCAGTATGTAAAAGAAGGGGCAGGTCACTGAGGGATCAGTGAGCTGTCATAAGCCCATACAGATGAATACGTAAGCAGAGCACCACATAACTCGTAAAGCCCCGTCCACAGGCCGCCCCGGAGCACAGGCACATATCATTAACTGAAGACTACAAATACAGATTAAACTACAACCACAAGACGGATTCCATCACCAGGTATCGGTGTAATCAGTATGACGGCGCCGACCTGACACTGTCTGTGGTCTCTGAGCACAGTCCTTCTGACAGGGGCACTTTAACCCCTTCATGACATGGGGTATTTTCGTTTTTCGTTCCCCTCCTTCCCAGAGCCATACCTTTTTTATTTTTCCGTCAATATGGCCATGTGAGGGCTTATTTCTTTGCGGGACGAGTTGTACTTTTGAACGACATCATTGGTTTTACCATGTCATGTACTAGAAAACGGGAAAATAATTCCAAGTGCAGTGAAATTGCAAAAAAAGTGCAATCCCACACTTGTTTTTTGTTTGGCTTTTTGCTAGGTTCACTAAATGCTAAAACTGACCTTCCATTATGATTCTCCAGGTCAGTACGAGTTCATAGACACCAAACATGTTCTTTTTTTTTTATGTAAGTGGCGAAAAAAAATTCCAAACTTTTCCAACAAAAAAAAAATTTGCACTATTTTCCGATACCAGTAGCGTCTCCATTTTTCGTGATCTGGGGTTGGGTGATGGCTTATTTTTTGCGTGCCGAGCTGAGATTTTTAGTGATACCATTTTGGTGCAGATACGTTCTTTTGATCGCCCGTTATTGCATTTCAATGCAATGTCGCGGCGACCAAAAAAAACGTAATTCTGGTGTTTCAAATTTTTTTCTCGCTACACCATTTAGCGATCAGGTTAATGCTTTTTATTATTGATAGATCGGCGATTCTGAACGCGGCGATGCCAAATATGTGTGGGTTTGATTTTTTTTATTATTATTGTTTTATTTTGAATGGGGCGAAAGGGGGGTTATTTAAACTGTGATATTTTTTTCATATTTTTTAAAACATTTTTTTTTTTACTTTTGCCATGCTTTAATAGCCTCCATGGGAGACTAGAAGCTGGCACAACTCGATCGCCTCTGCTATATAGAAGCGATGCTCAGCATAGCGAGTTACAGCATTGCTATGAGCGCGGACCACAAAAAACTTTGTTCCAGCTCCAAAATTTAAAATGTCGATCCTTTATTAATCCATAGTAAAAACATAGGCTGAGTAACTCTCCATAGCACACCAGGAAACGAGCAACGCGTTTCGATCTTTACAGATCTTTGTCAGAGCCAAAGATAGGCAACAACTAGAACTTTCTTGGGTCACTGCCTCATTATCGCATGGACATGAAAACCGCTGATTTACAATCCTTAGATAAATTCATGGAGAGGTGTAGTTTGTAAAATGTTGTCATCTATGGAGGAGTTCTGCTATTCTGGCACCTCCAGGGGCTCTGACAATGTGACAAGAAACCCGCAAAATCTGTACTATGACGCTACTTTCACACATCAGGTTTTTGCAGTCAGGCACAATCCGTCGAATTTTGAAAAAACAAAAACGGATCCTTTTTTTTTTTTCCCCCGCCGGATGCATTTTTTTTCTGATAGAGTTGTATTAGTGCCAGATTGCGATGGATGGCCTAACATTTCATCCGTTTATTGCCGGATCCATCAAAAATTATTTTTCCGGTGGACAGAGAACACGGACAGAGGAACGTTTTTTCTGTCTGGCGAAAAAACGGCCCGTGATGGTTCCGGCGATAACCAGATGAAACATGAGGGGAAATGGGTGAATCCAGCTACAGATTCCGTTTTTTTTTTTTTACACTGAGCATGCCCCGTAGCTGCATTTTCTTTCCATCCTGGAGTCTCTCTCTCCAGTCTCCCGAAATATTGTTCCATAGGACAAAATGTGAGACCTCAGGAAAGCATATTGAGTTCTAGTTTGGTGGGTTTGCGAGATGACAAATGAACACAGTTGACTACCTGTGTCCTGGCAGTTTTGCTCCATGCTGTTGTGCTGAGGAGGAACTAGACTTGTACTGGAATAGAATCCTGCTTTCAGTCAAAGTCTGTGGAGTTTCTTTTTCTTGTTACCTATTAGGTGTGACTGCAATGTTGTATGATAATGCTGCATTTTCTGCTGCACGTTTTCAGTCACTAGACTCCTGACTGAATTCCATAGTCCCTCTGATGTTCTGTAGCAGAGGTGTTGTGAATAATGAGAATTGTAGGTCTTCCGAATAGGATTTTTTTTAAGCTGCCTCCGTTGGATATTAACCAAAAATATATAGTAGAAAACATACCAGTTAAATATAACGAAAGATCACGAGTATAGACACTATAAAGTAAAATAAATACTAGAACTGGGTCGGACTGTAACGAACAAACTGCAATTAACCTATAACCAAATAAACCAAAAAGAAAAAAAGCAGTCTAAAGTCCAATTATATGAAAATAGACAACCAATCTTTATTAAGAGTAGCAGGTGAACAAATAGCAGGGAGAGGATCCCCCATGAAGAGCGTTTTTCAAGCGTCACCCCTTGAAACCAGGGATTCAAGCTTGAGGAGGCTAATTTGCATATTCCAGGTGCCTTCTTGGAAAAGCGAAGTCTCCCTAAGCTAGAAGATCGTTGGGTACAGCCGGGACCAGCTGCTTGGAAAGCATCGCCAAACCAGGGATTCAAGCTTGAGGAGGCTAATTTGCATATTCCAGGTGCCTTCTTGGAAAAGCGAAGTCTCCCTAAGCTAGAAGATCGTTGGGTACAGCCGGGACCAGCTGCTTGGAAAGCATCGCCAAACCAGGGATTCAAGCTTGAGGAGGCTAATTTGCATATTCCAGGTGCCTTCTTGGAAAAGCGAAGTCTCCCTAAGCTAGAAGATCGTTGGGTACAGCCGGGACCAGCTGCTTGGAAAGCATCGCCAAACCGCGTGCCTTACGGCGCGCGAATTTTTGCCTGTAGGATATTATTGCAAGAGAGCTTGGCTGAGTAGATTACACAAGAAGGAAAACACACAGCAAGTCAGCAGGATCTAGGAGCAACATGGCAGATGTGACGACCTACATGGTGAGCTGCAGCATGTGCTACATGTTCACAGACCGACCAGAAGAAGAATCAAATTTCACCTGTCAGAAGTGTAGACTAGTGGCCCTTTTAGAAGAAAAGGTGCGGGGTCTGGAAGAAAGAATAGCAACTTTGAAACTCATCAAAGAGAATGAAGACTTTCTAGACAGAACAGAAGCATCTCTACTGGTCACAGAAGGTGAAAAAAGTGTCAGAGAACCTCCAAAAGCAGATGAGTGGAAGCATGTGACCAAAAGAAGCAAGAAGACCATGGAGAAATCACCAACCACACAACTGAAGAACCGATATCAAATCTTTGTAGAGGATGAAGATGGCACACCTAAGGATGAAGCAATACCAGCAAGCAAAAAAGAAAAGGGCACACAGCAACAAGTGACAGCAAAAAGTACAGCCAAGAAGCAACGAAGAGTGGTGGTGGTGGGAGACTCACTACTGAGAGGCACAGAAGCAGCCATCTGCAGACCGGACATAACTGCAAGAGAAGTATGCTGCCTTCCAGGTGCGATGATCAAGGATGTGACCGATAGGATACCAAAGCTCTTCAGCTCCAAGGACGTCCACCCATTTCTTCTGATACATGTTGGCACCAATGACACGGCAAGGAAAGACCTACCGACAATCTGCAAAGACTTTGAAGAGTTGGGGAAGAAAGTAAAGGAACTGGATGCACAGGTAGTTTTTTCTTCTATCCTTCCAGTAGACGGGCATGGCACCAGGAGATGGAACAGGATCCTTGATGCAAACAACTGGTTAAGACGATGGTGCAGACAACAAGGATTCGGATTCCTGGACCACGGTGTGAATTACTGGTACGATGGACTCCTCGCCAGAGATGGACTACACCTCAACAAACCTGGGAAACACACATTCGCCAGAAGACTCGCTACACTCATCAGGAGGGCGTTAAACTAGAAGAAGAGGGGACGGGAAGAAAAACATTAGACTTGAACAAAGAAGACCCAGGAAAACATACTCAGATGGGAGGTAAGAACATTTCTAAAGCAATCCACAGCGAGGAGATTGGAACAAAACAAAATCCTCTAAACTGCATGCTCGCAAACGCCAGAAGCCTGACAAACAAGATGGAAGAACTAGAAGCAGAAATATCTACAGGTAACTTTGACATAGTGGGAATAACCGAGACATGGTTAGATGAAAGCTATGACTGGGCAGTTAACTTACAGGGTTACAGTCTGTTTAGAAAGGATCGTAAAAATCGGAGAGGAGGAGGGGTTTGTCTCTATGTAAAGTCTTGTCTAAAGTCCACTTTAAGGGAGGATATTAGCGAAGGAAATGAGGATGTCGAGTCCATATGGGTCGAAATTCATGGAGGGAAAAATGGTAACAAAATTCTCATTGGGGTCTGTTACAAACCCCCAAATATAACAGAAACCATGGAAAGTCTACTTCTAAAGCAGATAGATGAAGCTGCAACCCATAATGAGGTCCTGGTTATGGGGGACTTTAACTACCCGGATATTAACTGGGAAACAGAAACCTGTGAAACCCATAAAGGCAACAGGTTTCTGCTAATAACCAAGAAAAATTATCTTTCACAATTGGTGCAGAATCCAACCAGAGGAGCAGCACTTTTAGACCTAATACTATCTAATAGACCTGACAGAATAACAAATCTGCAGGTGGTCGGGCATCTAGGAAATAGCGACCACAATATTGTGCAGTTTCACCTGTCTTTCACTAGGGGGACTTGTCAGGGAGTCACAAAAACACTGAACTTTAGGAAGGCAAAGTTTGACCAGCTTAGAGATGCCCTTAATCTGGTAGACTGGGACAATATCCTCAGAAATAAGAATACAGATAATAAATGGGAAATGTTTAAGAACATCCTAAATAGGCAGTGTAAGCGGTTTATACCTTGTGGGAATAAAAGGACTAGAAATAGGAAAAACCCAATGTGGCTAAACAAAGAAGTAAGACAAGCAATTAACAGTAAAAAGAAAGCATTTGCACTACTAAAGCAGGATGGCACCATTGAAGCTCTAAAAAACTATAGGGAGAAAAATACTTTATCTAAAAAACTAATTAAAGCTGCCAAAAAGGAAACAGAGAAGCACATTGCTAAGGAGAGTAAAACTAATCCCAAACTGTTCTTCAACTATATCAATAGTAAAAGAATAAAAACTGAAAATGTAGGCCCCTTAAAAAATAGTGAGGAAAGAATGGTTGTAGATGACGAGGAAAAAGCTAACATATTAAACACCTTCTTCTCCACGGTATTCACGGTGGAAAATGAAGTGCTAGGTGAAATCCCAAGAAACAATGAAAACCCTATATTAAGGGTCACCAATCTAACCCAAGAAGAGGTGCGAAACCGGCTAAATAAGATTAAAATAGATAAATCTCCGGGTCCGGATGGCATACACCCACGAGTACTAAGGGAACTAAGTAATGTAATAGATAAACCATTATTTCTTATTTTTAGGGACTCTATAGCGACAGGATCTGTTCCGCAGGACTGGCGCATAGCAAATGTGGTGCCAATATTCAAAAAGGGCTCTAAAAGTGAACCTGGAAATTATAGGCCAGTAAGTCTAACCTCTATTGTTGGTAAAATATTTGAAGGGTTTCTGAGGGATGTTATTCTGGATTATCTCAATGAGAATAACTGTTTAACTCCATATCAGCATGGGTTTATGAGAAATCGCTCCTGTCAAACCAATCTAATCAGTTTTTATGAAGAGGTAAGCTATAGGCTGGACCACGGTGAGTCATTGGACGTGGTATATCTCGATTTTTCCAAAGCGTTTGATACCGTGCCGCACAAGAGGTTGGTACACAAAATGAGAATGCTTGGTCTGGGGAAAAATGTGTGTAAATGGGTTAGTAACTGGCTTAGTGATAGAAAGCAGAGGGTGGTTATAAATGGTATAGTCTCTAACTGGGTCGCTGTGACCAGTGGGGTACCGCAGGGGTCAGTATTGGGACCTGTTCTCTTCAACATATTCATTAATGATCTGGTAGAAGGTTTACACAGTAAAATATCGATATTTGCAGATGATACAAAACTATGTAAAGCAGTTAATACAAGAGAAGATAGTATTCTGCTACAGATGGATCTGGATAAGTTGGAAACTTGGGCTGAAAGGTGGCAGATGAGGTTTAACAATGATAAATGTAAGGTTATACACATGGGAAGAAGGAATCAATATCACCATTACACACTGAATGGGAAACCACTGGGTAAATCTGACAGGGAGAAGGACTTGGGGATCCTAGTTAATGATAAACTTACCTGGAGCAGCCAGTGCCAGGCAGCAGCTGCCAAGGCAAACAGGATCATGGGGTGCATTAAAAGAGGTCTGGATACACATGATGAGAGCATTATACTGCCTCTGTACAAATCCCTAGTTAGACCGCACATGGAGTACTGTGTCCAGTTTTGGGCACCGGTGCTCAGGAAGGATATAATGGAACTAGAGAGAGTACAAAGGAGGGCAACAAAATTAATAAAGGGGATGGGAGAACTACAATACCCAGATAGATTAGCGAAATTAGGATTATTTAGTCTAGAAAAAAGACGACTGAGGGGCGATCTAATAACCATGTATAAGTATATAAGGGGACAATACAAATATCTCGCTGAGGATCTATTTATACCAAGGAAGGTGACGGGCACAAGGGGGCATTCTTTGCGTCTGGAGGAGAGAAGGTTTTTCCACCAACATAGAAGAGGATTCTTTACTGTTAGGGCAGTGAGAATCTGGAATTGCTTGCCTGAGGAGGTGGTGATGGCGAACTCAGTCGAGGGGTTCAAGAGAGGCCTGGATGTCTTCCTGGAGCAGAACAATATTGTATCATACAATTATTAGGTTCTGTAGAAGGACGTAGATCTGGGGATTTATTATGATGGAATATAGGCTGAACTGGATGGACAAATGTCTTTTTTCGGCCTTACTAACTATGTTACTATGTTACTATGTATGTTACCCCTTGAAAAAGGCATCAGCCGAAACGCGCGTCAGGGTGGGCACGGTAGTGAGTGCACAGTGATCCATACTTTCATCTACGGGTATGTACTATCTTTACATCTATGACTGTTTCTGACACCTCTGGTCTATACTATTTGGCAGCTATGTCCGCATTACCTTTATGTATGGTCCTAAAAATGGATATTTATATGTGCACTTACCTGTGCCTTGTTTTTGCGTTGAGGATACCATGGGGGATCCTCTCCCTGCTATTGGTTAAAAGAAAAAAGGGGGTTTGGTACCAGGGTGGGTTTGATTTAAATCAAAGTTTCTACCTAACTGAATTTGACTCCACAGAGGTCCCAGCCTCTTCTTCACGGCAAAAATGTTACAACATGAACAGAGTTGAGAAAAAGACCTTAATCCTATTGTTCTACAAACCTATGAATACCTATGAAGATGAGTCATCTTCATCACCGCACTTCTCATGATGTTGCCTCATTCGCGCCACCAGGCCTTGCATCTCTTTGTTGCATCGTTTGCATTTTGCACGCATGCCTGCCTTACCGATAGGCGAAGGAGCTTCATTAAAATATTCCCAAACTGGGTCTCTTTTACGGCCTGCTGCCATTATAAGGAAAGAATGTAATAAACCTCAGATCGTACACACAAACAGATCCAGACTTGTCTGTCTGTGGCTATGCTGCAGTATTGTGCTCAAAGTTTCACTTTCATTTTCTTGTCTGCTTGCCCTTCCTCCTCCTCACACTTAGATTCACATTCTTCTTGTGTTGTGCAGATCTATTCCACTCCAAACAATCTGAAACATATTGTCTAACTTCTTGGACTTGGCACTGAAGGGGTTGATTCTGTATTCATAGGTTTGTAGAACAATAGGATTAAGGTCTTTTTCTCAACTCTGTTCATGTTGTAACATTTTTGCCGTGAAGAAGAGGCTGGGACCTCTGCGGAGTCAAATTCAGTTTTGAGAACTGCGCAAGTAAAGCGAGCGTCTGTGATAATATAGGAGAGAAACTGCCCACTAATCCTACAGAAACCTCTGGAAGAGCATGGCATTGTGAATGTTACACATATACAGCCTTTATTCTACTGAGTTAAACAACTCAACTTTATCTCATGATGAAAGAACCTTTGGATGGTAAAATATTTTCCTCAAAAAGCAGTTTATTGAAAAAAAATCCGATTTAAATAAAAAAAATCCGATTTTTTTTTTTATTTTTTTTTTTTCAAAAAAACATTGATTTTTATCCACCCTGTTTGGTACTGTTAGCCAGTTGAAAAAAAGATAATCTTGTAGCTATGATGTTACAAAGCAAGCTTTCGAGACTTTTTAAGAAGAGCACAGTGCCAAACACATACGGCACATCATTTGCACCTAATACATCACAGCAACTAGAACTAGATCACACATCAGGGCAAAGAGGCCCAAAAACCACAAGGTGCATCACCGTGGTACTTTGGGCTAATGCCAGCAGACTCAGTCATAAATTGCACCACAGTGACATAGGAGATACATGATGACATAAAAAAAAAATCATTAAAGAAATGCAACGGTACCAAACCATAGCAACTTATCCTCAATTCAACCAGCAACATATATAGTGTAAAAGGAATGTTCTCTCCCAAGGCATTGTCTCCTCTAGGTGTGCTGGATGAGCACAGATTGACCAAGAAAAATGTAAATAATTCTCATAAAAAAACTTGCTGCAATTGATATTCCAACATGTAGATTATTAGACTCAGCCTCCGGTTCAATCTTGTAATCTTTTGAACATTACAGACCCTGAGACCATCGGTAGCCTCCAGTCGGCAAAGCAACTCATCAATATTCCAGGATCACGGTTGCGGGGGTGACAATGGGCTGACAGATGGGCCACTCTCTCTCTCGGTCAAACCTGTAATTAGGATTTACCCTTTCAATGTATATTCACTTCTATTTTAGTTTCCTTCTAATGTTTCCTATTGTGCCCTCAGGCATGCTGTGGACATGATTGTGGCTGGAGGTTCAATATGACTACTCGTGAATGTAGGGCCACTTTTGTGACTAGTCAATATCATTTGCATATGGTACTGAAAAATCTAAACTCCATTTTTAATTGCATAGACACTTTTCTACATTAAGGGCATGATAGGAAGCTTGCTACGAAAGTGAAATGGCACTGGTGGTACATTAGGGGGGTAATTCCTGATTACAGGTTTCCTTTAAAGGTACCGTCACACTTAACGATATCGTTAACGATGTCGTTGCTTTTTGTGACGTAGCAACGATATCGTTAACGAAATTGTTGTGTGACAGCGACCAACGATCAGGCCCCTGCTGGGAGATCGTTGGTCGCTGGGGAAAGTCCAGCACTTTATTTCGTCGCTGGATCTCCCGCTGACATCGCTGAATCGGCGTGTGTGACGCCGATTCAGCGATGTCGTCACTGGTAACCAGGGTAAACATCGGGTTACTAAGCGCAGGGCCGCGCTTAGTAACCCGATGTTTACCCTGGTTACCATTGTAAATGTAAAAAAACAAACACTACATACTTACATTCCGGTGTCTGGTCATGTCCCTCGCCTTCAGCTTCCCGCACTGACTGGTGAGCGCTGGCCAGCCATAAAGCAGAGCACAGTGGTGACGTCACCGCTGTACTTTACGGCCGGCGCTCAGTCAGTGCGGGAAGCTGAAGGCGAGGGACGTGACCAGACACCGGGAATGTAATTATGTAGTGTTTGTTTTTTTACATTTACAACGGTAACCAGGGTAAACATCGGGTTACTAAGCGCGGTCCTGCACTTAGTAACCCGATGTTTACCCTGGTTACCCGGGGACTTCAGGATCGTTGGTCGCTGGAGAGCTGTCTGTGTGACAGCTCTCCAGCGACCAAACAGCGATGCTGCAGCGATCGACATCGTTGTCGGTATCGCTGCAGCGTCGCTTAGTGTGACGGTACCTTAAGAACTGAGACTAGCGGTGGACACCGCGTCTGACAGCACCACCATCCAGCTCGGTCTCCTCAGTACCGCTCCTATCTGACTCACACATAAGACGCTGCTTTTTTGTACCCTATGACCATACGGTCTATTCTATTATTCTACAGTACGTTACTGACGAAGGTCCATTCAAGGACCGAAACGTTTATTGGGTACTACTACGATTAAAATTGCACTAAAGCATCAGTTGAGTGCTGGGTTCTTTTTCTTTATGGTACCTTAAGAACTGTCTATTTGCTGTCTAATCTCTGCCACCACTGACTTGTGCCAATGTCGTCAGTTTATAAGTGATATTCACTTTACCCATCATTGTGTTCATGTTATGGCATGTAGTTGTCTTCCTTATTACTGGTCTTTTCACGGACAAGGGTTTTCATTGTGAGCTCCATAAAATAAATTTAGAAATCCTTTTTGTGTTGTAGAAAAAAAATCTCATACAATCTATCTTTCATCCTTATAGGAAATCCTTCTGAGAATAACTGGTTATCACTAAATTGTAAAGAAGATTTTGGGAAGCACTCTAATCGAGAAAACCTCATTACCTTTCATGGACTTCACAGCACTTCACTTTCTTATAATCCTCCTAATCATGAGGAACCCTCTCCTGAGCAATCTCGCATTATTACCACTATTCCAGGTGACAAAGTGGATACAAGATTTCAGTGTGACAAGCAATTTACTAAAAGCTCAGATTTTATAACACAAAGAAAGCACAAAGGAAAGATATCGTACTCCTGTTTAGAATGTGGGAAATGCTTTACAAATAAATCAAAATTTGTTATACACGAGAGACTTCACACAGGAGAAAAGCCATATTCATGTTCACACTGTGAGAAATGCTTTACAGCTAAATCAAATCTTGTGAAGCACGAGAGTAATCACTCAGGAGAGAATCCGTATTCCTGTTCAGAATGTGGGAAATCTTTTAAATATAAATCAAGTTTTGATACACATTATAGAATTCACACTGGAGAGAAGCCGTATTCATGTTCAATGTGTGGGAAATGTTTTACGCAAAAATCAAATTTTGTTTTACATAAGAAAATTCACACAGGAGAAAAGCCATATTCATGTCAAGAATGTGGGAAGTCCTTCACAAGTAAAGAATATCTTCTTATACATCAGAGAATTCATACAGGAGAGAAGCCGTATTTATGTTCAGAGTGCGGAAAATGTTTTGAAAGGAAATCACATCTTGATACACATAAAAGAACTCACACTGGGGAGAAACCGTATTCATGTTCACAATGTGGAAGGTGCTTTGCAGGAAAATGTAATCTTCAGAAACATCAGAAAGTTCACACTGGAGAAAAGCCATGTTCATGTTCCCTATGTGGGAAATCCTTCAGAGATAAAGGGAATCTTATTAGACATCAGAGAACTCACACGGGAGAAAAGCCATTTTCATGTTCCGAATGTGGAAAAAGCTTTAGAAATAAATCACACCTTGTTACACATCATAGAATTCACACCGGAGAGAAACCATTTTCATGTTTAGTCTGTGGGAAAAGCTTTACAGAAAAATTAGGTCTTGTGAGACACGAGAAAAGTCACACAACTTAAAAGCCTTCCTGTTCAGAATGTGGAAAATCTTAAATATAAATACATTTTTACTATACATGAGAGAATTCACACTGGAGAGAAGCCGTATTCATGTTCAGAATGTGGGAAATGCTTTACACAAAAAAACAAATTTTGTTTTACATAAGAAAATTCACACAGGAGAAAAGAATTATTCATGTCCAGAATGTGGGAAGAGGTTCACAAGTAAAGAATATCTTCTTATACATCTAAGAATTCGTACAAGAGAGAAGCCGTATGCATGTTCAGAATGTGGGAAATGTTTTGAAAGGAAATCACATCTTGTTACACATCATAGAATTCACACCGGGGAGAAACCATTTTCATGTCTACTCTGTGGGAAAAGCTTTACGAAAAAATTAGGTCTTGTGAGACACGAGAAAAGCCAAACAACTTAAAAGCCGAATTCCTGTTCAGAATGTGGAAAATCTTTTAAATATAAATACATTTTTACTAAACATGAGAGAAACCACACTGGAAAGAAGCCGTATTCATGTTCACTGTGTGGGAAATGTTTTACACAAAAAATCACATGTAGTTATACATGAGAAAATTCACATAGAAGAAAAATCATTTTCATGTTCAATATGTGGAAATCGAATATTGTTATACAGGAGAAGTCACACATGAAAGAAACTGTAATTATGTGTATTATGTTTATAAATTTTAATAAACAATGCTCAGTATAAATGAGTACACAATTTTGATAAGATTGTAATATCTCAATGAACACAAAATTAATTTCCAAAATTTTAAAAACACTGAGTTTTAATTAACTTTTTTTTCATCAATTACCCCTATGGACGATCATTTGTCCACAACAGAAAGCATACGTGCCATACAAGAAAGAAGTGTGCGCATCTATAATGTGTATATTATGTAGAATTACTATACAAGAGAAAGGAGAAAAGAAAAAACAATTCAATAAATGGATGCAAGGTCTGAACGAAGATTCATACCACTGGGGTCCAATTCCAGAATCCACAAGGCTTCTCTGGGGTGTACTTTTTATACCAATCTCCCCCTTATCTGGTCTGGTAACATATTCACTACCCACAACGGTACAGTGATGATATTTCTATTGTGTTGTATGAAATATTTAACAAAAACTGGCATTTCATTATACACACCTACATGCATAGTTCCAAGGCCGGAACCTACTGTTCAACAATTTGAGCAACTCCCTAACCTAATAATATCCTACAAGACAAATGGAGTAATGTGCCCACAAAAATAAAGTGAGATGAAACTTAATAATCTCAATAATAATTGTTTTTATTGAAAAACTCACAGTGGGGCAAAAAAGTATTTAGTCAGTCAGCAATAGTGCAAGTTCCACCACTTAAAAAGATGAGAGGCGTCTGTAATTTACATCATAGGTAGACCTCAACTATGGGAGACAAACTGAGAAAAAAAAATCCAGAAAATCACATTGTCTGTTTTTTTAACATTTTATTTGCATATTATGGTGGAAAATAAGTATTTGGTCAGAAACAAAATTTCATCTCAATACTTTGTAATATATCCTTTGTTGGCAATGACAGAGGTCAAACGTTTTCTGTAAGTCTTCACAAGGTTGCCACACACTGTTGTTGGTATGTTGGCCCATTCCTCCATGCAGATCTCCTCTAGAGCAGTGATGTTTTTGGCTTTTCGCTTGGCAACACGGACTTTCAACTCCCTCCAAAGGTTTTCTATAGGGTTGAGATCTGGAGACTGGCTAGGCCACTCCAGGACCTAGAAATGCTTCTTACGAAGCCACTCCTTCGTTGCCCTGGCAGTGTGCTTTGGATCATTGTCATGTTGAAAGACCCAGCCACGTTTCATCTTCAATGCCCTTGCTGATGGAAGGAGGTTTGCACTCAAAATCTCACGATACAT
This sequence comes from Ranitomeya imitator, assembly GCF_032444005.1. Taxonomy (NCBI): domain Eukaryota; kingdom Metazoa; phylum Chordata; class Amphibia; order Anura; family Dendrobatidae; genus Ranitomeya; species Ranitomeya imitator. Next base: position 17,332,502 of record NC_091282.1, read on the forward strand.
GGCCCCATTCATTCTTTCATGTACCCGGATCAGTCGTCCTGGCCCCTTTGCAGAGAAACAGCCCCAAAGCATGATGTTTCCACCACCATGCTTTACAGTAGGTATGGTGTTTGATGGATGCAACTCAGTATTCTTTTTCCTCCAAAAACGACAAGTTGTGTTTCTACCAAACAGTTCCAGTTTGGTTTCATCAGACCATAGGACATTCTCCCAAAACTCCTCTGGATCATCCAAATGCTCTCTAGCAAACTTCAGACGGGCCCGGACATGTACTGGCTTAAGCAGTGGGACACGTCTGGCACTGCAGGATCTGAGTCCATGGTGGCGTAGTGTGTTACTTATGGTAGGCCTTGTTACATTGGTCCCAGGTTTCTGCAGTTCATTCACTAGGTCCCCCCGCGTGGTTCTGGGATTTTTGCTCACCGTTCTTGTGATCATTCTGACCCCACGGGGTGGGATTTTGCGTGGAGCCCCAGATCGAGGGAGATTATCAGTGGTCTTGTATGTCTTCCATTTTCTAATTATTGCTCCCACTGTTGATTTCTTCACTCCAAGCTGGTTGGCTATTGCAGATTCAGTCTTCCCAGCCTGGTGCAGGGCTACAATTTTGTTTCTGGTGTCCTTTGACAGCTCTTTGGTCTTCACCATAGTGGAGTTTGGAGTCAGACTGTTTGAGGGTGTGCACAGGTGTCTTTTTATACTGATAACAAGTTTAAACAGGTGCCGTTACTACAGGTAATGAGTGGAGGAAAGAGGAGACTCTTAAAGAAGAAGTTACAGGTCTGTGAGAGCCAGAAATCTTGATTGTTTGTTTCTGACCAAATACTTATTTTCCACCATAATATGCAAAAAAAATGATAAAAAAACAGACAATGTGATTTTCTGGATTTTTTTTTCTCAAGTTTGTCTCCCATAGTTGAGGTCTACCTATGATGTAAATTACAGACGCCTCTCATCTTTTTAAGTGGTGGAACTTGCACTATTGCTGACTGACTAAATACTTTTTTGCCCCACTGTATATAACACGGGTAAAAAGGCCTCACCTTAGAATCAGACATGCTCCTTGCAACAGTGGACGTAGAATATACACTACAATTGAACACATGGATGGTTTGAGAGCCATTGAATTCATCCTTGGGGCGAGCAACCTGGATCCGGCCTTGTGCGCCTTGGTCTTGGAACTCTTGTAATTTGTGCTTACACACAACTTTTTTACCTTTAAGGATCGTTTTTTTCCTTCAATAACGGAGCACTGCGATGGGTGCGGCGTGTGCACCATCGTACACAAATCTTTTTCTTGGCCTAAGGGAGAGGGACATTTTCGGGGATGGCGCGTGAGCCACCACCCAGGCGCAGTGCTGGTATTGCTATATAGATGATATTTTCATCATATGGCAGGGTCCTGAGCCTTGCCTTCGTGATTTCATCCATGAACTAAATAAAAGTACCCGCAATATTAAATTAACATACAAAATTGCAATGAAAGAAATAGACTTTTTGGAGATTAACCCCTTCCCGACCTGTGATGCATATGCTGCGTCACAGGATGATCGCGTTCCTGCAGATCGGGTGAAAGGGTTAACTCAAATTTCACCCGACCTGCAGGGATGGGGAGGGGTACTTCAGCCCTGGGGGGTGGCTTTGCCCCCACGTGGCTACGATCATTGGCTGTTGAAAGTGAAACAGCCAATCAGAGCAATTTGTAATATCTCACCTATGAAACGTGGTTAAATATTACCATCCAGCCATGGCCGATGCTGCAATATCATCGGCCACGGTTGGAGGACCCGATCTGCCCCCGCCACCAACTGACAGCGGCGATCTGCCGCCACCGTCAGTCTTTCCTTCCCTCCGTCCTGTCCTCCACTGCCTTCCTCTCCCCTCCGCCCCCACCCCCCCCACTGTCCGATCCCACTCCCCCATACTTACCGAGTACCGGTGTCCCTCCATCTTCTCCTATGGGCGTCGCCATCTTCCAAAATGGCGGGCGCATGCACAGTGCGCCCGCTGAATCTGCCAGCCAGCAGATTTAGTCCAGATACATTTTGATCACTGTGATAGGTTCTATCACAGTGATCAAAATAAACAAAATTACAAATACACCCCCCCTTTATCACCCCCCCATAGGTATGGAACATAATAAAATAAAGAAATATATATTTATTTTTCCACTAGGGTAAGAATTAGGGTTAGAATTAGGCTCTGTGCACACGGTGCGGATCCGCAGCGGATTGGCCGCTGCAGATTCGTAGCAGTTTTCCATCATGTTTACAGTACCATGTAAACCTATGGAAAACCAAATCCCCTGTGCCCATGGTGCGGAAAATACCGCTCGGTATTTTCCGCAGCGTGCCAATTCTTTGTGTGGATTCCGTAGCGTTTTACACCTGTTCCTGTATAGGGATCCGCGGGTGAAATCCGCACAAAAAACACTGGAAATCTGCAGTAAATCCGCAGATAAAACGGTGCGGAAAATTCCGCACACAAATCCGCAACGTGAGCACATAGGGTTAAGGTTGGAATTAGAGTTAGGGTTGGAATTAGGGTTAAGATTAGGGGTGTGTTAGGGTTAGTGTTGGGATTAGGGTTGTGATTAGGGTTGTGGTTAGGGGTGTGTTGGGGTTAGGGTTGTGATTAGGGTCATGGTTGGAGTTAGAATTGAGGGGTTTCCACTGTTTAGGCACATCAGGGGGTCTCCAAACGCGACATGGCGCCACCATTGATTCCAGCCAATCTTGCGTTCAAAAAGTCAAATGGTGCTCCCTCCCTTCAGAGCCCTGATGTGTGCCCAAACAGTGGTTTACCCCCACATATGGGTTATCAGCGTACTCAGGACAAACTGGACAACAACTGTGCTCACCACACATCTAGATAAGTTCCTTGGGGGGGTCTCGTTTCCAAAATGGGGTCACTTGTAGGGGGTTTCTACTGTTTAGGCACATCAGGGGCTCTGCAAACGCAACGTGATGCCCGCAGACTATTCCATCAGTCTGCATTTCAAAACGTCACTACTTCCCTTCCGATCCCCGATGTGTGCCCAGTGGTTCACCCCCACATATGGGGTATCATCGTACTCCGGACAAACTAGGCAACAACTTTTGGGGTCCAATTTCTCCTGTTACTCTTGTGAAAATAAAAAATTGTGGGCTAAAAGATCTTTTTTTGAGGAAAAAAATGATTTTTTATCTTCACGGCTTCTGTGAAGCATTTGGTGGTTCAAAATGCTCACCACACATCTACATTAGTTCCTTGGTAGGTCTAGTTTCCAAAATGGGGTCACTTGTGGTGGAGCTCCAATGTTTAGGCACACAGGGGCTCTCCAAACGTGACATGGTATCCGCTAACGATTGGAGCTAATTTTCCATTCAAAAAGTCAAATGACGCTCCCTCCCTTCCTTTCCCAGCCCTGCTGTGCGCCCAAACAGTGGTTTACCCCCACATGTGAGGTATCAGTGTACTCAGGTGAAATTGCCCAATAAATTTTAGGATCCATTTTATCCTGTTGCCCATGTGAAAGTGAAAAAATTGAGGCAAAAAGAACTTTTTTTGTGAAAAAAAGTACTTTTTCATTTTTACGGATCAATTTGTGAAGCACCTGGGGGTTTAAAGTGCTCACTATGCATCTAGATAAGCTCCTTGGGGGGTCTAGTTTCCAAAATGGCGTCACTTGTGGGGGAGCTCCAATCTTTAGGCACACAGGGGCTCTCCAAACGCGTCATGGTGTCCACTAACGACTGGAGGTTATTTTTCATTTAGAAAGTCAAATGGCGCTCCTTCTCAAACAGTGGTTCCCCCCCACATATGGGGTATCGGCGTACTCAGGACAAATTGGACAACAACTTTCAGGGTCCAGTTTCTCCTTTTACCCTTGGGAAAATAAAACTGTTGCTAAAAGATCATTATTGGGACTAAAAAGTTAAATGTTAATTTTTTCCTTCCATGTTGGTTCTGCTGCTGTGAAACACCTGAAGGGTTAATAAACTTATTGAATGTGGTTTTGAGCACCGTCAGGGGTGCAGTTTTTAGAATGGTGTCACTTTTGGGTATTTTTAGTCATATAGACCCCTCAAACTGACTTCAAATGTGAGGTGGTCCCTAAAAAAAAAATAGTTTAGTAAATTTTGTTTTAAAAATGAGAATTAGCTGGTCAAATTTTAACCCTTATAACTTCCTAGGAAAAAAAAATTTGTTTCCAAAATTGTGCTGATGTAAAGTAGACATGTGGGTAATGTTGTTTATTAAAGGGAACCTGTCACCCCCAAAATCGAAGGTGAGCTAAGCCCACCAGCATCAGGGGCTTAACTACCTCATTCTGGAATGCTGTAGATAAGCCCCCAATGTATCCTAAAAGATGAGAAAAAGATGTTAGATTATACTCACCCAGGGGCGGTCCCGGTACGATAGGCGTAGTGGTCCTGGTCCGGGGTCTCCCATCTTCTTACGATGACGTCCTCTTCTTGTCTTCACGCTGTGGCGCAGGCGTACTTTGCAAAGTACTGCAGTGCGCAGGCACCGGGAAAGGTCAGAGAGGCCTGGCGCCTGCGCATTGCAGTACTTTGCTCTGCCCTTAACAGGGCAAAGTATGCCTGCGCCGGAGCGTGAAGAGAAGAAGAGGACACCATCTGATGAAGATAGGAGGCCCATCGGACCCGACCGGGACCGCCCCTGGGTGAGTATAATATAACCTCTTTTTCTCATCTTTCAGGATACATCGGGGGCTTATCTACAGCATTACAGAATTCTGTAGATAAGCCCCTGATGCCGGTGGGCTTAGCTCATCTTCGATTTTGGGAGTGACAGGTTCCCTTTAACTATTTTGTATAAAAAAAATAGGGTGCACTCTATCGTGCCAAAACACGTCAAATATGAAATACATGAAATATGAATAGCAAAATGGCTTTTGAACATTAGAATTTTTTTTTTTTTTTTTTTGAGACGCTTAGCACAGAATTTGGCCAAATAGTGTGAGCCCATCAACCAGCGTCAAGGTGGTCTCATTAAACTGATGGGTACCTGACCTTCCTATGCAAATGTGAACACTTACCGAAGGCCAATGTCTGTATCCTTGGGTGAATGTGGACACCTCTGTCAGCAAAGCCTACATATGGGTTGGCCGGAAACAAGTGTGAATAGATGTAATTAAAAACCAGATGGTGAAGGGAGGAGTGCGCAGTCAATAAGCTAACAGAAATGATAGAAAAACGACTGGCACATCCAAACTAGTGTGAATAGGTGCATACCAGGAGCAGCTACCTCCATACACAATATACGAAAAAAGGCTGCACTCTATCGTGCCAAAACACGTCAAATATGAAATACATGAACTATGAATAGCAAAAAGGTCAAAATGGGAATGTAATAAATGCGTTTTCAATGACATTCGGCAGACAAGTTGTTCATGTGTTTTAAAGGGAACCTGTCACCCCCAAAATTGATGGTGAGGTAAGCTCACCATCATCAGGGGCTTATCTACAGCATTCTGTGATTCTGTAGATAAGCCGCCGATGTATCCTGAAAGAGGAGAAAAAGAGGTTAGATTATACTCACCCAGGGGTGGTCCTGCTCCGATGGGTGTCTCAGGTCCGGAACAGCGCCTCCCATCTTCATTCCATTACGTCCTCTTCTGGTCTTCACACCTGTGGAGAGCAGAGCAAAGTACTGCAGTGCGCAGGCGCCGGAAAGGTCAGAGAGGCCCGGCGCCTGCGCACTGCAGTACTTTGCTCTGCCCTCAACAGGGCAAAGTATGCCTGCGCCGGAGCCGCGGCGTGAAGACCAGAAGAGGACGTCATGGAATGAAGATAGGAGGCTCCGGACCAGACCTGAGACACCCATTTGACCGAGCCGCAGCGGGACCGCCCCTGGGAGAGTATAATCTAACCGCTTTTTCTCTTTCAGGTTACATTGGGGGTGTCACGCTCGCGCCCAGACTGGTTGGCGCGGGCGTGTGGCCCCACTGGACCACAGACCAAACTTCCCTGGAAGGGGCGTAACTAAGTAGCTTCCTGGGTGTTCGCTGGATCCTCAGATGGTGAGGTCAGACTTGTGCAATAGGAAGCTACCAGGTGCCACTCCAGGGTGATGTCTGGCTGTGGCTGCTGATCCCACCGGGGGAACGGAACAGACAGGCAAGCGGGCACGGCTGGCACTCTGGCAGACCGGCGGGCACACAGGCAGACGGGTACAACAGAGACACTGGCAGGCGGGCATGGCTGGCTCTCTGGCAGGACAGGCGGACAAGGCTGGTACACTGGAAGAACCGGTAGGGGCTGGTCTGCAGACAGGTATGTAAAACAGGTAAGAACCTGTTCAGACAGGAGGATTTAAGAAAAGGTAGAGGAAGACCGCAAGAGCAGATGCAGAGCGAAAGCACAGGAGCTAGAGCCAATAACAGATATGCCGGAGGTGGAGCCAAGTGCAGACACGCAGGAGGCGGAGCCAAGAGCTGGAGGCGGAGCCAAGAGCAGAAACGCAGGTGGCAGAGCCAAGAGGTGGAGGCGGAGCCAAGTGCAGACACACAGGAGGCGAAGCCAAGAGCTGGAGGCGGAGCCAAGAGGTGGAGGCGGAGCCAAGTGCAGAAACGCAGGAGGCGGAGCCAAGAGCAGGAGAAATAGAACCGCAAAGAGCGGAGCCAGGTAGAACCGCAAGGAGCGGAGCCGCAGAGCAAAGCCACAGAGTGCAGAGAAAAGTTACTGAGAGCAGAGCTGAGAGCAAAGCCACTGAGTGCAGAGCAAGACACAGAGTGCAGAGCAAGGAGCAAAGCAAGGTCGCAGAGAGCGGAGCCGAAAGCGGAGCAAAGCAAGACACAGAGAATGCACAGCAGAAAAGGCAAACCAAGACTGGGATATAAACAGAAAGTGGAATAGGACTAGACTAAGACAGAGTCAGGAACAAGACAAGACACAGAGACATAGACACAAGCCAGGGTACGATGCCCCACTGGGTGGCAGACATAGGCCAGGGTACGAAGCCCCGCTGGGTGGCTACACAAAAACATAGGCCAGGGTACTAAGCCCCTATGGGTGGCTACACAGGACACAGACCAGGGTACAACGCCCCCCTGGGTGGCAGACATGAGAGTAACCGAGACAGGACCTGGCACCTCAGCAGCTAAGAACTGACTGAGGGAGTAAGTTGCACAGGCCCCCACCAATGGGTGGGGATGTCTTAACTACAGGAATCCTCATGGCGATTGGCCAGGGACACCTTAGGAAGGTGCACACAGTCTCTATAAGAAACAGGAGTTGCCGGCGCCGCCCCCCTATGCACACAGACAGAGCATGCTCAGAGCAGACAGCAGACATGAGGCACACAGCATGGAGCCGGCAGCAGAGAGAAGTCACAACAAGGCCCAGAGAAGTAAGTGAGTTTGAGTGTAATGCAGGTGGGGGATGGGAGGCCATGCAGTGATGCCAGCAGGGTTGTTACAGGGGGCTTATCTACAGCATTACAGAATGTTGTAGATAAGCCCCTGATGACGTGAGCTTACCTCACCATCGATTTTGGGGGTGACAGGTTCCCTTTAACCCCTTCGCGACACGCGCCGTACTAGTACTGCGCTGCCGGCACTGCATTAGTGCCAGCAGCAGTACTAGTACGGCGCACCGATCACCGCGGTCTCGCGCTGAGCGCCGCGGTGATCGGGTGCGGGTGTCAGCTGTATATGACAGCTGACACCCCGCAGCAATGCCCACGATCGGCGCTATCGCCGATCGCGGGCATTTAACCCCTCTGATGCCGCTGTCAGTAGTGACAGCGGCATAGAGGGGGATCGCGCAGGGACGGGGGCTCCCTGCGCTCTCCCACCGGAGCAACGCAATGAGATCGCGTTGCTCCGGTGACCCGGAAGGAGTCCCCGGATCCAAGATGGCCGCCGGACTCCTTCCGGGTCATGAAGTGACCTGGCTAGCCGGCGCCTGCTGAGAGCAGGCGCTGGAAAGCCAGCTAAGCTGCCTGTCAGATCGTTGATCTGACAGTGTGCTATGCACAGTGTCAGATCAACGATCTGATCTAATACAGAGATGTCCCACCCTGGGACAATGTTAGAAAGTAAAAAAAAAAAAAAATAGAATGTGTAAAAAAAAATAAAAAAAAATTCCCAAATAAAAAAAAAAAAAAACATTTCCCAATAAATCCATTTATTTATGTAAAAAAAAATAAATAAATGTACACATATTTGGTATCGCCGCGTCCGTAACGACCCGCTCTATAAAACTATCCCACTAGTTAACCCCTTCAGTGAACACCGCAAAAAAAAACAAAACAAAAAAAAAAACAACGCTTTATTATCATACAGGCGAACAAAAAGTGGAATAACACGCGATCAAAACGACGGATATAAATAACCATGGTACCGCTGAAAACGTCATCTTGTCCCGCAAAAAAAAAGCCGCCATACAGCATCATCAGCAGAAAAATAAAAAAGTTATAGCTCTCAGAATAATGCGATGCAAAAACAATTATTTTTTTATATAAAATAGTTTTTATTGTGTAAAAGCGCCAAAACATAAAAAAAATTACATAAATGAGGTATCGCTGTAATCGTACTGACCCGAAGAATAAAACTGCTTTATCCATTTTACCACACGTGGAACGGTATAAACGCCTCCCCCAAAAGAAATTCATGAATAGCTGGTTTTTGTTCATTCCGCCTCCCAAAAATCGGAATAAAAAGCGATCAAAAAATGTCATCTGCCCGAAAATGTTACCAATAAAAACGTCAACTCGTCCCGCAAAAAACAAGACCTCATATGACTCTGTGGGCCAAAATATGGATAAATTATAGCTCTCAAAATGTGGTGATGTAAAAACTATTTTTTGCAATAAAAAGCGTCTTTTAGTGTGTGACAGCTGCCAATCATAAAAATCCGCCAAAAAAACGCTATAAAAGTAAATCAAACCCACCTTCATCACCCCCTTAGTTAGGGAAAAATAAAATGTAAAAAAATGTATTTATTTCCATTTTCCCATTAGTGCTAGGGTTAGGGCTAGGGTTAGGGCTAGGGTTAGGGCTAGGGTTAGGGCTAGGGCTAGGGTTAGGGTTAGGGTTGGGGTTAGGGTTTCAGTTATAATTGGGGGTTTCCACTGTTTAGGCACATCAGGGGCTCTCCAAACGCGACATGGCGTCCGATCTCAATTCCAGCCAATTCTGCTTTGAAAAAGTAAAACAGTGCTCCTTCCCTTCCGAGTTCTCCTGTGTGCCCAAACAGTGGTTCCCCCCAACATATGGGGATTCAGCGTTCTCAGGACAAGTTGGACAACAACTTTTAGGGTCCAATTTGTCCTGTTACCCTTGGGAAAATAAAAACATAGGGGATAAAATATCATTTTCGTGGAAAAAAAAATATTTTTTATTTTCACGGCTCTGCGTTATAAACTGTAGTGAAACACTTGTTGGTTCAAAGCTCTCACAACATACATAGTAACATAGTAACATAGTTAGTAAGGCCGAAAAAAGACATTTGTCCATCCAGTTCAGCCTATATTCCATCATAATAAATCCCCAGATCTACGTCCTTCTACAGAACCTAATAATTGTATGATACAATATTGTTCTGCTCCAGGAAGACATCCAGGCCTCTCTTGAACCCCTCGACTGAGTTCGCCATCACCACCTCCTCAGGCAAGCAATTCCAGATTCTCACTGCCCTAACAGTAAAGAATCCTCTTCTATGTTGGTGGAAAAACCTTCTCTCCTCCAGACGCAAAGAATGCCCCCTTGTGCCCGTCACCTTCCTTGGTATAAACAGATCCTCAGCGAGATATTTGTATTGTCCCCTTATATACTTATACATGGTTATTAGATCGCCCCTCAGTCGTCTTTTTTCTAGACTAAATAATCCTAATTTCGCTAATCTATCTGGGTATTGTAGTTCTCCCATCCCCTTTATTAATTTTGTTGCCCTCCTTTGTACTCTCTCTAGTTCCATTATATCCTTCATGAGCACTGGTGCCCAAAACTGGACACAGTACTCCATGTGCGGTCTAACTAGGGATTTGTACAGAGGCAGTATAATGCTCTCATCATGTGTATCCAGACCTCTTTTAATGCACCCCATGATCCTGTTTGCCTTGGCAGCTGCTGCCTGGCACTGGCTGCTCCAGGTAAGTTTATCATTAACTAGGATCCCCAAGTCCTTCTCCCTGTCAGATTTACCCAGTGGTTTCCCGTTCAGTGTGTAATGGTGATATTGATTCCTTCTTCCCATGTGTATAACCTTACATTTATCATTGTTAAACCTCATCTGCCACCTTTCAGCCCAAGTTTCCAACTTATCCAGATCCATCTGTAGCAGAATACTATCTTCTCTTGTATTAACTGCTTTACATAGTTTTGTATCATCTGCAAATATCGATATTTTACTGTGTAAACCTTCTACCAGATCATTAATGAATATGTTGAAGAGAACAGGTCCCAATACTGACCCCTGCGGTACCCCACTGGTCACAGCGACCCAGTTAGAGACTATACCATTTATAACCACCCTCTGCTTTCTATCACTAAGCCAGTTACTAACCCATTTACACACATTTTCCCCCAGACCAAGCATTCTCATTTTGTGTACCAACCTCTTGTGCGGCACGGTATCAAACGCTTTGGAAAAATCGAGATATACCACGTCCAATGACTCACCGTGGTCCAGCCTATAGCTTACCTCTTCATAAAAACTGATCACAACACATCTAGATAAGTTCCTTTGGGGGTCTAGTTTCCAATATGGGGTCACTTGTGGGGGGTTTCTACTGTTTAGGTACATCAGGGGCTCTGCAAATGCAACATGACGCCTGCAGACCAATCCATCTAAGTCTGCATTTCAAATGGCGCTCCTTCCCTTTCGAGCTCTGCCGTGCACCCAAACAGTGGTTCCCCCCAACATATGGGGTATCAGCGTTCTCAGGACAAGTTGGACAACAACTTTTGGGGTCCAATTTGTCCTGTTACCCTTGGGAAAATAAAAACATAGGGGATAAAATATCATTTTCGTGGAAAAAAAAATATTTTTTATTTTCACGGCTCTGCGTTATAAACTGTAGTGAAACACTTGTTGGTTCAAAGCTCTCACAACACATCTAGATAAGTTCCTTGGGGGGTCTAGTTTCCAATATGGGGTCACTTGTGGGGGGTTTCTACTGTTTAGGTACATCAGGGGCTCTGCAAATGCAACATGACACCTGCAGTCCATTCCATCTAAGTCTGCATTTCAAACGGTGCTCCTTCCCTTCCGAGCTCTGCCATGCACTCAAACGGTGGTTCCCCCCAACATGTGGGGTATCAGCGTACTCAGGACAAATTGGACAATAACATTTGTGGTCCAATTTCTCCTGTTACCCTTGGGGAAAAAAAATTGCGGGCTAAAACATCATTTTGTGGAAAGAAAAAATGATTTTTTAATTTTCACAATGCTACATTCTAAACTTTAGTGAAACAATTGGGGGTTAAAAGTGCTCACCACACATCTAGATAAGTTCCTTAGGGGGTCTTCTTTCCAAAATGGGGTCACTTGTGGGGGGTTTCCACTGTTAAGGCACGTCAGGGGCTCTCCAAATGCGACATGGCGTCCGATCTCAATTCCAGCCAATTTTGCATTGAAAAGTCAAATGGCACTCCTTCCCTTCCGAGCTCTGCCATGCGCTCAAACAGTGGTTTATCCCCATATATGAAGTATCGACGTACTCAGGACAAATTGCACAACAACTTTTGGGGTCCAATTTATCCTTTTACCCTTGGGAAAATAAAAAATTTGGGGCAAAAAGATCATTTTTTGTGAAAATTAATAAAAAAATTTTTTTTACGGCTCTACATTATAAACTTCTGTGAAGCACTTGGAGGTTCAAAGTGCTCACCACACATCTAGATTAGTTCCTTAGGGGGTCTACTTTCCAAAATGGTGTCACCTGTGGGGGTTTCCACTGTTTAGGCACATCAGGGGCTCTCCAATCGTGACATGGGCTCCGATCTCAATTCCAGCAAATCTTGCATTGAAAAGTCAAATAGCGCTCCTTCCCTTCCGAGCTCTGCCATGTGCCCAAACAGTGGTTTACCCCCACATATGGGGTATCGGCGTACTCAGGACAAATTGTACAACGACTTTTGTGGTCCAATTTCTCCTGTTACCCTTGGTAAAATGAAACAAATTGGACCTGAAGTAAAAATTTTGTGAAAAAAAAAGTTAAATGTTCAATTTTTTTAAACATTCAAAAAATTCCTGTGAAGCACCTGAAGGGTTAATAAACTTTTTGAATGTGGTTTTGAGTACCTTGAGGGGTGCAGTTTTTAGAATGGTGTCACTTTTGGGCATTTTCTGTCATATAGACCCCTCAAAGTCACTTCAAGTGTGAGGTGGTCCGTAAAAAAATGGTTTTGCAAATTTTGTTGCAAAAATGAGAAATCGCTGGTCAACTTTTAACCCTTATAACGTCCTAACAAAAAAAATTATGTTTCCAAAATTGTGCTGATGTAAAGCAGACATGTGGGAAATGTTGTTTATTAACTATATTGTGTGATATAACTCTCTAATTTAAGGGCATAAAAACTAAGAGTTTGAAAATTGCTAAATTTTCATAATTTCCGACAAATTTTTTTTTTTTTCACAAATAAATGCAAGTCATATCGAAGAAGTTTTACCACTATCATGAAGTACAATATGTCACGAGAAAACAGTGTCAGAATCACCAGGATCCGTTGAAGCGTTTCAGAGTTATAACCTCATAAAGTGACAATGGTCAGAATTGTAAAAATTGGCCCTGTCACTTAGGTGAAAACAGGCTTTGGGGTGAAGGGGTTAAGCAAGTTGTCTACCACTTCAGCAAGTTTTCAGCTCGTCTGTTGCTAAGAAAGTTCTGTACTACTAGCACAAGTGCACCCAAGCTGCAAGTTCCAGAGGGTTCAGCTTTGTTCTCAAAGTGTCATCATGTAATAGTTTGTTGATTTCGAGGCCAAGAAAAATCCCTGCCCTTATTGTAGCCTCAGTTTTCAGTGTGATAACCTTTGATTTCCATCACGATCAATTGCAACTACAAGTTTTATTGAACCAAGTTTGATGTGAAGTGGTGGAAGATAAACGTGAAGTGGAGCAACCATTGATTTGTGTTGTACATTGTACAGACCAACTGTGTGCTTGACTCTGAGAGGCCAAGGTCTCATTATGTAAAGATTTCGGTTATCACAACCAACGGCACAAGAATCACATCTGCTTTGTGTAGCCCAACTGTAGGCCCAGCAGAAGTGCTACCACTTTCAGGTCAGCACACATTTTCCATTTATGTTCTGAGTATTTGAACATTTTCAAAATGAACTTCATAAAAACCTGGGTATTTCATTCCACCAGTAGAGCAAATGGAATAGATGTTTTTTCGCTACCCTTGTGCAACAAGACAGCTTTCAAACTCTCCCAAGATCTCGGGATGAGATCTCATTGCTGATATCTCAATCTGAGCATGGGCCGCCCCCCGGCGGCTGTTTTCCCAGAGGCCACTGCATCGTAGTAATGGATGTGCTGGGGGCTTTGGGTTTTACCAAAATGCCGGCGGAGCCCCCCTGCATCACAGGGCACCACCAAACCTGCCGCACCGGCCTGGGAAGGGAGTGTGATCATTGCCCTGTGGCATCAGACCGCCACAGAATCGCCCAACTTCTGCCACACTACTTGTAAGTGTATTCTGACTATAAGACGCACCCCCATTCTCCCCCAAAAAACTTTTTTATGCGTTTTATAGTCCGAAAAATACAATAAGTAACAGGAATTGTCCGGATTGTTAACACATTTGCATCTCTCCATCTAAAGATTCAAAACTATAATACTTTATTGAACTCTGTGAAACCTTATAGAGTTGCGGCTTACATCAGCCGATAGCCCTGTCTTGAGTCCTTTAAAATATTTCCAGTATATAATGCATTAATATTCTAAGTGAATGGGCTTGGCATGTATAACTTGACATCTAGACTGTGATTTTTTAATAATTTAATTAATAAAAGGTAAATTTTTTATCCATTAAGCACTGGGGATTTTTCTGTGAGTTCCTGTTACCTGTATGGAACCTTCTGAGTTCCCTGCTCCACTGCGCAGCCGTACATGGGTGTGTAGGTCTTTGCTCTGCTGCATGACCATCCCCTTGTTCGGTCCCTGGTTGCCACTGTGGAAGCTGTCCGCGGGTTGCGAGGTCATTTGCAGCTGGTGCATGACTTTCCACGTGTGTCAGTGCGTGCAGTCGCTGCCAGGTGCCCTGAGCCACAGTTTCTGCACTGATTGTGTTGCAATGGATTCTGTTTGTGCTAAGGGCATGTGCGGCCACACCTAACCTGCTTTTATCAGGGTTAGTGTGCGTACTTGAAATGCTGTCTCCAACCAATTGCTGAGGGGCAGCTCCTATATAAAGTTCCCCTGCCCTATGGGCAGGGCCTGAGCTACTCACATGCTCCTGAACTTTGCTATGTTTGTTTGTGTTCCTGCAACTCTCCTGTCTATGTTTTGGTACCAAAGTCCTTGCCTTGATTCCTGTTTTGTCCTGCTCTGGCACCTGTCCTGGAGGCGGTATATCCAGGAATGAATCCTTGATCCTGTACCTCTCCTGTACCTGACCCTGTTTGAACTGTGTCTGCTGTGTTATGTTCCTGGAATCCCTCTGCGTCTGGAGTCTCACACCCAGTAACTTTGAGGTTTTTGTAACCAGTGTTTCTGCTGAGCATCTACTACATTGTGCTCTGACTACCATGCGGTGCTAGCTCCTGGCAGGTCCAGCAATCCTGCGGATCTGGCACCCCGCTTGAGTTCCTTCCTAGGTCCGATGCCCGGAGCCTGACGACCGCAGTGTGGAACCTGATGACTGCTCTCTGGAGCCTGATGAATGTGGTGGTGCTTGTAGGTCGTGTCGGATGTCCGGAACCGAACGACTCCTGTCTGATGTCTGCCGGTGACCCTGGGTCCAGATGTCCTGTCTGTACCCTGATGTCCTGCCTGCGTCCTGATGACCTCGTGTTCCCTGATGTCCTTCCTGTGTCCGATGTCTTGATGTAACTGATGCCCTGGGCTGCCACGCCAGTGTCCCAGATGTCTATCTGGTATTCCTGATGCACTGCCTGTGTCCTGATGTCCTTCCTGTGTCCAGATGTCCTGTCTGCACCCTGATGTCTTGCCTGCGTCCTGATGACCTCATGTTCAATTCAATTCAAATTAGCTTTATTGGCAGGATTAAGTACATGTTAGCATTGCCAAAGCATATGGTAAAAATACGGGGGTGGGTGAGGGAGGCATATAGAGGTCCAGGGTATATCAGATTCCTTTTAGATAGGGGATGTTTCCAGGGTGGGGTATAGGAATCCATGACATATCAGGCTCTTCAGTCGGGGGGATAGGGATATGTCCAGTGTTGGGGTACGGGAGTCCATGACATATCAGGCTCCTCTTAGTCTGTGGCAGGCACTGACATATTCCGCTGCTAAGAGGAGCCTGATATGTCATGGACTCTGATGTCCTGCCTGTGTCCTGATGTCCCGCCTATGTGTGCCTCGGTGATCCGCTGGTGCCTTGGGGTCCACTGGGTGGTACCCTTCTGAGGTGTGGAATCGGGAGCCTGACATCGTCATGTTTTGTTTATGTACTGTGTGACTTTACTTTAGAAAACTCTACTTTCTCTATACCTGAAGTTGTGCGGTCTAATCAAGTCCTACGTGTCCCTTTCCTTGTCCACGTGCTCAGCTGCCACAGATCCCCAGTCTCTGCCCTCCCCTAGTTCGCGTAGGCCCGGGTCCCCCTCTGCGGTATAAAGGGTCTGTATTGCGTCCCCGGGGGACACGCGCCCCATGCCGTCGGTCAGCATGGGGGCGTCTATGGGCTGGGCAACATCAGCTCCTTGAAGGTAACCCAGAGTATGGGGAACTGTGTGTACTGACCGGGGGTCAGTAATGAACTGGGTGGTCTCCCACAGTAACTGGACGAAGTGAAGTCCAGCGTGTTTAGAGACTACGAATCAATGTCGTGTGCGCTATATGACTAGAGACATTGATACGGCATACGGACACCCCCGGGAACTAGTCAAGGAGGGCTGGCGGGTGTAGTGGCTGAACTGTGAGTTAAAGCTGTATATAAAGTATCTGAGTTAAAGCTGCAGCTTAATGTCACCGGTTGGTGCCTATTGTGTTCTATGAAGTTTACCATGAACTGTGCATGACCAGATTTATGATGACATGAGAAGAAACCCAACACATGCGGTAAGCGCTATCTCACAAGACTTATCAGTCTAGTTCGGAGTTCATATTTGGAATCGATGTTTTCAATTTAGTATGAATCACGTGTTTTTCTCTCAGCAGCAAAATCATTGTTGCGGGTTTATCATTACATATTCGTTTACCTCTACTGTATTCACCAGCAGGTAAATTATGAATGACATGTCTGAGATGAGAGATCAGTGCAGGTAGTATAGAAATCATAACTATCGGATTTCTGTAGTATTGTGAATACGTGTTGTATCAACAGCTCCCGTAAGAAAATGTCCAAAAAGCCTATGGAAGACGCTGCACATTCTGGGTAAATGTAAGGTGGCAATGATTTGCATTAATGTATACGGCACAGTGGTATGGACGACACAATGTTCTCCCAGATGATGAGAATATCATCGAAACGTCCATACCAGTGGATGGCGGGCACAAAAGGGTTAACAGCGTTATAAATGTTGTGAGGTTCCAAGGGGAGAAGTACTAGAAAACAGATATGTTTCTCCCCGTTTCATTTCATATGTATCACAGTATTGATGGTGAAGCTGTTTATTTCACTGTAATCCGGTCCTGGTTTTCTTTAGTGATCAGCCTGAAAGGACTGGTGCTTCCGTTCCACACATACAATCCAGCTTTTGACTCCTGACTGATTCAGCTGATATAATCAGGAACTGCTGGGATCTCAGTCTCTCATCTGCTGGTCTGGGAGCTGACACAGTAAGGTTGCACAAACTTCTTTCTTGTTGTGTAGGTTTATTTTGCAGTTAGCATCTTGTTGTTAGTTAGTGGCCAGATGGCCTTAGACATTTTATTTCATGTTTGGCATGTGTAACATTGTACGGCAAATGTGTACAATAAATACACCTGACACATACCTGTGTGGAACTCGCTAGCCTGCTATTGTTCGTTGTGACTCCATAGCCACCTGCTTGGGCCAAAGCAGAGATCCCTGATGAGCTATATCACCACAAATGGTTTTGAGAATGCGGGCATAGTGGCTGTTGGACTGTGACTGCAGATAAAGTGGTCTGTGTATGTCCTGGCTGAAAGCTCCGGTGCTTTTGAAGAGCCAAGAGTCCAGTAATATGGAGGAACTAGTGAAACAGTTATTGCAGGCAAATGTTCAACAACAGCAGACCAATACTTACTTCCAGCAAGCCCTGGACCAGCAAAACCAGATTCAGCAAGAGCAGTTGAATGCAATAAAGCAGGCTTTGATTCGGCAGCCCCGAGATGAGAGTGATCATGCACAAAGTGTTGCTGGTGCACGGAAAGCCGTACAAAAAACCCTGCTTAAAATGACTGCTGACGATGATGTAGAAGCGTATCTCACCGTATTTGAACGTATTGCAGAACGTGAGCATTTACCGGTGGACATGTGGGCTGAAGTGGTTGCGCCATTTTTGAGCGGGGACCCACAAAAGGCCTATTACGATCTAAGTGGAGTGGATGCTATGGACTATACCAAATTAAAAGGCGAAATCCTGGCAAGGCTGGGAGTAAACACATATGTACGAGCACAGAGGGTACATTTATGGACTTTTGTGGGAGATCAGCCAGCCCGCTCACAAATGCATGATCTTATCCATCTAGTAAAAAAATGGCTGCAACCAGAGATTTTGACATCTGCAGAGATGGTGGAACGTGTTGTTCTAGACAAGTAACTGTGGTCCTTGCCCCCTAAGATAGAGATGGGTTGGACAAAGTGACCCATATACAACCGACCAGTTGGTGAATATGGTCGAATGCTACAATGCTTCCGAAAGCTTACTCCAAGGGACGTTATCACCTCGCTGGAGAACGTTGCAATAAAGGGTAGCAGACCCACAAAGAACTATGGAGGCGGTATAGTCTCACAGCAATACAGCAGACCCTATCAGGCGTCTCCGGCGAGGAAGCAAGGACCTATACAATGTTGGCGATGTCGCGGGCTTGGCCATGTAGCAGCTAACTGCCCAATGACTACAGAGCCAATGGACTGTAACGCTATGAGACGCCTTTCGTTATATGTACAGTCGGTCTGTGTTGCAGAGGTCCTCACAGGAAATGAACGACACGTGTGTTGCCTCGAGGTTGACGGCCATAGTGTGAATGCCGTCTTGGATTCCGGCAGTCAAGTAACTCTGGTACATGCCAGTTTGGTGGACCCTAGAGCCCTAACGAACTCAACCCTGGGCATTAGTTGCATCCATGGCGATATAAAAAACTACCCCACTGCCTGGGTCACCCTTGCCACGCCAGTAGGAACCAAAAGACATCAAGCGGCAGTCCTAAAGTCTATGGGACATGATGTAATATTGGGGAGAGACTTTCCCTTATTTTGGGACTTGTGGAGCCTTAAAAATGGCATGAGCACTCTAGTTGAGGAGGGTGCCGTGGGGCTAACCCCTGAGCTATTGCAGCAAGAGGGGGTGAAGTCCATCTCAGAGGTAACTCAAGAATCTGTAGACTCACCTCTGGCTGTATATGCAGGCGATGCAAGTGAACTAGAGGAGGCTATAGAAATGCCAGGTCTTGAGGTGGCCCGTGGTAAGTTCGGGACCGCTCAACACCAGGACCCTACTCTGGCAAGGGCATGGGAAAATGTAAAGGTCTCTGAGGGAAGACCATTGTACCCAGGGGCTCAAAATGAGTTCCCACATCTAGCTGTGCAACAGGGTATGCTGTATCACATAGACAAAGTGCGAGGGGTGGCGGTAGAGCAACTAGTGGTGCCCAAGTCCTTTCGCTAGGTAGTTTTGGAACTGGCACATAAACATCCCTTGGGGGGACACCTGGCCGGAGAAAAAACAAAACACCGTATTCTGCAGCGTTTCTTTTGGCCGGGTCTAGGGGGGGATGTGACCCGGTATTGTCAGTCCTGTCCTACGTGTCAATTGACCACACCTGTCACATTTTAGAAGCCCCCTTGTGCCCTTACCAATAATAGAGGTGCCCTTCGAGAGGATAGCAATGGATATAGTGGGTCCATTAGTTAAATCTGCCAGGGGACATCAGTACATTTTGGTAGTACTAGATTATGCCACTCGTTACCCTGAAGCAGTGCCTCTGCGGAATGCCAATGCGAAAGCAATTTCAAAGGAGCTTCTTAATATATTTTCTCGCACCGGCATTCCGAAAGAAATACTAACAGATCAGGGAACCCCCTTTATGTCTCGAATACTTAAGGACTTGTGTAAGCTACTAAAAATCTCCCACTTGCGTACTTCAGTATATCACCCTCAGACTGACGGGTTGGTGGAGCGATTTAATAAAACCCTGAAGGGAATGTTGAAAAGGGTAGTAGATAAGGACGGGAGGGATTGGGATGCTCTCCTACCATATCTCCTGTTCGCTATACGGGAAGTACCCCAATCCTCCACAGGCTTTTCGCTTTTTGAGTTAGTTTATGGGCGATGTCCTAGAGGCCTTTTAGATATTGCTAAAGAGACTTGGGAACAAGAGGTGACTCCTTATCACAGTGTAATTGAACACGTAATGCTTATGCAAGATAGAATTGAGGCGGTCATGCCAATAGTTAAAGAATGTTTAGAACGTGCGCAACAGGCCCAAAGCACGGTATATAACCGAGCGGCTAAAACACGAGTCTTTCAACCTGGAGACAGGGTGTTAGTATTAGTACCTACTGTAGAAAATAAATTTCTTGCGAAGTGGCAGGGCCCATACGAGGTGTTGGAGAGAATAGGTGAAGTGAATTATAAGATATATCAACCAGACAAGAGGAAAACCGAACAAATCTACCACATAAACTTGCTTAAGGCCTGGCGGGATAGGGAGAGTCTAATGACAAAAGCCACCCTTACTGATGGACCTCGTAGGGCACCCCCATCTGTGGTAAATGACCCCCAGATAGCGTTGCCAGAGGTGGGTATTGCAGAGACACTATCCGAAAGTCAAAAACGAGAGACCAAGGAATTTATACAGAAAAACGCAGAGGTTTTTTCAGAGCTTCCTGGCCGTACTCACTTAATTAAACATGACATTGTTACTGATCCAGAGGCCCGTGTACGACTAAAACCATATCGAATTCTGGAGGCTCGGAGACAAGCCATTGCCCAGGAAGTCGAGAAAATGTTAGAACTTGGAGTCATTGAAGAGTCCCGGAGTGATTGGGCTAGCCCAATCGTGCTGGTGCCCAAACCCGATGGGACTATTCGATTTTGTAATGATTTTCGGAAATTAAATGAGGTATCGAAATTTGATGCCTACCCGATGCCGAGAGTTGATGAACTTATAGAGAGACTGGGTTCGGCCAGGTACATATCTACTATCGACTTAACAAAAGGTTATTGGCAGATTCCCCTCACGGATTCAGCCAAAGAGAAAACGGCCTTTGTAACGCCCCAGGGACTGTTCCAGTACCGTGATATGCCATTTGGGTTACATGGTGCTGCAGCCACCTTCCAACGTCTAATGGATATTGTCCTAAAACCTCACGTCCAGTATGCGTCCGCATACTTGGACGATATCATTGTCTTTAGTGATGACTGGGACACACATTTGTCAAAAGTACAAGCCGTCTTGGACTCAATAAAAGCTGCTGGGTTAACTGCCAATCCTAAGAAATGTACTTTGGGATTGGAAGAAGCTCGCTATCTGGGATATAGCATAGGGCGAGGAGTCGTAAAGCCACAGACCAATAAGGTGGATGCTATTCAGAATTGGCCACAACCAGTCACCAAAAAGCAAGTCGGAGCCTTTTTGGGGATCGTTGGTTATTATAGGCGGTTCATCAAACATTTTGCCACCATCGCGGCCCCTCTCACAGATCTTACTAAGGGCTCGAAATCTATCACAATAAAGTGGAACACAGAAGCAGAGAAGGCCTTTCAGTATTTAAAAACGGTCCTCTGTGACCAACCAGTGTTGGTTGCCCCTGACTTTAAACGGGAGTTTATTGTCCAAACGGACGCCTCTGGTGTCGGCCTCGGTGCAGTATTGTCACAGGAAGTGAATGGCGAGGAACACCCAGTGGTCTATCTAAGCAGAAAGCTTACTAGGGCAGAAAAGAATTATAGCGTGGTTGAGCGGGAAGCCCTGGCTATAAAATGGGCCCTATACTCCTTACGCTATTATTTACTAGGTCGCCAATTTAGGCTAGTAATGGACCATTCACCCCTAACATGGATGTCCCGCGCAAAAGAGGGCAATGCGAGGGTGACACGCTGGTTCTTGGCATTACAACCTTTTAACTTTTCCGTTGAGCACAGGGCAGGCGCAGCGCACGGGAATGCAGATGCGTTGTCTAGGACACATTGCTTGGCAGCTCGTTGTGTCCGACCCCACGGGCTCGAACAGAGGAAGGGGGTATGTGAGGTTCCAAGGGGAGAAGTACTAGAAAACAGATATGTTTCTCCCCGTTTCATGTCATATGTATCACAGTATTGATGGTGAAGCTGTTTATTTCACTGTAATCCGGTCCTGGTTTTCTTTAGTGATCAGCCTGAAAGGACTGGTGCTTCCCTTCCACACATTCAATCCAGCTTTTGACTCCTGACTGATTCAGCTGATATAATCAGGAACTGCTGGGATCTCTGTTGTGAATTCTGTGGCCAAGCTCCCTCCTGTCGTCGTGAGTGGTACTGCGGCTGGTTCTGTCTATAAGCTTCCTTTGGTGGATGAGAGTGGTACTGCGGCTTCTGAGTTTCCTTCCTCAGGTGATGAGGTTAAGTTGTTAGGTGCTGCTCTATTTAACTCCACCTGGTGCTTTGATCCTGGCCTCCAGTCAATGTTCTAGTATTGGTCTTGCTTCCTCCTGGATCGTTCCTGTGGCCTGTTTATCCTGCATAAGCTAAGTTCTGCTTATGTTATTTTTATTTGCTATATTTTCTGTCCAGCTTGCTATATTGGTTTTTCTTGCTTGCTGGAAGCTCTGAGACACAGAGGGAGCACCTCCGTACCGTTAGTCGGTGCGGAGGGTCTTTTTGCCCCTCTGCGTGGTTGTTTGTAGGTTTTTGTGTTGACCGCAAAGCTATCTTTCCTATCCTCGGTCTATTCAGTTAGTCGGGCCTCACTTTGCTAAATCTATTTCATCTCTGTGTTTGTATTTCATCTTTATTCACAGTCATTATATGTGGGGGGCTGCCTTTTCCTTTGGGGAATTTCTCTGAGGCAAGGTAGGCTTATTTTTGTATCTTCAGGGCTAGTTAGTTTCTCAGGCTGTGCCGAGTTGCATAGGGAGCGTTAGGCGCAATCCACGGCTACCTCTAGTGTGGTTTGATAGGATTAGGGATTGCGGTCAGCAGAGTTTCCACGTCTCAGAGCTCGTCATATGTTTTTGGTAAATGTCAGGTCACTTTGTATGCTCTGAACTTCAAGGTCCATTGTGGTTCTGAATTACCTGTTCATAACAGATCTCAGTCTCTCTCATCTGCTGGTCTGGGAAGCTGACACAGTAAGGTTGCACAAACTTCTTTCTTGTTGTGTAGGTTTATTTTGCAGTTAGCATCTTGTTGTTAGTTAGTGGCCAGACGGCCTTAGACATTTTATTTAATGTTTGGCACGTGTAACATTGTACTGCAAATGTGTACAATAAATACACCTGACACATACCTGTGTGGAACTCGCTAGCCTGCTATTGTTCGTTGTGACTCCATAGCCACCTGCTTGGGCCAAAGCAGAGATCCCTGATGAGCTATATCACCACAATGTGTATATATGTTCATTAATGAGGATGAAAACATAGCACCCATTGGGCACCTTTATTACAGTAGGAAACAAGTTTCACTAAAAATAAAAGAATTATGTTTCAAACAATAAGTAACCAGAACAATAAATTATTTTGCTTCTCATTAATAAGACGTATATTGATTCATTTTTCTGTGCATACAATTATACCCGTATGATGTGGGATAGAAGTGTAGATTGCACTCACATCACGTCAGCCAACTCTACTCTTTCCACCAATTAATATTTTCCATGATCTTTAACACTTCCTTACTCTTCTTTATACAACTGGGAAGTCTCCTGACTAGAGGTTGGGGACATTTATCCAACCATTTACATAATTTGTCAATGAACCCACATAGCTATAATAGATCACAAGGATGGAGGAAAGATTTATTTACCCATTTGTGGAAATCTGTGAAATATGGGACATTGTGGGGGATTTTCCTTAAATTGTTCTATTTATTTGGTGTTAAGTGCACCCAATGCCAAACCCTCCTCCAAAAGACAATGTAAGGGGTACTGAAAGAATTAGTAGGATCTCCATCTAGAGTGCGGTATATATTAGTAACGTTTGTTCATAACCTCCAGTTCATACAAGCCACTATCCAGACCTGTAACTGAACCCCCTTTGTCTGACACTCTAATGACTTTATTAGGGTTGTGCCCGGGGCCGTATGTGACATTCGTGCTGCCCTAGGCACCTTATGTGGTCACGTCCTACCGGTAAGTCCACACCCTTTACGTAAATTTTTTCTTTTTAGCTAACAATAAAAAAAAATAACAGGCAGGAAGTTGGTTGTTCTATACAACGCTGGCTCAAAGCAGACACTCACCGCCCCTGACGTCGATTCAGCTACTCCAAAACAACAGAGCAACTCTTCATTTTCTCTCTAATGAGTGAATGCGGTCTGCTGGATCTTTCGCTACAATGCTGAAAATCCCTTAAATATTGTCACCGCTGAGCCGTCTACACCGGAGCTGCCGGAATCTCCTCCATTCTCCTCCTGTCACCGCTGAGCCGTCTACACCGAAGCTGCCGGAATCTCCTCCATTCTCCTCCTGTCACCGCTGAGCCGTCTACACCGGAGCTGCCGGAATCTCCTCCATTCTCCTCCTGTCAACGCTGAGCCGTCCACACCGGAGCTGCCGGAATCTCCTCCATTCTCTTCCTGTCACCGCTGAGCCGTCTACACCGAAGCTGCCGGAATCTCCTCCATTCTCCTCCTGTCACCGCTGAGCCGTCTACACCGAAGCTGCCGGAATCTCATCCATTCTCCTCCTGTCACCGCTGAGCCGTCTACACCGAAGCTGCCGGAATCTCCTCCATTCTGCTTCTGTCACCGCTGAGCTGTTTACACCGGAGCTGCCAGAATCTCCTCCATCCTCCTCCTGTCACCACTGAGTCGTCTACAACGGAGCTGCCGGAATCTCCTCCATTCTCCTCCTGTCACCGCTGAGCCATCTACACCGGAGCTGCCGGAATCTCCTCCATTCTCCTCCTGTCACCGCTGAGCCGTCTACACCGGAGCTGCCGGAATCTCCTCCATTCTCCTCCTGTCACCGCTGAGCCGTCTACACCGGAGCTGCCGGAATCTCCTCCATTCTCCTCCTGTCACCGCTGAGCCGTCTACACCGGAGCTGCCGGAATTTCCTCCATTCTCCTCCTGTCACCGCTGAGCCGTCTACACCGGAGCTGCCGGAATTTCCTCCATTCTCCTCCTGTCACCGCTGAGCCGTCTACACCGGAGCTGCCGGAATCTCCTCCATTCTCCTCCTGTCACCGCTGAGCCGTCTACACCAGAGCTGCCGGAATCTCCTCCATTCTCTTCCTGTCATCGCTGAGCCGTCTACACCGGAGCTGCCGGAATCTCCTCCATTCTCCTCCTGTCACCGCTGAGCCGTCTACACCGGAGCTGCCGGAATCTCCTCCATTCTCCTCCTGTCACCGCTGAGCCGTCTACACCGGAGCTGCCGGAATCACAGGTCTTTCACCTCCTCCTCTCTCCAGAGCTGAGCCCCGCCCACTGGTCACATGACAGTGACGTCACCACAGGTCCTTCCGCTCTCAGTGCAGCAGCTCCGTCCTGGTTGTGTGCAGCTCGTGTTCTCTGGTGTCAGCCAGCAGCAGATTTCCCGCCATTCCGGTGAGATTACAGGAGGGTTTGTGGTAAATCTGTGAGAGGAGAGTGTGGGGTGAGATCAGAGCTGTTCCTGTGGAGGCTCCTGCTCCCTGTGACTGCGGCTCCTCAGTGTTGGGGACGGGCAGCATTGTATGGGGGATGTGCAGCGTCTCCTCCTCATCTCACGGCCCCCGCTGGAGGTGTAGTTACCACGGTGACCGTCCTCTGCTGGAGGTGTAGTTACCACGGTGACCGTCCTCTGCTTGCTGTGTAGTTACCACGGTGACCTTCCTCCGCTGGCGGTGTAGTTACCACAGTGACCGTCCTCTGCTGGCGGTGTAGTTACCACGGTGACCGTCCTCTGCTGGCGGTGTAGTTACCACGGTGACCGTCCTCTGCTGGAGGTGTAGTTACCACGGTGACCGTCCTCTGCTGGCTGTGTAGTTACCACGGTGACCGACCTCTGCTGGCGGTGTAGTTACCACGGTGACCGGCCCCCTGCTGACAGTGTAGTTACCTCGGTGACCGTCCTCTGCTGGCGGTGTAGTTACCACGGTGACTGTTCTCCTACGAGGCAGATAATAAGCGGTCTGATCGGCGGAGGAGGCCGCGGTGGAGTTTTGTGGCTTTTCCTCCAGATTCCTCCTGATAAATGTTGATATTTGGCAAAATTTAGTGATTGTCGTTCTCTCGTCCCCGGTGATTTCCATCTTCTCCTTCATCATGAAGACGCCGGCAGGACGAGATCCCTCCAGCTGATCCAGTGCTCATCCCTCCTCCTCCTGAATGACCCCGAGGATGGACGAGGACAGGGATGAGACCACCAGAAGATTATTCCACTTCGCCCTGGAGATCATCTCCCTGCTGAGCGGAGAGGTAACTCCACTACATTTCTATCAGCTTTATTGTGTTCTGTGACAAGTCCGACATCCAGAATAGAGAGAAGGATTCTTTACTGTAAGAGCAGTGATTGTGTGGAGCTCTCTGCCCGGAGGAGTTGTCATGGGGATTCCCTATAAGCTGTAGAGGGGCCGGGATGTCTGTCCGGAGGGGAATAATATTCCCGGTTATGGCCCCAGATTACTGGAGACGGTTATTGATCCCGGGATTTCTACTGATTGTCAGATCTGGAGTCGGGAAGGAATCTTCTCCCTAAGTGTCTCTCTCCATACACAGGATTACACAATAGTGAGGAAGACACCGGGGGACGGTGTGACTCCTATCATCCATCTCCAGGAGTCAGGAGGGCGGAGCCCGGGCCCCATCACAGAGCCTCCCCCGCACTCCCTGCTACATGAGAGGAACAAGAAGATCCTGGAGCTCAGCAACAAGATGATTGAGCTGCTGAGCGGAGAGGTGACTGCTGGGACATTATACAGGACTGGAGGATTCTGGGTGATGAGCGGAGAGGTGACTGCTGGGACATTATACAGCACTGGAGGATTCTGGGTGATGAGCGGAGAGGTGACTGCTGGGAGATTATACAGGACTGGAGGATTCTGGGTGATGAGCGGAGAGGTGACTGCTGGGAGATTATACAGGACTGGAGGATTCTGGGTGATGAGCGGAGAGGTGACTGCTGGGACATTATACAGCACTGGAGGATTCTGGGTGATGAGCGGAGAGGTGACTGCTGGGACATTATACAGGACTGGAGGATTCTGGGTGATGAGCGGAGAGGTGACTGCTGGGACATTATACAGCACTGGAGGATTCTGGGTGACGAGCGGAGAGGTGACTGCTGGGACATTATACAGCACTGGAGGATTCTGGGTGATGAGCGGAGAGGTGACTGCTGGGACATTATACAGGACTGGAGGATTCTGGGTGATGAGCGGAGAGGTGACTGCTGGGACATTATACAGCACTGGAGGATTCTGGGTGATGAGCAGGGAGGTGACTGGTGGGACATTATACAGCACTGGAGGATTCTGGGTGATGACCGGAGAGGTGACTGCTGGGACATTATACAGGACTGGAGGATTCTGGGTGATGAGCGGAGAGGTGACTGCTGGGACATTATACAGCACTGGAGGATTCTGGGTGATGAGCGGAGAGGTGACTGCTGGGACATTATACAGCACTGGAGGATTCTGGGTGATGAGCGGAGAGGTGACTGCTGGGACATTATACAGCACTGGAGGATTCTGGGTGATGAGCGGAGAGGTGACTGCTGGGACATTATACAGGACTGGAGGATTCTGGGTGATGAGCGGAGAGGTGACTGCTGGGACATTATACAGCACTGGAGGATTCTGGGTGATGAGCGGAGAGGTGACTGCTGGGACATTATACAGGACTGGAGGATTCTGGGTGATGAGCGGAGAGGTGCCTGGTGGGACATTATACAGGACTGGAGGATTCTGGGTGATGAGCGGAGAGGTGCCTGCTGGGACATTATACAGCACTGGAGGATTCTGGGTGATGAGCGGAGAGGTGACTGCTGGGACATTATACAGGACTGGAGGATTCTGGGTGATGAGCGGAGAGGTGACTGCTGGGACATTATACAGCACTGGAGGATTCTGGGTGATGAGCGGAGAGGTGACTGCTGGGACATTATACAGCACTGGAGGATTCTGGGTGATGAGCGGATAGGTGACTGCTGGGACATTATACAGCACTGGAGGATTCTGGGTGATGAGCGGAGAGGTGACTGCTGGGACATTATACAGCACTGGAGGATTCTGGGTGATGAGCGGAGAGGTGACTGCTGGGACATTATACAGGACTGGAGAATTCTGGGTGATGAGCGGAGAGGTGACTGCTGGGACATTATACAGGACTGGAGGATTCTGGGTAATGAGCGGAGAGGTGACTGCTGGGACATTATACAGCACTGGAGGATTCTGGGTGATGAGCGGAGAGGTGACTGCTGGGACATTATAGAGGACTGGAGGATTCTGGGTGATCAGCGGAGAGGTGACTGCTGGGACATTATACAGGACTGGAGGATTCTGGGTGATGAGCGGAGAGGTGACTGCTGGGACATTATACAGCACTGGAGGATTCTGGGTGATGAGCGGAGAGGTGACTGCTGGGACATTATACAGGACTGGAGGATTCTGGGTGATGAGCGGAGAGGTGACTGCTGGGACATTATACAGCACTGGAGGATTCTGGGTGATGAGCAGAGAGGTGACTGCTGGGACATTATACAGGACGGCACTGGAGGATTCTGGGTGATGAGCGGAGAGGTGACTGCTGGGACATTATACAGCACTGGAGGATTCTGGGTGATGAGCGGAGAGGTGACTGCTGGGACATTATACAGCACTGGAGGATTCTGGGTGATGAGCGGAGAGGTGACTGCTGGGACATTATACAGCACTGGAGGATTCTGGGTGATGAGCGGAGAGGTGACTGCTGGGACATTATACAGGACTGGAGGATTCTGGGTGATGAGCGGAGAGGTGACTGCTGGGACATTATACAGCACTGGAGGATTCTGGGTGCTGAGCGGAGAGGTGACTGCTGGGACATTATACAGGACTGGAGGATTCTGGGTGATGAGCGGAGAGGTGACTGCTGGGACATTATACAGGACTGGAGGATTCTGGGTGATGAGCGGAGAGGTGACTGCTGGGACATTATACAGCACTGGAGGATTCTGGGTGATGAGCGGAGAGGTGACTGCTGGGAGATTATACAGGACTGGAGGATTCTGGGTGATGAGCGGAGAGGTGACTGCTGGGACATTATACAGGACTGGAGGATTCTGGGTGATGAGCGGAGAGGTGACTGCTGGGACATTATACAGGACTGGAGGATTCTGGGTGATGAGCGGAGAGGTGACTGCTGGGAGATTATACAGGACTGGAGGATTCTGGGTGATGAGCGGAGAGGTGACTGCTGGGAGATTATACAGCACTGGAGGATTCTGGGTGATGAGCGGAGAGGTGACTGCTGGGATATTATACAGGACTGGAGGATTCTGGGAGATGAGCGGAGAGGTGACTGCTGGGACATTATACAGCACTGGAGGATTCTGGGTGATGAGCGGAGAGGTGACTGCTGGGACATTATACAGGACTGGAGGATTCTGGGTGATGAGCGGAGAGGTGACTGCTGGGACATTATACAGCACTGGAGGATTCTGGGTGATGGGCGGAGAGGTGACTGCTGGGACATCATACAGCACTGGAGGATTCTGGGTGATGAGCGGAGAGGTGACTGCTGGGACATTATACAGCACTGGAGGATTCTGGGTGATGACGGTGTGGCTGTTGTCAGGTTCCTATAAGGTGTCAGGACGTCGCTGTCTATCTCTCCATGGAGGAGTGGGAGTATCTAGAAGGACACCAGGATCGGTACCAGGATGTGATGATGGAGGAGCTCCGGCCTCTTACACCACGAGGTGAGAGGCTCCTTGTTGGCTACGGTGGATGTGATGACGTCTCTCAGGTGTCGTCCTATAATATGATCATTCGATGCAAGGGTTTTTGACTGTCTGATTGTAGAATTTTTTAACCCGTTCCCGACCTTGGACGTTTTGTATCTGTCCAGGCAATTTTGCGATCACAGAAACGGCACTCATGAACGTCGCTGGGTGATCAGCTGGTGATACACCTGACATCTGTCACTTTGTGCAGGGGCGGGGCCCTCACCATTCCTGGCAGCTTAACCCCCTAAATGCTGTAGTTGATCTCAATCGCAGCATTTAGAAGGCGTAGGGAGGGAGCCCTTTTTGCTCTCCTATCGGCACTTCTGCATTGTTTTCATGTGGACCCGATTGTTGCCATGGAGACCCGATGATGACATCAGGATCCCCTGGGTCCTGTAACGTTAGTTAGATCATGCACAGTGCATTGCTATGGTTTTTAATTGCAATCAGTGTTGTTAAAGTCTCATAATGGGACTAAGTAAAAAAAAATTAGTGTAAAAAAAACTAAAGTGTAAAAATATTTGAAAAAAAAGAAAGAAATTTATATATTTTATTTAAAAAATTAAAAT
Organism: Ranitomeya imitator; assembly: GCF_032444005.1. Taxonomy (NCBI): domain Eukaryota; kingdom Metazoa; phylum Chordata; class Amphibia; order Anura; family Dendrobatidae; genus Ranitomeya; species Ranitomeya imitator. Next base: position 17,362,451 of record NC_091282.1, read on the forward strand.
AATTGAAAGTACACATATTTGGTATCACCGTGTGCAGAACAACCTGCTCCGTAAGTGTACCACCAGTTAACCCCTTCAGTGAACACTGTAAAAAAAAATTATATAAAACAATGCTTTATCATACTGCTGAACAAAAAGTAGGCTAAAACGCGACAAAAAAGACTAATGTAAATAAAAATGGTATCTCTGAAAACGTCATCTTGTCCCTCAAAAAACAAGCCGTTGTACAGCTCCATCAGCAGAAAAAATAAAGTTACAGCTCTCAGATTAAAGCGATGCAAAAATCATTATTTTTTTCTATAAAATAGTTTTTGTTCTGTTAAAGCGCCAAAACGTAAAAAATAATACAACTGTGGAATCTTTGTAATCGTAATGAGCCGAAGAATAAAGCTGCCTTATCAATTTTACCACACTTGGAACGGCATAAAAATAATTCTGAAAAAGGAATAGAAAGTGATCAAAAAATGTCATGTGACAGAAACTGTTACCAATAAAAACTTCAGCTCGTCGCGCAAAAAAACAAGCCATCACATGACTCTGTGGGCCAAAATGTGGAAAAATTATAGCTCTCAAAATGTGGTGATGCAAAAACTTCTTTATGCAATAAAAAGTATATTTTTCAGTAACAGCTGCCAAACATAAAAACACGATATAACTCTGGTATTGTTGTAATCACACCGACCTGAAGAATAAAGTCAACTAGTCACTTACACCACACAAGGAACGGCATAAAAAATAAAACCAATTTTTCACATGCTGTTAATTTGTTCATTCTGCCTCCCAAAGATCACAGTAAGGCGCACATTTATTCTGCGCTGAGCGCTTACACCTGGGTTTCCGTGTAAATCTCTGAAATACGTGATTCAGACAGAACGACTGGTGGAAGATTCCCTATAATGAGGCAGATGGAGGCGCTGTGGACGCCATAAGACCTGTGATCCGACGGTATCTGTCTTTTTAGTAGTGCGTAACAGTGCGGTCCGCCACAAGGATCCCTCGGGGGTTTCATCTGTCACATCTCAGAGATTTAGATAGAAATTCCAAAGTAAGTGCTCAGCGTAGAGCTCCGGATAAGTGTGATCCAAACGTTATGCAAAATGTTCCCAATAAAAGCTTCAATCAATCCAAAAATAAAACAAGTCCCCACTCTGGTCTGTCATCTTTTAACGGAATTATAGGGGGCTTCCATTTTACTGGCAGTACAAAGGCTCTCTAAAAACAAATTGGCACCTCACCCGCCAAAAGAGATTCAGCAATTTCTTTGTTCCCAAATCCAAATTCCTCCCCTCCCTTCTGAGCCCTAGTGTGTCTAAACCACATTTAGCGACCAAATATTTTGCATTTCTGTAGCGATGCGAGCCTGCCTTATTTACAGGAGGGTGCCTCCAGAGGCACGGGCTGGGCATAATGTACTGGTCGCTACAACGTATGGGTCACTACAATGGCAGATTTGCAATTTTCACTCTTTTGCACTTTCGTGCTTGATAAAGGTCTGTTGACCGAAACGTCGCTACAGGAGGCAAAATAAATGTAAGCTCTTATTTTTTCACCATCCATTGTGGCGCTGTCTTTTTGTTCTTCGTGGTCTTGGTACTGTTCGGGATGGGCTCCCTGGTCCTGGATGTGTGCCCTTGTGTCCGCTGAGACCTTCAATCTATAAAGAAAAGGGTGCGGTTTTGACTTTCTTTTGTTTTGACTCTGTTGCAATTTTCACTCGGCAGCATTCATTGCTGCTTGTTTCTGGAAAACTCCCCTGGAGTCAAAATCGTCACTACGTCTGCAGATAAATTCCCAAACGGTTATAATTGTCAAAATTGGACCACTTGAGGGGGAATCTGCTCTTTTTATGGTCCTGATCAATAGGCTGGTATTTCCAGGATGACACGGATTGCCTTTTAAAGGTTGCTGTTTGTAAGTGTCCAAGTACTAACACTAAAACCTGTGATATTAGTGGCCCTAACATCAGCCCGCAGGGTCAGTGATTTACAGGCTCTGTCTATTAACCACTCGGTTATTCAGGTATCGGATGATAGTGTTATTCCGAGGCCAGACCCATTGTATCTTCCTAAGGTAGCTTCAAAGTTTTATAGAAGCCAGGAGATAGTTCTCCCCTCCTTTTTAGTGACCAAATAAAATGCGGAGGAACGCAAGCTTCACGTGTTAGATGTTAGGAGAGCCTTGGTACAATACTTAGTCATGTCAAGACAGAGGAGGAAAAGTGAATCCTTATTCGTGTCGTTCCTAGGAATTAGGAAAGGTCTTAAGGTAACAAGGGGATAGCTAGATGGATTAGGGACGCCATTACCCTAGCGTACTACTCTAGTAATATACCAGTTACTAAGAACCTGAAAGCCCATTCCACCAGGGCCATGGCAACCTCCTAGGCTGAGAAAGCGGCGGTGTAAATCGACAGAATATGTAAGACAGCAATATGGTCTTCCCCTTCAACCTTGTATAAACACTACCGTCTTAAGCGGTCTTCCTTTGATGACCTGTCCTTGGGGAGAAAGGTGTTCTCTCCCTAGGGTACTTTGATCTACCGTATATAAATCTCTCGGGTGGTGCTGTCATGGGAGAAGGGGAAAAAAAATCTTAGTTACTTACCGGTAAGGGGATTTTACAGAGCCCATGATAGCACCCATATATTCCCTCCCCATTTTCTCTCTAGTATTGTGCACTTTTAAGGGTGTTTAAGAAATAATTGTTTTTTTGGTGATGGTTATGTTACTGTCTGGAGGTCTTCTCATGCTCTGAAACCCAAACTGATGCGGAGAAGAGGTACCGCCCTTTTATTCAGTAGGTTTCCTGTCCTTGATTGATGGATACCCTCTCTCAGGAGGTGCTGTCATGGGCTCTGTAAAATCCCGTTACCTGTCAGTAACTAAGATTTTTCACTGACGAGGGTCTTCATTGTGAGCTCCATAAAACATATTGGAAATCCCTTTTGTGTTGTTGAAGAAAAAATCACATCCAATCTATCTTTCATCCTTCTAGGAAATCTTTCTGCGAATAACTGGTTATCACTAAATTGTAAAGAAGAAGATATCAGGAACCACACGAATGGAGAAAACCTCATTACCCTTCATGGACCTCCTGGACTTCACAGCACTTCATTTTCTTCTAATCCTCCTAATCATGAGGAACCCTCTCCTGAGCAATCTCGCATTGTTACCACAATTCCAGGTGACAAAGTGGATACAAGATTTCAGTGTGACAAGCAACTTACTAAAAGCTCAGATTTTTTAACACAAAAAAAGTACAAAGAAGAGAAGCCATATTCCTGTTCAGAATGTGGGAAATGCTTTAAAAATAAATCAAAAGTTGTTATACATGAGAGAATTCACACAGGAGAGAAGTCATATTCATGTTCACACTGTGAGAAATGCTTTACAGATAAATCAAATCTTGTGAAGCACGAGAGTAATCACTCAGGAGAGAAGCCGTATTCATGTTCAGAATGTGGAAAATCTTTTAAATATAAATCAAGTTTTGAAAAACATTATAGAATTCACACTGGAGAGAAGCCGTATTCATGTTCAATGTGTGGGAAATGTTTTACACAAAAATCAACTTTTGTTTTACATAAGAGAATTCACACAGGAGAAAAGCCGTTTTCATGTCAAGAATGTGGGAAGGCCTTCACAGATAAAGGGTATCTTGGTATACATCAAAGAATTCATACAGGAGAGAAGCCGTATTCATGTTCAGAATGTGGGAAATGTTTTGAAAGGAAATCTCATCTTGATACACATAAAAGAACTCACACAGGGGAGAAACCGTATTCATGTTTACAGTGTGGAAGGTGCTTTGCATTAAAATGTAATCTTCTTAAACATCAGAAAGTTCACACAGGAGAAAAGCCATGTTCATGTTCACTATGTGGTAAGTCATTCAGAGATAAAGGGAATCTAATTAGACATCAGAGAATTCATACAGGAGAGAAGCCGTATTCATGTTCAGACTGTGGAAAATGTTTTAGAAATAAATCACATCTTCTTAAACATCAAAGAATTCACACCGGGGAGAAACCATTTTCATGTTTACTCTGTGGGAAAAGCTTTATGGGAAAATTGGATCTTGTTAGACATGAGAAAAGCCACACACTAGAGAAGCCATATTCATGTTCAGAATGTGGAAAATCTTTTAAATATAAATCAATTTTTACCATACATGAGAGAATTCACACTGGAGAGAAGCCGTATTCATGTTCACTGTGTGGGAAATGTTTTACACAAAAATCACATTTAGTTTTACACGAGAAAATTCATATAGAAGAAAAACCATTTTCATGTTCAATATGTGGAAAGTCCTTCACTGATAAAAGGAGTCTTATAAGACATCAGGAGAGCCACCATATACATGTCCCAAATGTGGGAAATCTTTTATAAATAAATCAAGTCTTATTACACAAGAGAGAAGTCACAGGAGAGATGCCTTATTCATGTTCACTATCTGGGAAATCTTTTATAAATATATTAAATCTTGTTACATATGAGAGAAGTGACATAGAAAAGAAACTGTAGTTATGTTCATTGTGTTTATAAATTTTAATAAACATTGCTCATCATAAATGAGTACATCCCCCCCTTGATAAGTAAGATTTTAATATCTCACTGAACTTAAAATTAATTTCCAAAATTTTGTCAATACTCAGTTTATTAGAACATTTTTTTTTTTATCAATAACGTGATGTGAGAAACTTGCACATCAATACCCGACTCTACCCCCGACACTCTGGACCAGAGTGTGCAGCTGCATGTATTTCTATGCAGGTGCACACTCCAGTCCTGAGTGCCTGCGACAGTGCCGGGTATTGATGCGAGAGACTCGCACGAGTTTCTCACATCACACTCGCAAGTGTGACCCTGGCCTAAGGTTAAGGCAGGGGTCACACTTGCATGTGCAGTGTGAGAAACTCGCACCAGTCTCTCGAATCAATACCCGGCACAGCCGCCGGCCCTCGGGACCGGAGCGTTCAGCTGCATAGAAATACATGCAGCCCCACGCTTCGGTCCCGAGTGCCGGCGGCTGTGCCGGGTATTCATGCGAGAGACTCGTGCAAGTTTCTCACATTGCACACGCAAGTGTGACCCCCCCAGCCTAATAATGTAACTTTCATTACAAAATCTTCAGTTTTACTCAAATTAGTTGATGTATAAATAAGTACACCCACAACAAAAGTTACTACATCTATAATTTTGTATGGCCTCCATGATTGTTATGAACAACATCAAGTTATCTGGGCCTGAAATGAACAAGTTAGTGACATAATACTCCATCTATCTTTTTTCCCGTCTTCAAGAACTAGCGCTCTTAGAGCCTGGATGCTGGATGGAGAGTGATGACAACTTGTGTCTTCAGAATTCACCATAGGTGTTTGGTGGGGTTCAGATCAGTAGGCACTTGGCCGCTGAATCACTTTCACCCTGTCCTGTCGCAATGCAACAGTGGCCTTAGATGTGTGTTTTGGATAATTGTCATAGTTGGAAAGTGCAGGTCTTCCAAGAGCCTGGAGGGATGGCAGCATCTTCTCTTTCACTATAGAGCAGAACATTTGTGATACATTTTTTTCATGATACCATTAATGAAATATAGCTCCCCGGCAGCGCTCGTGCAGCCCCACATAAGGTCCCTGACACCACCATGTATCACTGTTGGTACCGTGCATTTTTATTGTATTCCTCTCCTCTGCAATGTCATACAAATTTGAAGCCGTCAGTTCCAAAAACATTTGTCTTGGTCTCATCACTCCAGAGTCCCAGGAGTCTTCATATTTTTCAGCATGTGACAATGCAAATTGTAGGCCGGCTCTTTTGTACATGGGCTTCAGGAGAGGATTTCTATGTGGGCAGGACCCACTCTATAGAAAAAATGGGTCTCAATGCTTGGTGAGATCCATGGGAAGTGTTCGGATGAAAAATCCCGGTTGGGAAGGAATGGATGAGATTTAGAAAGTTAGTGGTAGTCCAGCACTTGTTTCTAGTGTGAATAAAAACAAAACCTGTTATTGAAAAATCCAAATTAAAATCATAGCAACGTTAAAAAAAAACATTCCTGGGGATAATAACTAAAAATCTAGTCTTTTCAATCTGGTATGTGTGTTCAGTTCTTATTCCTGTGATAATAAATATCCAGTAACCTGCGTCTTATACACATCACAGTGTCTAATGCACAGAGGAAACCCTCAGCCACAAATGGACATGTGCGATATGTCTACATTACCCCTATGGACGATCATATGTCCACAGCAGAAAGCATACGTTCTATACAAGAATGAAGTGTGTGCATCTATAATTTGTATATTATGTAGAATTATTATACAGGAGAAAAGAAAAACACAATTCAATAAATGGATGCAAGTTCTGAACGAAGATTCATACCACTGGGGAATCTGGGGTCCAATGCCAGAATCCACGAGGCTTCTCTGGAGTGTACTTCTTATATCAATCTCCCCCTTATCTGGTCTGTAAAGTGATGATATTCCTATTGTGTTGTATGAAATGTTGTGATGCTGCAGATGTATTACATGTTGTGGGGCTGAGAACTTCCATAATGTGTGCCCAATGCGGAGACGTAAGGTTCTGACCGTGCTCCCCACATATTGATGTGGACAAGCTTCACACTGTATGATGTCAGCGACGTGTGGAGCTACAACTAATGAAACGTCCAATATTATGTTTAGTAGAGGAAACATTTTCGCTTTGGGCACATACTTGCACAAACCACGTTTAGGTCGACCATATTCAATAAAACCTTTGGTATTTGTCACCCACGTGTCGGCTGACTTTCTTGTAGAGATATAATCTAGGAGAGATGATGTTACCGATAAAAGAGTATATACTTAAGAATTTCTCGGTAAAAAGTAACCTTTAGTATTATCGTTAAAAGTAGTCTCAAAATAGAAAATCTGAAGATAAAACGTTAAACCCCAATGGGGAAAGTGCACTGTGACCTGGCTAATAATTATAAAATGGAAAGAGAGTCTGGTTAGTCTTAGTCTAAATTGCCATTAGTTGTTCCCTAGTTGGCCTTTCCTATCTTAGACACAATGTGCCGCCCTCGCTCACCGACGGCTAGCCCTGGTAAGCCTTGCTAACTAGTTTAATCAGAAATTTGGTCAGGAAACACTATAACCGCCCATGGGACCCAGAGATCAGTCCGCCCGGAAGTGATGTTACATGTCAGCACAATGAGACGGCAGCTAGTCTCCAGTGTAACATCTCCAGGGTTCCAGTGCTCAGAGCAGCACATATCTGTATCTGTTCCAGACACTAGAGAGCTCAGTATCATGCTTGGAATATTTGTCTGAACCAGATCACTAGGTGATGAAAACGGCCTAAGCTCTCACCATGTATGCACACAAGATAAGCGTGCGTAGCTTAGTGGCAACACGCGCATGCACCCTCTGCACCACCGGCCGCACACGGCCCAAAGACAGTGGTCAGAGTGCGCCTGCGCCGACCACGTCATAATACCAGCCATAGCAATGGTGAGTATGAGACAGTGGGCAGGGGCACAGTTTGGTGTGCATGTGCCGACCGCGTCACTCAGAACGCCGGCCAAAGGGACGCCCGCTGCCATCCCACCAATATATATAAAATATGCAGAGGCTCAGCTGAAATAAATTAACTTTTTGATATTCTGATTTTGTGAGAAGCAACTGTATGATAATCTATTGTTGAGTCTGAAAAGTTAAAGATTGCTTTCGGATTAGAGCCACCGTCAGTACAAGAATACAGCACCAGAATCACCATCAGTACATGAATACATCACCCAGCTAAAACTGCGATCAATTGCAATGTCAGGTTGGCCCTGCTGTATACAATTGTATAACATGAACCTGCAACCCCATGTATTTCAACAAAAAAGCAATTGGTACCATCCACCTCTCGTGTCTCCCCTTTTTCCTCATAGGTTGTAAGCTTGCGAGCAGCAGGGCCCTCATTCCTCTTGGTATCTATTTTGAACTGTGATTTCTGTTATGCTGTAATGTCTATTGTCTGTACAAGTCCCCTCTATAATTTGTAAAGCGCTGCGGAATATGTTGGCGCTATATAAATAAAATTATTATTAAATAGGAGACGATGGGAGTTGTCACCAGCAATCATCAGACTGCTGACCATATAGGAACCACAGGGCTGATGTGACACGGGGAGTATGACTAGTAAATATTTAAAGAGTAACTTAAATTTTCTTATAGTTTTTTTACATGTTTTAGACTTATTCTGAGCAGATCGGTGGGGTGCAGTTCCTGAGACTTAGGAGACAGGAGCCTATGACTTTCTACTGCATCTGTACTCCGCTGTGTAAGTGTACACTTGTGTACTGAACTGCGCACTTTTAATACGTGTTTTTATTTGTTTCTGGAGTCTCGGGTTCCCCACCGATCTACTCAAAATTAAAATGCGTAACACATAAAATAAAAATCTTCCAAAAGTTTAATTACTGTATAAGGGGCATGTACACTGGCCGATAATCAGGTGCCGATCGAGCCAGGCTGACATTTACCCGATCTACGAGCAAAACAGTTTTTCAGGTGAAATCATTTTTAGTTTTAGATATCACTGTTCGGGACAGCAGATCATCCCGTGTGAACGTGCTGTGGAGAGCAAAGCTATTCTCTGTGCACAGAATCATATTATGGCTCACAGGCTATTAAACCCCAAGGGTGGTTTGCACGTTAATGATCGGGCCAATTTTTACAATTCCGACCACTGTGCCTTTATGAGGTTATAACTCTGGAACGCTTCAACGGATCCCGGTGATTCTGACATTGTTTTCTCGTGACATATTGTACTTCATGAAAGTGGTAAAATTTCTTTGATTTTACCTGTGTTTATTAGTTAAAAAAATGGAAATTTTGCGGAAATTTTGAAAATTTCGCAATTTTCCAACTTTTCATTTTTATGCCCTTAAATCACAGAGATATGTCACACAAAATACTTAATAAGTAACATTTCCCACATGCCTACTTTACATCAGCACAATTTTGGAACCAACATTTTTTTTGTAGAGCGTTATAAGGGTTAAAAGTTGACCAGCGATTTGTAATTTTTACCACAAAATTGACAAAACCATTTTTTTAGGGACCACCTCACATTTGAAGTCACATTTAGGGGTCTATATGGCAGAAAATACCCCAAAGTGACACCATTCTAAAAACTGCACCCCTCAAGCTGATCAGAACCGCATTCAAGAAGTTTATTAACCCCTCAGGTGCTTCACAGGAGCAGAAGCAATGTAGAAGGAAAACATGAAAATTTTACTGTTTAGTCATGAAAATGATCTTTTAGCAACAATTTTTTTTTAGTTTCCAAAGGGTAAAAGGAGAAATTGGACTGCGAAAGTTGTTGTCCAATTTGTCCTGAGTACACTGATACCCCATATGTGAGGTGGAACCACTGTTTGGGCGCACGGCAGGGCCCGGAAGGAAAGGAGCGCCGTTTGATTTTTTCAACCTAAAATTGGCTGGAATTGCGATCTAACGCCATGTCACGTTTGACGAGCCCCTGATGTACCTAAGCAGTGGAAACCCCTCACAAGTGACCCAAATTTGGAAACTAGACCCCCTAAGGAACTTGTCTAGATGTGGGGTGAAAACTTTGAACCCCCAAGTGTTTCACTAAAGTTTATAATGCCTGGCGTGAAAATAAAAAATCCTATTTTTTCCTACAAAAATGATCTTTTAGTCCCCAATGAGGTGATAACCTTTATCCAGCAGTGGTTGCACCAAATCCCACACAATCTTCCCACTCAATCCCAGGACAGGAGGACACTCAGGTGATTCAATCCTGGTGTCCTTCCCTTTGTAGACTCTAAACCTGTGGATGTACCCTGAGGTATTCTCACACAGCTTGTAGAGTTTGATTCCGTACCTGGCCCTCTTTCTGGGCAGGTACTGATGTAATCCGAGCCGTCCCTTAGGCCGGGATCACACATGCGAGAAACACGTCCGTGTCTCGCATGTGAAATCCAAGCTCTGGCGCCGGCACTCCAGAGCGGAGTGTGCGGCTCCATGTGTTCCTATGCGGCCGCACGTTCCGCTCCACAGTGCCGGCGCCAGAGCTTGGATTTCACATGCGAGACACGGACGTGTTTCTCGCATGTGTGATCCCGGCCTTAAAATGAATTAAGGACTCATCCATGCATATGTCCCTTTGAGGCAGATACACTTCAGCAAACTTTTTGTTGAAGTGTTCGATGACCGGCCGAACATTGAACAGTCGGTCAAAGTTGGGGTCACCTCATGCGGGACACTGTGCATTAGCATTATAATGCAGGAACTTATGGATGGCCTCAAAATGTGTCCGGGTCATAACCATTCGGAACACTGGAGTGTTATATAAAATATCAACACTCCAATATTGCTGAAGGTCAAGCTTCTTCAGGATCCCCATGTGGAGGACCAGGCCCCAAAACTGCATCATTTCAACTGCGTCTACAGGAGACCAGTTAGAATATGATGAACCTGAGTTTTGTTCCAAAAATTGACGAGCATACAAATTAGTTTGCTCCACCATGAGGTTAACAAAAGCCTCAGAGATAAAGACTTTGAAAAAGTCTAGTTCTGTGATGCCGGTGGTGTCAAACTTGATTCCTGATCCTACCACAAAATCAGGAATAAGTGGCTCGTAATTTTCGGGCAGCGAGGTCCATATGGGGTCCGCAGTGGGGTGCGCTGGTTCGTCTTCGGCAATGGTGGGTGCTGTTTCATCGTCATCTTCATCAATGATGGGCACTGCCTCGTCTTCTGTCCTGCGGCGTCTGCGTGGCGGTTCCACAGGACTGGAGGAGGGGGAAGAGGATGATGAAGCATCGGAAAAAAAGTGGGACCCTCTCCCTCGCTATCAGTGTCGGAGGCAAGGAAAGAATATGCCTCCTCCAATGAATAGCGCTGTTGGGAGGAACGGGACGAGCGGGACTTTTTTTGTGAGTATGGTGCTTGGGTGTACTTTATTGGTAACTGTGTATGTGTGGGGGGATAGTGTTTGGTGCAAACTATTCTGAAAAGAAAAAGCTAAAGGAAAAAAAAGCAAATAGGGAAAAAATTACCTGTGAAAGGAAAAGTCTAAAACAGCAGGCCCTAGCTCTGATAAGTGAACCGTGTTACTTATCAAAGTTCGGTGGCTGCTGGCTGTGCGAATGGGGATGTGAAAAAGAAAATGACAGGCATGAGAGCTTTGATAAGTGAACCGCATCACTTTTCAAAGTTCGGCGGCTGGTGGGTGTGTGCACAGGTGTGGTGCAAGGGGGGATAAAAAAGGAAAACGGCAGGCACAAGCTCTGATAAGAGAACTGCGTCACTTATCAAAGTTTGGCAGCTGCGGGATGTGTTTACGGAGTTGGCGCAAAGGGGGCTGAGGAAAAAAAGCGAGCACAAGTGTTGATCGGTGAACTATGTCACCGATCAACGCTCGTCGGCTGCTAAACGTGTGAACGGAGCAAAGAGGGATGGAGGGGGATAAAAAGATGGGGAAGGGGGATGGGGTTGGGGTGGATGAAGAGAGATCGGGTAGGGATCAGGGATAACACTTACCGTTGTAGTCTCTCTTCTTCTTTCTTTTCTAAAGCAGGGATTGTGGTGGCACAGGCTTCTGTAGCACCACAAGGCCCAGCAAGAGGAGATCTGGCTGTGTGACCGCTCTGCAGGAATCCTCAGCTAGAGTGAGGACCCCTGCGGAGCGGTCAGACAGGTCACATTCAGATGACAGACAGGTCACAGAGTGGTCACACCGCTGCTGTGAGCTGTCATTGGTGGGATCGAATAATCACATTGATCCCACCAATCCCTGGAGGCCCTGGTGACCATCGCAACTGCCTAGGATCGCTCCGATCCTAGGCAGGTCATAGCCAGGTCACCAGCAGGGCACACAGCGGTCACAACGTGACCGCCGCTGTGCCCTATGATTGGCGCGATCGATAACATCAATCACACCAATCAGCTCCTGCAGCACCGATCTTGGCTGGTACAGGCAGGGTACAGCGCGGTAATACCGCTGCTGTGCCCTGCAATTGGCGCGATCGATACGATCGGCGATCTCGCCAATCCGGGGGGGTTTTGCCGGTGCCTGGTGTTGCCAGGCACTGGCCTAGGATCGAGTGCATTGGTACTCGATCCTAGCCTGGTATCTCATTGTTTCAGCCAATCTGATTGGCTGAAACAATGAGAAACGCTGTGATTGGCTTATATAACCGGTCGGTGGTCATATAAGTGCCACATTTGACCAGTCTAAATACCGTCTTAGATCCCGGTACCTTTTTTAATTCAAATAAATTATTATTAAGAATAACAAGGCAATTAACATGTTACATTTACATTTTCAATATAGAGTATTTCCCCCCCCTCCCCCTTCAAATAGCCCCCTTCGATCCCAAAGCCCCCCACCCCCACCCCACAAAGCAGCTCATCTTGTTAATTACTACCATCATTAAAACAATAGAGTATCTAATCCCTCAACCACTCGTATAAGCCACACTTCACATTACTATCCCATAGCAATCCATGGAGACCACATTTTATTGAACGTTTCAGTTTTCCCTTTCTTCTTATAAATCCCTTTTTCTAGTGTCAGGCCCTGCTTCACATACTGGAGGAACTCTCCTCTTGACGGCGGCTCTTCCCTAATCCAGTTTCTAGCTATCACCTTCCTAGCCATATACAACAATCTGGCTATAGCTATCTTTAGGTGTTTATCCACTCCAATCTCATCCACACATCCCAACAAGCACACAAGTGGATCCCTTGGCACCGTGCATCCATACGCACCTTCCATACGACTCAAAACTACCACCCAGAAGGCAGCCAACCTCGGACATGTCCACATCATATGGAAAATGTCTGCATCCGTAGACTTACACCTCGGACATTCAGAATCATTACGCAATCCTGCCTTATATAGCACCATCGGAGACCTATAAACTCTGTGTATCACATAGAGCTGTGACAGTCTATACGGTTCACTCAGCGACAGTCTTGGGACCCATTCCAACACCGACTCCCAAGTCTCGTTATCTATTGGGCCCAAATCCCTTTCCCATTTAGCTCTTGCCATTATTGGAAACCCCAATAGAAAAGTGTGCAACAGATCCCTGTACAGAGTGGAGATGACTCCTCCAGTCGTCCCATCATTACACACATACTCCAGTACTATATCCCTTTGAATCCTAATACCTCCGTTCCTACCCTGAGCTCCAAAAGCATGCCTCATCCGCAAATATTGATACTCCCCTGCAGACCCAAGACCAAATTCCGCCTGCAATTGGGAAAATGATTTCAGTTCACCTTGTTCAATTATTTGATACACATACTGAATCCCTTTGCCCAACCACTCTATCAGTACCCCCAATGCCTCAAATTCTTTCAGATTGTTATTATGCCATAGCGGCGAGTATCTAGTCAAGTCCGTGATCCCACGTATGTGCCTCAATCTACTCCACAGCTTGCGTATCAACAGCAAAGTCGGATATAGCTTCCCCAAACTCTCCAAGGATCCATCCTCCAAACATTGCACCACTGGCCTTCTTTTTGTCACCACCTCCATCAACCGCTGTACTGCCCCAGATGACCCCTCATGCGCCCAGCCCCTTAAATGCTGACTCTGGGCTGCAAGAAAGTACAACTCAGGGTTAGGCAATGCCAGACCCCCATCATCCTTGGGTCGCTGAAGTGTCTCCAGTTTGATACGCGGATGCTGCCTCCCCCAAATGAGATTCCTAAACAGAGAGTTGATCTGTCTAAATTTCCCACGTGGTATCCAAACCGGCGCATTGTGAAGAATATACAGTATTTTCGGCATCAGAATCATTTTGATAAGATTCACCCTGCCTACCACAGACAAATGTAGCTTAAGCCATGCATCCGCTTTTGCCTTGAGGGCACCCAAGATTGGAGTCAGATTCTCATGTATATAGTCAGTGACCGGCATAGATACCCATATTCCCAGGTACTTAAATTTACTCGTCACCTCCAGTCGCCCGTCCTCCAATGGCTCCCCATCCACATCATCCACCTTAAACAAAATAGACTTACTCCAATTTATCCTAAGTCCCGACACTGATCCAAATCGTTCAATAATCCCAATGGCTCCCTCCAAGGATGCAACCGGGTCAGCCAGAAACAACAAAATATCATCCGCATACAACGCCACCCTTTCTTCAATCACCCCATATTTAAACCCCGTCATCTCATCAGACTGTCGAAGCGTAGCGGCCAGTGGTTCCACCGCCAGAGCAAACAAAAGGGGGGAAAGCGGACACCCCTGTCTCGTCCCTCTAGCCAATTGTATGGTCCGTGACAACTCCCCGTTTACCCTAACCCTGGCCATCGGCATCGAGTACATTAATTGAATCCATGATATGAACTGCGGTCCAAACCCCATTCTTCGCAACACCTGCCAGAGATACCCCCACTCCACACTATCGAACGCCTTGTGAGCGTCTAAAGATGCAATAACTCTCTGGCCACAGTTATCGGCTTTGAGTTGCAAGTTCATATACAGCCTTCGTAGATTAATCGCAGTTGACCTATCAGGCATAAAGCCAGACTGGTCTGAGTGTATCAGGCCAGAAATAACACTTGTCAACCTCATCGCCAACACCTTAGCCAGGAGTTTAACGTCGATAGTAAGCAAAGAAATTGGCCGATATGAATCCGGCTGTGTCGGGTCTTTCCCCTCCTTTGGAATCACCACTATTGTGGCCTCCCGCATAGATGCTGGTAGCCTTCCACCATTCGTAGCCTCTTCCAAGACCGCCTTCAATTTAGGGATCAACACTTCCCCCAAGCTTTTATAAATTTCGGCAGGAAATCCGTCTACGCCAGGCGCCTTCCCATTAGCTATCGACTGCAATGCCCGTCCCAGTTCCTCCTCCGTAATGGGAGCCTCTAAATCCTCCCTAGCTGTGTCACTCAGCCTCGGGAGCTCCAACTCCTCAAGGAACGCCACCGTGTCCTCCATTGACCCATCTATCCGAGAGGAGTATAAGTCTGCGTAAAAATCTGCAAAAGTCTCCAAAATCTCTGAAGTCTCAGAAACAGCAACACCACTCCCAGTCACCAAAGAGTGAACAAAGGAAGTATTTCTCTGGGCAGATGCCACCAGCGACAGCAAATTACCCACTGATTCACCCTCCTGGTAATAGGCCAAATTCATGAATTCCCTCTTCCTTTCAGCCTTACTCAGCAAGACCGCCTCTAGCTGGCTTTGAGCTGCCTTTAACCTCCTCCCAGCCTCCAAAGTACCCATTATTACCATCTCATCTTCAGCCACCCTCAGCCCATCTATCGCCAACCTCTCTGCCTCTCTCGATTTCCGCTTACACCTGCTAATATCCTTAAACAACAGCCCTCTCAAGTACGCTTTCATGGCTTCCCACACAGTAAGCACATCTACGCTACCCTCATTTATCTCAAAAAATTCCACCAATTCCTTCTTAATCTTCTCCAAGTCTATACTGTGTAGCCAATTAGGGTGAATTTTCCACTCCCTTCTGCTCCCGTTCCGTGTCCCCACTGATCGAAATTCCACTTCAACTGGACTATGGTCTGAGAGAGCCCTAGGTAAATATCTCACGTCCCTTACCATCGTATCTAGTAATCGGTTACCCAGTGCCAGATCAATCCTAGACAGCGTACCATGAGCTGGCGAGTAGCATGAATACGCCCTTTCCCCAATATGCCTAACTCTCCATAAATCAACCATGCCCACTTCCCCGACATAAGTCCCAAACGTAGTGGTATGTCCCGCCGTCCTATTCTGGGGGTTTTTGTTCTTATCCCAAAAGTCATCACATATATTATTAAGGTCGCCGATAATTAGTAATGGTAACGGTCCCCAACGCTCTACCCTCTCCAGCACCTCTCTTATCTTCTTGCTTGAGTATGGGGGCGGAATATACATTGCCACTATACACATCAATACTCCATTCATTTTACATTTCACCACCACATACTGACCATCGACATCCTCTTTTACCGCTACCTCCTCATACTGCACCCCCGCAGGTATTAACACAGACACACCCCTAGAATACGTCGAGAAAGTAGAATGATACGCCCTCTGTATCCAGCGCCTATTCAATATGTTCACCCTCTCCCGCACTAAATGTGTCTCCAGCAGACATATCATTGAGACTTTCTGTTCTCGGACATACTGCAGACTTGCCGCCCGCCATGTTTTATCTGCCAGACCTCTCACATTCCAACTCAATATTTTAATACAATCTCCCATCATGTGGCTCATCATTTCTTAAAGTATCCAATTTCCCAAGTATGAGCTGCCCCAACCCTCCCACCCCCCCTGCCCCCTCCCAACCTGCCCCCCTAACCCCCCCAATATAACGCATTCTTCCTCTCATCAAGAGTGGGGCTCCACTGCCCACTGCGAACACTCTCCCTTACTTAACCCTCTCCATTCACGTCCCGCTGCCATAGCAATCACAATTTCCCCCCCAACTTTCACTTTATTGTAGCTTAACATTTCAACTTATACTAACATATAGAAAAAGTACCAAACCAGTTCACAGTACCCAGCATAACCCTCCTCCCCCGTACTTAGTAGTTGGTACTGTCCCCTCCGGCCATTCCTTCAATATGGCCCAGCAAAACCCCCAACAGTTGCTCAACTCTTTAACCATTGCTAACGAGCGCAGAACTCTCCTCCATCGACAGAGAAAACAAATCCCAACTGGATCTCGCCGAAATGTCAGTCGCCCATTCCCTTAAGTTTTTTCTCATGAGTATCAAGCCACTGGGTAGCATCCTCCGGTGTCAGGAAGAAATGTGTCTTATTAAAAGCCACCAGTCTCAGCTTGGCGGGAAACATCACTGAGTACTGCACTCCCAGCTCCCTCAGTCGCCGCTTGACTCCAGTAAACTTCATCCGCTGTTTCTGAACTGCAGCGGAATAATCCGGATAAATGGCAATTTTCTGACCTCCAGCCGTCAGATCCTCCATCTCTCTAGCCTTTCTGAGGATAATGTCTCTGTCCCTGTAGTTCAGTATTTTAGCAAGCATGGTACGGGGATTTGCTCCTGGGGCAGGGGGCTGCGGCGGGACCCTATGAGCACGTTCAACAGCAAAGACTTTTGTCAACACTGTGCTCCCAATCTTCTCCAGCAGCCAGTTCTCCACAAACTCAGTGGGATTTCTCCCCTCAGTCTTTTCAGGCAGCCCCACTATACGTATATTATTTCTTCTGGATCTATTTTCCAGATCCTCATTTTTGGCAGCGAGCTCGGCTACTGCTTGGGCGAACTTCTTTTCAGCTTTTTGTAGCTTAACTATGTGATCTTCTGCCGTGCTCACCCTCTCCTCCACCACTCCTATACGTTTGTCCATTTTCTGCAGAGCCGCATTAATCTGTGCCGTGTCCCCTTTAACTTCCTGCATCTGCTGGGCCAAGGAGTTCAGGGATTGCTGATAGATCCCGGTACCTTATAGGTGACGTCTTCTCTGATTTAAGTTCCAGGGTAAGTTTTCACATCCACAGCTCATCTCCACAGACGTCCATCCCTCCCTCATAAACTATGGCTGTCACACTGTCCTTTTTTATGTAACAATAACTGTCAAACCATCCCCCTTAACTATGGCCTATACATGGTCCCTCCTATACAGTATACACACACACATTATGATCTATAGCCCCATGTACCTCTAAAATACAACCAGCACTCCATATGGAGACACTGGTGTTGACGAGTGCTCTAGTCTGCTGGCTCGAGACCAGATGGATCAGGGATCATACCACTGAACGCCCACTCTCCTTTTACCGTGGGCATAATACTACTCAGACAACACAAGGTAAGGGTAAAACCACAAAACAGGCAAATAACACAGAACAGTCCCAGCAAAATACCCAAGATAGTGAAAAATTACAGTGACTCACTCTTCCACTGACTCACCTAGATAAGAGCAGCTGTGACTTCAGAGCTTCCAGGGCCGACTACCCCACCTGTTGCACACATAGAGAATTGGTAAACAAACTTAGGAAGCTGACAGCTCATTGAGGTACAAGCCCAGATGACCGGAGGATCACAACCTGGCTTCTCCAAACATCTCCCTGGAGCCAGGTGCCTGGTGGGTCCCAATCCTCCCTTTCCCAAATGTATCTATGGGGATCAGGTGACCGGTGTGTCCAAATCCTGACTACCGCAAATGTAGCCTTAGTTCAGTGATGCTCAATGGAGCAGATCTGTATTCTCAGCCGTGTTCCCTAAGCTAGCATTTTGTAAAATGTAAAATCTGTGTTTTTTTGTGATGGCGCCATCATCTCACAGACATCCTGTGTAGAGTGTTCCTGGCTGTGATTTTGGAAAGAGTCTCTGGTTCTTTGGCTCTCTGGAGCTCTTGGATGTCTTAGGCCGGGTTCACATTGCGTTAAACAGCAGCCCATTCAACACATACGTGAACGGGCTGCTGACACAGTGCCGACATTCTCCATCGCGCTTGCGCAGATAGAGCATCTGCTAGCTCTATCTGCGCTAGCAGTGACGGACCCGGAAACGCTGCAGCCCGCGTCTCAGGGTCCGTCACTCAATGACGGCACATCCCTAGCGCACGCCCATTGTGGGCGTGCGCTAGCGATGCATCCGACATAGGAATTAATAGCGGCCTTAACGGACTACGTCACACTGCGTTTAAACCGCGGTGTAACGTAGTCCATCTAACGGACGCCCATAACGCAGTGTGAACCCAGCCTTAGATACTGTATCTTGTTACAGAGGCATTTCTACTTTCTAGAGTTCACAACTGTTCTTCAAGCAATCATTCACAGGTCAAGGGGAAAGGGTGACGAGGTTAACCCACATTATGGTTTATCCTTCAATGTTTGCAAGTCAACAAACTGCATGGCCTGGTATTGTCACAACTAATTTTTAGAGTCGTGACAGCTCTGGTTCTGTTTTAATTTAAATGTGGTTTTTACTTTTGGGCTAGCAAGGGTTGATGTCAATTTCCTTGCTGGCAGCTGCTGTGCAGTAATGCAGTTCATATTTCGTGTTTCAAGTTTGCAGGTTTTAGCGCTGCAGTGTGCTGCCTTATTTACTTAACTATATACGAGTTGGCGACTCTAGGTTCAACACCTGTTCACACTGAGTCTATGTTTGGATGTGCCGGTCAGGTTTTTGAAATGTATTCTCTAGCCTTCTGATCGTGCACTCCGCCTCCTAGCTTCAGGTGTTTTAATTACAGCAGGTCCCATACCCCTCCAGAGAGAGAGAGAATTTTAGTCTAAGAAGAGGTTCCACATGTACCCATTCAGATGGAGACGTTTATTCTCAGCGAGGTAAGGCAAGTTTAGGACCAGGTATAAGAGAGATGCCGTAAAGGGGCTACCAGGTACACATAAAATTGGCCATTTTTATGCGCAAAACGCTCTCATTTTTCATATTTCTAGTGCAGTAATGCAGTTCATATTTCGTGTTTCAAGTTTGCAGGTTTTAGCGCTGCAGTGTGCTGCCTTATTTACTTAATTTAAATGTGGTTTTTACTTTTGGGCCAGCAAGGGTTGATGTCAATTTCCTTGCTGGCAGCTGCTGTGTTGCTGGTCAGCTGATGTGGGTGGTGACCACTCCCACTATCCTTTAAATAGCCACATGATGTATCAGCTGAATGTCCGTAATAGAGTTTTTCTCTGGAGACTAGCCTTCCAGTTGGGAGCTCTCTGGTGCCATCTGTGTATCAGCTGCTTGGGGTCCTGGTTCCTTATCCTCTGCTGTGTGGAGCTTGCAGAAAGAAGCTTGAGCTAAGTTTTTTGTTGTTTCTTTCCTTGTCTGCCTCATGCTTGTCACTTCCCCGTGTTTATACCATCTGCAGTGGTGAGGCTAGCATACTTGTCGGCCAGTGCACTAGCCAGGGTATAGTGGGGTGACAGCTAGGGACTAGGCACGTGATGGCGGCGGGGGAAGGACCTGTATAGGGAGTTAGGGGAGCATAGGTATAGGTTATTATTTAGGAGGTGCCCCATCCCTCGTTCCCTATTCTTAGGGACTTCCTCCTCCTTTTTCCATCTCATTTTGTTTGTGTTGTGCCATCCGCACCCCTGTTGGGTCGTGACATTATTACCAAACTTACCATTCTTCCGGTGAACCTATGACACAAGCAGAGGCATTTTCTTGCCTAATCCAGACCCTCACTGATGAGGTTAAGGAGCTGCAATATCAGGTGGTGCAGCAGCTTCAGCAGATGTCGGGGTTCTTGGTCTCGTCTCATGTCCAGTCTCAATCGGAACCCAAAATATCTCTCCTTGACAGGTTCTCTGGAGGAAGAGATAAATTTATTTTGTTCAAAGGAGCTTGTAAATTATACTTCATGCTTCGCCCTCGTTCTTCAGGGAGTGAGGAACAGTGTGCGGGGATTATAGTCTCCTTTCTCAAAAGTGATCCCCAGTCCTGAGCCATCTCCCTGCCGATCGATTCACCATCTTTGCGGTCGGTGGACGAGTTTTTTGCCGCATTGGCATTTGTGTATGGCGATCCTGATGTTGTCTCCCTGGCTGAGTCTAGACTCTGTAAGATCAAGCAGGGGGGCCGGCTTGCTGAGGAGTACTGCTCAGAGTCCCTGAGATGGGCAAATGACACTCAGTGGAATGACCCTGCTCTTAGGAGTCATTTTTGTCAGGGTTTGTCAGCTAGGCTTCAGGATACTCTGGTGCCATATGCTACTCCTGGGTTGTTGGAAGCCACCATGGCTCTTGCTATCCGGGTGGATAAAATACCAAAAAACAAACCTTCACAAAAGAAGTCGAGAATAAAATATAACAAAAAATATAAACTTTATTAAATATAAGAATTGACAATAAAAACAAGGCAGTGGCCACCAGTGCAGCAGCAAAGGTGGGGCTCACACAGGGGCACCCTCAATAACACAGCATATATGGCAGTAATAGATAACAAGCAGATAGCACTGTCTAGGTAATTACAACAGTGATCACATAAGTAAATAAATCAGAAGCAAGTGGGTACATATAAGACAAAAGACAGAGGTAATACAATAATGTGTACAGTACCAAGTATGCAAGTGAAAAGACTAATAAACTATGTCCCCTAGCATAGACAAGAAGCTATCTAAGATAAATAAATAAGCCATATATATAGACTCTGTATAAATGAACGGTATAGTTACCACGAGGAGGCACCTGGAGACCCACCACACCCGACGCGCGTTTCGCAAGGAAATGCTTCTATCCGGGTGGATAGATGCCTCAGGGAGAGACAGACACTGAAAGTCGGAAGACCGAGGTTGTGAGGGACTCTATGGCTCACAGCAGAAACTGGCAGGTGTTATGACCTGGTGGTTAGGAGCACCCAGAATGACCTGATAGTTAAAACTCACACAGGACAAGCTCTGGGATGTGGGAGCTCTGCTAACCGCAATCCCTAATCCTATCACACACACTAGAAATAGCGGTGGAGCGCTCCTGACGCTCCCTAGGCGCCTCGTCACAGCCTAAGAGCTAGCTAGCCCTAGAGATAGAAAATAAAGCCTACCTTGCCTCAGAGAAATTCCCCAAAGGAAAAGGCAGCCCCCCACATATATTGACTGTGAGTAAAGATGAAAGTCACAAACGCAGAAATGAAACAGGTTTCAGCAAAGGGAGGCCAGACTTACTAAATAGACAGAGGATAGGAAAGGTAGCTTTGCGATCAGCACAAAAAACTACAAAAGACCACGCAGAGTGTGCAAAAAAGACCTCCGCACCGACTAACGGTGCGGAGATGCCACTCTGCATCCCAGAGCTTCCAGCTAGCAAGACAGAACCATGATATCCAGCTGGACAAGAAAACAATGAACGAATTAGATACTATCAGGAACTTAGCTTCTGCTGGAGTAGACACGTCACCAGAAAGATCCAAGAGCGAACTGAACCAATGCAGAAACATTGACAGCTGGCATGGAGTAACGATCTACGTGGAGTTAAATAGAGCAGCCAACCAAAGGATAAACCACGTCACCTGTGTAAGGAACCTCAGAAGCAGCAGCTCCACTCACAGCCACCAGAGGGAGCCCACGGACAGAACTCACCAAAGTACCATTCACGACCACAGGAGGGAGCTCGACAACAGAATTCACAACAGTACCCCCCCCCTTAAGGAGGGGTCACCGAACCCTCACCAGAGCCCCCAGGCCGATCAGGATGAGCCAAATGAAAGGCACGAACTAAATCGGCAGCATGAACATCAGTGTTGTGGATTCTGTTTTTGGGCTCCCTCTGGTGGTTACAGATGGTACTGGGTGACTTGTGTTCTCTGCGGTCTCTGGTGTCCACCTGTTCTATCAGGATATGGGAGTTTCCTATTTAACCTGGCTTTCTTGTCATTTCCTCGCCGGCTATCAATGTAATCAGTGTGTCTTGTTACCTCTGCTTCCCGCTTCTGTATTCTTCAGGACAAGCTAAGTTTTTGATTTTCCTGTTCCACGTTTAGCTTAATTTTTGTCTTAGTCCAGCTTGCAGATATGTGATTCCTTTTTGCTGGTTGCTCTAGTGGGCTGATATTACTCCTCATGTTACATGAGTTGGAACATGGGTTCAAGTAATTTCAGGATGGTTTTTTGTAGGGTTTTTCGCTGACCGCGCAGTTCACTTTTGTATCCTCTGCTATCTAGCTTTAGCGGACCTCATTTTGCTGAATCTGTTTTCATAACTACGTATGTGCTTTCCTCTCATTTCACCGTCATTACATGTGGGGGGCTGCTATTTCTGTGGGGTGTTTCTCTGGAGGCAAGAGAGGTCTGTGTTTCTTCTAATAGGGAAAGTTAGTTCTTCGGCTGGCGTGAGACGTCTAGAATCATCGTAGGCACGTTCCCCGGCTACAGCTAGTTGTGTGTTGAGGTTCAGGATCGCGGTCAGCTCAGTTTCCATCACCCTAGAGCTTGTTTTGTTTTTTGTGCTTGTCCGTTTGTGATCCCCTGCCATTGGGATAATGACAGTATAGCCGGCCTAAAAGTGGTAATCGTATTGGCTGAAGTAGGAGGAAAAGTAGTCTGAGGAAGTTTTTTTTTTTTTTTTTTTTCCCCTCAGAGTTTGCTGCATAGCCTTAATTGCAGCCTGGCTGCGTCTTACCTCCTCTTATTCCTTGAATGGCTCTGACCTCAGCTGTTTATCATGGACGTCCAGAGTTTGGCTTCCTGCCTGAATAATCTTGCTGCTAAGGTTCAAAATATACAAGATTTTGTTGTACATGCTCCTATGTCTGAACCTAGAATTCCTATCCCAGAGTTTTTTTCTGGAGATAGATCTAGTTTTCTGAATTTTAGGAACAATTGCAAGTTGTTTCTTTCTTTGAAATCTCGCTCTTCTGGAGACCCTGCTCAGCAAGTCAAGATTGTTATATCTTGCGGGGTGACCCTCAGAATTGGGCATTTGCATTGGCACCAGGGGATCCTGCGCTGCTCAATGTGGATGCGTTTTTTCTGGCATTGGGTTTGCTCTATGAGGAACCTAACCTAGAGATTCAGGCTGAAAAAGCTTTATTGGCTCTCTCTCAGGGGCAAGATGAAGCAGAAATATATTGTCAGAAATTTCGGAAATGGTCGGTGCTTACTCAGTGGAATGAGTGCGCCCTGGCTGCAAGATTCAGAGATGGCCTTTCTGAGGCCATTAAAGATGTTATGGTGGGGTTCCCTGCGCCTACAGGTCTGAATGAGTCTATGACTATGGCTATTCAGATTGATCGGCGTTTACGGGAGCGCAAACCTGTGCACCATTTGGCGGTGTCTTCTGAACAGGCACCTGAGACAATGCAATGTGATAGAATTCAGTCCAGAAGTGAACGGCAAAACTATAGGCGGAAAAATGGGTTGTGTTTTTATTGTCGTGATTCAGCTCATGTTATATCAGCATGCTCTAAACGCACAAAAAAGGTTGATAAGTCTGTTGCCATTAGTACTTTACAGTCTAAGTTCATTCTGTCTGTGACTCTGATTTGTTAATTATCAGCCATTTCCGTCGATGCCTATGTGGATTCAGGCGCTGCCCTGAGTCTTATGGATTGGTCATTTGCCAACCGCTGTGGGTTTAGTCTGGAGCCTCTGGAAGTCCCTATTCCTTTGAAAGGAATTGACTCTACACCTTTGGCTATGAATAAACCTCAGTACTGGACACAAGTGACCATGCGTATGACTCCCGTTCATCAGGAGGTGATTCGCTTCCTGGTACTGTATAATTTACATGATGTCTTAGTGCTTGGTCTGCCATGGTTACAAACTCATAACCCAGTCTTGGACTGGAAAACGATGTCTGTGTTAAGCTGGGGATGTCAGGGGGTTCATGATGATGCACCTCCGATTTCTATCTCTTCATCTACTCCTTCTGAGGTTCCGGTATTTTTGTCTGATTATCGGGATGTTTTTGAGGAGCCTAAGCTCAATTCGCTTCCTTCTCACAGGGATTGCGATTGTGCTATAGATTTGATTCCTGGCAGTAAATGTCCTAAAGGTCGTTTGTTAAATCTGTCAGTGCCAGAGCATACTGCTATGCGGGATTATGTTAAGGAGTCCTTGGAAAAGGGACATATCCGTCCATCTTCGTCCCCTTTGGGAGCAGGTTTTTTTTTTGTGGCCAAAAAAGATGGTTCCTTGAGGCCTTGTATAGATTACCGTCTTTTGAATAAGATTACAGTTAAATATCAGTATCCTTTGCCATTGTTGACTGATTTGTTCGCTCGCATTAAGTGGGCTAAATGGTTCACTAAGATTGATCTTCGGGGTGCGTATAATCTTGTGCGGATAAAGCAGGGTGATGAGTGGAACACCGCATTTAATACGCCTGAGGGCCATTTTGAGTATTTGGTGATGCCTTTTGGACTTTCTAACGCTCCTTCTGTCTTCCAGTCCTTTATGCACGATATTTTCCGTGAATATCTGGATAAATTTATGATTGTGTATTTGGATGATGTTTTGGTTTTTTCTGATGACTGGGAGTCTCATGTTCAGCAGGTCAGGAAGGTGTTTCAGGTCCTGCGGGCCAATTCTTTGTTTGTAAAAGGTTCAAAGTGTCTCTTTGGAGTCCAGAAGATTTCTTTTTTGGGGTATATTTTTTCCCCTTCTACTATTGAGATGGATCCCGTCAAGGTTCAGGCTATTTGTGACTGGACGCAGCCTACATCTCTTAAGAGTCTACAGAAGTTCTTGGGCTTTGCTAATTTTTATCGTCGTTTCATAACTAATTTTTCTAGTGTTGTTAAGCCTTTGACGGATTTGACTAAGAAGGGTGCTGATGTTGCTGATTGGTCTCCTGCGGCTGTGGAGGCCTTTCAGGAACTTAAGCGCCGGTTTTCTTCTGCTCCTGTGTTGCGTCAGGCAGATGTTTCGCTTCCTTTTCAGGTTGAGGTTGATGCTTCCGAGATTGGAGCGGGGGCGGTTTTGTCACAGAGAAGCTCCGATTGCTCAGTGATGAAGCCATGTGCGTTCTTTTCTAGAAAGTTTTCGCCCACTGAGCGGAATTATGATGTTGGTAATCGGGAGCTTTTGGCCATGAAGTGGGCATTTGAGGAGTGGCGTCATTGGCTTGAGGGTGCTAGACATCGTGTGGTGGTCTTGACTGATCACAAAAATCTAATTTACCTTGAGTCTGCCAAGCGTCTGAATCCTAGACAGGCTCGTTGGTCACTGTTTTTCTCCCGTTTCGATTTTGTGGTTTCATACCTGCCAGGTTCAAAGAATGTGAAGGCGGATGCTCTTTCTAGGAGTTTTGTGCCTGACTCCCCTGGAAATTCTGAGCCCACTGGTATCCTTAGGGATGGGGTGATTTTGTCGGCTGTCTCCCCAGACTTGCGACGTGCTTTGCAGGAGTTTCAGGCGGATAAACCTGATCGTTGTCCGCCTGAAAGACTGTTTGTTCCGGATAATTGGACCAGTAGAGTCATCTCCGAGGTCCATTCTTCTGCGTTGGCAGGTCATCCTGGAATATTTGGTACTAGAGACTTGGTGGCCAGGTCTTTTTGGTGGCCTTCCTTGTCGAGGGATGTGCGTTCTTTTGTGCAGTCTTGTGAAGTTTGCGCTCGGGCTAAGCCTTGCTGTTCTCGGGCCAGTGGATTGTTGTCACCTTTGCCTATTCCGAAGAGGCCTTGGACGCACATTTCCATGGACTTTATTTCGGATCTCCCTGTCTCTCAAAAAATGTCCGTCATCTGGGTTGTGTGTGACCGCTTTTCTAAGATGGTTCATCTGGTACCCTTGCCTAAGTTGCCTTCCTCCTCTGAGTTGGTCCCTCTGTTTTTTTCAGAACGTGGTTCGTTTGCATGGGATTCCGGAGAACATCGTTTCTGACAGGGGATCCCAGTTTGTGTCTAGATTTTGGCGGACGTTCTGTGCTAAGATGGGCATTGATTTGTCCTTTTCGTCTGCATTCCATCCTCAGACGAATGGCCAGACAGAACGAACTAATCAGACCTTGGAAACTTATTTAAGGTGTTTTGTTTCTGCTCATCAAGATGACTGGGTTACCTTTTTGCCGCTTGCCGAATTTGCCCTTAATAATCGGGCTAGTTTTGCTACCTTGGTTTCTCCTTTCTTTTGTAATTCGGGGTTTCATCCTCGTTTTTCCTCTGGTCAGGTGGAGCCTTCTGATTGTCCTGGAGTGGACATGGTGGTGGATAGGTTGCATCAGATTTGGAGTCATGTGGTGGACAATTTGAAGTTGTCCCAGGAGAGGGCTCAGCAGTTTGCTAATCGCCGTCGCCGCGTGGGTCCTCGACTTCGTGTTGGGGACTTGGTGTGGTTGTCTTCTCGTTTTGTTCCTATGAAGGTCTCTTCTCCTAAGTTCAAGCCTCGGTTCATCGGTCCCTATAGGATCTTGGAAATTCTTAACCCTGTGTCGTTTCGTTTGGATCTCCCGGCATCGTTTGCTATTCATAATGTGTTCCATCGGTCGTTGTTGCGGAAGTATGAGGTACCTGTTGTTCCTTCGCTTGAGCCTCCTGCTCCGGTGCTGGTGGAGGGAGAATTGGAGTATGTTGTGGAGAAGATCTTGGATTACATAGTAACATAGTAACATAGTTAGTAAGGCCGAAAAAAGACATTTGTCCATCCAGTTCAGCCTATATTCCATCATGATAAATCCCCAGATCTACGTCCTTCTACAGAACCTAATAATTGTATGATACAATATTGTTCTGCTCCAGGAAGACATCCAGGCCTCTCTTGAACCCCTCGACTGAGTTCGCCATCACCACCTCCTCAGGCAAGCAATTCCAGATTCTCACTGCCCTAACAGTAAAGAATCCTCTTCTATGTTGGTGGAAAAACCTTCTCTCCTCCAGACGCAAAGAATGCCCCCTTGTGCCCGTCACCTTCCTTGGTATAAACAGATCCTCAGCGAGATATTTGTATTGTCCCCTTATATACTTATACATGGTTATTAGATCGCCCCTCAGTCGTCTTTTTTCTAGACTAAATAATCCTAATTTCGCTGATCTATCTGGGTATTGTAGTTCTCCCATCCCCTTTATTAATTTTGTTGCCCTCCTTTGTACTCTCTCTAGTTCCATTATATCCTTCCTGAGCACCGGTGCCCAAAACTGGACACAGTACTCCATGTGCGGTCTAACTAGGGATTTGTACAGAGGCAGTATAATGCTCTCATCATGTGTATCCAGACCTCTTTTAATGCACCCCATGATCCTGTTTGCCTTGGCAGCTGCTGCCTGGCACTGGCTGCTCCATGTAAGTTTATCATTAACTAGGATCCCCAAGTCCTTCTCCCTGTCAGATTTACCCAGTGGTTTCCCATTCAGTGTGTAATGGTGATATTGATTCCTTCTTCCCATGTGTATAACCTTACATTTATCATTGTTAAACCTCATCTGCCACCTTTCAGCCCAAGTTTCCAACTTATCCAGATCCATCTGTAGCAGAATACTATCTTCTCTTGTATTAACTGCTTTACATAGTTTTGTATCATCTGCAAATATCGATATTTTACTGTGTAAACCTTCTACCAGATCATTAATGAATATGTTGAAGAGAACAGGTCCCAATACCGACCCCTGCGGTACCCCACTGGTCACAGCGACCCAGTTAGAGACTATACCATTTATAACCACCCTCTGCTTTCTATCACTAAGCCAGTTACTAACCCATTTACACACATTTTCCCCCAGACCAAGCATTCTCATTTTGTGTACCAACCTCTTGTGCGGCACGGTATCAAACGCTTTGGAAAAATCGAGATATACCACGTCCAATGACTCACCGTGGTCCAGCCTATAGCTTACCTCTTCATAAAAACTGATTAGATTGGTTTGACAGGAGCGATTTCTCATAAACCCATGCTGATATGGAGTTAAACAGTTATTCTCATTGAGATAATCCAGAATAACATCCCTCAGAAACCCTTCAAATATTTTACCAACAATAGAGGTTAGACTTACTGGCCTATAATTTCCAGGTTCACTTTTAGAGCCCTTTATGAATATTGGCACCACATTTGCTATGCGCCAGTCCTGCGGAACAGACCCTGTCGCTATAGAGTCCCTAAAAATAAGAAATAATGGTTTATCTATTACATTACTTAGTTCTCTTAGTACTCGTGGGTGTATGCCATCCGGACCCGGAGATTTATCTATTTTAATCTTATTTAGCCGGTTTCGCACCTCTTCTTGGGTTAGATTGGTGACCCTTAATATAGGGTTTTCATTGTTTCTTGGGATTTTACCTAGCATTTCATTTTCCACCGTGAATACCATGGAGAAGAAGGTGTTTAATATGTTAGCTTTTTCCTCGTCATCTACAACAATTCTTTCCTCACTATTTTTTAAGGGTTCTCGTGTTTCCAGACGGAAACTCCAATATTTGGTCAAGTGGAAGGGTTATGGTCAGGAGGATAATTCTTGGGTGGTTGCCTCTGATGTTCATGCTGCTGATTTGGTGAGGTAAACATATCATTCATTCTCTGAGCTGAAATATCCTGCATGTCTATTGCTCCAGTCCCTGACAGCAAGCAGCTTGGATGGTAAACATATAATTCATTCTCTGAGCTGAAATATCCTGCATGTCTATTGCTCCAGTCCCTGACAGCAAGCAGCTTGGATGGTATCTGAGTCATTCTATCTTCGGCATTGAATCCTGCATGTATCTATATATGTTAGTCATACTATTATGCCTTTGTGTTTATAGATATTTAACTCACTTTTGCATGTCCTTACTCAGAGAGATCACATAACTGTTTCAAAGTGCTTTATGATCCATGTAGACCTGGACATTTGTTTATCTGATCACTACATTTATTGTGTCCTGTTGTCTCAACTGAGTTAGATTGATTGCTAACGAGCTTTAACACAAAAAAAAAAAAAAAGAGATCTAAGGGCTAGCCTTCTATAAATGTAGATGTAGCTTGGGGATGCATTCGTGCAGGGGTGCATTCGTGCACTGTTATTCGTGTATTTTTTATTCAAAGTACTTTTTTTTCTAAGTACTCGGCAGTTATAACATGGCAGTTAGACAGGGCAGGAGACAGGTAAGAAAAACTAAATCTAATCCATATTCACTTGAAACAGCACAAATACTCACCATATTTATTTGTATAATCTATATTCTGGCTGCTGCATTCACCGCCCTTGCATTAACTCTCTACACTCCATCCATATCGGCCCCTCTGTCCTTGCCTCTCCTATGTATAGCACTCATGCTCTATTCACATTGCTTAACAGCACAGATCCATTCAGTCCCAACATCCAACACAAGAGACGCTCTCACAAATCACTTAACCATCTGCTCACTCTTTCGATCCTCCTTCTCCTAGTCGCTGGAGACATATCTCCAAACCCCGGCCCCCCATGTTATAGCCAGTCAAACCTCCCAATTGCTACACCCAGAAACCCCTCTAACCTTATTAATATTCCCTGCATGCCTGCTGTCTCTTTCAATTGTGCCCTTTGGAATTCTCGCTCTGTGTGTAATAAACTCTCCTTCATTCATGACTTCTTCCTTTCTAATTCTCTTAATCTCCTGGCTCTTACTGAAACCTGGATCCAGCAGTCAGACACCACCGCTGCTGCTGCTCTTTCATATGGTGGACTACACTTTTCTCATACCCCAAGATCAGACAACAGAGCAGGTGGAGGCGTTGGTCTGCTCCTTTCACCCAAATGTACTTTCCAAGTTATCCCCCAAGTACCCTCACTTGTCTTCCCTTCCTTTGAGGTCCATGTGGTCAGACTCTACGTCCCCTTCTCCATGCGAGTGGCGGTGGTGTATCGTCCTCCCGGCCCCTCTCATCAGTTCCTGGATCACTTTGCCACCTGGCTTCCACACTTTCTCTCCTGTGACACCCCCACCCTTATCATGGGTGATTTCAACATCCCCATTGCCTCTCCCCTCTCCCCATCTGCTTCTCACCTTTTATCTCTATCCTCCTCTTTTGGCCTCTCGCAGCATACTAACTCTCCAACACATGAAGATGGAAACTCCCTTGACTTGGTCTTCTCCCGACTTTGCTCAGTGGATGACTTCACAAACTCCCCTCTCCCGCTCTCTGACCACAACCTTCTTTCATTCTCTATCAAGAACTGCCATCCCGCTCAGGTCACCCCCACTTTCCACACCTATAGAAACATACAGGCCATTAACACCCAGAAACTTATGATGAACTTGCAGTCCTCATTGGCCCCTATTTCCTCCATCTCATGTCCTGATTCTGCATTGAAGCATTACAATGAAACCCTGCAAAGTGCTCTGGATGAAGCTGCTCCTCCTATACATAAAACAACTCGGCACAGACGGCAACAACCGTGGCACACGCTGCAAACACGTTTCCTGCAGCGGTGCTCCAGGTGCGCAGAACGTCTGTGGAGAAAATCTAATCTACCCGAAGATTTCATCCATTATAAGTTCATGCTAAAGACATACAATTCTGCCCTTCACCTCTCCAAACAAACCTACTTCAACACCCTCATCACCTCCCTGTCCAATAACCCTAAACGTCTCTTTGACACGTTCCAGTCCCTACTCAACCCAAGAGAGCAGGCCCCAACCACGGATCTCCGTGCTGACGATCTGGCCAATTACTTCAAAGAAAAAATTGACCACATTCGACAGGAAATCATCTCCCAATCTCTTCATACCATGCACTGTCCTCCCTCCCCCACTGCATCTAGTTCACTCTCTGACTTTGAAGCAGTTACAGAAGAAGAAGTAAGCAGGCTCCTTGCATCTTCGCGCCCGACCACTTGCACCAGTGACCCCATTCCGTCACATCTCCTCCAGTCCCTTTCCCCGGCTATCACCTCTCACCTAACAAAAATATTCAACCTTTCCCTCACTTCCGGTATTTTTCCCTCTTCATTTAAGCATGCCATCATACATCCATTACTTAAAAAACCATCCCTCGATCAAAACTGTGCCGCTAATTATAGACCTGTCTCTAATCTTCCCTTCATCTCTAAACTCCTCGAACGCCTGGTCCACTCCCGTCTTACCCGCTATCTCTCAGATAACTCTCTTCTCGACCCTCTTCAATCTGGCTTCCGCTCTTTACACTCTACTGAAACTGCCCTCATTAAAGTCTCTAATGACCTACTAACAGCTAAATCTAATGGTCACTACTCCATGCTAATTCTCTTGGATCTCTCTGCAGCATTTGACACTGTGGATCATCAGCTCCTCCTCACTATGCTCCGCTCCATCGGCCTCAAGGACACCGTTTTCTCCTAGTTCTCCTCCTATCTCTCTGACCGATCCTTCACTGTATGTTTTGCTGGTTCCTCCTCCTCTCACCTTCCCCTTACTGTTGGGGTTCCTCAAGGATCAGTCCTAGGCCCCTTACTCTTCTCGTTGTATACTGCCCCTATTGGACAAACAATCAGTAGATTTGGTTTCCAGTACCATCTCTATGCTGACGACACCCAATTATACACTTCTGCTCCCGATATCACACCGACCTTTTTAGAAAACACCAGTGATTGTCTTACTGCTGTCTCTAACATCATGTCCTCCCTCTATCTGAAACTAAACCTGTCAAAAACTGAACTCCTCGTGTTCTCTCCCTCTACTAACCTACCTTTGCCTGACATTGCCATCTCCGTGTGCGGTTCCACCATTACTCCAAAGCAACATGCCCGCTGCCTTGGGGTCATCCTTGATTCTGACCTTTCATTCACCCCCTACATCCGATCACTGGCTCGCTCTTCTTACCTGCATCTCAAAAACATTTCTAGAATTCGCCCTTTTCTTAATTTCGACTCTGCAAAAACTCTGACTGTTTCACTTATTCATTCTCGTCTGGACTATTGTAACTCTCTACTAATCGGTCTCCCTCTTGCAAAACTCTCCCCGCTCCAATCTGTCCTGAATGCTGCAGCCAGGATCATATTCCTCACCAACCGTTACACCAATGCCTCTACCCTGTGCCAGTCATTACACTGGCTACCCATCCACTCCAGAATCCAGTACAAAACTACTACCCTCATCCACAAAGCACTCCATGGCTCAGCACCACCCTACATCTCCTCCCTGGTATCAGTCTACCACCCTACCCGTGCCCTCCGCTCCGCTAATGACCTCAGGTTAGCATCCTCAATAATCAGAACCTCCCACTCCCGTCTCCAAGACTTTACACGTGCTGCGCCGATTCTTTGGAATGCACTACCTAGGTTAATACGATTAATCCCTAATCCCCACAGTTTTAAGCGTGCCCTAAAAACTCATTTGTTCAGACTGGCCTACCGCCTCAATGCATTAACCTAACGATCCCTGTGTGGCCTATTTATAATAAAAAAAAAAAAATAAAAAAAAGGTTCCTCGCATCATGTTCTCATACACTTTATGCAGTATTAGCCCTCTGTGTCTGTACTGCTACATACTTAGGCAGGTAACTGGTTCATGCAGCTTTACATGAACACCTGAGCCTTACACTATATCTGGTCCGAATAACTAAAGCAATTGTTACCATCCACCTCTCGTGTCTCCCCTTTTCCCCATAGTTTGTAAGCTTGCGAGCAGGGCCCTCACTCCTCCTGGTATCTGTTTTGAACTGTATTTCTGTTATGCTGTAATGTTTATTGTCTGTACAAGTCCCCTCTATAATTTGTAAAGCGCTGCGGAATATGTTGGCGCTATATAAATAAAATTATTATTATTATAAAATTATTATTATTTGGTCCGTGCATTTCATAGGGCTCATCCTGGTCGCCCTGGTGGTTCTCGTGAGGGTTCGGTGACCCCTCCTCAAGGGGGGGGTACTGTTGTGGATTCTGTTTTTGGGCTCCCTCTGGTGGTTACAGATGGTACTGGGTGACTTGTGTTCTCTGCGGTCTCTGGTGTCCACCTGTTCTATCAGGATATGGGAGTTTCCTATTTAACCTGGCTTTCTTGTCATTTCCTCGCCGGCTATCAATGTAATCAGTGTGTCTTGTTACCTCTGCTTCCCGCTTCTGTATTCTTCAGGACAAGCTAAGTTTTTGATTTTCCTGTTCCACGTTTAGCTTAATTTTTGTCTTAGTCCAGCTTGCAGATATGTGATTCCTTTTTGCTGGTTGCTCTAGTGGGCTGATATTACTCCTCATGTTACATGAGTTGGAACATGAGTTCAAGTAATTTCAGGATGGTTTTTGTAGGGTTTTTCGCTGACCGCGCAGTTCACTTTTGTATCCTCTGCTATCTAGCTTTAGCGGACCTCATTTTGCTGAATCTGTTTTCATAACTACGTATGTGCTTTCCTCTCATTTCACCATCATTACATGTGGGGGGCTGCTATTTCTGTGGGGTGTTTCTCTGGAGGCAAGAGAGGTCTGTGTTTCTTCTAATAGGGAAAGTTAGTTCTTCGGCTGGCGCGAGACGTCTAGAATCATCGTAGGCACGTTCCCCAGCTACAGCTAGTTGTGTGTTGAGGTTCAGGATCGCGGTCAGCTCAGTTTCCATCACCCTAGAGCTTGTTTTGTTTTTTGTGCTTGTCCTTTTGTGATCCCCTGCCATTGGGATCATGACACATCAGAGGCAAAAACCCAGGAATTATCTTCCTGACCATAACCCTTCCACTTGACCAGGTACTGGAGTTTCCGTCTTGAAACACGAGAATCCAAAATCTTCTCCACCACATACTCCAACTCCCCCTCGACCAACACCGGGACAGGAGGATCAACGGAGGGAACCATAGGCGCCACGTATCTCCGCAACAACGACCTATGAAACACATTATGGATGGCAAAAGAAGCTGGAAGATCCAAACGAAATGACACAGGATTAAGAACTTCAGAAATCTTATATGGCCCAATGAAACGAGGCTTAAACTTAGGAGAGGAAACCTTCATAGGAACATGACGAGATGACAACCAAACCAAATCCCCAACCCGAAGTCGGGGACCAACACAGCGCCGGCGGTTAGCGAAACGTTGAGCCTTCTCCTGGGACAATGTCAAATTGTCCACCACATGAGTCCAAATCTGCTGCAACCTGTCCACCACAGTATCCACACCAGGACAGTCCGAAGGCTCAACCTGCCCTGAAGAGAAACGAGGATGGAAACCAGAATTGCAGAAAAAAGGAGAAACCAAAGTAGCCGAGCTGGCCCGATTATTAAGGGCGAAGTCAGCCAAAGGCAAGAAGGACACCCAATCATCCTGATCAGCAGAAACAAAGCATCTCAGATATGTTTCCAATGTCTGATTAGTTCGTTCGGTTTGGCCATTAGTCTGAGGATGGAAAGCCGAAGAAAAAGACAAATCAATGCCCATCTTAGCTCAAAAGGACCGCCAAAACCTTGAAACAAACTGGGAACCTCTGTCCGAGACGATGTTCTCCGGAATGCCATGCAAACGAACCACATGCTGGAAAAACAATGGCACCAAATCAGAGGAGGAAGGCAATTTAGACAAGGGTACCAAATGGACCATCTTAGAGAAGCGATCACAAACCACCCAAATGACCGACATCCTTTGAGAAACAGGGAGATCAGAAATAAAATCCATGGAAATATGCGTCCAGGGCCTCTTTGGGACCGGCAATGGCAAAAGCAACCCACTGGCACGAGAACAGCAGGGCTTAGCCCGAGCACAAGTCCCACAGGACTGCACAAAAGAACGCACATCCCGTGACAAAGAAGGCCACCAAAAGGATCTAGCCACCAAATCTCTGGTACCAAAGATTCCAGGATGACCAGCCAACACCGAACAATGAACCTCAGAGATAACTCTACTAGTCCATCTATCAGGGACAAACAGTTTCTCCGTTGGACAACGGTCAGGTCTATCAGCCTGAAACTTCTGCAGCACGCGCCGCAAATCAGGGCAGATGGCAGACAAAATTACCCCCTCTTTAAGAATACCCGCCGGCTCCGGAACACCCGGAGAGTCAGGCACAAAACTCCTTGACAGGGCATCAGCCTTCACATTCTTAGATCCCGGAAGGTATGAAACCACAAAATCAAAACGGGAGAAAAAGAGCGACCATCGAGCCTGTCTAGAATTCAACCGTTTGGCAGACTCGAGATAAGTCAAATTCTTGTGATCCGTCAAGACCACCACGCGATGTTTAGCTCCTTCAAGCCAATGTCGCCACTCCTCGAATGCCCACTTCATGGCCAACAACTCTCGATTGCCAACATCATAATTGCGCTCAGCAGGCGAGAATTTTCTAGAAAAGAAGGCACATGGTTTCATCACCGAGCCATCCGAACTTCTTTGAGACAAAACAGCCCCTGCTCCAATCTCAGAAGCGTCAACCTCGACCTGAAACGGGAGCGAAACATCTGGCTGGCAAAGCACAGGGGCAGAAGAAAAACGACGCTTCAACTCCTGAAAAGCCTCTACAGCCGCAGAGGACCAATTGACCACATCAGCACCTTTCTTGGTCAAATCAGTCAACGGTTTAGCAATACTAGAAAAATTAGCGATGAAGCGACGGTAAAAATTAGCAAAGCCCAGGAACTTCTGTAGGCTCTTCACAGATGTCGGCTGAGTCCAATCATAAATGGCCTGAACTTTAACAGGGTCCATCTCGATAGTAGAAGGGGAAAAAATTAAACCCAAAAATGAAACCTTCTGAACTCCAAAGAGACATTTAGACCCCTTCACAAACAAGGAATTCGCACGAAGGACCTGGAACACCATTCTGACCTGCTTCACATGAGACTCCCAATCATCCGAAAAGACCAAAATGTCATCCAAATATAAAATCATGAATCTATCCAGGTACTCTCGGAAGATGTCATGCATAAAGGACTGAAACACAGATGGAGCATTAGAAAGCCCGAATGGCATAACCAGGTACTCAAAATGGCCCTCGGGCGTATTAAATGCTGTTTTCCATTCATCGCCTTGTTTAATTCGCACAAGATTATACGCCCCTCGAAGATCTATCTTGGTGAACCAACTAGCCCCCTTAATCCGAGCAAACAAATCAGACATCAGCGGCAAAGGATACTGAAATTTGACTGTGATCTTATTAAGAAGGCGGTAATCAATACAAGGTCTTAAAGAGCCATCCTTCTTGGCCACAAAAAAGAACCCTGCTCCCAATGGTGACGATGACGGGCGAATATGACCCTTCTCCAAGGATTCCTTTATATAACTCCGCATAGCAGCGTGCTCTGGCACAGATAAATTAAACAGTCGGCCCTTAGGAAACATACTACCGGGAATCAAATCAATAGCACAGTCGCAATCCCTATGAGGAGGTAGGGCACCGGATTTGGGCTCCTCAAATACATCCCGGTAATCTAATAAAAACTCAGGGACTTCAGAAGGAGTGGAAGGCGAAATTGACAACAATGGAACATCACCATGTACCCCTTGACAACCCCAGCCGGACACAGACATAGATTTCCAATCCAATACTGGATTATGGACCTGTAGCCATGGCAACCCCAAAACGACCACATCATGCAGATTATGCAACACCAAAAAGCGAATATCCTCCTGATGTGCAGGAGCCATGCACATGGTCAATTGCGTCCAGTATTGAGGTTTATTCTTGGCCAAAGGCGTAGCATCAATTCCTCTCAATGGAATAGGATACTGCAAGGGCTCCAAGGAAAAACCACAGCGCCTGGCAAATTCCAAGTCCATCAAATTCAGGGCAGCGCCTGAATCCACAAATGCCATAACAGAATAGGACGACAGAGAGCAAATCAGAGTAACGGACAAAAGAAATTTAGACTGTACCGTACCAATGGTGGCAGACCTAGCGAACCGCTTAGTGCACTTAGGACAATCGGAGATAACATGAGTGGATTCACCACAGTAAAAACACAGTCCATTCCGACGTCTGTGTTCTTGCCGTTCAGCTCTGGTCAAAGTCCTATCACACTGCATAGGCTCAGGCCTATGCTCAGAGAATACCGCCAAGTGGTGCACAGTTTTGCGCTCACGCAAGCGCCGATCGATCTGAATGGCCAAGGACATAGACTCATTCAGACCAGCAGGCGTGAGAAATCCCACTATGACATCCTTAAGGGCTTCAGAAAGACCCTTTCTGAAAATTGCCGCCAGGGCACATTCATTCCACTGAGTAAGCACAGACCACTTTCTAAACTTCTGACAGTACACCTCCGCTTCATCCTGACCCTGACACAATGCCAGCAGGATTTTCTCTGCCTGATCCATAGAATTTGGTTCATCATAAAGCAATCCAAGCGCCAGAAAAAACGCATCAACATCACGCAATGCAGGATCTCCTGACGCAAAGGAAAATGCCCAGTCCTGAGGGTCACCACGCAACAAAGAAATAATGATTTTTACTTGTTGAGCGGGGTCACCAGAGGAGCGGGGTTTCAAAGCTAGAAACAGTTTACAATTATTTTTGAAATTCAGAAACTTAGATCTATTCCCAGAAAATAAATCAGGAGTAGGAATTCTAGGCTCTAACATCGGATTCTGAACCACAAAATCTTGAATGTTTTGTACCCTTGCAGTGAGATGATCCACACAAGAGGACAGACCTTGTATGTCCATATCTACACATGTGTCCTGAACCACCCAAAGGTTTAGGGGAAAAGAAAGACAAAACACAGTGCAAAGAAAAAAAAAATGGTCTCAGAACTTCTCTTATCCCTCTATTGAGATGCATTAATACTTTGGGCCAGCTGTACTGTTATGACCTGGTGGTTAGGAGCACCTGGAATGACCTGATAGTTAAAACTCACACAGGACAAGCTCTGGGATGTGGGAGCTCTGCTAACCGCAATCCCTAATCCTATCACACACACTAGAAATAGCCGTGGAGCGCTCCTGACGCTCCCTAGGCGCCTCGTCACAGCCTAAGAGCTAGCTAGCCCTAGAGATAGAAAATAAAGCCTACCTTGCCTCAGAGAAATTCCCCAAAGGAAAAGGCAGCCCCCCACATATATTGACTGTGAGTAAAGATGAAGTCACAAACACAGAAATGAAGCAGGTTTCAGCAAAGGGAGGCCAGACTTACTAAATAGACAGAGGATAGGAAAGGTAGCTTTGCGATCAGCACAAAAAACTACAAAAGACCACGCAGAGTGTGCAAAAAAGACCTCCGCACCGACTAACGGTGCGGAGATGCCACTCTGTATCCCAGAGCTTCCAGCTAGCAAGACAGAACCATGATATCCAGCTGGACAAGAAAACAATGAACGAATTAGATACTATCAGGAACTTAGCTTCTGCTGGAGTAGACAGGTCACCAGAAAGATCCAAGAGCGAACTGAACCAATGCAGAAACATTGACAGCTGGCATGGAGTAACGATCTAAGTGGAGTTAAATAGAGCAGCCAACCAAAGGATAAACCACGTCACCTGTGTAAGGAACCTCAGAAGCAGCAGCTCCACTCACAGCCACCAGAGGGAGCCCACGGACAGAACTCACAAAAGTACCATTCACGACCACAGGAGGGAGCTCGACAACAGAATTCACAACAGGCAGGACAGCTGGATTACAAATCACCTGTCCGCCCTGACACGAGGAGCCATAGTAGCGCATAGAGCCCGGGTCATGATAGAAACCCTGTAAAAAGGCTCAAGCCTCCTGCCATACGGGTTAATGTCCTACCTACAAGGAGGACAGAGAGAACATGTGAGGACCTTGTGAGAGGCCTAGGGCAGCAAGAGACTACACCACAGCGCTAGAGGGAAGGCTTCTGACTACACCTGGTAAAGGGGACTCCCAACTCGCTTCCAAGCCGGCCGGACCCCGCTTGTACCTGTAATCCGGGACCCTGGACTGTGGCTGCCTGAAGTCTTCAGTAAACCAGGTAAAAAGACTACAAACCTGTGTTCTCCGTTTTTTGCTACACTACCCACCATCTCCAGCTACACACCGGGAACCCTGGGGACCCAACTTCACACGTGGGAAGTTATACCATCTTAGCTGCCATAACATCACCGCAGTGGACCCCTTTAAGCAGCGTTGGTCACCTCTGACCAAGAAGCACAGGTGGCGTCATGAGCACAAACTTTATTCAAAACCCCTTAAAGGACATTCCCTTTTACTTGGGCGCCCAGGGCCACGGACTGCGTCGCCGCCACCTGACATCCCCTTTAAGTAAGTACCCCATTGCCCGGGTGGGCGTTGCACTTGCACCGTCCAAATCTGTTTAACCCCTAAGATGCTGCTGTCAATAGTGACTACATCATATAAATGGTTAACAGAGTGTGGGGGCTTCCTCTTTATCCCAAATGGTGCCCTCAGATCATGATTGTGTGGTCCTGATGTTTGCCATTGCAATTCATGACCAAATAGTGGCCTTAGAGTCTGACAGCTGTTGTAATCTGTTCAGAAGTTAGCAACATTTTGGTGGTAAAAATACACATTTTAATTTCTGTCATACCACTTTGCATTAATTCCTGAAAATCACCTGAAGGGTTAATAAACTACCTGACTGTAGTTTCAATATGTCAGGGGGTTCTGTTGTATGGTATCACTTTTGGGGGTTTCCCAATATATAGGACCCCTAAATTAATTTCACATATGGATAGGTCCCTAAAAAAATAAATTTGTAAATTTCCTTGAAAACATTAAACATGACTCCTACATTTCTAACAAAATAAAAGAACATTTTATAAATGGTGCTGATGTAAAGCCGACATGTGGGAAATGGTATTTATTAATGTTTTTGTGTGTTATGACTATCTGGATTAAAGGGATAATCATTCAAATATTAAAAAATATATATTTTTGCCAAATTTTTTATATTTTTTTTTATAAATAAACACAAAACATATCGACCTAAATTTACCATTATCTTAAAGTATAATGTGTCATGAAAAAACAATCTCAAAATCGCTGGGTTATGTTGAAGTGTTCCAGAGTTATTACCACATAAAGTGACACTGGTCAGATTTTAAAAATTTGGCTCCGTCACTAAGGGGTTAAGTGTCTGCTGCACTGTGGAGGAGCTGTGGTGACATCATAATAGTCACATTATTATTATTTATTATTATAGCGCCATTTATTCCATGGCGCTTTACATGTGAGGAGGGGTATACATAATAAAACAAGTACAATAATCTTAAACAATACAAGTCACAACTGGTACAGGAGGAGAGAGGACCCTGCCCGCGAGGACTCACAATCTACAAGGGATGGGTGAGGATACAGTAGGTAGGGTAGAGCTGGTCATGCAGCGGTTTGGTCGATTGGTGGTTACTGCAGGTTGTAGGCTTGTCGGAAGAGGTGGGTCTTCAGGTTCTTTCTGAAGGTTTCGATGGTAGGTGAGAGTCTGATGTGTTGTGGTAGAGGGTTCCAGAGTAGGGGTGATACGCGAGAGAAATCTTGTATGCGATTGTGGGAAGAGGAGATAAGAGGGGAGTAGAGAAGGAGATCTTGTGAGGATCGGAGGTTGCGTGTAGGTAAGTACCGGGAGACGAGGTCACAGATGTATGGAGGAGGTAGGTTGTGGATGGCTTTGTACGTCATGGTTAGGGTTCTGTACTGGAGTCTCTGGGTGATGGGGAGCCAGTGAAGGGATTGACAGAGGGGAGAGGCCGGGGAATAGCGGGGGGACAGGTGGATTAGTCGGGAGTTTAGAATAGATTGGTGGGGTGCGAGAGTGTTAGAGGAGAGGCCACAGAGCAGGAGGTTACAGTAGTCAAGGTGAGAGATGATGAGGGCATGGAGTAGGGTTTTTGCAGATTCTTGGTTTAGGAATGTACGGATCCGTGAAATATTTTTGAGTTGAAGGTGGCAGGAAGTGGAAAGGGCTTGGATATGTGGTTTGAAGGAGAGGTCAGCGTCAAGGATTACCCCGAGGCAGCGAGCTTGTGGGACTGGGGAGAGTGGGCAGCCGTTTACTGTAATGTATAGGTCTGTAGGGGGAGTCAAGTGAGATGTGGAAAGATGATGAATTCTGTTTTGTCCATGTTAAGTTTCAGAAATCTAGCGGAGAAGAAAGATGAAATAGTGGACAGACATTGAGGGATTCTTGTTAGTAGGGTGGTGATAATCTGGTCCAGAGATCTGTGTGTCATCAGCATAGAGATGATACTGAAAGCCATGAGATTCTATGAGCTGTCCCAGGCCAAAAGTGTAAATGGAGAAGAACAGGGGCCCAAGGACTTAACCTTGTGGGACTCCGACAGATAGAGGGCGAGGTGAGGAGGTGGTGTGTGAGTGGCAGACGCTGAATGTCCGGTCTGTTAGGTATGTGTTGTGAATTCTGTGGCAGAGCTCCCTCCTGTGGTCACAATTGGTACTTCGGCTGATTCTCTCTGTGAGCTTCCGTTGGTGGAGGAAAGTGGTACTGCGGCTTCTGAGTTTCCTTCCTCAGGTGATGTGGTGAAGTCGTTAGGTGCTGCTCTATTTAACTCCACCTAGTGCTTTGATCCTGGCTTCCAGTCAATGTTCTAGTATTGGACCTGTTTCCTCCTGGATCGTTCCTGTGGCCTGCTGCTCTGCATAGCTAAGTTCCGCTTTTGCTTTTTGTTTGCTGTTTTTTTTTTCTGTCCAGCTTGCTTATTTGTTTTCTCGTGCTTGCTGGAAGCTCTGG
Organism: Ranitomeya imitator; assembly: GCF_032444005.1. Taxonomy (NCBI): domain Eukaryota; kingdom Metazoa; phylum Chordata; class Amphibia; order Anura; family Dendrobatidae; genus Ranitomeya; species Ranitomeya imitator. The sequence goes on from NC_091282.1 coordinate 17,404,331, forward strand.
GACGCAGAGGGTGTACCTCCATGCCGTTAGTTCGGTACGGAGGGTCTTTTTGCCCCCTTTGCGTGGTTGTTTGTAGGGTTTTGTGTTGACCGCAAAGTTACCTTTCCTATCCTCGCTCTGTTCAGAAAGTCAGGCTTCACTTTGCTAAATCTATTTCATCTCTACGTTTGTCTTTTCATCTTAACTCACAGTCATTATATGTGGGGGCTGCCTTTCCCTTTGGGGTATTTCTCTGAGGCAAGGTAGGCTTATTTTCTATCTTCAGGCTAGCTAGTTTCTCAGGCTGTGCCGAGTTGCATAGGGAGCGTTAGGCGCAATCCACGGCTGCCTCTAGTTGTGTTGGAGAGGATTAGGGATTGCGGTCAGCAGAGTTTCCACGTCTCAGAGCTCGTTCTATGTTTTTGGGTTATTGTCAGGTCACTGTATGTGCTCTGACTCCTATGTCCATTGTGGTACTGAATTACCAGATCATGACAGTACTGGAAGCCAAAAGTACTAATGATTCTCAATAGAGGGAAAAAAGAAGTTCTGAGACCATTTTTTTTTCTCTGCACTGTGTTTTGCCTTTTTTTTTCCCTAGACATTTGGGTGGTTCAGGACACAGGGTCTGTGCTCTTCAATGGATAATCTTGTTATAAATGTACAAAAGATTCAAGATTTGGTGGTTCAGAAGCCTATGTTAGAACCAAGAATTCCTATTCCTGATTTGTTTTATGGTGATAGAGCCAAGTTTGTGAATTTCAAAAATAATTGCAAACTGTTTCTGGCCTTGAAACCTCGCTCCTCTGGTGACCCAGTTCAACAAGTGAGAATTATTATTTCTTTTTTGCGTGGCGACCCTCAAGACTGGGCATTTTCCCTTGCGCCAGGAGATCCTGCATTGAGTAATGTTGATGCGTTTTTCCTGATTGCTGTACGATGAGCCTAATTCAGTGGATTAGGCAGAGAAAAATTTGCTGGCTCTGTGTCAGGGTCAGGTTGAGATAGAGGTATATTGTCAGAAATTTAGAAAGTGGTCCGTACTCACTCAATGGAATGAAGGTGCGCTCGCAGCTATTTTCAGAAAAGGTCTCTCTGAAGCCCTTAAGGATGTCATGGTGGGATTTCCTATGCCTGCTGGTCTGAATGAGTCTATGTCTTTGGCCATTCAGATCGGTCGACGCTTGCGTGAGCGTAAATCTGTGCACCATTTGGCGGTATTACCTGAGCTTAAACCTGAGCCTATGCAGTGCGATAGGACATTGACCAGAGTTAAACGGCAAGAACACAGACGTCTGAATGGGCTGTGTTTCTACTGTGGTGATTCCACTCATGCTATCTCTGATTGTCCTAAGCGCACTAAGCGGTTCGCTAGATCTGCCACCATTGGTACAGTACAGTCAAAATTTCTTCTGTCCGTTACTTTGATCTGCTCCTTGTCATCGTATTCTGTCATGGCATTTGTTGATTCAGGCGCTGCCCTGAATTTGATGGACTTGGAGTATGCTAGGCGTTGTGGGTTTTTCTTGGAGCCCTTGCAGTGTCCTATTCCATTGAGAGGAATTGATGCTACGCCTTTGGCCAAGAATAAGCCTCAGTACTGGACCCAGCTGACCATGTGCATGGCTCCTGCACATCAGGAGGTTATTCGCTTTCTGGTGTTGCATAATCTGCATGATGTGGTCGTGTTGGGGTTGCCATGGCTACAAGTCCATAATCCAGTATTAGATTGGAAATCCATGTCTGTGTCCAGCTGGGGTTGTCAGGGGGTACACTGTTATGCTGTGCTATCAGGCAACACAGTGTGCAGTAATCAGCGCACATACAGTGATATGGCAATAACCCAAAAACAATAGAACAAGCTCTGAGACGTGGAATCTCTGCAGACTGCAATACCTGAACCTATCCTCACACAACTAAAAGCAGCAGTGGATTGCGCCTAACACTACCTATGCAACTCGGCACTGCCTGAGGAGCTGACTAGCCTGAAGATAGAAATACAAGCCTGACTTGCCTCAGAGAAATACCCCAAAGGAATAGGCAGCCCCCCACATATAATGACTGTTAGCAAGATGAAAAGACAAAACGTAGGAATGAAATAGATTCAGCAAAGTGAGGCCCGATATTCTAGACAGAGCGAGGATAGCAAAGAGAACTATGCAGTCTACAAAAAACCCTAAAGCAGAACCACGCAAAGGGGGGCACCCTTTGCGTCTCAGAGCTTCCAGCAAAAGAGAATAGCACAGCTGGACAGAAAAAACGGAAACAAAAACAAAGTAACACTTATCTAGCAGAGCAGCAGGCCACAGGAAAGATGCAGTAGCTCAGATCCAACACTGGAACATTGACAAGGAGCAAGGAAGACAGACTCAGGTGGAGTTAAATAGCAAGGCAGCCAACGAGCTCACCAAAACACCTGAGGGAGGAAGCCCAGAGGCTGCAATACCACTTGTGACCACAGGAGTGAATTCAGCCACAGAATTCACAACAGTACCCCCCCCTTGAGGAGGGGTCACTGAACCCTCACCAGAACCCCCAGGCCGACCAGGATGAGCCACATGAAAGGCACGAACAAGATCTGGGGCATGGACATCAGAGGCAAAAACCCAGGAATTATCCTCCTGAGCATAACCCTTCCATTTGACCAGATACTGGAGTTTCCGTCTAGAGACACGAGAATCCAAAATTTTCTCCACAATATACTCCAATTCCCCCTCCACCAAAACAGGGGCAGGAGGCTCCACAGATGGAACCATAGGTGCCACGTATCTTCTCAACAACGACCTATGGAATACATTATGTATGGAAAAGGAGTCTGGGAGGGTCAGACGAAAAGACACCGGATTGAGAATCTCAGAAATCCTATACGGACCAATAAAACGAGGTTTAAATTTAGGAGAGGAAACCTTCATAGGAATATGACGAGAAGATAACCAAACCAGATCCCCAACACGAAGTCGGGGACCCACACGGCGTCTACGATTAGCGAAAAGCTGAGCCTTCTCCTGGGACAAGGTCAAATTGTCCACTACCTGAGTCCAGATCTGCTGCAACCTGTCCACCACAGAATCCACACCAGGACAGTCCGAAGACTCAACCTGTCCTGAAGAGAAACGAGGATGGAACCCAGAATTGCAGAAAAATGGAGAGACCAAGGTAGCCGAGCTGGCCCGATTATTAAGGGCGAACTCAGCCAACGGCAAAAATGACACCCAATCATCCTGGTCAGCAGAAACAAAACATCTCAGATATGTTTCCAAGGTCTGATTGGTTCGTTCGGTCTGGCCATTAGTCTGAGGATGGAAGGCCGAGGAAAAAGATAGGTCAATGCCCATCCTACCACAAAAGGCTCGCCAGAACCTCGAGACAAACTGGGAACCTCTGTCAGAAACAATATTCTCAGGAATGCCATGCAAACGAACCACATGCTGGAAGAACAAAGGCACCAAATCAGAGGAGGAAGGCAATTTAACCAAGGGCACCAGATGGACCATTTTAGAAAAGCGATCACAGACCACCCAAATGACCGACATCTTTTGAGAAACGGGAAGGTCAGAAATGAAATCCATCGAAATATGTGTCCAAGGCCTCTTCGGGACCGGCAAGGGCAAAAGCAACCCACTGGCACGTGAACAGCAGGGCTTAGCCCTAGCACAAATCCCACAGGACTGCACAAAAGCACGCACATCCCGTGACAGAGATGGCCACCAGAAGGATCTAGCCACTAACTCTCTGGTACCAAAGATTCCTGGATGACCAGCCAGCACCGAACAATGAAGTTCAGAGATAACTTTACTAGTCCACCTATCAGGGACGAACAGTTTCTCGGCCGGACAACGATCAGGTTTATTATTCTGAAATTTCTGCAACACTCTCCGCAAATCAGGAGAGATGGCAGACACAATGACTCCTTCCTTGAGGATACTCGCCGGCTCAGATAACCCCGGAGAGTCGGGCACAAAACTCCTAGACAGAGCATCCGCCTTCACATTTTTAGAGCCCGGAAGGTACGAAATCACAAAATCAAAACGAGCAAAAAATAACGACCAACGGGCCTGTCTAGGATTCAAGCGCTTGGCAGACTCGAGATAAGTAAGATTCTTATGATCAGTCAATACCACCACGCGATGCTTAGCTCCCTCAAGCCAATGACGCCACTCCTCGAATGCCCACTTCATGGCCAGCAACTCTCGGTTGCCCACATCATAATTACGCTCAGCAGCAGAAAATTTCCTGGAAAAGAAAGCACATGGTTTCAACACTGAGCAACCAGAACCTCTCTGTGACAAAACCGCCCCTGCTCCAATCTCAGAAGCATCAACCTCGACCTGGAACGGAAGAGAAACATCTGGTTGACACAACACAGGGGCACAGCAAAAACGACGCTTCAACTCCTGAAAAGCTTCCACGGCAGCAGAAGACCAATTAACCAAATCAGCACCCTTCTTGGTCAAATCGGTCAATGGTCTGGCAATGCTAGAAAAATTACAGATGAAGCGACGATAAAAATTAGCAAAGCCCAGGAATTTCTGCAGACTTTTCAGAGATGTAGGCTGAGTCCAATCCTGGATGGCCTGGACCTTAACCGGATCCATCTCGATAGTAGAAGGGGAAAAGATGAACCCCAAAAATGAAACTTTCTGCACACCGAAGAGACACTTTGATCCCTTCACGAACAAGGAATTAGCACGCAGTACCTGGAAAACCATGAGACTCCCAATCATCAGAGAAGATCAAAATGTCATCCAAGTAAACAATCAGGAATTTATCCAGATACTCACGGAAAATGTCATGCATAAAAGACTGAAAAACAGATGGAGCATTGGCAAGTCCGAACGGCATCACCAGATACTCAAAATGACCCTCGGGCGTATTAAATGCCGTTTTCCATTCATCTCCCTGCCTGATTCTCACCAGATTATACGCACCACGAAGATCAATCTTAGTAAACCAACTAGCCCCCTTAATCCAAGCAAACAAGTCAGATAACAATGGCAAGGGATACTGAAACTTAACAGTGATCTTATTAAGAAGGCGGTAATCAATACACGGTCTTAGCGAACCATCCTTTTTGGCTACAAAAAAGAACCCTGCTCCCAATGGTGATGACGATGGGCGAATATGTCCCTTCTCCAGGGATTCTTTCACATAACTGCGCATAGCGGTGTGTTCAGGCACGGACAAATTAAATAAACAACCCTTAGGGAATTTACTACCAGGAATCAAATTGATAGCACAATCACAATTCCTATGCGGAGGTAGGGCATCAGACTTGGGCTCTTCAAATACATCCTGATAATCAGACAAGAACTCTGGGACCTCAGAAGGGGTGGATGACGAAATAGACAAAAATGGAACATCACCATGTACTCCCTGACAACCCCAGCTGGTTACCGACATAGAGTTCCAATCCAATACTGGATTATGGGTTTGTAGCCATGGCAACCCCAACACGACCACATCATGCAGATTATGCAGTACCAGAAAGCGAATAACTTCCTGATGTGCAGGAGCCATGCACATGGTCAGCTGGGCCCAGTACTGAGGCTTATTCTTGGCCAAAGGTGTAGCATCAATTCCTCTCAACGGAATAGGACACCGCAAAGGCTCCAAGAAAAATCCACAACGTTTAGCATAATCCAAATCCATCAGATTCAGGGCAGCGCCTGAATCCACAAACGCCATGACAGAATACGATGACAAAGAGCATATCAAGGTAATGGACAGAAGGAATTTGGACTGTACAGTACCAATGACGGCAGAGCTATCGAACCGCCTAGTGCGCTTAGGACAATTAGAAATAGCATGAGTGGAATCACCACAGTAGAAACACAGCCTGTTCAGACGTCTGTGTTCTTGCCGTTCAACTTTAGTCATAGTCCTGTCGCACTGCATAGGCTCAGGTTTACTCTCAGACAATACCGCCCGATGGTGCACAGATTTACGCTCGCGCAAGCGACGACCGATCTGAATGGCCAAGGACATAGACTCATTCAAACCAGCAGGCATAGGAAATCCCACCATGACATCCTTAAGAGCTTCAGAGAGACCCTTTCTGAACCAAGCCGCCAGTGCAGATTCATTCCACAGAGTGAGTACTGACCACTTCCTAAATTTCTGACAATATACTTCTACATCATCCTGACCCTGGCATAAAGCCAGCAAATTTTTCTCAGCCTGATCTACTGAATTAGGCTCATCGTAAAGCAATCCAAGCGCCTGGAAAAACGCATCAACATTACTCAATGCAGGGTCTCCTGGCGCAAGAGAAAACGCCCAGTCCTGTGGGTCGCCGCGCAAAAAAGAAATAATAATCAAAACCTGTTGAATAGGATTACCAGAAGAATGAGGTTTCAAGGCCAGAAATAGCTTACAATTATTTTTGAAGCTCAGGAACTTAGTTCTGTCACCAAAAAACAAATCAGGAATAGGAATTATTGGTTCTAGCATAGATTTCTGATCAATTGTATCTTGAATCTTTTGTACATTTATAACGAGATTATCCATTGAGGAGCACAGAGCCTGAATATCCATGTCCACAGCTGTGTCCTGAAGCACTCTAATGTCTAGGGGGAAAAAAAAAAAACTGAAGACAGAGCTGAGGAAAAAAAAAAATGATGTCAGGACTTCTTTTTTCCCTCTATTGAGAATCATTGGTTTGGCTCCTTGTACTGTTATGCTGTGCTATCAGGCAACACAGTGTGCAGTAATCAGCGCACATACAGTGATATGGCAATAACCCAAAAACAATAGAACAAGCTCTGAGACGTGGAATCTCTGCAGACTGCAATACCTGAACCTATCCTCACACAACTAAAAGCAGCAGTGGATTGCGCCTAACACTACCTATGCAACTCGGCACTGCCTGAGGAGCTGACTAGCCTGAAGATAGAAATACAAGCCTGACTTGCCTCAGAGAAATACCCCAAAGGAATAGGCAGCCCCCCACATATAATGACTGTTAGCAAGATGAAAAGACAAAACGTAGGAATGAAATAGATTCAGCAAAGTGAGGCCCGATATTCTAGACAGAGCGAGGATAGCAAAGAGAACTATGCAGTCTACAAAAAACCCTAAAGCAGAACCACGCAAAGGGGGGCAAAAAGACCCACCGTGCCGAACTAACGGCACGGCGGTGCACCCTTTGCGTCTCAGAGCTTCCAGCAAAAGAGAATAGCACAGCTGGACAGAAAAAACGGAAACAAAAACAAAGTAACACTTATCTAGCAGAGCAGCAGGCCACAGGAAAGATGCAGTAGCTCAGATCCAACACTGGAACATTGACAAGGAGCAAGGAAGACAGACTCAGGTGGAGTTAAATAGCAAGGCAGCCAACGAGCTCACCAAAACACCTGAGGGAGGAAGCCCAGAGGCTGCAATACCACTTGTGACCACAGGAGTGAATTCAGCCACAGAATTCACAACAGTACACGGTGATGTCCCTTTTCTGACTATTTCGTCATCCACCCCTTCTGAGGTTCCAGAGTTCTTGTCTGATTACCGGGATGTATTTGATGAGCCCAAGTCCGATACCCTACCTCCGCATAGGGATTGTGATTGTGCTATCGATTTGATTCCTGGTAGTAAATTCCCAAAAGGTCGACTGTTTAATTTATCCGTGCCTGAGCACGCCGCTATGCGGAGTTATGTGAAGGAGTCCTTGGAGAAGGGGCATATTCGCCCGTCATCGTCGCCATTAGGAGCAGGGTTCTTTTTTGTAGCCAAGAAGGATGGTTCACTGAGACCTTGTATAGATTACCGCCTTCTAAATAAGATCACGGTTAAATTTCAGTACCCCTTGCCGTTGTTATCTGATTTGTTTGCTCGGATTAAGGGGGCTAGTTGGTTCACCAAGATAGATCTTCGTGGTGCGTATAATCTTGTGCGTATTAAGCGAGGCGATGAATGGAAAACTGCATTTAATACGCCCGAGGGCCATTTTGAGTATCTAGTAATGCCATTCGGACTTGCCAATGCTCCATCAGTGTTTCAGTCCTTTATGCATGACATCTTCCGAGAGTACCTGGATAAATTCCTGATTGTGTACTTGGATGACATTTTGATCTTTTCGGATGATTGGGAGTCTCATGTGAAGCAGGTCAGAACGGTGTTCCAGGTCCTGCGTGCTAATTCTTTGTTTGTGAAGGGATCAAAGTGTCTCTTTGGTGTTCAGAAGGTTTCATTTTTGGGGTTCATCTTTTCCCCTTCTACTATCGAGATGGACCCTGTTAAGGTCCAAGCCATCCATGATTGGACTCAGCTGACATCTCTGAAAAGTCTGCAAAAGTTTCTGGGCTTTGCTAATTTTTATGATCGCTTCATCTGCAATTTTTCTAGTATTGCCAAACCATTGACCGATTTAACCAAGAAGGGTGCTGATGTGGTCAATTGGTCTTCTGCTGCTGTGGAAGCTTTTCAAGAGTTGAAGCGTCGTTTTTCTTCTGCCCCTGTGTTGTGTCAACCAGATGTTTCGCTTCCGTTCCAGGTCGAGGTTGATGCTTCTGAGATTGGAGCAGGGGCTGTTTTGTCGCAGAGAAGTTCTGATTGCTCGGTGATGAAACCATGCGCCTTCTTTTCCAGGAAGTTTTCGCCTGCTGAGCGAAATTATGATGTGGATAATCGAGAATTGCTGGCCATGAAGTGGGCATTCGAGGAGTGGCGTCATTGGCTTGAAGGAGCTAAGCATCGTGTGGTGGTCTTCACTGATCATAAGAACTTGACTAATCTCGAGTCTGCCAAGCGGTTGAATCCTAGACAGGCTCGTTGGTCGCTGTTTTTTGCCCGTTTTGACTTTGTGATTTCGTACCTTCCGGGCTCTAAAAATGTGAAGGCGGATGCTCTGTCTAGGAGTTTTGTGCCCGACTCTCCGGGTTTATCTCAGCCGGTGGGTATCCTCAAAGAGGGAGTAATTGTGTCTGCCATCTCCCCTGATTTGCGGCGGGTGCTGCAAAAATTTCAGGCTAATAAACCTGATCGTTGCCCAGCGGAGAAACTGTTTGTCCCTGATAGGTGGACGAATAAAGTTATCTCTGAGGTTCATTGTTTGGTGTTGGCTGGTCATCCTGGAATCTTTGGTACCAGAGAGTTAGTGGCTAGATCCTTTTGGTGGCCATCTCTGTCGCGGGATGTGCGTACTTTTGTGCAGTCCTGTGGGATTTGTGCTCGGGCTAAGCCCTGCTGTTCTCGTGCCAGTGGGTTGCTTTTGCCCTTGCCGGTCCCGAAGAGGCCTTGGACACATATCTCTATGGATTTTATTTCAGATCTTCCCGTCTCTCAAAAGATGTCAGTCATTTGGGTGGTCTGTGATCGCTTCTCTAAGATGGTCCATTTGGTACCCTTGTCTAAATTACCTTCCTCCTCTGATTTTGTGCCATTGTTCTTCCAGCATGTGGTTCGTTTACATGGCATTCCAGAGAACATCGTTTCTGACAGAGGTTCCCAGTTTGTTTCGAGGTTTTGGTGAGCCTTTTGTGGTAGGATGGGTATTGACTTGTCTTTTTCCTCGGCTTTCCATCCTCAGACTAATGGCCAGACCGAACGAACCAATCAGACCTTGGAAACATATCTGAGATGCTTTGTTTCTGCTGATCAGGATGACTGGGTGTCCTTTTTGCCTTTGGCTGAGTTCGCCCTTAATAATCGGGCCAGCTCGGCTACCTTGGTTTCGCCGTTTTTCTGCAACTCTGGGTTCCATCCTCATTTCTCTTCAGGGCAGGTTGAGTCTTCGGACTGTCCTGGTGTGGATACTGTGGTGGACAGGTTGCAGCAGATTTGGACTCATGTAGTGGACAATTTGACCTTGTCCCAGGAGAAGGCTCAACGTTTCGCTAATCGCAGACGCTGTGTGGGTCCCCGACTTCGTGTTGGGGATTTGGTTTGGTTGTCTTCTCGTCATATTCCTATGAAGGTTTCCTCTCCTAAGTTTAAACCTCGTTTCATTGGTCCGTATAGGATTTCTGAGGTTCTTAATCCTGTGTCTTTTCGTCTGACCCTTCCAGATTCTTTTTCCATACATAACGTATTCCATAGGTCATTGTTGCGGAGATACGTGGCACCTATGGTTCCATCTGTTGATCCTCCTGCCCCGGTTTTGGTGGAGGGGGAGTTGGAGTATATTGTGGAGAAGATTTTGGATTCTCGTGTTTCAAGACGGAAACTCCAGTATCTGGTTAAGTGGAAGGGTTATGCTCAGGAAGATAATTCCTGGGTCTTTGCCTCTGATGTCCATGCTCCCGATCTTGTTCGTGCCTTTCATATGGCTCATCCTGGTCGGCCTGGGGGCTCTGGTGAGGGTTCGGTGACCCCTCCTCAAGGGGGGGGTACTGTTGTGAATTCTGTGGCAGAGCTCCCTCCTGTGGTCACAAGTGGTACTACGGCTGATTCTCTCTGTGAGCTTCCGTTGGTGGAGGAAAGTGGTACTGCGGCTTCTGAGTTTCCTTCCTCAGGTGATGTGGTGAAGACGTTAGGTGCTGCTCTATTTAACTCCACCTAGTGCTTTGATCCTGGCTTCCAGTCAATGTTCTAGTATTGGACCTGTTTCCTCCTGGATCGTTCCTGTGGCCTGCTGCTCTGCATAGCTAAGTTCCGCTTTTGCTTTTTGTTTGCTGTTTTTTTTTTCTGTCCAGCTTGCTTATTTGTTTTCTCGTGCTTGCTGGAAGCTCTGGGACGCAGAGGGTGTACCTCCGTGCTGTTAGTTCGGTACGGAGGGTCTTTTTGCCCCCTTTGCGTGGTTGTTTGTAGGGTTTTGTGTTGACCGCAAAGTTACCTTTCCTATCCTCGCTCTGTTCAGAAAGTCGGGCCTCACTTTGCTAAATCTATTTCATCTCTACGTTTGTCTTTTCATCTTATCTCACAGTCATTATATGTGGGGGCTGCCTTTCCCTTTGGGGTATTTCTCTGAGGCAAGGTAGGCTTATTTTCTATCTTCAGGCTAGCTAGTTTCTCAGGCTATGCCGAGTTGCATAGGGAGCGTTAGGCGCAATCCACAGCTGCCTCTAGTTGTGTTGGAGAGGATTAGGGATTGCGGTCAGCAGAGTTTCCACGTCTCAGAGCTCGTTCTATGTTTTTGGGTTATTGTCAGGTCACTGTATGTGCTCTGACTCCTATGTCCATTGTGGTACTGAATTACCAGATCATGACAGGTATGATGAGATCCAGGATAGGGCCAAGTCTGCGATGCCAAGAGATGAGAGGGTCTGTAATAATAGGGAATGGTCCACTGTGTCAAAGGCAGCCGACAGGTCCAGGAGGAGGAGGACAGAGTAGTGTCGCTTGCTCTTGGCGGTTAAGAGGTAATTGGTGGCTTTAGTTAGGGCAGTTTCAGTGAAGTGGTGTGACCGGAAGCCAGATTGTAAGCGGTCGAAGAGGGAGCAGGAAGATAGATGGGAGGACAATTCAAGATGGACGTGTTGTTCTAGTAGTTTTGAGGCATAAGGGAGAAGTGATATAGGGCGATAGCTAGATACAGAGGATGGGTCAAGAGAGGGCTTTTTGAGGATAGGTGTGATGGAGGCATGTTTAAAGCTTGAGGGGAAAACACCAATTGTTAGTGATATTTTGAAGAGATGGTTTAGAGTTGGGATGAAGACTGTGTTGAGGTTTGGGATGGGAGTGGGTCAAGTGCACAGGTGGTGAGATGCGATCTTGAGACTAGAGTGGAGAGTCGATCTTCTGTAATGGTGGAGAAGTTGGTTTTGGAGGTGGAGGGCTGGGAAGTCAGGAGGAAGGGCTCTGGGGGTTGTTGACTAAAACTGTCTCTGATGTTCTCATGACACAATTGTTTCATCATGTCTCTCCTGTGCCCCGCCCCCTGATCACATGATGGTGACGTCACCACAGGTCCTTCCGCTCTCCGTGCAGCAGCTCCGTCCTGGTTGTGTGCAGCTCGTGTTCTCTGGTGTCAGCCAGCAGCAGATTTCCCGCCATTCCGGTGAGATTACAGGAGGGTTTGTGGTAAATCTGTGAGAGGAGAGTGTGGGGTGAGATCAGAGCTGTTCCTGTGGAGGCTCCTGCTCCCTGTGACTGCGGCTCCTCAGTGTTGGGGACGGGCAGCATTGTATGGGGGATGTGCAGCGTCTGCTCCTCATCTCACGGCCCCGCTGGAGGTGTAGTTACCACGGTAACCGTCACCTGCTGGAGGTGTAGTTACCACGGTGACCGTCCTCCTCCTACGAGGCTGATGATGAGCGGTCAGATCGGCGGAGGAGGCCGCGGTGGAGTTTTGTGGCTTTTCCTCCAGATTCCTCCTGATAAATGTTGATATTTGGCAGAATTTAGTGATTGTCGTTCTCTCGTCCCCTGTGATTTCCATCTTCTCCTTCATCATGAAGACGCCGGCAGGACGAGATCCCTCCAGCTGATCCAGTGCTCATCCCTCCTCCTCCTGAATGACCCCGAGGATGGACGAGGACAGGGATGAGACCACCAGAAGATTATTCCACTTCGCCCTGGAGATCATCTCCCTGCTGAGCGGAGAGGTAACTCCTCTACATTTCTATCAGCTTTATTGTGTTCTGTGACAAGTCCGACATCCAGAATAGAGAGAAGGATTCTTTACTATAAGAGCAGTGATTGCGTGGAGCTCTCTGCCCGGAGGAGTTGTCATGGGGATTCCCTATAAGAGCTGTAGAGGGGCCGGGATGTCTGTCCGGAGGGGAATAATATTCCCTGTTATGGCCCCAGATTACTGGAGACGGTTATTGATCCCGGGATTTCTACTGATTGTCAGATCTGGAGTTGGGAAGGAATCTTCTCCCTAAGTGTCTCTCTCCATACACAGGATTACACAATAGTGAGGAAGACACCGGGGGACGGTGTGACTCCCATCATCCATCTCCAGGAGTCAGGAGGGCGGAGCCCGGGCCCCATCACAGAGCCTCCCCCGCACTCCCTGCTACATGAGAGGAACAAGAAGATCCTGGAGCTCAGCAACAAGATGATTGAGCTGCTGAGCGGAGAGGTGACTGCTGGGAGATTATACAGCACTGGAGGATTCTGGGTGATGAGCGGAGAGGTGACTGCTGGGACATTATACAGGACTGGAGGATTCTGGGTGATGAGCGGAGAGGTGACTGCTGGGACATTATACAGGACTGGAGGATTCTGGGTGATGAGCGGAGAGGTGACTGCTGGGACATTATACAGCGCTGTAGGATTCTGGGTGATGAGCGGAGAGGTGACTGCGGGGACATTATACAGGACTGGAGGATTCTGGGTGATGAGCGGAGAGGTGACTGCTGGGACATTATACAGGACTGGAGGATTCTGGGTGATGAGCGGAGAGGTGACTGCTGGGACATTATACAGCGCTGGAGGATTCTGGGTGATGAGCGGAGAGGTGACTGCGGGGACATTATACAGCACTGGAGGATTCTGGGTGATGAGCGGAGAGGTGACTGCTGGGACATTATACAGAACTGGAGGATTCTGGGTGATGAGCGGAGAGGTGACTGCTGGGACATTATACAGGACTGGAGGATTCTGGGTGATGAGCGGAGAGGTGACTGCTGGGACATTATACAGCACTGGAGGATTCTGGGTGATGAGCGGAGAGGTGACTGCTGGGACATTATACAGGACTGAAGGATTCTGGGTGATGAGCGGAGAGGTGACTGCTGGGACATTATACAGCACTGGAGGATTCTGGGTGATGAGCGGAGAGGTGACTGCTGGGACATTATACAGCACTGGAGGATTCTGGGTGATGAGCAGAGAGGTGACTGCTGGACATTATACAGCACTGGAGGATTCTTGGTGATGAGCTGAGAGGTGACTGCTGGGACATTATACAGGACTGGAGGATTCTGGGTGATGAGCGGAGACTGCTGGGACATTATACAGGACTGGAGGATTCTGGGTGATGAGCGGAGAGGTGACTGCTGGGACATTATACAGCGCTGGAGGATTCTGGGTGATGAGCGGAGAGGTGACTGCGGGGACATTATACAGGACTGGAGGATTCTGGGTGATGAGCGGAGAGGTGACTGCTGGGACATTATACAGCACTGGAGGATTCTGGGTGATGAGCGGAGAGGTGACTGCTGGGACATTATACAGAACTGGAGGATTCTGGGTGATGAGCGGAGAGGTGACTGCTGGGACATTATACAGGACTGGAGGATTCTGGGTGATGAGCGGAGAGGTGACTGCTGGGACATTATACAGCACTGGAGGATTCTGGGTGATGAGCGGAGAGGTGACTGCTGGGACATTATACAGGACTGAAGGATTCTGGGTGATGAGCGGAGAGGTGACTGCTGGGACATTATACAGCACTGGAGGATTCTGGGTGATGAGCGGAGAGGTGACTGCTGGGACATTATACAGCACTGGAGGATTCTGGGTGATGAGCAGAGAGGTGACTGCTGGACATTATACAGCACTGGAGGATTCTTGGTGATGAGCTGAGAGGTGACTGCTGGGACATTATACAGGACTGGAGGATTCTGGGTGATGAGCGGAGACTGCTGGGACATTATACAGGACTGGAGGATTCTGGGTGATGAGCGGAGAGGTGACTGCTGGGACATTATACAGCACTGGAGGATTCTGGGTGATGAGCGGAGAGGTGACTGCTGGGACATTATACAGCACTGGAGGATTCTGGGTGATGAGCGGAGAGGTGACTGCTGGGAGATTATACAGCACTGGAGGATTCTGGGTGATGAGCGGAGAGGTGACTGCTGGGAGATTATACAGCACTGGAGGATTCTGGGTGATGAGCGGAGAGGTGACTGCTGGGACATTATACAGCACTGGAGGATTCTGGGTGATGAGCGGAGAGGTGACTGCTGGGAGATTATACAGCACTGGAGGATTCTGGGTGATGAGCGGAGAGGTGACTGCTGGGAGATTATACAGCACTGGAGGATTCTGGTTCATGAGCGGAGAGGTGACTGCTGGGACATTATACAGCACTGGAGGATTCTGGGTGGTGTGCGGAGAGGTGACTGCTGGGACATTATACAGCACTGGAGGATTCTGGGTGATGAGCAGAGAGGTGACTGCTGGGACATTATACAGCACTGGAGGATTCTGGGTGATGAGCGGAGAGGTGACTGCTGGGACATTATACAGCACTGGAGGATTCTGGGTGGTGTGCGGAGAGGTGACTGCTGGGACATTATACAGGATGGCACTGGAGGATTCTGGGTGATGAGCGGAGAGGTGACTGCTGGGACATTATACAGCACTGGAGGATTCTGGGTGATGACCGGAGAGGTGACTGCTGGGACATTATACAGCACTGGAGGATTCTGGGTGATGAGCAGAGAGGTGACTGCTGGGACATTATACAGGACTGGAGGATTCTGGGTGATGAGCGGAGAGGTGACTGCTGGGACATTATACAGGACTGGAGGATTCTGGGTGATGAGCGGAGAGGTGACTGCTGGGACATTATACAACACTGGACGATTCTGGGTGATGAGTGGAGAGGTGACTGCTGGGACATTATACAGCACTGGAGGATTCTGGGTGATGAGCGGAGAGGTGACTGCTGGGACATTTACAGGACTGGAGGATTCTGGGTGATGAGCGGAGAGGTGACTGCTGGGACATTATACAACACTGGAGGATTCTGGGTGATGAGCGGAGAGGTGACTGCTGGGACATTATACAGGACGGCACTGGAGGATTCTGGGTGATAAGCGGAGAGGTGACTGCTGGGACATTATACAGCACTGGAGGATTCTGGGTGATGAGCAGAGAGGTGACTGCTGGGACATTATACAGGACAGCACTGGAGGATTCTGGGTGATGAGCGGAGAGGTGACTGCTGGGACATTATACAGCACTGGAGGATTCTGGGTGATGAGCGGAGAGGTGACTGCTGGGACATTATACAGCACTGGAGGATTCTGGGTGATGAGCGGAGAGGTGACTGCTGGGACATTATACAGGACTAGAGGATTCTGGGTGATGAGCGGAGAGGTGACTGCTGGGACATTATACAGCACTGGAGGATTCTGGGTGATGAGCGGAGAGGTGACTGCTGGGACATTATACAGCACTGGAGGATTCTGGGTGATGAGCGGAAAGGTGACTGCTGGGACATTATACAGGACTGGAGGATTCTGGGTGATGAGCGGAGAGGTGACTGCTGGGACATTATACAGGACTGGAGGATTCTGGGTGATGAGCGGAGAGGTGACTGCTGGGACATTATACAGGACTGGAGGATTCTGGGTGATGAGCGGAGAGGTGACTGCTGGGACATTATACAGGACTGGATGATTCTGGGTGATGAGCGGAGAGGTGACTGCTGGGACATTTTACAGGACTGGAGGATTCTGGGTGATGAGCAGAGAGGTGACTGCTGGGACATTATACAGGACTGGAGGATTCTGGGTGATGAGCGGAGAGGTGACTGCTGGGATATTATACAGCACTGGAGGATTCTGGGTGATGAGCGGAGAGGTGACTGCTGGGACATTATACAGGACTGGAGGATTCTGGGTGATGAGCGGAGAGGTGACTGCTGGGACATTATTCAGGACTGGAGGAATCTGGGTGATGAGCGGAGAGGTGACTGCTGGGACATTATACAGGACTAGAGGATTCTGGGTGATGAGCGGAGAGGTGACTGCTGGGACATTATACAGGACTGGAGGATTCTGGGTGATGAGCGGAGAGGTGACTGCTGGGACATTATACAGGACTGGAGGATTCTGGGTGATGAGCGGAGAGGTGACTGCTGGGACATTTTACAGGACTGGAGGATTCTGGGTGATGAGCAGAGAGGTGACTGCTGGGACATTATACAGCACTGGAGGATTCTGGGTGATGAGCGGAGAGGTGACTGCTGGGACATTATACAGGACTGGAGGATTCTGGGTGATGAGCGGAGAGGTGACTGCTGGGACATTTTACAGGACTGGAGGATTCTGGGTGATGAGCAGAGAGGTGACTGCTGGGACATTATACAGCACTGGAGGATTCTGGGTGATGACCGGAGAGGTGACTGCTGGGACATTATACAGCACTGGAGGATTCTGGGTGATGAGTGGAGAGGTGACTGCTGGGACATTATACAGCACTGGAGGATTCTGGGTGATGAGCGGAGAGGTGACTGCTGGGACATTATACAGGACTGGAGGATTCTGGGTGATGAGCGGAGAGGTGACTGCTGGGACATTATACAGCACTGGAGGATTCTGGGTGATGAGCGGAGAGGTGACTGCTGGGACATTATACAGCACTGGAGGATTCTGGGTGATGAGCGGAGAGGTGACAGCTGGGACATTATACAGCACTGGAGGATTCTGGGTGATGAGCGGAGAGGTGACTGCTGGGACATTATACAGCACTGGAGGATTCTGGGTGATGAGCGGAGAGGTGACTGCTGGGACATTATACAGGACTGGAGGATTCTGGGTGATGAGCGGAGAGGTGACTGCTGGGACATTATACAGCACTGGAGGATTCTGGGTGATGAGCGGAGAGGTGACAGCTGGGACATTATACAGCACTGGAGGATTCTGGGTGATGAGCGGAGAGGTGACTGCTGGGACATTATACAGCACTGGAGGATTCTGGGTGATGAGCGGAGAGGTGACTGCTGGGACATTATACAGCACTGGAGGATTCTAGGTGATGAGCGGAGAGGTGACTGCTGAGACATTATACAGGACTGGAGGATTCTGGTTGATGACCGGAGAGGTGACTGCTGGGACATTATACAGGACTGGAGGATTCTGGGTGATGAGCGGAGAGGTGACTGCTGGGACATTATACAGGACTGGAGGATTCTGGGTGATGAGCGGAGAGGTGACTGCTGGGACATTATACAGGACTGGAGGATTCTGGGTGATGAGCGGAGAGGTGACTGCTGGGACATTATACAGCACTGGAGGATTCTGGGTGATGAGCGGAGAGGTGACTGCTGGGACATTATACAGGACTGGAGGATTCTGGGTAATGAGCGGAGAGGTGACTGCTGGGACATTATACAGGACTGGAGGATTCTGGGTGATGATCGGAGAGGTGACTGTTGGGACATTATACAGCACTGGAGGATTCTGGGTGATGAGCGGAGAGGTGACTGCTGGGACATTATACAGGACTGGAGGATTCTGGGTGATGAGCGGAGAGGTGACTGCTGGGACATTATACAGGACTGGAGGATTCTGGGTGATGAGCAGAGAGGTGACTGCTGGGACATTATACAGCACTGGAGGATTCTGGGTGATGACCGGAGAGGTGGCTGCTGGGACATTATACAGCACTGGAGGATTCTGGGTGATGAGTGGAGAGGTGACTGCTGGGACATTATACAGCACTGGAGGATTCTGGGGGATGAGCGGAGAGGTGACTGCTGGGACATTATACAGCACTGGAGGATTCTGGGTGATGAGAGGAGAGGTGACTGCTGGGACATTATACAGGTTGGCGCTGGAGGATTCTGGGTGATGAGCGGAGAGGTGACTGCTGGGACATTATACAGGACTGGAGGATTCTGGGTGATGAGCGGAGAGGTGACTGCTGGGAGATTATACAGCACTGGAGGATTCTGGGTGATGAGCGGAGAGGTGACTGCTGGGACATTATACAGGACGGCACTGGAGGATTCTGGGTGATGACCGGAGAGGTTGCTGCTGGGACATTATACAGGACTGGAGGATTCTGGGTGATGAGCGGAGAGGTGACTGCTGGGACATTATACAGCACTGGAGGATTCTGGGTGATGAGCGGAGAGGTGACTGCTGGGAGATTATACAGGACAGCACTGGAGGATTCTGGGTGATGAGCGGAGAGGTGACTGCTGGGACATTATACAGGACTGGAGGATTCTGGGTGATGAGCGGAGAGGTGACTGCTGGGACATTATACAGCGCTGGAGGATTCTGGGTGATGACCGGAGAGGTGACTGCTGGGACATTATACAGGACTGGAGGATTCTGGGTGATGAGCGGAGAGGTGACTGCTGGGACATTATACAGCGCTGGAGGATTCTGGGTGATGATCGGAGAGGTGACTGCTGGGACATTATGCAGCACTGGAGGATTCTGGGTGATGAGCGGAGAGGTGACTGCTGGGACATTATACAGGACAGCACTGGAGGATTCTGGGTGATGAGCGGAGAGGTGACTGCTGGGACATTATACAGCGCTGGAGGATTCTGGGTGATGACCGGAGAGGTGACTGCTGGGAGATTATACAGGACGGCACTGGAGGATTCTGGGTGATGAGCGGAGAGGTGACTGCTGGGACATTATACAGCACTGGAGGATTCTGGGTGATGAGCGGAGAGGTGACTGCTGGGAGATTATACAGCACTGGAGGATTCTGGGTGATGAGCGGAGAGGTGACTGCTGGGACATTATACAGCACTGGAGGATTCTGGGGGATGAGAGGAGAGGTGACTGCTGGGACATTATACAGGACGGCACTGGAGGATTCTGGGTGATGAGCGGAGAGGTGACTGCTGGGACATTATACAGCACTGGAGGATTCTGGGTGATGAGCGGAGAGGTGACTGCTGGGACATTATACAGGACTGGAGGATTCTGGGTGATGAGCGGAGAGGTGACTGCTGGGACATTATACAGCACTGGAGGATTCTGGGTGATGAGCGGAGAGGTGACTGCTGGGACATTATACAGCACTGGAGGATTCTGGGTGATGAGCGGAGAGGTGACTGCTGGGACATTATACAGCACTGGAGGATTCTGGGTGATGACGGTGTGGCTGTTGTCAGGTTCCTATAAGGTGTCAGGACGTCGCTGTCTATCTCTCCATGGAGGAGTGGGAGTATCTAGAAGGACACCAGGATCGGTACCAGGATGTGATGATGGAGGAGCTCCGGCCTCTTACACCACGAGGTGAGAGGCTCCTTGTTGGCTCCGGTGGATGTGATGACATCTCTCTGGCGTCGTCCTATAATACGATAATTTACTACTAGAATTTTCCGCTTTCTGATTTGTAGAATTTTAACCTCTTACCAACCTTGGACCTACTGGATACGTCCTGGCATTTTTGTGTGCATAGGGGCTGTGCTCTTGTGATTGTCACTGTATCATCAGCTGATATTCAGTTCCAGGAGCAGGGGCCGGCCCAGCAGTTTAACCCCCTAAATGCTGTGATAGCTATCAATTGTAGCATTTAGAAGGCAGAGGGATGGAGCGCTATCTGTTCTCCGATCGGCGCTCCACAACATCATCGCTGGGACCCGATCATTTCCATAGTGACCCGTTGTCGCCATGAATCCGGGTCACCAGCCTCTAGAACGTTAGGTCATGCGCAGTCCATTGCTATTTCTTATAACTGCGATCAGAGCTGTGAAAATGAAAGTCACATGGAGGTACTAAGTAAAAAAATAGTGTAATAAAATCAGAAAATACAAAAAAATATACATATTGTACATACAGGGTATCAGTGTACTCAGTAGAAATTGCACAACAAATTTTGGGGTCCATTTTCTCCTAATACCCTTGTGAAAAAAAAAAGTTTGGGTCTAAAGTTAATTTTTGGAACTATAAAAAAACGTTAACATGTCCTGCAAAAAACAAGCCATCACATGCCTCTGTGGGCCAAAATATGGAAAATTATAGCTCTCAAAATATGGGGATTCTTTTTGCAATAAAAAGCATATTTTAGTGTGTGACAGCAGCCAAACATAAAAACCTGATTGTAGATTTCGAATCGCTGTAATTGCACCAACCCAAATAATTAAAGTCGCCTAATTACTTATACCGCAAGAGGAATGGCGTAAGAATTAAATAAAACCAATTCTTCACCTGCTGTTGTTTTGTTCATTCTGCCTCCGAAAGATCACAGTAAGGCTCTGCTCACATTTATCCTGAGCTCTGAGCTGAGCACCTATATCGGGGTTTCAGTGTAAATCTCTGAAATACGTGATTCAAACTGAACCCCCGGCAGAAGATCCTCTATGATAAGGCACTGTGGACATTGTCTGGCCGGTTATTTGGCTGTGTCAGTTTTTTTAGGCGAGCATAAAAAGAGTGGTCGACCACAGTTTTATGCACCTCTGAAAAAAAGAGCACCGCTGAACAGAGGTCAGACGGGGTGCAGAGTAACTCTGCTGCCTCATTATATTTAATGGATCCCTCAGGGGTGTTATCTGAACTATGTCAAATTGGGGGTTTCCATTTAAATCTCAAAGTAAGTGCTCAGCGTAGAGCGCAGGATAAATTTGATCGTAAATGTTAAGTAAAACGTTCCCAACAAAAGCTTCCTAACTAAAGTTCCCAAGCAAGCAAGTTCCCATTCAGATCTGTCAGCTTTTAATGGAAATATAGGGGGCTTCCACGTTACTGGTAGTCCAAAGGCTCTGTAAAAGTGAAATGGCTCCTCACCCTCCAAAAGAAATTCAACAAATTCTGCTCTCTCAAATCCAAATGCCCCTCTCCTTTTTGATCCCCATTGTGCCTAACCGCATTTAGTGTCCAAATGTTTGGTGTTTCTGTAGGGATGAGAGCCCGCCTAATTTACGGGTTCATTTCTCCAGAAGCTTGAGCTGGGCTTATTGTACTGGTCACTACAAGGTACTGGTCACTACAACGTCCTGTGCACTACAGTGGCAATCTTCAATTAGCAATATCCACTGCTGTTTGTTTCTGGAAAACACCCATGGAGTCAAAATCGTCTCTACACCTGGAGATACATTTTTAAAGGGGTGTATTTTCCAAAATGGGCTCACTGGAGGGGGGATTCTGCTCATCTAGCACTCAGGGGCTCTGTATACGGAATCCGCAAACTATTCTAGGAAAATCTGCGCTCCAGGAGGCAAATAGCGCTCCGTTCCTCCCGAGTCTTGCTGTGTGTCTAAGCAGTACTGTACAGCCACATATGGGGCATTTCTACATTCAGCAGAAATTGTGGGACACATTTTGGTGCCATTTTTACCCATTTCCCAGTGTGAAAATGTAAAATCTGGAGCTAAAAAAATTTTTGGTGGTAAAAATCTAATTATTATTTTTTCGTTCTCATTTTGGGAGACAAAGTAAAAATAATGAGGACTTCAATCTGAGATCATATTTTTACAGAGTTTCATAGGAAAACCATGGAGGCAGAGACAGGGGTCTTCTGCAGGCCCCCGGCAATCATGACAATCTATTCTTGGGACCCTTCGATTTAGTGTCGGCCCTAATGCGGAGCTATAATGCTGAGCCGGTTGTCGCCCGGGCGTGATAACAGCCACCGCTCTCTACACACTGAGCAGTGACTGTAGCTGCGCCGGCTAAAACTCTATGACTTGAAGCTGATCACTGCCAGGTGGAATAAGGTTAATTTTCTCCTGGCAGTGGGGCTTTCAGTGCTGACTTTGGACCTGTTAAAAATGCTATTAACTTGCAGATTAACCACATATCTGCAGATTAATAGTGTTATTTTACATTTAAATGGCATTGTCAGTGACATGGTTATATGGCAGCAATCGGAGCTCCCTCCACAGACGTGCACCTGGCATCCTCCATGCATGGACACCAGATATCATAAACGGGTTAAAGAGCCTTATCACATGACATCAGAATGCAGGGGATGGGGTGTTCTAGCCTCAAGGGCTCAACTACAGCAAAATGTCAGGGGGTCCGCTCTTCCTCTTCATGGGGTCTGATCAGAACACTATAAGTGGGATGGTGATGCAGGTGTTGGCCCTGCAGGGACATCAGGCTGCCCAAGAAAGTGGTAATAATAAGTTAAGTCTCCCTTAAGCCGGGGTCACACTACCGTATAATACGGATGAGTGCTATGCTATCGCATAGCACTCGGACCAATGTTAATCTATGGGGCAGCTCCTATCATCCGTTGATTTCTCGGCCGTATTATACGTGCGTGTGAAATTGCAGCATGCTGCGATTTGCACTGTATACCGGCCGAGACTCTCTAATGAAAGTCTATGAACCTATATTAACATTATTAACCAGGCTTACTGTCTACATGCCAGAATTGGCGCATCTTATGCATGTGTCTTTTCTGGGGCGGCTTGGTGTTGGTATTTTTAGCCGGGGGAATCAATATCCATGGCCCCTTCCTAGGCTATAAATATCAGCCTGCAGCAGTCTGCTTAGCCTTTCTGGCTATTAATTATAGGGGGACCCCACCTCATTTTTTTTGGGGGGTACCCTATTAGAATAGTCAGTAAAGGCTAAATATACAGCATCTGTGGGCTGATATTCATAGCCTGGGAAGATCCGTGGGTATTAACCCCTTCCCAGGCTACAAATATCGGCCCTGGCCATCGGCTTTCCCTCTCTGGCGAAGAAAATTGTGCAGGAGACCACGCAATTTTTTTTGCTTGCAGGATGGAACTTGTGGAGCCAATAGGCTTCCATATGTATTATGGGGCTTTTCTGTGGACTCTGACTGACCAGACAATCTCTCCTTTGGTCACCGTGTACATCAGTAAGCGCCCATGATCCCGGTGCCGGCTGTCTAGTGTCCTCTCATATTACACATTGATAGGCACTAACTGCTGTGTACCGGGGGCTCCCCACAACACCATCCTCCTGAGCGCTGTGACTTCATCCATTAGCCGTACATATTCCCTTTTTTCTTCATTTATAGACCAACTCGGAACTTTCTATGCACTTGCTGCCTTTTTTTTTTTAATTAAGTATCTTTAGTGAAGTTTTCTAACAATTTTTAAATTAACATATTACCCACTTCGGGTAAACACAGAAAATTAAGAACAACTGGAAAGGGGGGAATGGACAAAGAAAGGGAAAGACCAGATTAAATTAAAAACAAAAATTCCCATTCTACAAAACAAAAAAACAACAACTAGTCAACACCGCTGTAAAGTCTGGAAAGAAAACATCTCCTTTTGCAGCTTCTAGCCATGCAATCGCACATTATTGCACATGGCATAAACATGGATCATATCTCTCGTAATCCTTTGTTAAATTGAGCCCAATCTATATCTCACTAATTCCCTTGACGGGAGCCCTGGTTCATCCATCCAGGCAGCCCAAAGCTGTTCAAATTTATTGATATTGCCTCTTCTTTTTTTTGTACACACCTTTTTCTAAACTTATAAACCAGTTTATTTTGTTGATATATTCCTTTTTTGTTGGGCTCTCGGTATCCAAACAATGTTGCGCTATTAGTTTTCTTGCTAAATACAGAATTCGTGCTATAGCTGTTTTACCCGGTTCATTTGTCTGTAGATCTTCCACATACCCAACACACAAACTAAGGGCGTAGTTTCCAATACCACCTTAAACACTCGTCTAATTAATCCCAGTACTGTCCTCCAGTATCGCTCCAGTTTAGGACATGACCACATCATATGAAGTAGAGTAGCCGGCTGCACCCCACGCCTAGGACAGCATGCGTCCGCTCTGGCCCCAATCCTACACATAAACTCTGGTGTTGTATACATCTAAAGTTGAGAAAGTCTATGTGCTACACTACAAGAGAGTGGAGGTTCCCTTTCCAATATCTCTATCCATTGACCTTCTATTGGGCCAATCTCCTTCCTCCCATCTCTCTTTGCTAGGAATTGGGTATTTGATTAGCACAAATGTTAATAAAGATCTTTATAGCCGCGATATTATCCCAGATTAACTATGTGATCTACTAATTAACTGTATATAATTATACACAACTTGAGATGCTCTCTAGTAAAAAAAAGGGGAGTCTCAAACCTAGATACTTGATAAAATGAAGTTTTATTGATCCAAAACATTAAAACATTGTACAGAAAAAGGTGCTGGATAATACCAAAAGAGGGACTATATGTCCTGAGGAACCTACACACTGAACCAAATACGCACTATGGCAATGTACAGCAGAGTAAACTAGGGAAGAAAAAGGGATACCGTAATAAGGCACACTGCGCACACGGGTAAAGCTAGATAACGTGCTGACATAGCCGCCCAAAGGCAATACATTCAATCATATGTGCACAAAAAGTTCCCCAATAGATCCAGCGCAGTGGCACATAGGTATATAGACATATATCCCAAATAGACAAGAACCGGCTAGTACATACCGCTATGTGGATCGGTGTGGAGGCCCAGACGTCCCTCTGCTTCTAGAAGCAGTGCGAAACGCGCGTCGGGGCAGAGCTTTACCCCTGTGCGCAGTGTGCCTTATTACGGTATCCCTTTTTCTTCCCTAGTTTACTCTGTTGTACATGGCCATAGTGCGTATTTGGTTCAGTGTGTAGGTTCCTCAGGACATATAGTCCCTCTTTTGGTATTATCCAGCACCTTTTTCTGTACAATGTTTTAATGTTTTGTATCAATAAAACTTCATTGTTTTATCAAGTATCTAGGTTTGAGACTCCCCTTTTTTTTTACTAGAGAGCATCTCAAGTTGTGTATAATTATATGTATGCAGATACTTTGCCCATCTGTACATGGGCTATTATATCTTTGGGGCAAAAAATATATTTTTGTGATTTAATTAACTGTATAACAGTATTTGGTACATAGACTTTCAAGCCACTCTCTGTAAAGTCCGCATTGAATGCAGTTGGAGGTATTTATAAATGTCCTTTGGACTGAGATCAAACTCCTCCTGTAACTGTGCATAAGATTTGAGTACATTTTCTAACAGCACCTGGGATACCCTGCCCACCCGCCTCTCCCTCCACTTCCCAAAACCCACCAAACTTCTCAGATTAGCTAACCACGGCGTGTCCCATATTGATGTAAATTGTGGACAACTCTCTATTTGCTGCAGATCTAGTATTTTCCACCATATTTTATGCATTAACGAATATGTTGGAAGTTGGAGAAGATTTGAATTTGTTACCCTCTAGTGCTTCATATAAACATCGGCTATTTACCCCACACTGCAAGAGATCCTATAACAAATTTTTACCTGCATCCTCCCATCCTCTAAAATATTGAGCTTGGGCTGCCGCCAAGAAATTTTAATTAAATTGGCTCTCCCCACAACTGATACAGGAAGTTTAGACCACACATCTCTTTTCCGTGTAAACTTAGTGAGGATCGGGGCTAAATTTAGTAATTTATAGATTTCATAATCTAGCGGGCCAGGTGAGACCATCACTCCCAAATATTTAAATATTAATACCTTTTCCAGTCCAGAGCTACGTTGATTTATTATTGTATTCCTCACCTTTGCAATGTCATACAGTTTTTAAGCAATCAGTTTAAAAAAAAATTATTTTGGTGTCATCACTCCAGAGTATAGAGTTCCAGGAGTCTTCATATACACTGCTCATAATAATAATAAAGGGAACACTTAAACAACAGAATATAACTCCAAGTGAATCAACCTTCTGTGAAATCAAACTGCCCACTTAGGAAGCGACACTGATCGACAATCAATTTCACATGCTGTTGTGCAAATGGAATAGACAACAGATGGAAATTATTGGCAATTATCAAGACCCCCTCAATAAAGGAGCGGTTCTGCAGGTGGGGACCACAGACCACATCTCAGTACCAATGCTTTCTGGCTGATGTTTTGGTCACTT
The DNA here is from genome assembly GCF_032444005.1 of Ranitomeya imitator. Lineage (NCBI taxonomy): Eukaryota > Metazoa > Chordata > Amphibia > Anura > Dendrobatidae > Ranitomeya > Ranitomeya imitator. Next base: position 17,430,720 of record NC_091282.1, read on the forward strand.
TTGAATGTTGGTTGTGCTTTCACACTCGTGGTAGCATGAGACGGACTCTACAATCCACACAAGTGGCTCAGGTAGTGCAGCTCATCCAGGATGGCACATCAATGCGAGCTGTGGCAAGAAGGTTTGCTGTGTCTGTCAGCGTAGTGTCCAGAGGCTGGGGGCGCTACCAGGAGACAGGCCAGTACACCATAAAGTGCAATTTTATCTTCTAAACCCCTCTATCCCAGAATGTTTCCATAGCAGAATCGCCAGGGGAATGGCTGCCTGTTTTAGTGTTTATATCGAGGTTGATGTGTCACTATTCATTATGGGATTCGTGGCAGCTCTGATTCTGCTGATATTTAAATGTTTTTTTCCTTTTGGTCCAGCAAGAGTTAATGTCAGTCTCTTGCTGGCTGCTCTTTTAGATTGATAAGCTGATGTTGGTTGGTAACCACTCCCACTTTCCTTTAAATAGTCACATGACCCATCAGCTGATCGTCGGTAATAGAGTTACTTCTTTGCAGACCAGCTAGGGCTTTGGAGCTCTCCTGTGTCGGTGGTGTTGCTGCTTTGGAAGTGGAGATTCCTGGTGCCGTATTCTCTGCTGCTTTGGAGCTTAGCAGTGCCTGATGCTGAGTATTTCTCCCTTGTTTCTCTCTGACCCGTGTTTGTCACTTTCCCTGTATTTTACCATCTGCAGTGATGAGGCTAGGAAAACTGCAGGTTCTCGCCTCTTAGAGTGATCCCAGAGGATCCTGTCCAGGAGGGAGGCCATGTTCTCATGGTGACGTCATGAGCTATCAAAAAAACAATCACTGGTAAATGGTAACCGTCCTTCCCCCAATCTCCATAATGGTGAATTAGGAGAGAAGAAACCGCTGGATAGAAATGTGGAGCTTTCTCCAGCTCCCCTATTGTTCCATCACTGGAGGAGACGAAACTTGGAGAAGTTGTGTTTCTTAGTACGGCTCCTCCATCTGACTGATGAGGATCTTCTCTGTCCCTCTCCTCAGGGTTCTTGTCCTCCGAGTGCAGAGCAGAGAGCATTAGGCTTTGGCCTCGCTGATTATCACTTCATACTTGGGGGCCACAATGTGCTGGGACCTCAGTACCGGTGGTGAGGACCACAACAATGTAATTTAGTCCCTGATGTATAAACCTAGAATTACTGGTTCTGAGAGACGTGTCTCATATATAGACAGATACATGGCAGGTGATGTATTCAGTCTGTGTCTCCACAGATGGATCCAGGAGGAGAAATCCACCAGAGAGATGTCCCCGTCCTCTGTGTCCCCAGGACTGTCCGGAGGAGAATCACAACATCCCGGAGGACCATCAGGTAGATGACACTGAAGCCTCCACAACATCTGACCATGAAGTGATGGGACCTGAGCTCATCTTACATTTTTCTTTTTAGGATGAAGATCTGATCGATATTAAGGTTGCAGTTATACATGAAGCTCAAGAGGCGATCGCAATATGGGCCGATCAGCAGGGTGAGGAGGGGAGACTGTCATGTCTGTGCTGTGGTCACCTACTACTACTCCCATCAGCTCATCATTACATGACACAATCTAAAGTGTCATGTAAAAGTTTGGGCACCCCTGGTCAAAATTACTGTTATTGTGAACAGTTAAGCAAGTTGAAGATGAAATTATCTCTAAAAGGTCTAAAGTTAAAGATGACACATTTCTTTTGTATTATATGCAAAAAAAGTTCATTTTTTACACTTTAAAAATTACTAAAAGGAAAATGTGCCAATGTAAAAATTTGGGCACCTGTCACCACTCTGTTGTCGGGTGCCTGGGACCAGGGGCTCCTTCCCTGTCCCTAATGCTAGGGGTGCCCTAGCTCGCCCTGCTCCCCGGATTACTTCTCATGGTGAAGATCTCAGGGCCAGGTACCTTGCCTTAGCTTGTGAATTCACTCTCAGTTTGTACCCTTCCCCCACTCAGGTAAGAGGGGAATAGTTGTATACCCTAGTACACCAACCAGACTAACAAGGTAATATGACCAGGGGTAGCGAACAATACCAAACATACAAATATACACACAGAAATAACAGAGGGATGCACTGGGGAGTAAAGGATGTGGTTAAACCAAAGTAGAAGAAGGAAGGGAATTAAAACACACTCAAAACCTAACAACAGTCACAGACAAATCCACCAAACGCCTTCTCAAATAATAACCACCAACAACCACCAGTCATGCAGCATAAGCTACCTCTGACAATGAGTGCTAGCCTGGACCCAGATTATATAGGAGAGGTGAGTGGCTAACAAAGCACATCCGGGAGCCTTAACACAGGAAAGCTTCCAGGAGCTCTCAACTGAGCAGATTAACCCCTGCTCTGCCAAAAGAAATTTACACTGTTTAATATGAAGGTGAAGTTCTTCTAATCAGTGCAGGAGTTTAAGAAAACAGATGCTGCGGTCTTCTGGCTCCTCTTTGTCGTGGTAAACCCATGACAGTACCCCCCTTCTACAAGGTATCTTCTGAACCTCAGAACCAGGTTTAACAGGGTGTGCCAAGTGAAAAGACCGGCCACATGGACAACAGATGCTGGTACCCACATCCTCTCTTCAGGACTGTATCCCTTCCGGTGTACCAGATACTGAAGCCACCGACGAACTAAGAAAGAATCAACAATCTTGGCTATTTGAAATTCCAAATTTCCATCCACAATGACTGGAGATGGTGGTAGTGGTGATGGTACAGAGGACACAACATATTTTTTGAGTACAGATCGATGAAACACATTATGGATCCTAAAGGTGAGGGGCAAAGCAAGGCAGAATGCTACAGGATTGATGACGGTCACAATCTTATAAGGACCAATGAACCTAGGACCCAGTTTCTAAGAGGGAACCTTCAACTTAATGTGGTGCCCGCATCAAAGCCGGGACATGTCAGCTGTTTTGAACAGCTGACATGTGCCCGCAATAGGCGCATGCAGAATCGTGATCCTCCCGCGCCTATTAACTATTAAACTCTGACAGCGACATTTAACGCGCGTATCCAGCCTTCGGGCCAGAAATATGCGCACCGCTGACCCCCCCGTCACGTGATCAGGGGTCAGCGGTGCGTTGGCATGACAACCAGAGGTCTCCTTGAGACCTTTATGGCTATTGATGCCGGATTGTTATGAGCACCACCTGGTGGTCGGCGCTCATAGCAATGCAGTAATTCTGCTACATAAAGGCGATCTGATCATCGCCTATATATAGCAGAGCCGATCGTGTTATGGCAGCTTCTAGCCTCTCATGGAGACTATTGAAGCATGGCAAAAGTAAAAAAATTTCGGCCCTTTCAAAATAAAGCCAAATCTACACATATTTGGTATCGGCGCGTTCAGAATCGCCCGATCTATCAATAAAAAAAAAAAAAGATTAACCTGATCGCTAAGCAGCGTAGTGGTAAAAAAAAGTTAAACCGCCAGAATTACTTTTTTTGGGTCACCACAACATTGCATTAAAATGCAATAACGGGCGACCAAAATGGTATCACTAAAAATGTCAGCTCCGCACGCAAAAAAAATAAGCCCTCACCCAATCCGAGATCACGAAAAATGGAGACGCTACGGGTATTGGCCATATTGACTGAAAATTAAAAAAGTTATGGCTCTGGGAAGGAGGGGAGAGAAAAACGAAAACGCAAAACCAAAAAAAGCTCCGCGGGTGAAAGGGATAAGGGCATACAAAGTCAACGTTTGAAAACTGCGAAATACTAAATTTTTGGGTTAAAACTTTTGATATTTTCATTAATAAATGCAAATAATAAGACCAAAATTTACCATTAACATGAAGCACAATATATCACAACAAAAACATTCTTAGAATCACTGGGATGTGTGGAAGCTCCAGAGTTATTACCACATAAAGTGACAGTGGTCAGAATTGTAAAATGAGGCTCCATTAATGTACAAAGTGGCTTGGTCCTTAAGGGGTTAATGTGCCTTCAGTGCTGTTGCAGTTTTTTAAGATGTCCTATAATGCATACTGAGCACAGTGTTACAGTGCCTGGAGCTCCACTGCTCCTGGATGTAGGGCTACCTTTCTAATTAGTCAATCTCATTTGCATACGGTACCGAAATATTAAACTCTTATTTTTAATTGCATGGACACCTTTCTACACTAAGGGCATGGTATGAAGCTTGCTATGAGAGTGAAATGGCGCTGGTTGTACATTAAGGGGGTAAATCCTGATGAAAGGTACCCTTTAAGAACTGTCTATTTGCTACCTACATTAATCTCTGCCAGCTCTGACTTGTGCCAATTTATAAGTGTACTTCGCATTACCCATTATTGTGTTAATGTTATGACATATAAAACCCTTGGCAAAAATTATGGAATCACCGGCCTTGGAGGATGTTCATTGTTGTGAATTCTGTTATCGGGCTCCCTCCTGTGGTTGTGAATGGTACTTCGGCGAGTTCTGTCCGTGGCTGTGAGTGGAGTTGCTGGATCTGAGGTTCCTTCCACAGGTGACCTAGGTTATTCTTAGGCTAGCTTCTCTATTTAACCCCACTCAGATCGTTACTCCATGCCAGCTGTCAATGTTCCTGTACTGGTTCAGTTCACTCTTGGATCTTTCTGGTGACCTGTCTCTTCCTGCAAGAAGCTAAGTTCCCGATTGTTATTTTCTGTTCATGGTTTTCTAGTCCAGCTTGCTTTCATGATTTTGTCTTGCTAGCTGGAAGCTCTGGGATGCAGGGTGGCGCCTCCGCACCGTGAGTCGGTGCGGGGGTCTTTTTGCACACTCTGCGTGGTCTTTTGTAGTTTTTTGTGCTGACCGCAAAGATACCTTTCCTATCCACTGTCTATTTAGTTAGTCTGGCCTCCCTTTGCTAAAACCTGTTTCATTTCTGTGTTTGTGACTTTCATCTTAACTCACAGTTAATATTTGTGGGGGGCTGCCTTTTCCTTTGGGGAAATTTCTCTGAGGCAAGGTAGGCTTTATTTTCTGTTTCTAGGGCTAGCTAGTTCTTAGGCTGTGCCGAGGCGTCTAGGCCATGTCAGGTACGCTCCACGGCTATTTCTAGTGTGTGTGATAGGATTAGGGGTTGCGGTCAGCAGAGTTCCCACTTCCCAGAGCTTGTCCTGTATCGGTTTAACCATCAGGTCTTTCCAGGTGCTCCTAACCACCAGGTCATTAACAGTACAGCTGGCCCAAAGTATTAATGCATCTCAATAGAGGGATAAGAGAAGTTCTGAGACCATTTTTTTTTCTCTGCAGTGTGTTTTGTCTTTCTTTTCCCCTAGATCTCTGGGTGGTTCAGGACACAGGTGTAGATATGGACATTCAAGGTCTGTCCTCTTGTGTGGATAATCTCACTGCAAGGGTACAAAGCATTCAAGATTTTGTAGTTCAGAATCCGATGTTAGAGCCTAGAATTCCAATTCCTGATTTGTTTTCTGGGGATATATCTAGGTTTCTGAATTTAAAAAATAATTGTAAACTGTTTCTTGCTTTGAAACCCCGCTCCTCTGGTGATTCTATTCAACAAGTGAAAATTATTATTTCTTTCTTGCGTGGTGACCCTCAAGACTGGGCATTTTCCCTTGTGCCAGGAGATCCTGCATTGCGTGATGTTGATGCGTTTTTTCCGGCGCTTGGATTGCTTTATGATGAACCATATTCAGTGGATCAGGCAGAGAAAATCTTGCTGGCTTTGTGTCAGGGTCAGGATGAAGCGGAGGTATATTGTCAGAAGTTTAGAAAGTGGTCTGTGCTTACTCAGTGGAATGAGTGTGCCCTGGCGGCAATTTTCAGAAAGGGTCTTTCGGAAACCCTTAAGGATACTATGGTGGGATTTCCCACGCCTGCTGGTCTGAATGAGTCTATGTCCTTGGCCATTCAGATCGATCGGCGTTTGCGTGAGCGCAAAGCTGTGCACCATTTGGCGGTACTCTCTGAGCATGGGCCTGAGCCCATGCAATGCGATAGGACTTTGACCAGAACTGAACGGCAGGAACACAGACATCAGAATGGGATGTGTTTTTACTGTGGTGACTCCACTCATGCTATTTCCAATTGTCCTAAGCGCACTAAGCGGTTCGCTAGGTCTGCCACCATTGGTACTGTACAGTCTAAATTTCTTTTGTCCGTTACTCTGATTTGCTCTTTGTTGTCCTATTCGGTTATGGCATTTGTGGATTCAGGCCCTGCCCTGAATTTGATGGACTTGGAGTTTGCCAGGCGCTGTGGTTTTTTCTTGGAGCCCTTGCAGTATCCTATTCCTTTAAGAGGGATTGATGCTACGCCTTTGGCCAAGAATAAGCCTCAGTACTGGACTCATTTGACCATGTGCATGGCTCCTGCACATCAGGAGGATATTCGCTTTTTGGTGTTGCATAATCTGCATGATGTGGTCGTTTTGGGGTTACCATGGTTACAGGTCCACAACCCAGTATTGGATTGGAAATCAATGTCTGTGTCCAGCTGGTGTTGTCAGGGGGTACATGGTGATGTTCCATTGCTGTCAATTTCGTCTTCCACTCCTTCTGAAGTCCTTGAGTTTTTGTCGGATTACCGGGATGTATTTGATGAGCCCAAATCCGGTGCCCTACCTCCTCATAGGGATTGTGATTGTGCTATTGATTTGATTCCTGGTAGTAAGTTTCCTAAGGGTCGACTGTTCAATTTATCGGTGCCAGAACACGCCGCTATGCGGAGTTATATAAAGGAGTCCTTGGAGAAAGGGCATATTCGCCCGTCGTCATCACCGTTGGGAGCAGGGTTCTTTTTTGTGGCCAAGAAGTATGGTTCTTTGAGACCTTGTATTGATTGCCGCCTTCTTAATAAGATCACGGTCAAATTTCAGTACCCTTTGCCGCTACTGTCTGATTTGTTTGCTCGGATTAAGGGGGCTAGTTGGTTCACCAAGATAGATCTCCGAGGGGCGTATAATCTTGTGCGTATTAAACAGGGCGATGAATGGAAAACAGCATTTAATACGCCCGAGGGCCATTTTGAGTACCTGGTGATGCCATTCGGGCTTTCTAATGCTCCATCTGTGTTTCAGTCCTTTATGCATGACATCTTCCGAAAGTACCTGGATAGATTCATGATTGTATATTTGGATGATATTTTGGTCTTTTCGGATGATTGGGAGTCTCATGTGAAGCAGGTCAGAATGGTGTTCCAGGTCCTTCGTGCGAATTCCTTGTTTGTGAAGGGGTCTAAATGTCTCTTTGGGGTTCAGAAGGTTTCATTTTTGGGTTTCATTTTTTCCCCTTCTACTATCGAGATGGACCCTGTTAAAGTTCAGGCCATTTATGATTGGACTCAGCCTACATCTGTGAAGAGCCTGCAGAAGTTCCTGGGCTTTGCTAATTTTTACCGTCGCTTCATCGCTAATTTTTCTAGTGTTGTTAAACCGTTGACTGATTTGACCAAGAAAGGTGCTGATGTGGTCAATTGGTCCTCTGCGGCCGTTGAGGCTTTTCAGGAGTTGAAGCGTCGTTTTTCTACTGCCCCTGTGTTGTGTCAGCCAGATGTTTCGCTCCCGTTTCAGGTCGAGGTTGATGCTTCTGAGATTGGAGCAGGGGCTGTTTTGTCTCAAAGAAGTTCGGATGGCTGGGTGATGAAACCATGTGCTTTTTTTTCTAGAAAGTTCTCGCCTGCTGAGCGCAATTATGATGTTGGCAATCGAGAGTTGTTGGCTATGAAGTGGGCATTTGAAGAGTGGCGACATTGGCTTGAAGGAGCCAAGCATCGCGTGGTGGTCTTGACGGATCACAAGAATTTGACTTATCTCGAATATGCCAAACGGTTGAATCCTAGACAGGCTCGATGGTCGCTGTTTTTCTCCCGTTTCGATTTTGTGGTTTCGTACCTTCCGGGCTCTAAGAATGTGAAGGCTGATGCCCTTTCAAGGAGTTTTATGCCTGACTCTCCGGATGTTCCTGAGCCGGCTGGTATTCTCAAAGAGAGGGTAATTTTGTCTGCCATCTCCCCTGATTTGCGGCGGGTGCTGCAGAAGTTTCAGGCTGATAGACCTGACCGTTGTCCAGCGGAGAAACTGTTTGTCCCTGATAGATGGACTAGTAGAGTTATCTCTGAGGTTCATTGTTCGGTGTTAGCTGGTCATCCTGGAATCTTTGGTACCAGAGATTTGGTGGCTAGATCCTTTTGGTGGCCTTCCTTGTCACGGGATGTACGTTCTTTTGTGCAGTCCTGTGGGATTTGTGCTCGGGCTAAGCCCTGCTGTTCTCGTGCCAGTGGGTTGATTTTGCCCTTGCCGGTCCCAAAGAGGCCCTGGACGCATATTTCCATGGATTTTATTTCAGATCTCCCTGTCTCTCAAAGGATGTCGGTCATCTGGGTGGTGTGTGATCGCTTCTCTAAGATGGTCCATTTGGTACCCTTGTCTAAATTGCCTTCCTCCTCTGATTTGGTGCCATTGTTTTTCCAGCATGTGGTTCGTTTGCATGGCATTCTGGAGAACATCGTCTCGGACAGAGGTTCCCAGTTTGTGTTCGAGGTTTTGGCGGTCCTTTTGTGCTAAGATGGGCATTGATTTGTCTTTTTCTTCGGCCTTCCATCCTCAGACAAATGGCCAAACCGAACGAACCAATCAGACTTTGGAAACATATCTGAGATGTTTTGTTTCTGCTGATCAGGATGATTTGGTGTCCTTCTTGCCTTTGGCTGAGTTCGCCCTTAATAATCGGGCCAGCTCGGCTACTTTGGTTTCGCCTTTTTTCTGTAATTCTGGTTTCCATCCTCCTTTTTCTTCAGGGCAGGTTGAGCCTTCAGACTGTCCTGGTGTAGATTCTGTGGTGGACAGGTTGCAGCAAATTTGGACTCACGTAGTGGACAATTTGACATTGTCCCAGGAGAAGGCTCAACGTTTCGCTAACCGCCATCGCTGTGTTGGTCCCCGACTTCGTGTTGGGGATTTGGTTTGGTTGTCGTCTCGTTATGTTCCTATGAAGGTTTCCTCTCCTAAATTTAAGCCTCGTTTCATTTGCCCTTATAAGATTTCTGAAGTTCTCAATCCTGTGTCATTTCGTTTGGCCCTTCCAGCTTCTTTTGCCATCCATAATGTGTTCCATAGGTCGTTGTTGCGGAGATATGTGGCGCCTATGGTTCCCTCCGTTGACCCTCCTGCCCCGGTGTTGGTCGAGGGGGAGTTGTAGTTTGTGGTGGAGAAGATTTTGGATTCTCGTGTTTCGAGACGGAAACTCCAGTACCTGGTCAAGTGGAAGGGTTATGGTCAGGAAGATAATTCCTGGGTTGTTGCCTCTGATGTTCATGCTGCCGATCTGGTTCGTGCCTTTCATTTGGCTCGTCCTGATCGGCCTGGGGGTTCTGGTGAGGGTTCGGTGACCCCTCCTAAAGGGGGGGTACTGTTGTGAATTCTGTTATCGGGTTCCCTCCTGTGGTCGTGAATGGTACTTCGGCGAGTTCTGTCCATGGACTCCCTCTGGTGGCTGTGAGTGGAGTTGCTGGATCTGAGGTTCCTTCCACAGGTGACCTAGGTTATTCTTAGGCTGGCTTCTCTATTTAACCCCACTCAGATCGTTACTCCATGCCAGCTGTCAATGTTCCTGTGCTGGTTCAGTTCGCTCTTGGATCTTTCTGGAGACCTGTCTCTTCCTGCAAGAAGCTAAGTTCCCGATTGTTATTTTCTGTTCATGGTTTTCTAGTCCAGCTTGCTTTCATGATTTTGTCTTGCTAGCTGGAAGCTCTGGGATGCAGGGTGGCGCCTCCGCACCGTGAGTCGGTGCGGGGGTCTTTTTGCACACTCTGCGTGGTCTTTTGTAGTTTTTTGTGCTGACCGCAAAGATACCTTTCCTATCCTCTGTCTATTTAGTTAGTCTGGCCTTCCTTTGCTAAAACCTGTTTCATTTCTGTGTTTGTGACTTTCATCTTAACTCACAGTTAATATTTGTGGGGGGCTGCCTTTTCCTTTGGGGAAATTTCTCTGAGGCAAGGTAGGCTTTATTTTCTGTCTCTAGGGATAGCTAGTTCTTAGGCTGTGCCGAGACGTCTAGGCCATGTCAGGTACGCTCCACGGCTATTTCTAGTGTGTGTGATAGGATTAGGGGTTGCGGTCAGCAGAGTTCCCACTTCCCAGAGCTTGTCCTGTATCGGTTTAACCATCAGGTCTTTCCAGGTGCTCCTAACCACCAGGTCATAACAGTTCATTCAGTTGTTTAATTTTGTAGAAAAAAAGCAGATCACAGACATGGCATAAAACTAAAGTAATTTTACATGGCAACTTTCTGGCTTTAAGAAACACTAAAAGAAATCAATAACAAAAAATGTGGTCGTCAGTAATGGTTACTTTTTTTAACCAAGCAGAGGGGAAAAATTATGGAGTCACTCAATTCTGAGGAAAAAATTATGGAATCATGAAAAACAAACAAACAAAAAAACGCTCCAACACCACTAGTAGAGTCCAAAATATCAACATAAACTTGTGCATTTATTGAAGATGTAATGACAGCCGTCTCCCCAGTGCCTTTACCTGACATGCAGCCCCATATCATCAATGACTGTGGAAATTTGCATGTTCTCTTCAGGCGGTCATCTTTATAAATCTCATTGGAACGGCACCAAACAAAAGTTCCAGCATCATCACTTTGCCCAATGCAGATTCGCGATTCCTCACTGAATATGACTTTCATCCAGTCATCCACAGTCCACGATTGTTTTTCCTTAGCCCATTGTAACCTTGTTTTTTTCTGTTTAGGTGTTAATGATGGCTTTCGTTTAGCTTTTCTGTATGTAAATCCCATTTCCTTTAGGCGGTTTCTTACAGTTCGGTCACAGACGTTGACTCCAGTTTCCACCCATTCGTTCCCCATTTGTTTTGTTGTGCATTTCCTGTTTTGGAGACATATTGCTTTAAGTTTCCGGTCTTGACGTTTTGATGTCTTCCTTGGTCTACTGTTGTGAATTCTGCTCCTGGGCTCCCTCCGGTGGTTGTAAGTGGCACTTTTGTGAGTTCTGCTCTTGGGCTCCCTCTTGTGGTTTCAAGTGGTATGGCTGCTCCTTGGAGTTAGTTGTATTCAGCTGCCTCCACTTATCGTCTCCTCTCTCGCTTATTTAAGCCTGGCTGTTCCGTCAGCTAGTGCTACTTGTAAATGGTTCCTGGTTGGATTCGCATCTCTTTGGAGTTCCCTGTTATCCTGACCAGTTCAGCTAAGCTAAGTTTTTGCTTGCTCTTTTCTGTCCATAGATTGTGGACTTATCCATTCTGTGCTTTCTTTGTTTGTCCAGCATTATCAGCTTGAATTTTTTTCTGTCTTGCTGGAAGCTCTGGGAAGCAGAGTGACCCTCCACACCTTTAGTCAGGTGTGGAGATTTTTTGTTTACTCTGCGTGGATTTTTGTAGTGTTTTATACTGACCGCACAGTGTTCCATCCTGTCCTATCTATCAAGCTAGACTGGCCTCCTGTGCTCATCCTGGTTTCATTCTGTGTATGTCTTTTTCCTCTCCACTCACAGTCATTATTTGTGGGGGGCTAATCTATCCTTTGGGGATTTTCTCTGAGGCAAGATAGTTTTCCTGCTTCTGTCTTCAGGGGTAGTTAGCTCTTAGGCTGTGACGAGATGCCTAGGGAGAGTTAGGAGCATTCCACGGCTGCTTCTAGTGTTGTGTTAAGCTTAGGGTCTGCGGTCAGTACAGTTACCACTTCCCTTAGAGCTCGTTCCATGTTGCTCCTAGACCACCGCATCATAACAGTACAAGTGGCCAAAAATGAATTAATTGCATCTCAAAAGAAGGAAAATAAAGTTCTGAACCATTTTTTTTTTCTGTGCTCTAGTTTGTCTTTTTTTTTTCCTCTTGATATCTGGGTGGTTCAGGATATATGCTTTGGCATGGATGTTCAAGGTTTGTTTTCTCGTGTGGATCAACTTGTTGCAAGAGTACAGAGCATCCAGGACTATGTTGTCCAGACTCCGGCTTTAGAGCCTAGAATTCCTACTCCTGATTTGTTTTTTGGGGACAGATCCAAGTTTTTGAACTTTAAAAATAACTGCAGATTGTTTTTTGCTTTGAAACCCCGTTCTTCTGGTGATCCCATTCAACAGGTAAAAATCATCATATCCTTGCTGCGGGGTGACCCTCAAGACTGGGCTTTTTCTCTTGAAGCAGGGGATCCGGCATTATTGAATGTTGATGCATTTTTTCAAGTGCTCGGATTATTGTATGACGAACCTAATTCTGTGGATCATGCAGAAAAAACCCTGTTAGCCCTGTGTCAAGGTCAGGAAGAGGCAGAGTTATACTGCCAGAAATTTAGAAAATGGTCTGTGCTCACTAAATGGAATGAAGAGGCTCTGGCTGCTATTTTCAGAAAGGGTCTTTCTGAAGCCCTTAAAGATGTTATGGTGGGCTTTCCTACGCCTGCCGGTTTGAGCGAATCTATGTCTCTAGCCATTCAGATCGATCGGCGTCTGCGCGAGCGCAAAGCTGTACACCATATGGCAGTATCCTCTGATCAAAGTCCTGAACCTATGCAATGTGATAGGATTTTGACTAGAATAGAACGGCAGGAATTCAGACGTCAGAATAGGCTGTGTTTCTACTGTGGTGATTCTGCTCATGTTATCTCTGATTGCCCTAAGCGTACTATGAGAGTTGCTAGGTCTGTTACCATTAGTACTATACAGCCTAAATTTCTCTTATCTGTAACCCTGATTTGCTCATTGTCGTCCTTTTCTGTCATGGCATTTGTGGATTCAGGCGCTGCCCTGAACTTAATGGACTTAGAATTCGCCAGGCGCTGTGGTTTTTCCTTACAGCCTTTGCAAAGCCCTATTCCTTTGAGGGGTATTGATGCTACATCCCTGGCCAAGAATAAACCTCAGTACTGGACACAGATGACTATGTACATGGCTCCAGCACATCAGGAAGATTGCCGTTTTCTGGTGTTGCATAACCTGCATGATGTTGTTGTACTAGGTTTCCCATGGTTACAGGAACATAATCCGGTGCTGGATTGGAAAACTATGTCGGTGACTAGTTGGGGTTGTCAAGGGGTACATAGTGACGTTCCTTTGATGTCAATTTCCTCTTCCCCCTCTCCTGAGGTTCCTGAGTTTTTGTCAGATTTCCTGGATGTATTTGATGAGCCCAAGTCCAGTTCCCTTCCTCCGCACAGGGACTGTGATTGTGCTATTAACTTGATTCCTGGTTGCAAGTTCCCTAAGGGCCGACTTTTCAATCTGTCTGTACCGGAGCATGCCGCCATGCGGAGTTATGTTAAGGAATCTTTGGAGAAGGGGCATATTAGGCCCTCTTCGTCACCTTTGGGAGCGGGTTTCTTTTTTGTTGCTAAGAAGGATGGCTCCTTGAGACCCTGTATTGATTATCGTCTTCTTAATAAAATCACGGTCAAATTCCAATACCCCTTGCCCTTGCTTACGGATTTGTTTGCTCAGATTAAGGGGGCTAGGTGGTTTACTAAGATTGACCTCCGAGGGGCATATAATCTTGTTCGTATTAAACAGGGTGATGAATGGAAAACTGCATTTAATACGCCCGAAGGCCATTTTGAATATCTTGTGATGCCATTTGGGCTTTCTAATGCTCCATTTGTGTTCCAGTCTTTCATGCATGATATTTTCCGCAATTATCTTGATAAATTCATGGTCGTATATTTGGATGATATTTTGATTTTTTCCGATGATTGGGAGTCTCATGTGAAGCAGGTCAGGATGGTGTTCCAGATCCTTCGTGATAATGCTTTATTTGTGAAGGGGTCTAACTGCCTATTCGGAGTTCAGAAGGTCTCTTTTTTGGGTTTTATTTTTTCTCCCTCGTCTATAGAAATGGATCCTGTTAAGGTCCAAGCTATTCATGACTGGATCAAACCCACATCTGTGAAGGGCCTTCAAAAATTTTTGGGCTTTGCTAATTTCTATCGCCGTTTCATTGCCAACTTTTTCAGTGTGGTTAAGCCCCTTACTGATTTGACGAAGAAAGGCGCTGATGTAACGAATTGGTCCTCAGAGGCTGTTGAGGCCTTTCAGGAGCTTAAACGCCGATTTACTTCTGCCCCTGTGTTGCGTCAGCCGGATGTTTCTCTTCCTTTTCAGGTTGAAGTCGACGCTTCTGAGATTGGGGCAGGGGCTGTTTTGTCTCAGGGGGAATCTGATGGTTCTTTGATGAAACCGTGTGCTTTTTTTTTCCAGAAAGTTTTCGCCTGCCGAACGCAATTATGATGTCGGCAATCGGGAGTTGTTGGCTATGAAGTGGGCGTTTGAGGAGTGGTGACATTGGCTTGAGGGTGCTAAACACCGCGTTGTGGTCCTGACCGATCATAAGAATCTGATTTACCTCGAGTCGGACAAGCGGCTGAATCCTAGACAGGCTCGATGGTCCCTGTTTTTCTCCCGTTTTGATTTTGTGGTCTCGTATCTTCCGGGATCTAAGAATGTTAAGGCTGATGCCCTCGCTAGGAGTTTTTCGCCTGATTCTCCTGGAGTCCTTGAGCCGGTTGGCATTCTTAAGGAGGGGGTGATTCTTTCTGCTATCTCCCCTGATTTGCGGCGGGTGCTTCAGGAATTTCAGGCTGATAGGCCTGACCGCTGTCCAGTGGGGAAGCTGTTCGTTCCTGATAGATGGACAAGTAAGGTTATTTCTGAGGTTCATTGTTCAGTGTTGGCTGGTCATCCTGGGAATTTTGGTACCAGAGATTTGGTTGCTAGGTCCTTTTGGTGGCCTTCCTTGTCGCGCAATGTGCGTGCTTTTGTGCAGTCCTGTGGGACTTGCGCCCGGGCCAAGCCTTGCTGTTCCCGCGCTAGTGGGTTGCTTTTGCCTTTGCCGGTCCCTGAGAGGCCCTGGACGCATATTTCCATGGATTTTATTTTGGATCTTCCTGTTACCCAGAAGATGTCTGTTATCTGGGTTGTTTGCGACCGGTTCTCTAAAATGGTCCATCTGGTACCTTTGCCTTCCTCCTTGGATCTGGTTCCATTATTTTTTCAGCATGTGGTTCGTTTGCATGGCATTCCAGAGAATATTGTCTCTGACAGAGGTTCTCAGTTTGTCTCTAGATTTTGGCGGGCCTTTTGTGCTAGGATGGGCATTGATTTGTCTTTTTCTTCGGCGTTTCATCCTCAGACTAATGGCCAAACTGAGCGAACTAATCAGACCTTGGAGACCTATTTGAGAAGCTTTGTGTCTGCTGATCAGGATGATTGGGTGGCTTTCTTGCCGTTGGCCGAGTTTGCCCTTAATAATCGGGCTAGTTCGGCTACTTTGGTTTCACCTTTCTTTTGTAATTTTGGTTTTCATCCTCGTTTTTCTTCTGGGCAGGTTGAGCCTTCTGATTGTCCTGGTGTTGATTCTGTAGTGGACAGGCTGCAGCAGATTTGGACTCATGTGGTGGACAATTTGATGTTGTCTCAGGAAAGGGCTCAACGTTTTGCTAACCGCCGTCAGTGTGTTGGTCCCCGGCTTCGTGTGGGGGATCTGGTTTGGTTTTCTTCTCGTCATGTTCCTATGAAGGTTTCCTCCCCTAAGTTTAAGCCTCGGTTTATTGGTCCTTATAAAATTTTTGAAATTATTAATCCGGTGTCTTTTCATTTGGCTCTTCCAGCCTCTTTTGCCATTCATAATGTTTTCCATAGATCTTTGTTACGGAGATATGTGGTGTCCGATATGTGGTGTCCGTTGTTCCCTCGGTTGACCCTCCTGCCCCGGTGTTGGTTGATGGGGAGTTGGAATATGAGGTTGAGAAGAGTTTGGATTCTCGTTTTTCGAGGCGGAGGCTTCAGTATCTTGTCAAGTGGAAGGGGTATGGCCAGGAGGATAATTCTTGGGTTGTTGCCTCCGATGTCCATGCCACCGATTTGGTTCGTGCTTTTCATTTGGCTCGTCCTGATCGGCCTGGGGGCTCTGGTGAGGGTTCGGTGACCCCTCCTCAAGGGGGGGTACTGTTGTGAATTCTGCTCCTGGGCTCCCTCCGGTGGTTGTAAGTGGCACTTTTGTGAGTTCTGCTCTTGGGCTCCCTCTTGTGGTTTCAAGTGGTATGGCTGCTCCTTGGAGTTAGCTGTATTCAGCTGCCTCCACTTATCGTCTCCTCTCTCGCCTATTTAAGCCTGGCTGTTCCTTCAGCTAGTGCCACTTGTAAATGGTTCCTGGTTGGATTCACATCTCTTTGGAGTTCCCTGTTATCCTGACCAGTTCAGCAAAGCTAAGTTTTTGCTTACTTTTTCTGTCCATAGTTTGTGGACTTATCCATTCTGTGCTTTCTTTGTTTGTCCAGCATTATCAGTTTGATTTTTTTTCTGTCTTGCTGGAAGCTCTGGGAAGCAGAGTGACCCTCCACACCTTTAGTCAGGTGTGGAGATTTTTTGTTTGCTCTGCGTGGATTTTTGTAGTGTTTTATACTGACCGCACAGTGTTCCATCCTGTCCTATCTATCAAGCTAGACTGGCCTCCTGTGCTCATCCTGGTTTCATTCTGTGTATGTCTTTTTCTTCTCCACTCACAGTCATTATTTGTGGGGGGCTAATCTATCCTTTGGGGATTTTCTCTGAGGCAAGATAGTTTTCCTGCTTCTGTCTTCAGGGGTAGTTAGCTCTTAGGCTGTGATGAGATGCCTAGGGAGAGTTAGGAGCATTCCACGGCTGCTTCTAGTGCTGTGTTGAGCTTAGGGTCTGCGGTCAGTACAGTTACCACTTCCCTCAGAGCTCGTTCCATGTTGCTCCTAGACCACCGCATCATAACAGTCTACCAGTATGTTTGCCTTTAACAACCTTCCCATGTTTTTTGTATTTGTTCCAGATTTTAGACGCAGCAGACTGTGAACAACCAACATCTTTTGCAACATTGCGTGATGATTTACCCTCTTTTAAGAGTTTGATAATCCTCTCCTTTGTTTCAATTGACATCTCTCGTGCTGGAGCCATGATTCATGTCAGTCCAACAGCTCTCCAAGGTGTGATCACTCCTTTTTAGATGCAAACTAACGAGCAGATCTAATTTGATGCAGGTGTTAGTTTTGGGAATGAAAATTTACAGGGTGATTCCATAATTTTTTCCTCAGAATTGAGTGACTTCATAATTTTTCCCCTATGCTTGGTTAAAAAAAGGAACCATTACTGACTACCACATTTTTTGTTCTTGATTTCTTTTAGTGTTTCTTAAAGCCAGAAAGTTGCAATTTAAAATGACTTTAGTTTTGTGCCATGCCTGTGATCTGCTTTACTTTTACAAAATTAAACAACTGAATGAACATCCTCCAAGGCTGGTGATTACATAATTTTTGCTAGAGGTTGTAGTTGTCATCCTTATTCCTGTTCCTTTCACTGACGAGGGTCTGCATTGTGAGCTCCATAAAATAAATGTAGAAATCCCTTTTGTGTTGTAGAAAAAAAATCACATCCAATCTATCTTTCATTCTTATAGGAAATACTTTTGAGAATAATCATTTGTCACTAAACTGTAAAGAAGATATCGGGAAGCACTCTAATGGAGAAAACCTCATTACCCTTCATGGACCTCCTGGACTTCACAGCACTTCACTTTCTTATCCTCCTAATCATGAGGAACCCTCTCCTGAGCAATCTCACATTGTTACCACAATTCCAGGTGACAAAGTGGATACAAGATTTCAGTGTGACACGCAACTCACAAAAAGCTTAGATTTTCTAACACAAAGAAAGCGCAAAGGAAAAAAAACATACTCCTGTCCTGAATGTGGGAAATGCTTTACATATAAATCAAGACTTGTTTTACATGAGAGGATTCACACAGGAGAAAAGCCATTTTCATGTTCACAATGTGGGAAGGCCTTCACAGATAAAGGGAGTCTTATTAGGCATCAGAGAATTCACACAGGGGGCAAGCCATATTTATGTACAGAATGTGGGAAATGCTTTACATATAAATTGAGTCTTATTACGCATCAGAAAATTCACAAAGGAGAGAAGTCATATTCGTGTTCAGAATGTGGAAAATTCTTTACAGATAAAGGGAATCTTCTTATACATCAAAGAATTCACACAGGAGAAAAACCATTTTCATGCTCACTATGTGGGAAGTCCTTCACAGATAAAGGACATCTTAATAGACATCAGAACATTCATACTGGAAAGAAGCCACATTCATGTTCAGAATGTGGGAAATGTTTTAGAGATAATTCAATGCTTGTTAGACATCAAAGAACTCACACAGGAGAAAAGCCGTATTCATGTTCATTCTGTGAGAAATGCTTTACAGGTAAATCAAGTCTTGTGCAACATGAGAAAAGTCATAGAGAAGAGAAGCCATATTCATGTTCAGAATGTGGGAAATCTTTTATATATAAAACATATCTTAATACACACCAAAAAATTCACACAGGAGAGAAGCCATATTCATGTTCAGAATGTGGGAAATCATTTACGTATAAATCAAACCTTACTACACATGGGAGAATTCATACAGGAGAAAAGCCATTTTCATGTTCAGAATGTGGGAAATGTTTTGGGAGTAAATCAGAGCTTGTTAAACATCGAAGAATTCACACAGGAGAAAAACCTTTTTCATGTTTGCAATGTGGAAGATGCTTTATAGAGAAATCACAACTTGTTAAACATCAGAGAACTCACACAGGAGAAAAGCCGTATTCATGTTCACTATGTGAGAAATGCTTTACAGATAAATCAAGTCTTGTGAAACACGAGAGAAGTCACACAGAAGAAAAGCCGTTTCCATGTTCAGAATGTGGGAAACCTTTTTTATATAAATCACTTCTTGCTGTACATGAAAGAGTTCACACAGGAGCAAAGCCTTATTCATGTTCAGAATGTGGGAAATGTTTTATATATAACTCAAATCTTGCTACACATAGGAGAAGTCATACAGGAGAAAAGCCATTTTCATGTTTAGAATGTGGGAAATGTTTTTTATATAAATCACATCTTGCTACACATGAGAGAATTCACACAGGAGAGAAGCCATTTTCATGTTCAGAATGTGGGAACTGTTCTAGAAGTAAATTACAGCTTGTTAAACATCAAAGAATTCACACAGGTGAAAAACCTTCATGTTAACAATTTGGAAGGTGCTTTGCAAATGAATCACAACTTGTTAAAGAGAAGCCGTAGCCATGTTCACTATGTGGGAAATCTTTTATACATAAATCATATCATGTAAAATATGACAGAAGACATGCAGGAAAGAAACTAATTATGTTCAATATTCTATACATTTTAATAAACATTGCTCAGCATAAATGAGTACACCCCCTTTCATCAGTGAAATATTACTTAAGATCTTAACTGAAGAACAATTTGTAGAATTTTGCCAACCCTGAGTTTCATAGAACATTTTTTGTAATCAAAACATGAAAGTAAGGTTAATAAGTTTCATTACAAAATCTTCAGGCTTACTCTAATTAGTTGATGCAAAACTTAATACACCCCACATCAAAAGCTACTACATCTAGCATTTTGTATGGCCTCCATGATTTAGTCTTCAAGGCATGGAATAAACAAGTTGGTGACATAAAACACTGACTATCTGTTTTGTCTTTTTCAAGAAAGAGCTCTCTTAGAGCCTGGATGCTGGATGGAAGGAGATGACAACTTGTCTCTTCAGATTTCCCTATCTGTGTTTGGTTGGGTTCAGATCAGAAGACACTGAATCACTTTTACCCTGTTCTTTAAAAATGCAACAGTGGTCTTAGATATGGGTATTGTATCATTGTCATGTTGGAAAGTGCAGGTCTACCAAGAGCATGGAGTGATGGCAGCATCTACTCTTTCACTATAGAGCAGAACATAGTAACATAGTTAGTAAGGCCGAAAAAAGACATTTGTCCATCCAGTTCAGCCTATATTCCATCATAATAAATCCCCAGATCTACGTCCTTCTACAGAACCTAATTGTATGATACAATATTGTTCTGCTCCAGGAAGACATCCAGGCCTCTCTTGAACCCCTCGACTGAGTTCGCCATCACCACCTCCTCAGGCAAGCAATTCCAGATTCTCACTGCCCTAACAGTAAAGAATCCTCTTCTATGTTGGTGGAAAAACCTTCTCTCCTCCAGACGCAAAGAATGCCCCCTTGTGCCCGTCACCTTCCTTGGTATAAACAGATCCTCAGCGAGATATTTGTATTGTCCCCTTATATACTTATACATGGTTATTAGATCGCCTCTCAGTCGTCTTTTTTCTAGACTAAATAATCCTAATTTCGCTAATCTATCTGGGTATTGTAGTTCTCCCATCCCCTTTATTAATTTTGTTGCCCTCCTTTGTACTCTCTCTAGTTCCATTATATCCTTCCTGAGCACCGGTGCCCAAAACTGGACACAGTACTCCATGTGCGGTCTAACTAGGGATTTGTACAGAGGCAGTATAATGCTCTCATCATGTGTATCCAGACCTCTCTTAATGCACCCCATGATCCTGTTTGCCTTGGCAGCTGCTGCCTGGCACTGGCTGCTCCAGGTAAGTTTATCATTAACTAGGATCCCCAAGTCCTTCTCCCTGTCAGATTTACCCAGTGGTTTCCCATTCAGTGTGTAATGGTGATATTGATTCCTTCTTCCCATGTGTATAACCTTACATTTATCATTGTTAAACCTCATCTGCCACCTTTCAGCCCAAGTTTCCAACTTATCCAGATCCATCTGTAGCAGAATACTATCTTCTCTTGTATTAACTGCTTTACATAGTTTTGTATCATCTGCAAATATCGAAATTTTACTGTGTAAACCTTCTACCAGATCATTAATGAATATGTTGAAGAGAACAGGTCCCAATACTGACCCCTGCGGTACCCCACTGGTCACAGCGACCCAGTTAGAGACTATACCATTTATAACCACCCTCTGCTTTCTATCACTAAGCCAGTTACTAACCCATTTACACACATTTTCCCCCAGACCAAGCATTCTCATTTTGTGTACCAACCTCTTGTGCGGCACGGTATCAAACGCTTTGGAAAAATCGAGATATACCACGTCCAATGACTCACCGTGGTCCAGCCTATAGCTTACCTCTTCATAAAAACTGATTAGATTGGATTAGAACATCTCAATTCACAATGCCATCGATGAAATGTAGTTCTTCGACACTAGCCACTCTCATGCAGCCCCACATGAGGACATGGCCACCACCAGGTTTCACTGTAGGCACCATACATTTATTATTGTATTCCTCACCTTTGCAATGCCAGTTTTGAAGCAATCAGTTTAAAAAATAGAATACTAAAAAAGAAAGTAAAAAGCACTGGCGCTCCTGATAGTCCCTAGTGGGGAAACAAAATTGCTGAATGTAGCGTGCTGCTGGTGATTGTGACAGGTTCTGTGTAGACCTGTAAAGTATATAAACTGAAAAAGAGTGGTATTCACCTGCGCTGTCTACAAAAACGAACAATAAAATGAAAAATAGATGAATAAATTAATAAGAGAGCACTTATTTAATGAGTAATCATTGGTTATGCAGTGGATGTTGCAATGGGTCCTTAAAGTACTACCAGAATCTTAGGGGAATGAGGAGAGGAAAAAAAAAAAAAGGGGGTAAATGTTTGTATTGGTGAATATAGTGAGACTAAATAGATTTATAATATATACTCACTCAGATATTAAATGGAAATGTGCAATGAAGAGACGTGATCCCTGTGTATCTGCAATTGATGCGGGTATTGTGATGACCACGGTTGCTTAATCTTCAGAGGTTTATAGTAGATGCCCCTGCTTAGATAAATGTACAACCTTTATAGGTAATGGTGGTTTTAAATAAATGTGGTCTAGTTTTCCCAGTACACAATAAACTTACTGCTGGTGGGAGTAGCGCAGGATTCCGTTAGGTTAAGGTAGTAAGATGACCATCAGGTGCTGGCTGACAAGGATTACTGTGATTAGAATGGATTGATTGCCCATATGTTGAGATGAGGAGAAATGCTCCCCTAGTATGTTGGAGCACTAATATGCCACAATTGCTATGTGCACATAAAATATGCTGTACTCACTGTGGTGCTGAGTGCGGAGGGAAGCGGTTCCGGAAAGTCTGAGCCACCGCTAGGTGTACCACTATGACAGAGCGGTGGGTTAAGGAGAGAGTGGCGGCAGAAGCCGTGCGACCGCGAAACCTTGCGTGCCCCGGCCGGATGCAGCGCTGAGGTAGCGGTCGGAGAGGGTGGGCAGAGCTGCTGGTGACGTCACCACGCTACGGGGCTAAAGAGGACAGGTGTGCTAGTATAGCTAGTCAGCAAACCAATGCATTTCAAGGGCTCAGGCCCTCTTCATCAGGGTTAATGCTGACCGCATGTCTTCCTGCTTCTTTTATAGCAAAATGCCCTCCCCTCCTATGTGTAATTGCTGCCAGTGCTGATTTCAATTAGTGGATCGTATCTTTAATTGGATGATTGTTTGTGCACCAATGCAGAAAGTTTTTTTTTTCCCCTTTTAAATACTTTCCCAGTTCTTAATTCACCTGTTTATACACTTTAATTCCCAACCAACAGACAATTCAATTGAGTTGCACAGCTCAATACCTAATTACAGATCAACAACTTTCTGCATTGGTGCACAAACAATCATCCAATTAAAGATACGATTCACTAATTGAAATCAGCACTGGCAGCAATTACACATAGGAGGGGAGGGCATTTTGCTATAAAAGAAGCAGGAAGACATGCGGTCAGCATTAACCCTGATGAAGAGGGCCTGAGCCCTTGAAATGCATTGGTTTGCTGACTAGCTATACTAGCACACCTGTCCTCTTTAGCCCCGTAGCGTGGTGACGTCACCAGCAGCTCTGCCCACCCTCTCCGACCG
Organism: Ranitomeya imitator; assembly: GCF_032444005.1. NCBI lineage: Eukaryota > Metazoa > Chordata > Amphibia > Anura > Dendrobatidae > Ranitomeya > Ranitomeya imitator. Next base: position 17,453,444 of record NC_091282.1, read on the forward strand.
CTACCTCAGCCCTGCATCCGGCCGGGGCACGCAAGGTTTCGCGGTCGCACGGCTTCTGCCGCCACTCTCTCCTTAACCCACCGCTCTGTCATAGTGGTACACCTAGCGGTGGCTCAGACTTTCCGGAACCGCTTCCCTCCGCACTCAGCACCACAGTGAGTACAGCATATTTTATGTGCACATAGCAATTGTGGCATATTAGTGCTCCAACATACTAGGGGAGCATTTCTCCTCATCTCAACATATGGGCAATCAATCCATTCTAATCACAGTAATCCTTGTCAGCCAGCACCTGACGGTCATCTTACTACCTTAACCTAACGGAATCCTGCGCTACTCCCACCAGCAGTAAGTTTATTGTGTACTGGGAAAACTAGACCACATTTATTTAAAACCACCATTACCTATAAAGGTTGTACATTTATCTAAGCAGGGGCATCTACTATAAACCTCTGAAGATTAAGCAACCGTGGTCATCACAATACCCGCATCAATTGCAGATACACAGGGATCACGTCTCTTCATTGCACATTTCCATTTAATATCTGAGTGAGTATATATTATAAATCTATTTAGTCTCACTATATTCACCAATACAAACATTTACCCCCTTTTTTTTTTTTTTTCTCTCCTCATTCCCCTAAGATTCTGGTAGTACTTTAAGGACCCATTGCAACATCCACTGCATAACCAATGATTACTCATTAAGTAAGTGCTCTCTTATTCATTTATTCATCTATTTTTCATTTTATTGTTCGTTTTTGCAGACAGCGCAGGTGAATACCACTCTTTTTCAGTTTAAAAAATATATATTTTGGTCTCATCACTTCAGAATATAGAGTTCCAGGAGTCTTCATATACACTGCTCATAAAAATAAAGGGAACACTTAAACAATAGAATAGAACTCCAAGTAAATCAAACTTCTGTGAAATCAAACTGTCCACTTAGGAAGCAACACTGATTGACAATCAATTTCACATGCTGTTTTGCAAACGGAATAGACAACAGCTGGAAATTATTGGCAATTATCAAGACACCCTCAATAATGGAGTGGTTCTGCAGGTGGGGACCACAGACCACATCTCAGCACCAATGCTTTCTGGCTGTTTTGGTCACTTTTGAATGTTGGTTGTGCTTTCACACTCATGGTAGCATGAGACGGACTCTACAACCCACACAAGGGGCTCAGGTAGTGCATCTCATCCAGCATCATTGCTGCAGCAACAGAATTCGACACATCCATGTTAAAAACACTTCCCCGCCATTTTAAGGAGTACCATAACTGTGACGGTGCCCTCCTTAAATTCCGCGGCATTGACAAAATTGATGCTTGTATCCGCGGTGGTGGGGTCTCTAAGCGATTGGCTCAGTTGGAGTCCAGATGGATTTGGACACTCAATACGGTCCATCCATCTGGACTCAATGAAAATGTCAGCTTCGCTCCGTTTTTGTGATCATTTACCTGCCTATATCGTGACTGTCGGATTTGGCCTATTAGGATATTGTAACTGTTACCCTGCGTTTTATATTTTAACATGTTTTTAATTTTCTTATTATAGTTTCGTTTATATGTTTATCTCCGCATCAGTATGTGACTGGCGATCGAGTGTCAATGTGCTGAAATAAGTGATGGAGAAGATAATAATAATGATTTTTTAAAATATAATGCAGACAGAATGGTGGCATCTCTACCTTAATTGAGTTCCATGTTCTCAGCATATAATGTGATACTTCTGATACAGTTTGTATTGCTGTTTTTGTGACTTCTTTATATGTGCATGTTTGTATTAATACTAATTGTTGGTGTTACTGTTTCACTTTTTTTAGTACTTTGGTTTCTCTTTTAGGGTGGTATTCTTGATGTTTACATGTGTGTATTATGCTGCTGTAATTGGATGAAGCTGCGTGTTCCCTGCCTGCACGCACGTGTTCTTCTTTTCTCTGCGCCCCTGGGCGGCTTTCGGCGTCTCATCGTGGCGGGCGGTGTCCTTCAGGACACGTGATGCCGACCGGCGTCACTGTTGCCTTGGGAACGCGCGCGTCACTTCCGGTCAGGCCCACAGCTTCCGGTTTCGTGGCGACGCTCTGTTAGTCCGCACTGTTGTGGTAAAGGTGTAAAAGATGGGATATCTTGTGGCAATGCAGGCCCCCTTGGAAGGAAGGTCCGAAATGCGCGTCGGGGCGGACGCGCTGGGTCATTGGTGTGATCGTGCCCTGGATCGCCCTCGTTTATGGTTAATTATGGATCTATATTGACTATAAGGCGGTCACTCTATACTATAGATGGTGCTGTATGTACTTACTGTGGCACTTATGTAGGGCACAATAGGGGTCTAATTATAATTTAACCCTTTTGGTACTGTACCTATATGGCAGAATACTTTTGGCCTATTAGTGAGGTCATTTTATTTTCCTCATTTTCATACCAATGTCCTTGGCGCCTCCATACTTTTGCAATGTTCCATATTGTATGTTAAATCTTACACATTTCTCCCTTGCACTTTAATATTTGCCTAATTTGGCTATTTTAAAAAGAATAAAATGTGCTATTTTCTACATACTATGGACCCTCTTGTCATTTTGTTGTGTAGATTCTTGTATGTTAGGATAATGATAGGGCGTAATTAGTCCTTCCTGCACACACAGGGACCTGATGTCTATCAGGATCTGCTGTGATAACATGTGGCTTTGTTCTTTTAAGGGTACCGTCACACAGTGGCATTTTGATCGCTACGACGGCACGATTCGTGACGTTCCAGCGATATAGTTACGATCTCGCAGTGTCTGACACGCTCCTGCGATCAGGGACCCCGCTGAGAATCGTACGTCGTAGCAGATCGTTTGAAACTTTCTTTCGTCGTCTAATGTCCCGCTGTGGCGGCATGATCGCATGGTGTAACAAAGGTGTGCACGATATTGTATACGATGTGCGCATAGTAACCAACGGCTTCTACATCGCACATACGTCATGAAATTATCGCTCCAGCATCGTACATTGCAAAGTGTGACAGCAGTCTACGACGCTGGAGCGATATTGTTACGATGCTGGAGCGTCACGGATCGTGCCGTCGTAGCGATCAAAATGCCACTGTGTGACGGTACCCTTAGAGTTTTGTATCTAATTTTTGCTGTGTTTTGCACAGGAATACATATGGACATGGACTTCAAAGCTAAGGAGAAAACTTGGCTTTCACAAATTAATAAAGTGTTGGCGGGAGATGGGCCAAGCTCTCAGATGGTCATTGATTGCAGATGGGATGATCAAGCATCAGACTTACAGAATATGGTGATAAAAAGAACTAAATTGTGGTGGAACCGCACATTTTTGGAGAAATATCTCTCCAAAAAAATTATACCTAGGGGCCTGCGGGTCCGTGTGGTGCCCACTTTTCCAGTGGATGATGGGGACTTTGTGGCCAGGTGGGAGGAAGCGTGTAGCGGCTGCTCTAATACGCTGATGCGCCTCTTGAGAGATTTAAATAACACCAAAATCAAACAACTTGATGCGATGCGTCCATTAAGGTGGCGGAGGAGGAACTCAAAGTTGGTGGTACCTCTGAAAAATTATCTAATTTCAGTAATCAGATGGAGAAAACGTTGGAAGGTGTTGTTAAAAAGATAAATGAAACCCAACTAAAGAAATTAAACAGATTTACGGGACTATGAAAATAATCGTGTATACTTATGGAGAAAGGTCACGCCACATGGACAACAGATTAGACGTACACCATCACAATCCTCGGTCTCGTCAGTAAGTGACCATTCTGAGATGTCTGGTCCATCTATGACTACTAGGTCAGGAATATCCTTGAGGAGACAAAAGGACCATAACTTTCATCCATACAGACGACATGAATACCGTTCTGTTGTGAATTCTGCTCTTGGGCTTCCTCCGGTGGTTGTAAGTGGCACTTTTGTGAGTTCTGCTCTTGGGCTCCCTCCGGTGGTTTTAAGTGGAATGGCTGCTCCTTGGATTTAGCAGTCTGCAGCTGCTTCCACTGATTGTCTTTCTGCTCGGCTATTTATGCCTGGCTCTTCCCTTCAGCCAGTGCCACTTGTCAATGGTTCCTGGTTGGATTCACATCTCTCTTGGATTTCCCTGATATCCTGACCAGTTCAGCAAAGATAAGTCCTTTCTTTGCTTTTTTCTGTCCACATGTTGTGGACTTATTCGTTCTGTGCATTCTATGTTTTTGTCCAGCTTGTCAGTATGGATTAATTCAGTTAAGCTGGAAGCTCTGGGAAGCAGATTTACCCTCCACACCTTTAGTCAGGTGTGGAGATTTTTGTAAACTCTGTGTGGATTTTTGTAGTTTTTAATACTGACCGCACAGTATTCCGTCCTGTCCTATCAATCTAGCTAGACTGGCCTCCTGTGCTACATCCTGGTTTCATTCTACGTATGTCTTTTCCCTCTCCACTCTGTTGTGAATTATGTGGCTGAATTCACTCCTGTGGTCACAAGTGGTATTGCAGCCTCTGGGCTTCCTCCCTCAGGTGTTTTGGTGAGCTCGTTGGCTGCCTTGCTATTTAACTCCACCTGAGTCTGTCTTCCTTGCTCCTTGTCAATGTTCCAGTGTTGGATCTGAGCTACTGCATCTTTCCTGTGGCCTGCTGCTCTGCTAGATAAGTGTTACTTTGTTTTTGTTTCCGTTTTTTCTGTCCAGCTGTGCTATTCTCTTTTGCTGGAAGCTCTGAGACGCAAAGGGTGCACCGCCGTGCCGTTAGTTCGGCACGGTGGGTCTTTTTGCCTCCCTTTGCGTGGTTTTGCTTTAGGGTTTTTTGTAGACTGCATAGTTCTCTTTGCTATCCTCGCTCTGTCTAGAATATCGGGCCTCACTTTGCTGAATCTATTTCATTCCTACGTTTTGTCTTTTCATCTTGCTAACAGTCATTATATGTGGGGGGCTGCCTATTCCTTTGGGGTATTTCTCTGAGGCAAGTCAGGCTTGTATTTCTATCTTCAGGCTAGTCAGCTCCTCAGGCAGTGCCGAGTTGCATAGGTAGTGTTAGGCGCAATCCACTGCTGCTTTTAGTTGTGTGAGGATAGGTTCAGGTATTGCAGTCTGCAGAGATTCCACGTCTCAGAGCTTGTTCTATTGTTTTTGGGTTATTGCCATATCACTGTATGTGCGCTGATTACTGCACACTGTGTTGCCTGATAGCACAGCATAACAGTACAAGGAGCCTTACCAATGATTCTCAATAGAGGGAAAAAAGAAGTCCTGACATCATTTTTTTTTTTTCCTCAGCTCTGTCTTCAGTTTTTTTTTTTTTTCCCCTAGACATTAGAGTGCTTCAGGACACAGCTGTGGACATGGATATTCAGGCTCTGTGCTCCTCAATGGATAATCTCGTTATAAATGTACAAAAGATTCAAGATACAATTGATCAGAAATCTATGCTAGAACCAAGAATTCCTATTCCTGATTTGTTTTTTTGGTGACAGAACTAAGTTCCTGAGCTTCAGAAATAATTGTAAGCTATTTCTGGCCTTGAAACCTCATTCTTCTGGTAATCCTATTCAACAGGTTTTGATTATTATTTCTTTTTTGCGCGGCGACCCACAGGACTGGGCGTTTTCTCTTGCGCCAGGAGACCCTGCATTGAGTAATGTTGATGCGTTTTTCCAGGCGCTTGGATTGCTTTACGATGAGCCTAATTCAGTGGATCAGGCTGAGAAAAATTTGCTGGCTTTATGCCAGGGTCAGGATGATGTAGAAGTATATTGTCAGAAATTTAGGAAGTGGTCAGTACTCACTCTGTGGAATGAATCTGCACTGGCGGCTTGGTTCAGAAAGGGTCTCTCTGAAGCTCTTAAGGATGTCATGGTGGGATTTCCTATGCCTGCTGGTTTGAATGAGTCTATGTCCTTGGCCATTCAGATCGGTCGTCGCTTGCGCGAGCGTAAATCTGTGCACCATCTGGCGGTATTGTCTGAGAGTAAACCTGAGCCTATGCAGTGCGACAGGACTATGACTAAAGTTGAACGGCAAGAACACAGACGTCTGAACAGGCTGTGTTTCTACTGTGGTGATTCCACTCATGCTATTTCTAATTGTCCTAAGCGCACTAGGCGGTTCGATAGCTCTGCCGTCATTGGTACTGTACAGTCCAAATTCCTTCTGTCCATTACCTTGATATGCTCTTTGTCATCGTATTCTGTCATGGCGTTTGTGGATTCAGGCGCTGCCCTGAATCTGATGGATTTGGATTATGCTAAACGTTGTGGATTTTTCTTGGAGCCTTTGCGGTGTCCTATTCCGTTGAGAGGAATTGATGCTACACCTTTGGCCAAGAATAAGCCTCAGTACTGGGCCCAGCTGACCATGTGCATGGCTCCTGCACATCAGGAAGTTATTCGCTTTCTGGTACTGCATAATCTGCATGATGTGGTCGTGTTGGGGTTGCCATGGCTACAAACCCATAATCCAGTATTAGATTGGAACTCTATGTCGGTAACCAGCTGGGGTTGTCAGGGAGTACATGGTGATGTTCCATTTTTGTCTATTTCGTCATCCATTCCTCCTGACATCCCAGAGTTCTTGTCTGACTTTCAGGATGTATTTGAAGAGCCCAAGTCTGATGCCCTACCTCCGCATAGGAATTGTGATTGTGCTATCAATTTGATTCCTGGTAGTAAATTCCCTAAGGGTCGTTTATTTAATTTGTCCATACCTGAACACACCGCTATGCGCAGTTATGTGAAGGAGTCCCTGGAGAAGGGACATATTCGCCCATCGTCATCACCACTGGGAGCAGGGTTCTTTTTTGTAGCCAAAAAGGATGGTTCGCTAAGACCGTGTATTGATTACCGCCTTCTTAATAAGATCACTGTTAAATTTCAGTATCCCTTGCCATTGATATCTGACTTGTTTGCTCGGATTAAGGGGGCTAGTTGGTTTACTAAGATTGATCTTCGTGGTGCGTATAATCTGGTGAGAATCAGGCAGGGAGATGAATGGAAAACGGCATTTAATACGCCCGAGGGTCATTTTGAGTATCTGGTGATGCCGTTCGGACTTGCCAATGCTCCATCTGTTTTTCAGTCTTTTATGCATGACATTTTCCGTGAGTATCTGGATAAATTCCTGATTGTTTACTTGGATGACATTTTGATCTTCTCTGATGATTGGGAGTCTCATGTGAAGCAAGTCAGAATGGTTTTCCAGGTACTGCGTGCTAATTCCTTGTTCGTGAAGGGATCAAAGTGTCTCTTCGGTGTGCTGAAAGTTTAATTTTTGGGGTTCATCTTTTCCCCTTCTACTATCGAGATGGATCCGGTTAAGGTCCAGGCCATCCAGGATTAGACTCAGCCGACATCTCTGAAAAGTCTGCAGAAATTCCTGGGCTTTGCTAATTTTTATCGTCGCTTCATCTGTAATTTTTCTAGCATTGCCAGACCATTGACCGATTTGACCAAGAAGGGTGCTGATTTGGTTAATTGGTCTTCTGCTGCTGTGGAAGCTTTTCAGGAGTTGAAGCGTCGTTTTTGCTGTGCCCCTGTGTTGTGTCAACCAGATGTTTCTCTTCCGTTCCAGGTCGAGGTTGATGCTTCTGAGATTGGAGCAGGGGCGGTTTTGTCACAGAGAGGTTCTGGTTGCTCAGTGTTGAAACCATGTGCTTTCTTTTCCAGGAAATTTTCTGCTGCTGAGCGTAATTATGATGTGGGCAACCGAGAGTTGCTGGCCATGAAGTGGGCATTCGAGGAGTGGCGTCATTGGCTTGAGGGAGCTAAGCATCGCGTGGTGGTATTGACTGATCATAAGAATCTTACTTATCTCGAGTCTGCCAAGCGCTTGAATCCTAGACAGGCCCGTTGGTCGTTATTTTTTGCTCGTTTTGATTTTGTGATTTCGTACCTTCCGGGCTCTAAAAATGTGAAGGCGGATGCTCTGTCTAGGAGTTTTGTGCCCGACTCTCCGGGGTTATCTGAGCCGGCGAGTATCCTCAAGGAAGGAGTCATTGTGTCTGCCATCTCTCCTGATTTGCGGAGAGTGTTGCAGAAATTTCAGGCTAATAAACCTGATCGTTGTCCGGCCGAGAAACTGTTCGTCCCTGATAGGTGGACTAGTAAAGTTATCTCTGAACTTCATTGTTCGGTGCTGGCTGGTCATCCAGGAATCTTTGGTACCAGAGAGTTAGTGGCTAGATCCTTCTGGTGGCCATCTCTGTCACGGGATGTGCGTGCTTTTGTGCAGTCCTGTGGGATTTGTGCTAGGGCTAAGCCCTGCTGTTCACGTGCCAGTGGGTTGCTTTTGCCCTTGCCGGTCCCGAAGAGGCCTTGGACACATATTTCGATGGATTTCATTTCTGACCTTCCCGTTTCTCAAAAGATGTCGGTCATTTGGGTGGTCTGTGATCGCTTTTCTAAAATGGTCCATCTGGTGCCCTTGGTTAAATTGCCTTCCTCCTCTGATTTGGTGCCTTTGTTCTTCCAGCATGTGGTTCGTTTGCATGGCATTCCTGAGAATATTGTTTCTGACAGAGGTTCCCAGTTTGTCTCGAGGTTCTGGCGAGCCTTTTGTGGTAGGATGGGCATTGATCTATCTTTTTCCTCGGCCTTCCATCCTCAGACTAATGGCCAGACCGAACGAACCAATCAGACCTTGGAAACATATCTGAGATGTTTTGTTTCTGCTGACCAGGATGATTGGGTGTCATTTTTGCCGTTGGCTGAGTTCGCCCTTAATAATCGGGCCAGCTCGGCTACCTTGGTCTCTCCATTTTTCTGCAATTCTGGGTTCCATCCTCATTTCTCTTCAGGACAGGTTGAGTCTTCGGACTGTCCTGGTGTGGATTCTGTGGTGGACAGGTTGCAGCAGATCTGGACTCAGGTAGTGGACAATTTGACCTTGTCCCAGGAGAAGGCTCAGCTTTTCGCTAATCGTAGACGCCGTGTGGGTCCCCGACTTCGTGTTGGGGATCTGGTTTGGTTATCTTCTCGTCATATTCCTATGAAGGTTTCCTCTCCTAAATTTAAACCTCGTTTTATTGGTCCGTATAGGATTTCTGAGATTCTCAATCCGGTGTCTTTTCGTCTGACCCTCCCAGACTCCTTTTCCATACATAATGTATTCCATAGGTCGTTGTTGAGAAGATACGTGGCACCTATGGTTCCATCTGTGGAGCCTCCTGCCCCTGTTTTGGTGGAGGGGGAATTGGAGTATATTGTGGAGAAAATTTTGGATTCTCGTGTCTCTAGACGGAAACTCCAGTATCTGGTCAAATGGAAGGGTTATGCTCAGGAGGATAATTCCTGGGTTTTTGCCTCTGATGTCCATGCCCCAGATCTTGTTTGTGCCTTTCATGTGGCTCATCCTGGTCGGCCTGGGGGTTCAGGTGAGGGTTCGGTGACCCCTCTTCAAGGGGGGGGTACTGTTGTGAATTCTGTGGCTGAATTCACTCCTGTGGTCACAAGTGGTATTGCAGCCTCTGGGCTTCCTCCCTCAGGTGTTTTGGTGAGCTCGTTGGCTGCCTTGCTATTTAACTCCACCTGAGTCTGTCTTCCTTGCTCCTTGTCAATGTTCCAGTGTTGGATCTGAGCTACTGCATCTTTCCTGTGGCCTGCTGCTCTGCTAGATAAGTGTTACTTTGTTTTTGTTTCCGTTTTTTCTGTCCAGCTGTGCTATTCTCTTTTGCTGGAAGCTCTGAGACGCAAAGGGTGCACCGCCGTGCCGTTAGTTCGGCACGGTGGGTCTTTTTGCCTCCCTTTGCGTGGTTTTGCTTTAGGGTTTTTTGTAGACTGCATAGTTCTCTTTGCTATCCTCGCTCTGTCTAGAATATCGGGCCTCACTTTGCTGAATCTATTTCATTCCTACGTTTTGTCTTTTCATCTTGCTAACAGTCATTATATGTGGGGGGCTGCCTATTCCTTTGGGGTATTTCTCTGAGGCAAGTCAGGCTTGTATTTCTATCTTCAGGCTAGTCAGCTCCTCAGGCAGTGCCGAGTTGCATAGGTAGTGTTAGGCGCAATCCACTGCTGCTTTTAGTTGTGTGAGGATAGGTTCAGGTATTGCAGTCTGCAGAGATTCCACGTCTCAGAGCTTGTTCTATTGTTTTTGGGTTATTGCCATATCACTGTATGTGCGCTGATTACTGCACACTGTGTTGCCTGATAGCACAGCATAACACACTCACAGTCATTACTTGTGGGGGGCTATCTATCCTTTGGGGATTTTCTCTGAGGCAAGATAGTTTTCCTGTTTCTATCTTTAGGGGTAGTTAGTTCTCAGGCTGTGATGAGGTGCCTAGGGAGTGACAGGAGCATCCCACGGCTACTTCTAGTGTTGTGTTGAGCTTAGGGACTGCGGTCAGTACAGGTACCACCTCCTTCAGAGCTCGTCCCATGTTGCTCCTAAACCACCAGTTCATAACACCGTTCACCTGACTATGAGAGACGTGATAATAAGGTAATTAACCTGAGCAAATATAGATTCACCGATACTGATTTGGCCCTTCTAGAAAAGGGTTTATCCTTTTCACCAGCTGCACCATTTGATGCCTTTACATCTGTAAAGGACCTGCATATGTTTGCATGTTCATTGATTTTAAAAAAATATTTATTTGATGGTAAAATTGTTGAATTATTCCCCACAGAGGAAGAACAAATAGCGCTACGTGCTTTGGAGGAATTGGCCATTGAACACAATACTCCAGAGGGAGCTAAGGTGCCATTGACAATTCGCCCTAAATCTAAGAAGTTTCCTCTCCTATCATCATGTCCAAATGTGGATTTGTTTGTTCAGATTGTGACTAAGGAGTTCTTGGAAATTCCACATTATATCCATTGTGACAATCTGTCTAAAAAGGAGAGGGAGCGTGTGCGCGTCCTTCAGGAGTTATCTGACGTGGAATTCAAACCGGCGGACAAGGGGGGTAACATTGTGGTATGGCCAAAGGCTCTTTATGAGAAGGAGGCGTTTCGCCAGTTAAACAATCCCACTTGTTATAAGAAACTTACGTTTAACCCCTTGTCCGCCTATTCCATACAATTACAGACTATTGTTAATAAGCCTAGGGAGGTGGGAACGATCACCAAGGAATTGGCTATGGCATTGGTGGTGATGGAACCTACGAACCTCACCTATTTGCTACCAAAAATCCACAAGGACGCGCAGACGCCCCCTGGCCGTCCTATGATTTCAGGTAGGGGGGGTTTCTTGGAGAACATAAATAAATGGATTGATTCCAAACTACAGCCCCTGGTTGAGGGTTTGCCATCTTTTCTGAAAGATACCGGCAATCTGTTAAGGCAGGTGGACGGTATATGTCTTGACAATGACATGATGCTGGTTACAGCGGACATTGAGTCCCTATATACCAGCATCAGGTACGAGGACGGCTTAAGGGCAGTGACGTTTTTCTTGGGTACTTCCAATTTACCAAAAGAACTCATTGATTTGGTGATCGAGCTACTTGGTTTCACTCTGATGCATAACTTTTTTTGTTTTCAAGGGGTCCTTTTTCCTGCAGCTCCAGGGAACAGCTATGGGGGCTTCCTTTGCCCCGGCTTACGCCAATCTGTTCCTGGGGCTGTGTGAGAGGGACCTCTCCCTGCCGGATCAGTTGTCGCCAATAGGCCGCGTCCTTTCTTGGACGCAGTACATTGGCGACATTATGCTGATCTGGCAGGGGTCTGAAAAAGACCTCCGGGACTTCATGGTGTCACTCAATGATAATATATTGAACATCTATGTCACCTATAAGTATGATAGTGACACCGTAGAATTTCTTGATGTCATACTCAAGAAGGACAGACATGGGGAGATACAGCCATATAGACCCCTCAAACTGACTTCAAATGAGAGGTGGTCCCTAAAAAAATGGTTTTGTAAATTTTGTTGTAAAATTGAGAAATCGCTGGTCAAATTTCAACCCTTATAACTTCCTAGCAAAAAAAAAAAATTGTTTCCGAAATTGTGCTGATGTAAAGTAGACATGTGGGTAATGTTATTTATTGACTATTTTGTGTCACATAACTCTCTCGTTTAACAGAATAAAAATGCAAAATTTGAAAATTGCAAAATTTTCAAAATTTTCTCCAAATTTCTGTTTTTTTCACAAGTAAACGCAAAAATTATCGACCTAAATTTACTACTAGCATAAAGCCCAATATGTCACGAAAAAACATTCTCAGAATCGCTAGGATCTGTTGAAGCATTCTTGAGTCATTACCTCGTAAAGGGACACTGGTCAGAATTGAAAAAACTGGCCAGGTCATTAAGGTCAAAATAGGCTGGGTCATGAAGGGGTTAAGCAAAGTTTGGAATTTTTTTTCACCACTTAGATAAAAAAAGAACCCAGACATGTTTGGTGTATATGAACTCGTAATGACCTGGAGAATCAAAATGGCAGGGCAGTTTAAGCATTTAGTGAAACTAGCAAAACAGCCAAACAAAAAACAAGTGTGGGATTGCACTTTTTTTGCAAATGCACGGCACTTGGAATTTTTTCCCCGTTTTCTAGTACATGACATGGTAAAACCAATGGTGTCGCTCAAAAGTCTGACTTGTCCTGCAAAACATAACCCCTCACATGGACATATTGAGGGAAAAATAAAAATGGCTCTGGGAAGAAGGGATGCGAAAAACTAAAACAAAAATACCCCAGGTCATGAAGGGGTTAATGGCTGCATGCCTAGAAACTGTTACCTCACATCCACTATGAAAGATTGTGGTTAATGGTTGCACTGAGTAAAATCCCTTCAAGATGCCAAAGAACTCATGTTTCATTGTCCTGCCTCCATATACGGAGTGGCAGACATACATCAGTGGCTTTAGTCAAACTCTTGTTTGGGCAAGGCTAGTTCCACACTAGCGTTTATCTGGGCTGCGGAGGGATGCGTACTTCCTCCGTGTAGCCCCGCCCACTGCCACGCCTCTTCGTTCAGCTCCGTCTACGGCTGCATGCGGTATGCGCACCCTATCTTTAACATTGGGTACGCAGGCCATGCTGCTGAATGCGGATGCCGCCGCATGCGTCATTTTGACGGTATGGCATCGTCACGAAAATTCAACATGTTCAGCGCAGGTCGTCACACCGTCACGATGCATGCAGCGGCATCCGCATACAGTGGCATGGCCTGCGTACTCAATGCTAAAGATAGGGTGCGCACGCCGCATGCAGCCGTAGGCGGAGCTGAACGAAGAGGCGTGGCAGTGGGCGGGGCTTCACGGAGGAAGTCCACATCCCTCCGCAGCCCGGCTAAACGCTAGTGTGAAACTAGCCTTGCATACTGGATACAGCCTCGTTCAGGCTGATGTATGTTTAGACTTAGGGTTACGGACAGCACACTGACCCTATAATGATCTACGGTCCCGTCTGACAAATTTAAGATTGCTGCCGGATCAGAGCCACCAGTAGTACATGAATACATCACCAAGATTCAAACAGCGATCAATTACAATGTCAGGTCACCCCTGCGGTATACAATTGTATTGCATGAACCTGCAGACCCCAGTTTTTCCCCCAAAATGGTAAGGAGATGTTGGGAGTTTTTGTCACCAGCCATTATCAGACTGTGGACCATATAGGAACCAAAGCGTGGATGAGGCACAGGCAGAAGCATTAATAAGCATTTAAAGAGTAACTTTAATTTTCTTATATTTTTATTTATGGTTGAGGCTCTTTCATTCTGAGGAGATCGGTGGGGTGCGGGTCCTGAGACTTAGCAGACAGGAGCCTATGACTTTCTACTGTATCTGTACTCCACTGTGTAAGTGTACACTTGACTACTGAACTGCACACCTTTAATAAGTCTTTTGAGTGATCGGTAGGGTCTCAGGACCGGGTTCCCCACCGATCTACTCAGAAATAAAGTGCATATAACAAAGTATAGTTACTCTTTAAGGTGCATCTACACTGGCTGATAATCGGGTACCGATAGGCCGATTTAAAAAGGCTGCCAGTCACCCAATGTAGGAGCAAAACATTAGTTCGTCAGTTGAAATCATTTTTAGTTTTAAATATCATTGTTCTGGGCAGTAGATCATCTTGTGTAAACGTGAGGCAGAGAACAATGCTATTCTCTGCGCACCGAACCATCATAATAAGGTTCACAGGCTATTAAACGACTGTAGCTGAGCCGTCTACATCGGAGCTGCCGGAATCTCCTCCATTCTCTTCCTGTCACCACTGAGCCGTCTACACCGGAGCTGCCGGAATCTCCTCCATTCTCCTCCTGTCACTGCTGAGTCGTCTACACCGGAGCTGTCGGAATCTCCTCCATTCTCCTCCTGTCACTGCTAAGCCGTCTACCCCGGAGCTGCCGGAATCTCCTCCATTCTTCTCCTGTCACCACTGAGCCGTCTGCACCGAAGCTGCCGGAATCTCCTCCATTCTCTTCCTGTCACCGCTGAGCCGTCTACCCCGGAGCTGCCGGAATCTCCTCCATTCTCCTCCTGTCACCGCTGAGCCGTCTACCCCGGAGCTGCTGGAATCTCCTCCATTCTCCTCCTGTCACCGCTGAGCCGTCTACATCGGAGCTGCCGGAATCTCCTCCATTCTTCTCCTGTCACCACTGACCATCTACACCGCAGCCGCCGGTGTCCCGTCCGCGCTCCTTCCTTGTCTCGTCCTTGTCCCGTCCTTGTGCCGTCTTTGCCCTGTCCCGTCCTCGCTCCTTCCTTGTCTCGTCCTTGTGCCGTCCTTGCCCTGTCCCATCCTCGTTCCTTCCTCGTTCATTCTTTGTTCCTTCGTTGTCCCGTCCTTGTGCCATCCTTGTTTAGTCCTTGCTCCTTCCTTGTCTCGTTCTTGTGACGTCCTTGCCCTGTCCCGTCCTCGCTCCTTCCTTGTCTCGTCCTTGTCCCGTCCTTGTGCCATCCTTGTCTAGTCCTTGCCCTGTCCCGTCCTCGCTCCTTCCTTGTCTCGTCCTTGTGCTGTCCTTGCCCTGTCCCGTCCTCGCTCCTTCCTTGTCTCGTCGTTGTGCTGTCCTTGCCCTGTCCCATCCTCATTCCTTCCTTGTTCCTTCCTTGTTCCTGCCTTGTTCCTGCCTTGTTCCTTCCTTGTTCCTTCCTTGTTCCTTCCTTGTCCCTTCCTTGTCCCGTCCTTGTGCCATCCTTGTCTAGTCCTTGCCTTGTTCCTTCCTTGTTCCTTCCTTGTCCTGTCCTTGTCCTGTCCTTGTCTAGTCCTTGCCCTGTCCCGTCCTTGTTCCTTCCTTGTCTCGTCCTTGTCCCGTCCTTGTGCCAGCCTTGTCTAGTCCCTTTCTTGTCCCTTCCTTGTTCCGTCCTTGCCCTGTCCCGTCCTTGTCCCTTCCTTGTCCCTTCCTTGTTCCGTCCTTGCCCTGTCCCGTCCTTGTGCCATCCTTGTGCCGTCCTTGTGCTGTCCGTGTTCAATCGTTTCTTTTATTCAGCAGTTATTAACCCCTGACACGACCATTTACAGTTTCCTGCCCCAGGACTGTAATATGTCCGTAACCATCGGATTTTCTACTGATTTTCTGTGCGGCATCTGAGTTTTTTTTCTCACACCCATCAGTTTCGGGGAGAAATCACAGCACACCGAATACAGAAAACATCTGCAGACCTTTTCGGCCTCATTGTATATTATTGGTCTGAGGACAATCCAATTTTATTTAGCATTGCATTTGTGCGAGTTATACAGAAGTGTGAATGAACCCTTATCATAAGAAAAAGAGTAATACAACCCCTCAGTGACCGAGCTGATTTTCACCTTCATGACCAGGATACATTGTACAATTCTGACCAGTGTCACTTTACGAGGTAATAACTATGGAGCTTCATCGGATGCCACTGATTCTGAGATTTTCTCATAACACATTGTACTTAGTGGTAAATTTAGGTGGATATTTTTTGTGTTTATTTATGAAAATAACGGAATTTTGGGAAAAAATAGCAATTTGCATACTTTTAATTTTTATATCATTAAACCCGTTAGTCACGTTCTACTAGATAATTAATAGATAACATTTCCCATATTTTTATTTCACTTCATTTTTCAATCGTCATTTTATTTTGTTAGGATAGTAACATAGTAACATAGTAACATAGTTAGTAAGGCCAAAAAAAGACATTTGTCCATCCAGTTCAGCCTATATTCCATCATAATAAATCCCCAGATCTACTTCCTTCTACAGAACCTAATTGTATGATACAATATTGTTCTGCTCCAGGGAGACATCCAGGCCTCTCTTGAACCCTCGACTGAGTTCGCCATCACCACCTCCTCAGGCAAGCAATTCCAGATTCTCACTGCCCTAACAGTAAAGAATCCTCTTCTATGTTGGTGGAAAAACCTTCTCTCCTCCAGACGCAAAGAATGCCCCCTTGTGCCCGTCACCTTCCTTGGTATAAACAGATCCTCAGCGAGATATTTGTATTGTCCCCTTATATACTTATACATGGTTATTAGATCGCCCCTCAGTCGTCTTTTTTCTAGACTAAATGATCCTAATTTCGCTAATCTATCTGGGTATTGTAGTTCTCCCATTCCCTTTATTAATTTTGTTGCCCTCCTTTGTACTCTCTCTAGTTCCATTATATCCTTCCTGAGCACCGGTGCCCAAAACTGGACACAGTACTCCATGTGCGGTCTAACTAGGGATTTGTACAGAGGCAGTATAATGCTCTCATCATGTGTATCCAGACCTCTTTTAATGCACCCCATGATCCTGTTTGCCTTGGCAGCTGCTGCCTGGCACTGGCTGCTCCAGGTAAGTTTATCATTAACTAGGATCCCCAAGTCCTTCTCCCTGTCAGATTTACCCAGTGGTTTCCCGTTCAGTGTGTAATGGTGATATTGATTCCCTCTTCCCATGTGTATAACCTTACATTTATCATTGTTAAACCTCATCTGCCACCTTTCAGCCCAAGTTTCCAACTTATCCAGATCCATCTGTAGCAGAATACTATCTTCTCTTGTATTAACTGCTTTACATAGTTTTGTATCATCTGCAAATATCGATATTTTACTGTGTAAACCTTCTACCAGATCATTAATGAATATGTTGAAGAGAACAGGTCCCAATACCGACCCCTGCGGTACCCCACTGATCACAGCGACCCAGTTAGAGACTATACCATTTATAA
The DNA here is from genome assembly GCF_032444005.1 of Ranitomeya imitator. Taxonomy (NCBI): domain Eukaryota; kingdom Metazoa; phylum Chordata; class Amphibia; order Anura; family Dendrobatidae; genus Ranitomeya; species Ranitomeya imitator. Next base: position 17,470,493 of record NC_091282.1, read on the forward strand.
CCACCCTCTGCTTTCTATCACTAAGCCAGTTACTAACCCATTTACACACAATTTCCCCCAGACCAAGCATTCTCATTTTGTGTACCAACCTCTTGTGCGGCACGGTATCAAACGCTTTGGAAAAATCGAGATATACCACGTCCAATGACTCACCGTGGTCCAGCCTATAGCTTACCTCTTCATAAAAACTGATTAGATTGGTTTGACAGGAGCGATTTCTCATAAACCCATGCTGATATGGAGTTAAACAGTTATTCTCATTGAGATAATCCAGAATAACATCCCTCAGAAACCCTTCAAATATTTTACCAACAATAGAGGTTAGACTTACTGGCCTATAATTTCCAGGTTCACTTTTAGAGCCCTTTTTGAATATTGGCACCACATTTGCTATGCGCCAATCCTGCGGAACAGACCCTGTCGCTATAGAGTCCCTAAAAATAAGAAATAATGGTTTATCTATTACATTACTTAGTTCTCTTAGTACTCGTGGGTGTATGCCATCCGGACCCGGAGATTTATCTATTTTAATCTTATTTAGCCGGTTTCGCACCTCTTCTTGGGTTAGATTGGTGACCCTTAATATAGGGTTTTCATTGTTTCTTGGGATTTCACCTAGCATTTCATTTTCCACCGTGAATACCGAGGATGTTAGAGGGGTTAAAAGTTTAGTAACGATTTATAATTTTATCAAGAAATTTACAAAACCTGTTTCTTTAGAGACCTGTTCAAATTTAAATGGACGTTGAGTTGTCTATATTGTCTATATGTTGGAAACTCCCCAATAGTGAGGCCATCTTAAAAACTGCACCTCTCAAATTATAGGTGCTGCACAGGAATTAATGCAAAGCGGAATGAAAACCAAGAAAAATGTAAATGTTACATCTAAAAGAGCAGTGAGACTATGGAACTCTCTGCCATGTGATGTTGTAATGAGTGATTCATTACTTAAATTTAAGAGGGGACTGGATACCTTTCTGGAAAAGTATAATGTTACAGGGTATATACACTAGATTCCTTGATAGGGCGTTGATCCAGGGAACTAGTCTGATTGCCGTATGTGGAGTCGGGAAGGAATTTTTTTCCCCAATGTGGAGCTTACTCTTTGCACATGGGTTTTTTTTGCCTTCCTCTGGATCAACATGTTAGGGCATGTTAGGTTAGGCTATGGGTTGAACTAGATGGACATATAGTCTTCCTTCAACCTTAATAACTATGTAACTATGTAACTATGTAACTATGTAAAATGTTGCTTTAGCCCCAATTTTTTCGCTTTCAGAAGGGATAGCACAACAAAGTGGACCCCACAATTTGTTACCGAGTTTATTCTGAGCACACTGATATCCTACATGTGGTCAGAAACCTCTGTTTTGGACAAATGGCCGGGCACGGAAGGGAAGGAGAACCATGTGAATTTTGTAACACAATTTTGGCTGAAATAGATTGTGGAAACCATGTCGCATTTACAGGGCCTTCAAAGCAGAAGAACCCCCCCCCCCACACACAACTAACCCCATTTTGGAAACTACACCCTTCAAGGGTTTTATCCAGGGGTATAGTGAGCATTTTTAATCCACAGGCACAACACAGAATTTCGAGAACATTCGTTCATATTGAAAATTTTAATTTTTTTTCACAAACATTTTGGTTTAGGATCAAATTTATTACGGTAGTTATCGCTGAACCTTCATCTTGTCCAACAAAAACAAGCCGCTATACAACTCCATCAGCGAAGAAAAGGAAAAAAAAAGCTACAGCTCAGAATAAAGCAATGGAATAATATTTTTTCTATAAAATTTTAGTGTAGAAGTAAAAGAACATTAAAAAAAATATCTAAATGTGGTATCCCTGTAATCCTACTAACCCGAATGGCATAAGGAACCCTCAAAAAAACAATTCCTGAATTTCTAATTTTTATTCAGGAAAGATATATATCTTGGTACCGTGTTAGCCAGTAGATAGAAAAATATTTAGAATTGAGAGTCCTCAGTGGTTGATACCTTTTTAATGGCTAACCGAAAAGATGGTAACAAATTGCAAGCTTTCGAGACTACACAGGTCTCTTCATCAGGCAAAGACTAAAACAAATTCTGAAGAATGTTGTGCATAAATATGTGATTCTTCAGAATTTGTTTTAGTCTTTGCCTGATGAAGAGACCTGTGTAGTCTCGAAAGCTTGCAATTTGTTACCATCTTTTCAGTTATCCATTAAAAGGTATCAACCACTGAGGACTCTCAATTCTAAATATTTTTCTAATTTTTACTCATTCTGTTTCCCAAAAATTGGAATAGAAAGCGATTAAAAAAAAGTTATGTGCCTAAAAAAAAGCCCTCGAATTACTCAATTGGAAGAGGTATAAAAAAAAAAAGTATAGCTATCAAAATATGAAGGTGCAAAAAGTTGTTTTTGTAAAAAGTAGAGATTTTATTTTAGTGTGACAGCAGCCAAACATAAAAAAATATATAAATCTGGTAATGCTATAATTGCATTGACCCGAAGAATAAAGTCGCCTAAACATTTATTCCGCACGTCGAACGGCGTAAAAAGAAAATATAGCGAAATTTGCGCTCCCAAATCCAAATAACCATCCTGAGACCCACAGTGTGTCTAAACTGCAGTTGGCGTCAACATGTTTGGCATTACTGTAGCGAGGAGAGCCCACTTATCTGACAGGGTGCACCAGAAGAACCAGCAGGGCACTACAACGTACTGGGCACTACAATGTCATATTTGCATTTTCACTTAGCAACCTCTACTGCTGCTTGTTTCTGGCAAACACCCATGTAGTGAAAATTCTCACTACACCTGTAGATAAATTTCCAGATGGGTGTAAATTCTAAACTGGAGTTAATTGAGGAGGGGGAATTTTACTTTTCTGGCACTTAGGGGCTCTGTATATGAATTCCGCAAACTATTCTACGAAAATATGTTCTATGGGAGTCAAATAGCGCTCCGTCCCTCTCAAGTGTCGCCGTGTGGCCAACCTATACTGTACATCTAAATATGGGGTATTGCGACGTTCACAAAAAAATTGCGTGTCAAATTATATGATCCTTTTTACCTATCTTCCCTCGTAAAAATTTAAATCTAGGGCTAAAACATTTTAGTGGTAACATTTTTTTTTTCCCTCACCTCTCAATGTTATGAAATTTTGTGAACACGTGGTGTCAATATGCTTAGTGCACCCTTAGATTTCTTTGTGAAAATGAAAAATTTGGGGCTAATGCAACATGTTTGGGGTCATTTTCATGGTCCAATGTCTCAAAATTCCGTGAAGCACTTGCGGTTTCAAAATGCTCACCACACCTCTAGGTAAATTGCTTGAGGAGTGTAGTTTACAAAATGGGGTCATTTGGGGGTGGGGTTCACTGTTTAGACACTTCTGGTTTTGCGCTCCAAAAGTCAAATGGTACTCCTTCCCTTCTGAGTCCCGCCATGAGCCAAAACAGTAGTTTTCCACTACATATGGGGTATGGGTGTAATCAGGAGAAATTGCACAACAAATTTTATGGTGCATTTTCTCCTGTTACCCTTGTGGAAATTAAAATATTTAGAGCTAAAGCAACAATTTTGTGGAAAAATGAAAATGTTTATTTTTTTTCTTCCACATTGCTTTAATTCCTGAAGGGTTAATAAATGTCTTGAATGTGGTTTTGTGCACTTTTTAGAATGGGGTCAATTTTGGACATTTTCTGTGATTTTAGCCCCTTAAAGTCACTTCAAATGTGAGGTGGTCCCTAAAAAAATGGTTTTGTAAATTTTTTTGTAGGAACCATGAGAAATTTCTGATGATATTTTAACCCTTATAACTTCCTAACAATAAAAATTGTTTAAAAAATTGTGCTGATGTAAAGTAGACACGTGGGAAATGTTATTTATTAACTATTTTGTGAGATATATCCCTCTGATTTAAGGGCTTAAAAAATAAAAGCTTTAAAATTGCAACATTTTTTTACCAAATTTCCATTTTGTTCATAAATAAACGCAAGTCGTATCGAAGATATTTTACCACTAACATAAAGTACAATATGTCACGAAACAACAGTCTCAGAATCAGTGGATCTATTGAAGTTCCAGAGTTATAACCTCATAAAGGGACAGTGGTCAGAATTGTAAAAAATTGTCCTGGTCATTAACGTGCAAACCACCCTTGGGGGTAACATAGTAACATAGTAACATAGTTAGTAAGGCCGAAAAAAGACATTTGTCCATCCAGTTCAGCCTATATTCCATCATAATAAATACCCAGATCTACGTCCTTCTACAGAACCTAATAATTGTATGATACAATATTGTTCTGCTCCAGGAAGACATCCAGGCCTCTCTTGAACCCCTCGACTGAGTTCGCCATCACCACCTCCTCAGGCAAGCAATTCCAGATTCTCACTGCCCTAACAGTAAAGAATCCTCTTCTATGTTGGTGGAAAAACCTTCTCTCCTCCAGACGCAAAGAATGCCCCCTTGTGCCCGTCACCTTCCTTGGTATAAACAGATCCTCAGCGAGATATTTGTATTGTCCCCTTATATACTTATACATGGTTATTAGATCGCCCCTCAGTCGTCTTTTTTCTAGACTAAATAATCCTAATTTCGCTAATCTATCTGGGTATTGTAGTTCTCCCATCCCCTTTATTAATTTTGTTGCCCTCCTTTGTACTCTCTCTAGTTCCATTATATCCTTCCTGAGCACCGGTGCCCAAAACTGGACACAGTACTCCATGTGCGGTCTAACTAGGGATTTGTACAGAGGCAGTATAATGCTCTCATCATGTGTATCCAGACCTCTTTTAATGCACCCCATGATCCTGTTTGCCTTGGCAGCTGCTGCCTGGCACTGGCTGCTCCAGGTAAGTTTATCATTAACTAGGATCCCCAAGTCCTTCTCCCTGTCAGATTTACCCAGTGGTTTCCCGTTCAGTGTGTAATGGTGATATTGATTCCCTCTTCCCATGTGTATAACCTTACATTTATCATTGTTAAACCTCATCTGCCACCTTTCAGCCCAAGTTTCCAACTTATCCAGATTCATCTGTAGCAGAATACTATATTCTCTTGTATTAACTGCTTTACATAGTTTTGTATCATCTGCAAATATCGATATTTTACTGTGTAAACCTTCTACCAGATCATTAATGAATATGTTGAAGAGAACAGGTCCCAATACTGACCCCTGCGGTACCCCACTGGTCACAGCGACCCAGTTAGAGACTATACCATTTATAACCACCCTCTGCTTTCTATCACTAAGCCAGTTACTAACCCATTTACACACATTTTCCCCCAGACCAAGCATTCTCATTTTGTGTACCAACCTCTTGTGCGGCACGGTATCAAACGCTTTGGAAAAATCGAGATATACCACGTCCAATGACTCACCGTGGTCCAGTCTATAGCTTACCTCTTCATAAAAACTGATTAGATTGGTTTGACAGGAGCGATTTCTCATAAACCCATGCTGATATGGAGTTAAACAGTTATTCTCATTGAGATAATCCAGAATAACATCCCTCAGAAACCCTTCAAATATTTTACCAACAATAGAGGTTAGACTTACTGGCCTATAATTTCCAGGTTCACTTTTAGAGCCCTTTTTGAATATTGGCACCACATTTGCTATGCGCCAATCCTGCGGAACAGATCCTGTCGCTATAGAGTCCCTAAAAATAAGAAATAATGGTTTATCTATTACATTACTTAGTTCTCTTAGTACTCGTGGGTGTATGCCATCCGGACCCGGAGATTTATCTATTTTAATCTTATTTAGCCGGTTTCGCACCTCTTCTTGGGTTAGATTGGTGACCCTTAACCCCTTACCGGCATCGGACGTACTATACCGTCCGATGCCGGCTCCCCTGCTTTGATGCAGGGCTCCGCGGTGAGCCCGCACCAAAGCCGGGACATGTCAGCTGTTTTGAACAGCTGACATGTGCCCGTAATAGGCGCGGGCAGAATCGTGATCTGCCCGCACCTATTAACTAGTTAAATGCCGCTGTCAAACGCAGACAGCGGCATTTAACTACCGCTTCCGGCCGGGCGGCCGGAAATGACGTCATCGCCGACCCCCGTCACATGTCCGGGGGTCGGCGATGCGTCTCCATTGTAGCCATAGAGGTCCTTGAGACCTCTATGGTTACTGATTGCCCGTCGCTGTGAGCGCCACCCTGTGGTCGGCGCTCACAGCACACGTGCAATTCTGCTACATAGCAGCAATCAGCAGATCGCTGCTATGTAGCAGAGCCGATCGTGCTGTCCCTGCTTCTAGCCTCCCATGGAGGCTATTGAAGCATGGCAAAAGTAAAAAAAAAAAAGTTTAAAAAAATGTGAAAAAAATAAAAAAAACATAAAAGTTTAAATCACCCCCCTTTCGCCCCAATCAAAATAAATCAATAAAAAAAATATCAAATCTACGCATATTTGGTATCGCCGCGCTCAGAATTGCCCGATCTATCAAATAAAAAAAAGTATTAACCTGATCGCTAAACAGCGTAGCGGGAAAAAAACTCGAAACGCCAGAATTACGTTTTTTTGGTCGCCGCGACATTGCATTAAAATGCAATAACGGGCGATCAAAAGAACGTATCTGCACCGAAATGGTATCATTAAAAACGTCATCTCGGCACGCAAAAAATAAGCCCTCAACCGACCCCAGATCACGAAAAATGGAGACGCTATGAGTATCGGAAAATGGCGCAATTTTTTTTTTTTTTTTTTTTTAGCAAAGTTTGGAATTTTTTTTCACCACTTAGATAAAAAATAACCTAGTCATGTTTGGTGTCTATGAACTCGTAATGACCTGGAGAATGATAATGGCAGGTCATTTTTAGCATTTAGTGAACCTAGCAAAAAAGCCAAACAAAAAACCAATGTGGGATTGCACTTTTTTTGCAATTTCACCGCACTTGGAATTTTTTTCCCGTTTTCTAGTACACGACATGCTAAAACCAATGATGTCGTTCAAAAGTACAACTCGTCCCGCAAAAAAATAAGCCCTCACATGGCCAAATTGACGGAAAAATAAAAAAGTTATGGCTCTGGGAAGGAGGGGAGCGAAAAACGAACACGGAAAAACGAAAAATCCCCTGGTCATGAAGGGGTTAATATAGGGTTTTCATTGTTTCTTGGGATTTCACCTAGCATTTCATTTTCCACCGTGAATACCGTGGAGAAGAAGGTGTTTAATATGTTAGCTTTTTCCTCGTCATCTACAACCATTCTTTCCTCACTATTTTTTAAGGGGCCTACATTTTCAGTTTTTATTCTTTTACTATTGATATAGTTGAAGAACAGTTTGGGATTAGTTTTACTCTCCTTAGCAATGTGCTTCTCTGTTTCCTTTTTGGCAGCTTTAATTAGTTTTTTAGATAAAGTATTTTTCTCCCTATAGTTTTTTAGAGCTTCAATGGTGCCATCCTGCTTTAGTAGTGCAAATGCTTTCTTTTTACTGTTAATTGCCTGTCTTACTTCTTTGTTTAGCCACATTGGGTTTTTCCTATTTCTAGTCCTTTTATTCCCACAAGGTATAAACCGCTTACACTGCCTATTTAGGATGTTCTTAAACATTTCCCATTTATTATCTGTATTCTCATTTCTGAGGATATTGTCCCAGTCTACCAGATTAAGGGCATCTCTAAGCTGGTCAAACTTTGCCTTCCTAAAGTTCAATGTTTTTGTGACTCCCTGACAAGTCCCCCTAGTGAAAGACAGGTGAAACTGCACAATATTGTGGTCGCTATTTCCTAAATGCCCGACCACCTGCAGATTTGTTATTCTGTCAGGTCTATTAGATAGTATTAGGTCTAAAAGTGCTGCTCCTAAAGGGGTTTAGAACGATCTGTTCATTTTCTGTCTATTCTATGCTACAGAAAATAGTTTCAGTGTATGGAAGTACGGGATCACGTTAACAAAAAAGAAGAGATCCAGGTTTAATTAAGAAAAAAAAAATCCAGAGTCTTTATTTAATAATTAAAACAAATAAGGCATCACTGTAAATACACCTGGGCATACTGTAGGTGGGAGTTGGGGATAAGGCATGTGAGAGGATGAAAACCAGACACGTTCAAGCAGAGCTGTGAAGTGGGATATACATAAATCCCTGCAGTTCGTGGTATATTGAAGAGCAGTGGGATAACTAGAATAAGCCCCTGCTGTAAACTAAGAGGTCCATAGACTTGTGTGTTTTTTTTCATCACATTGTAGCAGTGGAGGGATAACTAAGATAAGCCCCCTGCACATGTGATAGCCGTCTATTGACCTAAAGTCACCCCGATCCGTGATGTGGGGGTGACGGTCACGGTGTGAATCGTGACTAACCTCATTCTTAGACTCGGACTGATGAAGTGTGACCAGGAAAGGAGTAAATTTAAAGTTACAACATGTCCGCAGTTTGCACCTTGTCCACACACAACTTGATCTGTTCCTGTTAGTGAGCTCATTAGAGCCAAAAGAAACTGCAGTGATACGATGGCTTTCTACAGAGAATCACCCGCTATCGAACAACGCTTAAAACAAAGAAATGGTCCTATGTGGTCTCTGAATCGGGCCACGAATATCATACATTCGAAAACTATTAAGAGTTAATGATGAACTCCAAACCTATGAAAGCCACTGAAACATTTTCAGAAAAACCCACGTTAGTTCTTACATACTGTATAATACTATAACCACAACCTACATTTTCTTAAGAGATGATAATACAATGGATTTCATATTTAATAAAGGCCTCAGAATTGTTTCTAGATAAAAAATGTTTTCCTATGGTCGTTGCTTATCTCCTAGTTTTTACTGCCCAAACAGAAATTTTCATCCCCATCATTGGCTTTCTATTATTGATTATTATAAAAAAAAAAAAAGTGATCAGTCTCCATGTAAAACATAATCAAAATACCAGACAACCACATTGTGACTTATGCCATGCGTAAAATTACGCTAAACAAAACCTCAAAAAGAGGAAAAATGTTAACCCACTCCATAAATATACGTAGAAAAAATTGGAGGAAAATTGAGTATATAGGGTTAAAAACGGGTACTTTATTATAAGCTAATCAAGTGACGTACATACAATACAAAAGGTAAAAGAGAAAAAGGATGATGTGCAGTATCACAGGCGCCACCCAATCCCCAATAATGAGCAAAGGCTCTGAGGTATACTGTATAAAGCGTGCTCTAAATAAGGTGCAGACATATCATGACCAAATGGTCTGTGCATACATATGTATATATATATTTCCAGAGCAACGCTTACCAGCAAAAAATCAATGGGGTAGAGGGCACCAAATTGCATCCAAGAGCGCCCCAACGCACGTTTCGCCTGTTGGTGTATAGCTTTTTCAAGGGGATAACTCTATAACCAAGCAAGGACCTTTATATCCCATTAGTAATCATTTGGGGCCGGTCACATGTTATGGTCTGGCCAATCACATCAGCATATGCGGCGCGTGCGCACTGCGAGCCGCAGGTCTTACACCGGCCGCCGGCGTCAGGCACAACTGCGCATGCGCAGGAATAAAATTCACCACGCAGAGGGCTGTAAAGACGCCGCGGCAGGGGTAGGAGCCGCTGCAAGAACAACGCGCACAGCCGAGTAAGTATGGAAGATACACCTCCAAGGTTTAACCCCGTATTCAAGTACATGACATTAAGAGAATATAGTGGTAATCCACAAGTCGCTGTTAGTCTTTGAGGGATATTCATGACAGGAAGTTCTCATGCTGAATTGATCCGTTCATGTTGGATATTAGATACAATGCACCAATGTACTGGACAGGGTTAAAGAGAAATAGGATGTAGCTGAAAACATGTGTAGATACATATGGGAATATTCCGGTCCGTGTCGTAAGATTTAACTTAAAAACTGTAAAGATAATAAAGAAGAAATAAAGAATTAAAACATTTAAAAACAACATTAGGTTCCAAAACCATGATCAGGGGGGAGCACGATGGTAAGAAAAAGGGGGGATGATTTCATGAATCTCAGGAAAAAGTCTGCTCATCATAAAAACGAGGCAAAACTCAATGCCTCGTTTAATCCATATGGCACCATAGTGTTGAGGCGCACTATCCAGCTTGCCTCTCGTTGGGCCAAAAGTTTTCTGTAGTTCCCACCCCTCAGCCCCAGGTGTAGACTTTCAATCCCCCTGACCCGAAGAGACCCCACGTCACCGTTGTGAAAAGTCCTAAAGTGACGCGGGATTGTCTTCAGCTCAGAGGGATCGACCACCGTCCCGGCTGCGCGAATGTCCCGGACATGCTCGCGCACCCTCACTCTGAGTTCCCTAGATGTGAGGCCAATGTAGATCCGAGGACAAGCACATGTGGCATAGTAGATGACATTGCTTGTGCCACAATTAATGTGCTGTCTGATTTTGAATTGTTTAAGGCCATCTGATGTTTCAAAAGTCGAGGTGCGCTGGACATTCGCGCAAGCCAGGCAGTGGCCACAATGAAAACACCCCAGAAGGGGGCCCCGAGTGCCAAAAATGTTCTTAATAGGTAGGACATAATGACTCCTGACCAGAAGATTGCCGATATTTTGGGCTCTTCTGGCGGTCATGGCGGGATAATCACCCAAACTGGTCCCCGGGGCGGGCTCTGTCTTCAAAATAGACCAGTGTTTATTCAGAATGCCCCTGATGTTTTGCCATTCGTGGTTATATGTACCAATGAATCTAATCATGTCATTACTAGCTCCTGCTTTCTGTTTTTTCGTTGTGTATAACAGGTCACTACGCCGAGTTTTCCTAGCCCTATCAAAGCCCCGCTTAATGCTCTGCGGCTATAGCCGCGCGCCTGAAAGCGGGACTGCAGATCAGCAGCTTGAGTATAGAATTTTTGGTCGGATGAGCAGATCCGTCTCACTCTCAGGAACTGTCCGACCGGGACAGCTCTGACAGTGGCAGGGTTGTGGGCTGAATCAGCACGAATCAAGGCATTAACAGAGGTTGGTTTTTGATAGATGTCAGTCTGGATACATCGAGCCATGTCGAGTTCCAGAGTGACGTCCAAAAAGTCAACCCTTCTTTGTTTTACTTACGAAACAAAGACTGGATTGAAGCTGGATCTCTTCGCTTTAGTAAATTAATCTCTGCCACCCCTGACTTGTTCCATTGTCACCAGTTCATAAGTGTTATTCATTTTACCTGTCATTGTGTTAATGTTATGGCATGTAGTATTCTTCCTTACTACTTTCACTGACGAGGGATTGTGGTCTTCATAAAATAAATTTAGAAATCTCTTTTGAATTGTAGATAAAAAAAAATCCAATCTATCTTTATTCCTTATAGGAAATCCTTCTGAGAATAACGGATTATCACTAAATTGTAAAGAAGACGATGAAGATATCGGGAAGCACTCTAATGAGGGATGTTATTCTGGATTATCTCAATGAGAATAACTGTTTAACTCCATATCAGCATGGGTTTATGAGAAATCGCTCCTGTCAAACCAATCTAATCAGTTTTTATGAAGAGGTAAGCTATAGGCTGGACCACGGTGAGTCATTGGACGTGGTATATCTCGATTTTTCCAAAGCGTTTGATACCGTGCCGCACAAGAGGTTGGTACACAAAATGAGAATGCTTGGTCTGGGGGAAAATGTGTGTAAATGGGTTAGTAACTGGCTTAGTGATAGAAAGCAGAGGGTGGTTATAAATGGTATAGTCTCTAACTGGGTCGCTGTGACCAGTGGGGTACCGCAGGGGTCAGTATTGGGACCTGTTCTCTTCAACATATTCATTAATGATCTGGTAGAAGGTTTACACAGTAAAATATCGATATTTGCAGATGATACAAAACTATGTAAAGCAGTTAATACAAGAGAAGATAGTATTCTGCTACAGATGGATCTGGATAAGTTGGAAACTTGGGCTGAAAGGTGGCAGATGAGGTTTAACAATGATAAATGTAAGGTTATACACATGGGAAGAGGGAATCAATATCACCATTACACACTGAACGGGAAACCACTGGGTAAATCTGACAGGGAGAAGGACTTGGGGATCCTAGTTAATGATAAACTTACCTGGAGCAGCCAGTGCCAGGCAGCAGCTGCCAAGGCAAACAGGATCATGGGGTGCATTAAAAGAGGTCTGGATACACATGATGAGAGCATTATACTGCCTCTGTACAAATCCCTAGTTAGACCGCACATGGAGTACTGTGTCCAGTTTTGGGCACCGGTGCTCAGGAAGGATATAATGGAACTAGAGAGAGTACAAAGGAGGGCAACAAAATTAATAAAGGGGATGGGAGAACTACAATACCCAGATAGATTAGCGAAATTAGGATTATTTAGTCTAGAAAAAAGACGACTGAGGGGCGATCTAATAACCATGTATAAGTATATAAGGGGACAATACAAATATCTCGCTGAGGATCTGTTTATACCAAGGAAGGTGACGGGCACAAGGGGGCATTCTTTGCGTCTGGAGGAGAGAAGGTTTTTCCACCAACATAGAAGAGGATTCTTTACTGTTAGGGCAGTGAGAATCTGGAATTGCTTGCCTGAGGAGGTGGTGATGGCGAACTCAGTCGAGGGGTTCAAGAGAGGCCTGGATGTCTTCCTGGAGCAGAACAATATTGTATCATACAATTATTAGGTTCTGTAGAAGGACGTAGATCTGGGTATTTATTATGATGGAATATAGGCTGAACTGGATGGACAAATGTCTTTTTTCGGCCTTACTAACTATGTTACTATGTTACTATGTTACTATGTAATGGAGAAAACCTCATTACTATTCATGGACCTCCTGGACTTCACAGTACTTCACTTTCTTATAATCCTCCTAATTATAAGGAAGCTTCTCCTGAGCAATCTCACATTGTTACCACAATTCCAGGTAACAAAGTGGATACAAGATTTCAGTGTGACAAGCAGCTAACTAAAAGCTCAGATTTTTTAACATACAGAAAGCACAAAGGAGAAAAGCGATACTCCTGTTCAGAATGTATGAAATGCTTTACAAATAAAACAAAATTTATGATACATGAGAGAATTCACACAAGAGAAAAACCATTTTCATGTTCGGAATGTGGGAAATGCTTTACAGATATAGGGAGTCTTCGTACACATCTGAGAACTCACACAGGAGAAAAGCCATTTTCATGTTCACTATGTGGGAAGTCCTTCACAAATAAAGGGAATCTTAGTAGACATCAGAGCATCCATACTGGAGAGAAGCCGTATTCATGTTCAGAATGTTGGAAAGGTTTTAGAAGTAACTCGGATCTTGTTAAACATCAAATAATTCACACAGGGGAGAAACCGTTTTCATGTTTACAATGTGGAAAATGCTTTTCAGAGGAATCACGACTTCGTAAACATCAGAGAATTCACACAGGAGAAAAGCCGTATTCATGTTCACAGTGTGATAAATGCTTTACAGATAAATCTAGTCTTGTGAAGCATGAGAGAAGTCACACAGGAGCGAAGTATTCATGTTTAGAATGCGGGAAATCTTTTATACATAAATCAAATCTTGCTACACATGAAAGAATTCACACTGGAGAGAAGCCGTATTCATGTTCAGAATGTGGGAAATCTTTTTTATATAAATGAATTCTTGCTACACATAAGAGAATTCACACTGGAGAGAAGCCATATTCATTTTCATTTTGTGAGAAATGCTTTACAGATAAATCAAGTCTTATGAAACACTAGAGAATTCACACAGGAGCAACGTTGTATTCATGTTCAGAATGTGGAAAATCTTTTATATATAAATCAAATCTTGTTACACATGAGAGAAGTCATACAGGAGAGACGTTGTATTCATGTTCAGAATGCGGGAAATCTTTTATACATAAATCAAATCTTGCTACACATATAATAATTCACACTGGAAAGAAGCTGTATTCATGTTCAGAATGTGGGAAATCTTTTTTTATATAAATCAATTCTTGCTACACATGAGAGAATTCACACTGGAGAGAAGCCATATTCATGTTCAGAATGTGGGAAATCTTTTATATATAAATCATATCTTGCTACACATAAGAGAATTCATACAGGAGAAAAGCCATTTTCATGTTCAGAATGTGTGAAATGTTTTAGAGATAAATCAGATCTTCTTAAACATCAGAAAATTCACACAGAAGAAAAGCCGTATTCATGTTCAGAATGTGGGAAGTCCTTCAAAATTAAGGCTGATCTTATTACACATCAGAGAATTCATACAGGAGAGAAGCCATATTCATGTTCAGAATGTGATAAATGTTTTAGGAAAAAATCACATCTTGTTAAACATCAAATAATTCACACAGGGGAGAAACCGTTTCCTTGTTTACAATGTGGAAAAAGCTTTAGAGATAAATCAAAACTTCTTATACATCAGAGACTTCACACGGGAGAAAGGCCATATTCATGTTCACTTTGTGACAAGTGCTTTACAGAAAAATCAAGTCTTGTGCGACACGAGAGAATTCACACAAGTCATAGAGAAGCCGTATTGTTCACTCTGTGAGATATGCCGTGCAAAAAAATCAAGTGTTGTGAGACATGAGAGAAGTCACACAGGAGAGAAGCCATATTCCTGTTCAGAATGTGGAAAATCTTTTGTGCATAAATCATATCTTGTAAAACATGAAAGAAGGCATATAGGAAAGAAACTACAATTATATTCTTTGTGTTTTATAAAGTTTAATAAACATTGCTCAGCATAAATTAGTACACACCATTTGATAAGTAAGATTTTAATTAATATCTCACTGAACACCAGAACAATTTCTAAAATTTTGCCAACACTGAATTTCATAGAACATTTTTTTGTAATCAAAACTTGAAAGTAAGGTTAATAATAAAACTTTCATTACAAAATCTTCAGTGTTACTTAAATAAGTTGATGCGTACCCCCCCCCCATGTCAAAAACTACTACATCTATCATTTTGTATGGCCTTCATGATTTTTAAGGACAGCACCAAGTCTTCTAGGCCTGTAATGAACAAGTTGGCTACATAATCCTTTTTTTTTTTCTCTTTTTCAAGAACGAGCTCTCTTAAGAGCCTGGATTATAGATGGAGAGTGATGATGACAACTTGTCTCTTCAGATTTCACAATAGGTGTTTGTTGGGTTTCAGATCAGGAGAGATTTCACCGCTAAATCACTTTCACCCTGCTTTTCAGAATTGTAACCTTTGCCTTAGATGTGTGTTTTGGATCATTGTCATGTTGGAAAAGTGCACATCTACTAAAGGCATGGAGTGATGGCAGCATCTTTTTCATTTTTTTTGTATGTTCTCTGATGGGGACATGCATACCAGGATGGAGGTGGGGCCATGCATATTAGGACGAGATGGGGCCCTGCATACCAGGATAAGGATGGGGCAATGCATACCAGGATGGAGGTGGGGCCATGCATTTTAGGATGAGATGGGGCCCTGCATACCAGAATAGAGATGGGGACCCTGCATACCAGGATAAGGATGGGGCAATGCATACTAGGATAAGGATGGGGGGCATTCATACTAGGACAAGATGGGGGCCCTGCATATCGGGATAGGGATGAGGACCATGCATACTAGGATGAGATGAGGGCCCTGCACACTAGGATAGGGATGAGGGCGATCATTCCTGCCACGATGGGGATAAGGGGGACCATTCCTACCAGGATAGGAATGAGTGGGCCATGCATACCAGGATAGGGATGAGGGATCCATGCATACCAAGATAGGGATAATGGGGCCATACATACAAGGGTAGGGATGAGAAGGCCATGTATATCAGGATGGGGATGAGTGGATCATGTATAACAGGATAGAGGATATTAAGTACAGAATTGACCACATGTTTTGCTTCAATTTTTTTTCCTAATTTCCTCCTCTAAAACCTACGTGCATCTTATAGTCCGGTGCGTCTTATAGTACGAAAAATATGACAGTTCCCAGACACCAGGAGCTCTCATGCAGCACCACATAAGGTTACTGCCACAACCAGATTTCACTACAAACATCATGCATTTTCATTGTATTCCTCATAGCGATGAGCGAGCGTGCTCACCACTGTTCGATCATCAGGGTGCTTGGTACTCGATCAAGTATCACTCGTGCTCGAGCAGATGCCCAGGTCCTCGCCTCGCATGTTTCCTGGTTGTTTTTCAACCACTAAACATGCGAGGATTGCCTGCCAGCACATTACTGCCATACCATTTTGGATACTAGCATTAATGTGATTAGTCTGTATAAGTTCTGGTGACACGATGCTCGCCACACTGTACTCTGTAAACAGAATAGGCAAAGGAGCTGGAGAAGGGATAGTGCATTACCATCCTTGCTGCTCCAACGTAAAACAAACTCTATCAGGCTTACATCTATTCTGTTACCTATTAATACTGCTCTTTGCTGCATTTAGGTTAGGGACAGATTCATTTATACAGGTTTTATTGCCTTACAGTTCTTGTTGCTGCAACTTAAAACCAAAAGTCCTTTTCAGGTCTACATCTATTCTGTTCTCCATTAATACCACTCCATTAATACCACTGTTGGCTACATTCATTGTAGGGATAGCTGCTGAAGGAGGGAAAGTTTTAGATTAGAGACATAAAGTGGGGAAAAAAAGTATTTAGTCAGCGACCAATTGTGCAAGTTCCCCCACTTAGAAAAGATGAGAGAGGCCTGTAATTGACATCAGAGGTAGACCACAACTATGCGAGTCAAAATGAGAAAACAAATCCAGAAAATCACCTTGTCTGATTTGGAAGATTTATTTTGCAAATTATGGTGGAAAATAAGTATTTGGTCACCTAAAAACATGCAAGATTTCTGGCTCTCACAGACCTGTAACTTCTTCAAGAGGCTCCTCTGTCCTCCACTCATTACCTGTAGTAATGGCACATATGTGACCTTATTATCAGTATAAAAGACACCTGTCCACAACCTCAAACAGTCACACTCCAAACTCCACTATGGTGAAGACCAAAGAGCTGTCGAAGGACACCAGAAGCAAAATTGTAGCCCTGCCCCAGGCTGGGGAGACTGAATCTGCAATAGGCAAGCAGCTTGGTGTGATGAAATCAACTGTGGGAGCAATAATAAGAAAATGGAAGACATACAAGACCACTGATAATCTCCCCGATCTGGGGCTCCACGTAAGATCTCACCCTGTGGGGTCAAAATAAATCACACGAGCGGTGAGCAAAAATCCCAGAACCACACGGGGGGACCTACTGAATGACCTGCATAGAGCTGGGACCATCGTAACAAAGGCTACCATCAGTAACACATTACACTACCAGGGACTCAGATCCTGCAGTGCCAGACGTGTCCCCCTGCTTAAGCCAGTACATGTCCGGGCCCGTCTGAAGTTTGATAGAGAGCATTTGGATTATCCAGAAGAGTATTGGGAGAATGTCTTATGGTCTGATGAAACCAAAGTAGAACTGTTTGGTAGAAACAAAACTTGTCGTGTTTGGAGGAGACAGAATGCTGTGTTGCATCCAAAGAACACCATACCTACTGTGAAGCATGGGGGTAGCAAAATCCTGCTTTGGGGCTGTTTCTCTGCAAAGGGACCAGGACAACTGATCCGTGTACATGAAAGAATGAATGGGTCCATGTATCGTGCGATTTTGAGTGCAAACCTCCTTCCATCAGCAAGGGCATTGAAGATGAAACGTGGATGGGTCTTTTAGCATGAAATTATTATTTATTATAGCGCCATTTATTCCATGGCGCTTTACATGTGAGGAGGGGTATATATAGTAAAAACAAGTACAGTCATCTTAAACAATACAAGCCATGACTGGTACAGTAGGAGAGAGGACCCTGCCCACGAGGGCTCACAATCTACAAGGGATGGGTGATGATATATGTAAAAAAGCATATGAAGGTCCTGGAGTGACCTAGCCAGTCTCCAGATCTCAACAACCTCATAGAAAACCTTTGGAGGGAGTTGAAAGTCCATGTTGCCCAGCGACAGGCGCAAAACATCACTGCTCTAGAGGAGATCTGCATGGAGGAATGGTCCAACACACCACCAACAGTGTGTACCAACCTTGTGAAGACTTACAGAAAACGTCTGACCTCTGTCATTGCCAACAAAGGATATATAACAAAATATTGAGATGAACTTTTGTTAATGACCAAATACTTATTTTCCACTATAATTTACAAAATAAATCTTACCAAATCAGACAAGGTGATTTTCTGGATTTTAAATCAATAATGCAATGTAAGATACCGCGCTTGGGGGGGCAAAAAAAATGTAATTGGGGGGAAAAAAAACTATGTTCCAGGGTTTTAAGTTACAATTAAAAAACTAGGACTCGTTAGTTTGTGATTTTCTTGCTTGATTCGCTTTACAAGACAATATACCTATATCAGGGGAACACCGTATGGTGTACACAAAAAAAAACTACAATACTAAATGGCCCCCTGTGCTAAGTCCGTTTGTTACGCTGTTAGATGTGGTTGTTAATTAAAGTCACAGTAATGCAAGGCCACCTATGCCTAGTTCATTAGTGACACTGTTAAAGGCAGTGTTGTTGCTTACCCTCCGTGAAGTGGATAGACCTTCATACCCTACGCTCCACCAAAGTTAGTCCAGCTGCATGGTACTGGACAGGCGGGCAGTTAGATATGAATCGTCGCTTCCTGGCGGTGGGGGACAGGAGATACAAAGCGCCTCAGCAGTGTTGAACCTGGAAGCCCCGGCCGTAGGCGTCCCTGGATACCACCGAAAAAATGGCTGCCGATACTCTCGTGTGCTCAGATGCGATGTCCCAAATGATACGGAGCTCTGCTTGGGCCAAAATGATAACCAAGGCGTTTTGAAGGTATACGATCTTCTTCATCTATAGTGGTGAGCGCCAGTGTTACTCAGTATTTGTCAAGATTTTCTGGATTTGTTTTCTCATTGTGACTCTCATAGTTGTGGTCTACCTATGATGTCAATTACAGGCCTCTCTCATCTTTATAAGTGGGAGAACTTGCACAATTGATGGCTGACTCAATACTTTTTTCCCACTGTACAGGTTTGGTTTATTGCTTTACAGTCCTTTTATAGGTATACTGCTGCAATCTAACTGTGTTGGTCAGAGCATGTGTGATGTTATGGGACACGTGCTGGTGTAATGCAGGATTTGCCCATCGGGAAAAATAGTGGCGCTGGTGACCAACTACCACGGGCCGGCTGACACCGTGGAAAGCTTCAATGTTCACGCGCCTTAATGGCAACATTTCCAGACCAAACAGTCAGGATATGCAAGCACATAGCACCCTGTGTACTTTCCTCCTCCATTTCCACCCGGTATACATGCAAAGCTTTCTCTTTAATTGTGGACATTTAAGTAGATACAGAAGCAGAATTATGCTGATTATGTTGTCAACACCGCTCACCATCTTGGTTGATTCCTCAAAAGTTTTGTAGAACCTCACAGATGTCAGACATCCATGCCCACTCATCGGTTCTGATGTGCGGAGGCTGACCAGAATACCGACGGGCATGTTGTACCTGGTGGTCAACTACTGCTCTGCTACTCACAAAGCCCTTCACAGTACGCGTGTAATTTGGAGTTCCAGTGCGTGGTTACGTCGAGAACCAGACTGTGAACTGGCACTTGCAAGCACTGCTGCATCACTACCAGACGGGCGGCATCTGCACCTGACTTGCAGAAATGGTCGCACTCACGGCGCACCTTCACAATTAGCTCAGGCAAATCTGGGTAGCAGCCCAGTCCCTTATATGCCTGCAAACTTTCCGGTATTAATAGGGAAAATAAAATATGAACCCCTGAAAAGGACTTTTGTTTTTAAGCTTCAACTGCAGTAGACCTTTCAAAGGACTGTAAGGCAATCAACCCTGTCTATATGCCTGAGGCCAAACAATCCCTCCTAGATCGACTCTCCCTACACTGAATGCAGGAAACAGAGCTATCACTGGCAGACACAGACAGAAGAGAGCAAAAACAATATATCTGCCCTTTGTAGCCCAAGAGCTCCGAAAAATGCAAAATTGCACCTGCTTTGGCGCTAGAAACTTCATGGGTCCATGGTCAACGGCACAAGTTGTCTCAATTAATTGTCCGCTCCTGGGCTGTGTTAAAGCTTATATAAAGTTGGGTGAAAAAGTCTTTGCCCCCTTCCTGATTTCCTATTCTTTTGTATGTTTCTCGCACTTAAATGTTTCTGATCATCAAACAAATGTAAATATTAGACAAAGATAACAGAAGCGAAACAGATACAAAAGCAAAGCATATATATCATCTAGTCATCCTACATAGGTGTAGCATCGGTGATAATGATATAAATGTGCATGGAAGAGAATGGCAGATCATTCAGGTTAGTGCAACAGAACCGAGAGAGAGAAATCTGAATATGTGGTCAAGAGTTATGATACCAAGGCTTAGATGGAAAAATAAAACACCTTTATTATGACAAAATGATGAGAAGGTGGCACTACAATAAGGAAAAGGTGCCTGCACATACATACAACCTAAAAAGATAAAGTTCATAACAAATGAGAGACACTCAAACTACACACCAAAAACAATCCGAATGCTTAAAAAACAAACATTTAAATGAGTATAGGGGCATCCATGAAGGACATGGCTAATCCGATGTCCTCATCAAATGTC
Source organism: Ranitomeya imitator (assembly GCF_032444005.1). NCBI lineage: Eukaryota > Metazoa > Chordata > Amphibia > Anura > Dendrobatidae > Ranitomeya > Ranitomeya imitator. The sequence goes on from NC_091282.1 coordinate 17,491,059, forward strand.
AGGATTATGATAGGACCAATATAAGAATGTGCAATAGCAAAGATCGGAAGCCACAGAAGTGTGTAACAGCGGTATAGGGTGATCGATATGCTGAGACACACTGGTAGGTGTGTAGGTAATACTGAGATCATATAATATGATTCAACACTAAGTGTGAAGCAGAACAGACTGAAGAGTCAACACATAAACATGGAAGGGATCACAAGTACTATATGGTACAGGCAGAATAGGAGTGCAAGTAATGAACAGTGTACCTGCAGTAAAGAAGGGAAGGCCTGTATTAGTGGTGAGTGGTATGTTTGCGGCACATGCCCCGATGTGCGTTTCAGAACTTGTCCTTCATCAAGGTGTGGTAGATAACAGAAGTAAACACAAAGAGCAGTTTATAAATAAAGGTCTTTTTTTTATTAAGGGAAGAGGAAATCCAAACCTACAGGCCCTTGCATGAAAAGGTGATTGCCCCCCCCCCCTTCAAACATAAATTAACTGTGGTTTATCACATCTTTGGGAAGTCAAGTTCAAATTTCCTAGCCACACACAGGCCTGATTAATGCCACACCTGTTCTCAATAAAGAAATCACTTAAATAGCACCTGCCTGACAAAGTGAAGTAGACCAAATGTTCCTCAAAAGCTAGATCCAAAGAAATTCTGTAACAAATGAGAAAGTAATTGAGATCTATCAGTCTGGAAAAGGTTATAAATAGTTATGAGCGAATATACTCGGGTGTCCGCCAAGTATTTGTAAGTGCTCGAAGATTTAGTTTTCCTTGCAGCAGCTGAATGATTTACATCTGTTAGCCAGTTTGATTACATGTGGGGATTCCCTTGCAACCAGGCAACCCCCACATGTACTTATGCTGGCTAGTAGCTGTAAATCATTCAGCTGCGGCAATAAAAACTAAATCTCCGAGCACTTACAAATACTCGGAAGACTTGGGAAATCTCGAGTAACGAGTATATTCGCTCATCACTAGTTATAAAGCCATTTCTAAAACTTTTGGACTTGAACGAACCACCGTGGAAGCCATTATCCACAAATTGCAAAAAGAGTTGTGACTCTACCCAGGAGCGGCCGACCAAAATTACTCCTAGAGCACAGCGACAAATCATCCAAGAGGTCTCAAAATACTCCACAACAACATACAAAGAACTGCAGGCCTCACTTGCCTCAGTTAAGGTCAGTGTTCATGACTTCAACCACAAGAAAGAGACTGGGCAAAAACGGCCTGCATGGCAGAGTTCAAAGACGAAAACTACTGCTGGGCAATAAGAACATAAAGGCTCGTCTCAGTTTTGCCAGAAAACATCTTGATTATCCCCAAGACTTCTGGGAGAATACTCTGTGAACTGATGAGACAAAAGTTTAACTTTCTCTAGTAACCCCCCCCACGACAGCACACCTGGAGGATGTTACCCCTTTCCTAATAGGGACAGGAAATGACCAAGAGGTTAAATAACCCCTCCCTCATCCTCCCCCTCAGTGTTCTTTCCTGTCCCTACTAGGGATGAAGAGGTCATCCCAGGTGTACTGTGCCGGCAGCGGTCATCGGAGGGATATAAACATTATTGCCGGGCAGCTGGAATCAGACTTACGTCTATTCCCCGTCGCTGCTCCCGTCTCCTCGGACTCGGGACTCTTTGCCACCATTCCGCACCTTCGGGCAAGGTCTGGGGCATTCTTCGGCTGGAGGCCTCTCTGAGCTCTCCAGCCCTTCTCCGTGCGCAAGCGTGTGAACTTCCGGTCTGAAGCCGGCGGCAGGATGTGACGTCAGACGCCGGCCGGCTTCAGTGAATTGGAAGGTCCTTTTGCGTCCGAGGCTGGAACGCAAAGTGAACGGCGTGGATTACGTCGGCGGTCTCCCTCCCACGTACATCCGGACATCGGAGGAGGAGGTCCTCTATCCATTAGGACAGGTGCTGCGGTCCGGTCGCCTATATTTAGGCCCCGGACAGGAAGACATTTCAGGTAGGACCATTGTGTGGTGAAGACCATGGAGATGTCCGCTTCCTCGCGCTCTGCATCTGCAGATCACAGCACCATCCCGGCCTCAGTGAGTAGTCTGGCCCAGGGTGTCCACTCCCTGATGTGGGTTGAAGTCTTATGATTCCTTCTCCCCTTCTTTTTTAGGGGGACAAGGAACCCACATCAGGAGGCAAAACTAAAACTACCCGCAAATGCACAGTTTGTATGAAGAAGCTGTCCTCTTCATACAAGAAACCATTGTGCAAAGAATGCACAGAAAAAATTATCAGGGAAGAGCAGCCATCTCTGATGGAAGAGATCAAAGGCTTAATCCAGCATGAAATTAAAACATCTCTGGCCACCCTTTCCCAGCCTACACCATCTCCTAGTGCCCCTACTGAGGCTAAGAAAAGGAAACTTAATCCACAGGAAGAAGGGCAGGAGGACTCTCAAGGGGAGACGTCAGACGAACCCCCAGAGGAAGGTGAATTATCCCTTGACTCTGAAACCTTCCAGCAAGAGAGATATTACTTCTCTTCAACTGACATAGAAGGACTCCTCACAGCAGTAAGGAAGACAATGGAAATCGAGAAAGAAAAAACGGCTCAGTCAGTACAGGAAGAGATGTTCGGGGGGCTTCGTTCTAAGAAAAGACAGGTGTTTCCCATTCACCAGAATATCCGTGATTTAGTTCTCGAAGAGTGGGAATCCCCAAAAAAGAGGCTGACTACTCCAGCGGAAATTAAGGACAGATTTCCAGTAGATGACGAGACAGCTTCATGCTGGTCGGAGGTTCCAAAAGCGGACGTCCAGATTGCTAGGGTAGCCAAAAAGACCCCGCTACCATTCGAGGATGCCTCCCAATTGAGAGATCCTCTGGAACGTAAGATGGACGGACTACTAAGGAAATTGTGGGAAACGTCAACGTCCTTATTGAACATCAATTCCGTATTCACCTGTGTGGCTAGATCGATGCATCGCTGGCTGGGGCAACTAGAAGAGCACTTGTCCACAGGTACTCCTAGAGAGGATATTCTAGCCTTCTTGCCTATCTTCCAGAAAGCAACAGGCTTTTTAGCGGATGCCTCCGCAGAATCCGTGAGGGTGACGGCGAGATCATCTGCATTGTCAAACTTAGTAAGGCGTGCACTCTGGCTAAGATCCTGGTCTGGTGATATGACTTCTAAGATGAGGCTGTGTTCTATTCCTTTCAAAGGAAAGTATATGTTTGGACCAGCCTTGGATGATCTTCTGGAGAAGGCCTCAGACAAAAAGAAGACTTTACCAGAACCTAGGAACCCTAGGAAAAGACCCTTCCGCACTCAGCAGGAGCATACTCCTCAATACAAAGGGAAGGGCAAGACTGGACATTGGAGTTATCCAAAAGGAGGGAAAGATAGGAATCTTTTTCTTTCCCAACCCCAAAATCAAAGAAAGCAATGACGCTATCACGGTGGGGGGTCGAATCTCAAACTTCCTCCCATACTGGCAAGAGATCTGCATAGATCAGTGGACTTTAAGATTGTTCAGAGAGGGGATGAAGATAGAGTTTGTCATATCCCCAAAAAAGATTAAAGACAACAACGTTATCTACACCAAAGCGACAATCCACGTTGATAGCGGGAGTACAGGATCTCTTAGCCAACAATGTGATCTCCATAGTCCCGGAAAACGAGAGGAACAGAGGTCATTATTCCAACCTATTCCTGATAAGAAAACCAAATGGAACCCATCGGATGATAATCAACCTGAAACCCCTGAATCAATATGTAACCTACAGAAGATTCAGGATGGAATCTGTCAGATCGACAGTACCCCTAATAGGACAAGACTTCGTCATGGCGACTATAGATTTACAGGACGCTTATTATCACGTCCCAATCCATGCAACTTATCGGAAATTCCTAAGATTTACGGTCACCAGAGGAAAAGACATAGATCACTTTCAGTTCAATGTCCTCCCATTTGGTCTGTCCTCGGCCCCAAGGATCTTCACAAAAATCATGTCCGAAGTAATGGCCTGCATCAGAGGTCGGCAGATATGCATAATCCCGTACCTTGACGACCTCTTGGTAGTGGCCCCCACGGTTCCGATTCTACAGGAGCATCTTCAAACGACAGTCCAGATCTTTTCGTCTCTAGGCTGGGTAGTGAACCCCCCAAAAAAAGATATGGTTCCGTCAACAGCAAAGATCTTCTTAGGAGTCCTGTTAGACTCTCACAACCAAACATCTTTCTTACCCGAACAAAAACGGACCCTGCTTACATCGAAGATAAGAATGTTGCGAGACAAAAAGATAGTATCTCTAAGATGGGCCATGTCAGTTCTGGGGACCTGTTATGTTTGCTAATGACAGGTGTTATGAAGGCAATCCAGAAAGTGTGCTTAGCGATCAGAGCGCACACAGTGATCTGACAAATACCCAAAAATACAAGAACGAGCTCTGAGACGTGGAAACTCTGTAGACTGCACACCTGATCCTATCCTAAACACAACTAAAAGCGGCTGTGGATTGCGCCTAACAACTACCTAGGCAACTCGGCACAGCCTAAGAAACTAGCTAGCCTGAAGATAGAAAAATAGGCCTGACTTGCCCCAGAGAAATTCCCCAAAGGAAAAGGCAGCCCCCCACATATAATGACTGTGAGTAAGATGAAAAGACAAAACGTAGGGATGAAATAGATTCAGCAAAGTGGGGCCCGATATTCTAGGACAGAGCGAGGACAGTAAAGCGAACTTTGCAGTCTACAAAAAACCCTAAAGCAAAACCACGCAAAGGGGCAAAAAAAAAACCCACCGTGCCGAACTAACGGCACGGCGGTACACCCTTTGCGTCTCAGAGCTTCCAGCAAAACAAAAGACAAGCTGGACAGAAAAAAAGCAACAAAAAAGCAAAAAGCACTTAGCTATACAGAGCAGCAGGTCACAGGAACAATCAGGAGAAGCTCAGATCCAACACTGAAACATTGACAAGGAGCAAGGATAGCAGCATCAGGCGGAGTTAAGTAATGAAGCAGTTAACGAGCTCACCAGAACACCTGAGGGAGGAAGCTCAGAAGCTGCAGTACCACTTGTGACCACAGGAGTGAATTCAGCCACAGAATTCACAACAGTACCCCCCCCTTGAGGAGGGGTCACCGAACCCTCACCAGAGCCCCCAGGCCGACCAGGATGAGCCGCATGAAAGGCACGAACAAGATCGGAAGCATGAACATCAGAGGCAAAAACCCAGGAATTATCTTCCTGAGCATAACCCTTCCATTTAACCAGATACTGGAGTTTCCGTCTAGAAACACGAGAATCCAAAATCTTCTCCACAATATACTCCAATTCCCCCTCCACCAAAACCGGGGCAGGAGGCTCAACAGATGGAACCATAGGTGCCACGTATGTCCGCAACAACGACCTATGGAATACATTATGTATGGAAAAGGAGTCTGGGAGGGTCAAACGAAAAGACACAGGATTGAGAACCTCAGAAATCCTATACGGACCAATAAAACGAGGTTTAAATTTAGGAGAGGAAACCTTCATAGGAATATGACGAGAAGATAACCAAACCAGATCCCCAACACGAAGTCGGGGACCCACACGGCGTCTGCGATTAGCGAAAAGTTGAGCTTTCTCCTGGGACAAGATCAAATTGTCCACTACCTGAGTCCAGATCTGCTGCAACCTATCCACCACAGAATCCACACCAGGACAGTCCGAAGACTCAACCTGTCCTGAAGAGAAACGAGGATGGAACCCAGAATTGCAAAAAAATGGAGAAACCAAGGTAGCCGAGCTGGCCCGATTATTAAGGGCGAACTCAGCCAACGGCAAAAAGGACACCCAATCATCCTGGTCTGCAGAAACAAAACATCTCAGATATGTTTCCAAGGTCTGATTGGTTCGTTCGGTCTGGCCATTAGTCTGAGGATGGAAAGCCGAGGAAAAGGATAGGTCAATGCCCATCCTACCACAAAAGGCTCGCCAGAACCTTGAAACAAACTGGGAGCCTCTGTCAGAAACAATATTCTCAGGAATGCCATGCAACCGAACCACATGCTGAAAGAACAAAGGTACCAAATCAGAGGAGGAAGGCAATTTAGCCAAGGGCACCAGATGGACCATTTTAGAAAAGCGATCACAGACCACCCAAATGACTGACATCTTTTGAGAAACGGGAAGGTCAGAAATGAAATCCATCGAAATATGTGTCCAAGGCCTCTTTGGGACCGGCAAGGGCAAAAGCAACCCACTGGCACGAGAACAGCAGGGCTTAGCCCTAGCACAAATCCCACAGGACTGCACAAAAGTACGTACATCCCGTGACAGAGATGGCCACCAGAAGGATCTAGCCACTAACTCTCTGGTACCAAAGATTCCAGGATGACCAGCCAACACCGAACAATGAAGTTCAGAGATAAGTTTATTAGTCCACCTATCAGAGACGAACAGTTTCTCTGCTGGACAACGATCAGGTTTATTCGCCTGAAATTTTTGCAGCACCCGCCGCAAATCAGGGGAGATGGCAGACACAATGACTCCTTCCTTGAGGATACCCGCTGGCTCAGATAAACCCGGAGAGTCGGGCACAAAACTCCTAGACAGAGCATCCGCCTTCACATTTTTAGAGCCCGGAAGGTACGAAATCACAAAGTCGAAGCGGGCAAAAAATAACGACCAACGGGCCTGTCTAGGATTCAAGCGCTTGGCAGACTCGAGATAAGTCAAGTTCTTATGATCAGTCAATACCACCACGCGATGCTTAGCTCCTTCAAGCCAATGACGCCACTCCTCGAATGCCCACTTCATGGCCAGCAACTCTCGATTGCCCACATCATAATTACGCTCAGCGGGCGAAAACTTCCTGGAAAAGAAAGCACATGGTTTCATCACTGAGCAATCAGAACCTCTCTGTGACAAAACCGCCCCTGCTCCAATCTCAGAAGCATCAACCTCGACCTGGAACGGAAGAGAAACATCTGGCTGACACAACACAGGGGCAGAACAAAAACGACGCTTCAACTCCTGAAAAGCTTCCACAGCAGCAGAAGACCAATTAACCAAATCAGCACCCTTCTTGGTCAAATCGGTCAATGGTTTGGCAATGCTAGAAAAATTACAGATGAATCGACGATAAAAATTAGCAAAGCCCAGGAACTTTTGCAGACTTTTCAGAGATGTCGGCTGAATCCAATCCTGGATGGCTTGGACCTTAACTGGATCCATCTCGATAGTAGAAGGGGTAAAGATGAACCCCAAAAATGAAACTTTCTGCACACCGAAGAGACACTTTGATCCCTTCACAAACAAAGAGTTAGCACGCAGGACCTGAAAAACCATTCTGACCTGCTTCACATGAGACTCCCAATCATCTGAGAAGATCAAAATGTCATCCAAGTAAACAATCAGGAATTTATCCAGATACTCACGGAAGATGTCATGCATAAAAGACTGAAACACCGATGGAGCATTGGCAAGTCCGAACGGCATCACTAGATACTCAAAATGACCCTCGGGCGTATTGAATGCAGTTTTCCATTCATCTCCTTGCCTGATTCTCACCAGATTATACGCACCACGAAGATCTATCTTAGTGAACCAACTAGCCCCCTTAATCCGAGCAAACAAGTCAGATAACAATGGCAAGGGATACTGAAATTTAACAGTGATCTTATTAAGAAGGCGGTAATCAATACACGGTCTCAGCGAACCATCCTTCTTGGCTACAAAGAAGAACCCTGCTCCCAGTGGTGATGACGATGGGCGAATATGTCCCTTCTCCAGGGATTCCTTCACATAACTGCGCATAGCGGCGTGTTCGGGCACGGATAAATTAAATAATCGACCTTTAGGGAATTTACTACCAGGAATCAAATTGATAGCACAATCACAATCCCTATGCGGAGGTAGAGCATCGGACTTGGGCTCTTCAAATACATCCTGATAATCAGACAAGAACTCTGGGACCTCAGAAGGGGTGGATGACGAAATCGACAAAAATGGAACATCACCATGTACCCCCTGACAACCCCAGCTGGATACCGACATGGAATTCCAATCCAATACTGGATTATGGGTTTGTAGCCATGGCAACCCCAACACGACCACATCATGCAGATTATGCAACACCAGAAAGCGAATAACTTCCTGATGTGCAGGAGCCATGCACATGGTCAGCTGGGCCCAGTATTGAGGTTTATTCTTGGCCAAAGGTGTAGCATCAATTCCTCTCAATGGAATAGGACACCGCAAAGGCTCCAAGAAAAACCCACAACGTTTAGCATAACCCAAATCCATCAGATTCAGGGCAGCGCCCGAATCCACAAATGCCATGACAGAAAACGACGACAAAGAGCATATCAAGGTAATGGACAGAAGGAATTTGGACTGTACAGTACCAATGACGGCAGACCTAGCGGACCGCTTAGTGCGCTTAGGACAATCAGAAATAGCATGAGTGGAATCACCACAGTAGAAACACAGACCATTCAGACGTCTGTATTCCTGCCGTTCAACTCTAGTCATAGTCCTATCGCACTGCATAGGCTCAGGTTTAACCTCAGGCAGTACCGCCAAATGGTGCACAGATTTACGCTCGCGCAAGCGTCGACCGATCTGAATGGCCAAAGACAAAGACTCATTCAAACCAGCAGGCATAGGAAATCCCACCATGACATCCTTAAGAGCCTCAGAGAGACCCTTTCTGAACAAAGCTGCCAGCGCAGATTCATTCCACTGAGTGAGTACTGACCATTTCCTAAATTTCTGACAATATACTTCTATATCATCCTGACCCTGGCACAAAGCCAGCAAATTTTTCTCAGCCTGATCCACTGAATTAGGCTCATCGTACAGCAATCCGAGCGCCAGGAAAAACGCATCGACACTACTCAATGCAGGGTCTCCTGGCGCAAGAGAAAATGCCCAGTCTTGAGGGTCGCCGCGCAAAAAAGAAATAATAATCAAAACCTGTTGAATAGGATTACCAGAAGAATGAGGTTTCAAGGCCAGAAATAGCTTACAATTATTTTTGAAACTTAGAAACTTAGTTCTATCTCCAAAAAACAAATCAGGAATAGGAATTCTTGGTTCTAACATAGATTTCTGATCAATAGTATCTTGAATTTTTTGTACATTTATAACGAGATTATCCATTGAAGAGCACAGACCCTGAATATCCATGTCCACACCTGTGTCCAGAATCACCCAAATGTCTAGGGGAAAAAAAAAAAAAAGTGAACACAGAGCAGAAAAAAAAAAAAAAATGATGTCAGAACTTTTTCTTTCCCTCTATTGAGAATCATTAGTTGGGCTCCTTGTACTGTTATGTTTGCTAATGACAGGTGTTATGAAGGCAATCCAGAAACACAGTGTGCTTAGCGATCAGAGCGCACACAGTGATCTGACAAATACCCAAAAATACAAGAACGAGCTCTGAGACGTGGAAACTCTGTAGACTGCACACCTGATCCTATCCTAAACACAACTAAAAGCGGCTGTGGATTGCGCCTAACAACTACCTAGGCAACTCGGCACAGCCTAAGAAACTAGCTAGCCTGAAGATAGAAAAATAGGCCTGACTTGCCCCAGAGAAATTCCCCAAAGGAAAAGGCAGCCCCCCACATATAATGACTGTGAGTAAGATGAAAAGACAAAACGTAGGGATGAAATAGATTCAGCAAAGTGGGGCCCGATATTCTAGGACAGAGCGAGGACAGTAAAGCGAACTTTGCAGTCTACAAAAAACCCTAAAGCAAAACCACGCAAAGGGGGCAAAAAAAAACCCACCGTGCCGAACTAACGGCACGGCGGTACACCCTTTGCGTCTCAGAGCTTCCAGCAAAACAAAAGACAAGCTGGACAGAAAAAAAGCAACAAAAAAGCAAAAAGCACTTAGCTATAAAGAGCAGCAGGTCACAGGAACAATCAGGAGAAGCTCAGATCCAACACTGAAACATTGTCAAGGAGCAAGGATAGCAGCATCAGGCGGAGTTAAGTAATGAAGCAGTTAACGAGCTCACCAGAACACCTGAGGGAGGAAGCTCAGAAGCTGCAGTACCACTTGTGACCACAGGAGTGAATTCAGCCACAGAATTCACAACAGGGACCATGACATCATGCATCCAGATGGTGGCATGGGCACAAGCCCACACCAGAATACTCCAAACTCATATTCTGTTAAACTGGGACTGATCCCCAGATTCTCTAGACAAAAAGATCCGAATACCACCGCATGTAAGGTCCTCATTGACATGGTGGCTACAGAAGGAGAACTTAATAAGAGGAATTCCCTGGTTGCAGGACCCAGCGGTGACTATCACAGTAGATGCCAGCGGAAAAGGTTGGGGAGCTACGGTAGACCAGCACATATTCCAGGGATACTGGTCAACCGAAATAAGCCAGCAATCCTCGAACTTCAAAAAACTAAAAGCGATAGAAGAAGTTCTGAAGGCAGCAGTAACTCTTGTTCAGAATTCCCATATAAAAATATACTCGGACAACATGACAACAGTTGCCCACCTTCGCCATCAGGGAAGTACAAGACACGAGGATCTAAAAACAATATCAGCGAGAATATTTTTGCGGGCCGAGGAGCATGTTCTCTCTCTATCTGCCCTACATATAAAAGGAGAAATAAATATACAGGCCGACTTCCTGAGCAGGACAAAGATCCATCCAGGAGAATGGAGCCTAGACCCGGAAGTCTTTCAGATATTGGTCAGAAGATGGGGACAGCCAGAAGTGGACCTGTTCGCAAACTGTTAGACCAGTTTTTCTCGCTAGATCCAATCAATCTGGGGCTAGCTGTGGATGCATTGGCCCAACCATGGACATTTACACTGGCGTATGCTTTTCCTCCATAACCAGTCCTACCAAGACTCCTACAGAAGATAAGGGCAGAGAAACTCAAGATGATCTTGGTGGCTCCATTTTGGCCCAAAAGAATCTGGTTCGGGATCAGCCTAAAAATAGATGGACCAATAACACTTCCTCCGGTTAAGAACCTTCTCTACCAAGGGCCAATACTCCATCCAGATCCCGAGAGGTGTAACTTGAATGCCTGGCTTCTGAATTCTCAATTCTGAGGACCAGGGGCTATAAAGAAAGTCATTAAGACACTACAAAAAAAGCCGAAAAACAGTAACCAATTCTATCTACCAAAAAATCTGGAAGACCTTTATCACATGGTGTGCTCCTGAACGGCCTAACCCAGACAGACCGAACCTTGTCAGGATCCTGGATTTTTTACAGGATGGGCTGGAAAAAGGTCTCAGACCCAGCACCCTCAAGGTACAGGTGGCAGCCTTGAGCTCTTATTTTGACCAATCTTTAGCTGACCATAGATGGGTAAGAAGAGTTATTACGGCGGCATCCCGCATATCTCCAAGACCCATAAATATAGTCCCATCCTGGGACCTGAATATAGTCCTGAAAGGACTTCCACCGTTTGAGCCCTTGTCATCAATAAGTATGGATAAACTCGCCTGGAAGACCACCTTCCTGGTAGCTATAACAACAGCCAGAAGAGTTGGTAAACTACAAGCCTTGTCAATCAATGAACCCTACATGAAGATTCTACAGGACAGGCTTATCCTGCGATTGGATCCATCCTTTCTCCCAAAAGTCGTCTCTGATTTCCACAAGTCGCAGGAGATATTCTTCCTTCTTTCTATCAGGAACCAAAGAATGAGGAAGAGGAACATTTCCATACTTTGGATGTTCGGAGAATGGTACTTTATTATCTTCAAGCTTCAGGGAAGATTAGAAAGGATCAGAATCTGTTTATTCATCTTCTCGGCCAGAATAAGGGGAAGAAGATCTACAAATCTACAATTGCGAATTGGATCAAAAGAGCAATCCTGGAGGCTTATCAGATTCAGGGCCTTCCACCACCAGAAAAGCTCACAGCTCATTCTACTAGGACAACAGCTGTCTCCTGGGCCGAGAAAGCCAGTGCTTCCATCGAGCAAATATGCAGAGCTGCTACGTGGTCCTCGGTCCATACGTTCTCCAAACATTACAGGCTGGACCTGATGTCAAAAGAAGACTTAGCCTTCGGAGAAAAAATCCTTAGAGCTATAGTCCCTCCCTAAATGTTACTCTTGGGTACTGCTCCAGGGGTGCTGTCATGGGGGTTACTAGAGAAAATAGAATTATTCTTACCGTTAATTCGGTTTCTAGTAACCCACCACGACAGCAGGAGTAATCCCTCCCTTTGCTTGATATACGTTCTGGAAAGAATAAATATAATTTGAAGTATTCCTTCTCCTGTGGTCCTTTATAATAACACTGAGGGGGAGGATGAGGGAGGGGTTATTTAACCTCTTGGTCATTTCCTGTCCCTATTAGGAAAGGGGTAACATCCTCCAGGTGTGCTGTCATGGTGGGTTACTAGAAACCGAATTAACGGTAAGAATAATTATATTTTTCGGAAGGTGTATGTCCCGTTACATCTGGCATAGAAGTAACACAGAATTTCAGAAAAGAAGCATCATACCAACAGTAAAATGTGGTGGTGGTGGTGTGATGGTTTGGGGCTGTATTGCTGCTTCAGGACCTGGAAGACTTGCTGTGGTAAATGGAGTCATGAATTCTGGTTTCTATCAAAAAATCCTGAAAGAGAATTTCCGGCCATCTGTTCGTGACCTCAAGATGAAGTGCATTTGGGTTATGCAGCAGGACAATTATCTAAAACACACCAACAAGTCCACCTCGGAGTGGCTGAAGAAAAATAAAATTAAGACTTTGGAGTGGCCTAGTCAAAATCCTGACTTTAATCCTATTGAGATGCTGTGAAATTACCTTAAAAACTTGGTTCTTGCTGAGAGACCCTCCAATGTGGCCGAATTACAACATTTCTGCAAAGATACAGAGTGTTGTATAAGATTCATTGCCAGTTATTGCAAACACCTGATTGTAGTTGTTGCTGCTAAGGGCGGTCCAACCAGTTATTTGGTTTAGGGGGCAATCACTTTCTCACACAGAGCCCTGTAGGTTTGGATTTCTTTTTCCCTTTAAAATAAAGACTTTAATTTAAAAACTGCATTTTGTTTTTACTTGTCTTATCTTTGTCTAACATTTAAATTTGGTGATCGGAAACATTCAAGTGTGACAAACATGCAAAAGAATAGGAAATCAGGAAGGAAGCAAACACTTTTTCACACAACTGTAAAAGAAGCTGCATTTATTGAATGGATGAAAGGCCCTAAAAAAAATCTTTTGTGCCCCAAGATGGGGTTGAGACGTTTCTCCCACACAGTTCAGGACTTTTCGTTTGCAAATGTCTCCCAGGAGATAAATGAAGATATATTTCAATCCCTACCTCAATCTATTTGAAGCCTCGGGCAACCTGAGGAGGCACGAGAGGAACAACTGCCCACCTTAGCTGAGAAATTAGTAAAAAAATTCCCATCTGCCAATGCTGGCATCAGAGCTCATAGTTCCTTGAGTTATCATGGAGGAGAGATGAGAGAGAAACCAGGTCCAACAGAGGCAGGGGAAAATTACCAAAGGTGAGGGACAGTTTCTTTAGACCCTTCCAGCACCCAGGCCCTGATGTGCGGGGTATACTGACAAGGAGGGAAAAATTTTGGAAGATGGTGAAGGAGTACCTAGCTGATCCTACCGGCGTCCTCTGTGCTGTACAACTATTGGGTATCCATGCTAGACACGTAGCGTAGGGAGAGTTGCTGGAGAAGGGCCATTGTAGGATTAGAGGCATCTAGGCCGTGTTTAATATTGTTATTGCTTTACTTGTCCACCGCTGCTGCTGCACAATTAAAAATAAAACAGTCCTTGTCAGGGCGAAATAATTTCCTTTCTGTAGTAAAACTTCTGTTACCTGCATTAAGTGGAGGGATAGCTGGTGGAGGAGGGATAGTTTTGGAATAGATGCATATAGGTAGGGTTTATTGCCTTACAGTCCTTCTAGTACAGAGATCTCCAAGCTTTCTGACCATGAGTGCCACATTCAGCTATGAAAGGGGGTTGCCAGCCACATTCAGCTTTGAGAGAGGGTTGCAAGCTACATCCAGCTCGTGTTCCACCTACAGTAGTGACACTTAGAGCTCCCATTACCGGTGTAACGGCAGCCAAAGCTTTTCCACTGAAATCACACCAAGGCCGTATGCCAAGCTCCAGGGTCTCCTATCTTATTCCCATTCAGATCAGCTCTTCTGTGCAGGGGTGCACACAAAAGTCACCATCTAGAGACCTACTCTAAATAGCTGTATGCTACACTTTGTGCTAATGCCCCAAGCCGGCAGACAGCCATGAGCTGCACATCAAGGGTCCGCAAGTCACATGTGGTTTTCGAGCTACAGACTGGGGACTCCAGCACTAAAGATTTTAAGCTAGGGCCGCCTGATGACCCTCTAAAAATTCGGAACGAGGGCCGCATGATCACCCTCCCAAAATTTGGAGCAATGGCTGCGTGATGACCCTATTGCTATAGAGGACACACAAAAAAAGAAACCATGAACCGTATACCCTTCTTTGGGTGGGAAGGGGTGTATGGGAATACACCAGAAAAAAAGGAACACCTAACCCTTGGAATAGGAACTTGCTTTGTGTGGGTGCCTTGGAGAATAGTTGCCCACCTTCTACCTCTGTCCACCCCACTGCCTTTCCTGCCTGTTGCAGTTATGTGAATCCCTCCCACTCTGCACTGTTGTCCTCGCTCTGCATGGCACCTTCCCAGGTTGGGTCAGAGACTTAATTGTCCATCACTTCGTCTTCCATTTCTGAATTCTGGCCATCTTAATTTGGCAACTGTGTCTCATCAACATCTACTTCTTGAGACTCTCATTGCCATTCCCCACTGTCATCTTCCTCTAACCATGGCTGCTCAAAAATATGGACATCACTAGACACAATCTCCTCATGCCCTTCTTGAGATGTGCAGGGCAAGAGACCAGAATCAATAAATGGAGATGTACAGAGATCTTTAGAGTGTGCAATCACTTGTCTTCTGGGATTCACCTTGGTGGGAGGAAGAGGGATCAAGATGAGGATTATGTGGTCCAGACTCTTGGCTAGTGAGACTGGACAATCTGAAAGACTGGGTGGTGCTGGGAAACATACTGGAAGCATTATCTGTCATCCACCCAACCCCCTGTTTGCACCGTTCTGGTTTCAAGGGTTGTGTCCCATGCACCCCTGCAAAGCAGGACAGGATTCTAGCATGGATGAGCATGTTTGTTGTACTCCGGCAGCAGGCACAGTTTCACCTGGACCACGGCCTTGGTGTTCACCTCAGCATCACGTCCACTTCCCTGTCCCTTACCACGCACTTTGCAAATTTTAACCCCTTCACCAGGTGCCATCTTCTGTTTTTGCATTTACGTTTTTTGCCCCTTCTTCCCAGAGCCATAAGTTTTATTTATTTTTTCCATCAATATGGCCATGTGAGGTCTTGTTTTTTTGCTGGACGAGTTGTACTTTTGAGTGCTGCCATTGATTTTACCATATAATGTACTCGAAAACGGGGAAAAAATTCCAAGTGCGGTGAAATTGCAAAAAAAGTGCAATTCCACAATAAATTTTTAGTTTTTTTTACCATGTTCACCAAATGCTAAAACTTAGCTGCCATTATGATTCTCCGGGTCGTTATGAGTTTACTGACACCAAAAATGTCTAGGTTCTTTTTTATTTAAGTGGTGAAATAAAATCCAAACTTTGCTAAAAAAAAAATAAAAATGCATAATTTCTGAGACCCGTAGCGTCTCCATTTTTTTTAGATCTGGGGCTGGGTAAGGGCTTATTTTTTTGTGTGCTGAGCTGAAGTTATTATTGATACCATTTTGGTGGAGATATGATCCTTTGATTGGCTGTTATTGCATTTTAATGCAGTGTTGCGGCAACCAAAAAAAAAATTCTGGCGTGTTGATTTTTTTTTCTCGTTACGCCGTTTACAGATTGGATTAATTATTTTTATATATTGATAAATTGCACAATTCTGAATGTTGCACTGCCAAATATGTGTATTTTTTATATGTTTTTTATTGTTTCATTTTGAATGGGGGGTGATTTAAACTTTTATATATATATTTTTTTTTTAACATTTTTTTCTTACTTTACACTTGCTTCAGTAGTCTCCATGGGAGACCAGAAGCTGCGATCATCCGATCACTTGTGTTCTGCTCTGTATAGTTAAAATGATCACTTGCTATGAATGCCGACCACTGGGCGGGGTTTGTGACATGCTTTTGGTGTTAAATGCCGCTGTCAGGGTTTGACAGCAGTATCTAAAATGTTAACAGCTGCGGGTGATCGCGATTTCACCCACGGTACCGTTACACTAAACGACTTACCAACGATCACGACCAGCGATACGACCTGGCCGTGATCGTTGGTAAGTCGTTGTGTGGTCGCTGGGGAGCTGTCACACAGACAGCTCTCTCCAGCGACCAACGATCAGGGGAACAACTTCGGCATAGTTGAAACTGTCTTCAACTATGCCGAAGTCCCCGGGTAACCAGGGTAAACATCGGGTTACTAAGTGCAGGGCCGCGCTTAGTAACCCGATATTTACCCTGGTTACCATTGTAAAAGTTTAAAAAAAAAAACAGTACATACTCACATTCCGATGTCTGTCACATCCCCCGGCGTCAGCTTCCCGCACTGACTGTGTCAGCGCCGGTTGTAAAGCAGAGCACAGCGGTGACGTCCAGTGTCACATGACTCATTAGTGTTACAAGTCTCAGGTGTGAATGGAGAGCTGGCGTGGTAAATTTGGTGTTATCGCTCTCACACTCTCTCATACTGGTCACTTAAAGTCCAGCATGGCTCCTAGTGGCAAAGAACTCTAAGAGAATCTGTAAAAAAGAATTGTTGCTCTACAGAAAGATGGCGCAGGCTGTAAGAATATTGGCAACACCCGGCCTTAGCTGCAGTACGGTGGCCAAGACCATACAGCGTTGTAACAAGACAGGTTCCACTCAGAATAGGCCTCCCCATGGTCCCCCAAAGAAGTGGAAGCACTGTTACTTCTACCAAAGACAATGTCATAAAAATATTAAAAATCCTTGCGGTCCCTCCTATCCCCCTCCCTTTTTTCTTTCCTCTACCATTTATCATGAGGAGACAGGAGCTATCACTCAAACCGGCCTTTATGTAAAATGCTTTGTACAGAGATGTGAAGCCGCTTAATTAAAATACAATGATTCTTCTTTATTCCCAGGTGACTGAAGAGGATGCGTATTGTCCACAGAGGGAGGGAGACAGGAAATCATAGACTTAGGCTGGGTTCACACTTTGCGGTTTTTACCGCGGAACCGTCGCGATTTTGATGCTACGGGTCCGCAGCAGTTTCCATAGCGTTTCCATTTACATGTAAACCCTATGGAAACTGCAAACCGCTCTGCACATGCTGCGGGAAAAACCGCGCAGAAACGCAGCGGTTTAAAACCCGCAGCATGTCCCTTCTTTGTGCAGAATCGCTGCGATTCTGCACCCATAGGAATGCATTGAACCGCTTACTTCCCGCATGGGGCTGTGCCCACATTGCGGGAAGTAAGCGGCTAATGTGCGGTTCCTACCCGGGGTGGAGGAGAGGAGACTCTCCTCCAGGCCCTGGGAACCATATTTGGGGTAAAAAAAAGAATAAAAATAACAAATCATGTTATACTCACCTCTGAAGTCTCAGCGCTGCACGCGGCCGTCCGGTCAGAGTTGCTGTGCGACCAGGACCTGCGGTGACGTCGCGGTCACATGACCGTGACGTCACGAAGGGTCCTTCTTGCATAGCATCTTTGGAACCGGACCGCCGAGTGCAGCGTCGAGGAGATCAGGACATCAGAGGGTGAGTATAACCAATTTTTATTATTTTTAACATTACTATTGATGCTGCATATTCCTGCATATGCAGCATCAATAGTATAGGCGGAAACCCGCAGCGGAAACCGCGGAACAAACCGCGATAAATCTGCAGGGAGAACCGCAGCGGTTTTGCCCTGCAGATTTATCAAATCCGCTGCGGGAGAACCCGCAGAGGGACGCCGCAAAGTGTGAACATGGCCTTAGATTTTGAGAGGATCAAAGAAGATCTCGCACCCTTTACGAATAGCCAGGGTCACTGCAGTTACAATGAGAGGGCAGACAGTATGGCTCCGGGTGAAAATATGGAATATTGGCTTTTAAATCCATCCGATATTAATGAGACATACATTTTGAGCAGCAGGGTAACTAGGCAAAGATACACGTTTTTTCATAATTATACAGTAGCTCCCACCAAAAGGCCCCAAATCCATCGGGGCCATATAACTGCCAGTAGCTAGGCCATATTTGGCCTCTAAGCGTAGATAAAATCCAGATACAAAAGATGACATCAGTCTCAAACTTCTGTGACCACACGCTGAGGAGTTATTGCATAAGTTGGGATTTTCTAAAATCATGAAGGACTGAGACCAGCCCACATACTGGCCCATGTGAGGTCATCGTAGAGGGGTGTGTGGGTGGGACTCTGATAAAAGATCAATCCCAATTATCATCAGTGTTCCTGCAGAGAGTTACTTATCCTGTATGCAGGGTACCCGTTTATTGTGGTGGGCAGGTGTGTCCCTGTTGTGAATTCTGTTGTCGAACTCCCTCCTGTGGTCGTGAATGGTACTTCGGCGAGTTCTGTCTATGGGCTCCCTCTGGTGGCTATGAGTGAAGCTGCTGCTTCTGAGGTTCCTTACACAGGTGACGTGGTTTATCCTTTGGTTGACTGCTCTATTTAACTCCTCTCAGATCGTTACTCCAGGCCAGCTGTCAATGTTTTTGCATTCGTTCAGTTCGCTCCTGGATCTCTCTGGTGACCTGCCTTCTCCTGCAGAAGCTAAGTTCCTTATTGTCTTATTTTGTTCTCTGTTTTCTTGTCCAGCTGGTTTTCATGATTTTGTCTTGCTAGCTGGAAGCTCTGGAATGCAGAGTGGCCCCTCCGCACCGTGAGTCGGTGCGGAGTTCTTTTTTGCACACTCTGCGTGGCTTTTTGTAGGTTTTTGTGCTGATCGCAAAGTTACCTTTCCTATCCTCTGTCTATTTAGTAAGTCTGGCCTCCCTTTGCTGAAACCTGTTTCATTTCTGCGTTTGTGACTTTCATCTTGTCTCACAATCAATATATGTGGGGGGCTTCCTTTACCTTTGGGGAATTTCTCTGAGGCAAGGTAGGCTTTATTTTCTATCTCTAGGGCTAGATAGTTCTTAGGCTGTGACGAGGCGCCTAGGTCTGGTCAGGAGCGCTCCACGGCTATTTCTAGTGTGTGTGATAGGATTAGGGCTTGCGGTCAGCAGAGCTCCCACATCCCAGAGCTCGTCCTATATGAGGTTTAATTATCAGGTCATTCCGGGTGCTCCTAACCACCAGGTCATAACATGTCCCACAGCCTGTTGGACTAATAGGAAAATGTTATCCCCCAAAGCGACAGCCTGTCCAGGCGCTGCCACTAGCGTCCCGAGAGCCCAGAAAATGTCCTGTCTTCTGGACTCTCATCATGTGGGATAACAGGACCAGTGATTGACCCAGAACAGGTCCCAGGGGGATCTTGTAACTTTGGGGCTTTAGCGTCACTTTTGGCCACCCCTAGTCAGGAGTCGCAGACTTGTCGGAAGACGCTGAGTAACCTCCCGATTAAGCCTATATCCGAATCCCCAACAGAGAGGGTATTATGAGATCCAGAAGGGGTGGGCCGTAAGGTAGGCTTAAGGGGTGATCTGTTAATCGGCCCCTATGCTACCTCAAATGGGGAGGTGTTATACAAAATATAAAAAATCCTTGAGGTTCCTCATATCCCCTTCCCTTTTTTCTTTCCGCTACCATTTGTCCTGAGGAGACAGGAGCTAGCACACAAACTTGCTTTTATGTAAAATGCAGTGTACAAAGATATGAAGCCGCTTAATTAAAATGTATGCCCAGGTGACTGAAGAGGATGTGTATTGTCCACAGAGAGAGAAAAGTCATATTAGATTTTGAGTGGATCAAAGATTTTGCACCCTTTACAACATGGTCACGGCAGTACAATGAGAGAGTAGACAGTATGGCTCCGGGAGAAAATATAGAATAATGGAGCTCCTATCCATCCGATATTAATGAGACGTACATTTTCAGCACTGGGATATCTAGGCAAAGATACACATATTTTCTCATAACTATAACCCACGCCAAAAGGTCCCAAATCCATAGGGGCCATATAATCGTCAGCAGCTAGGCCATGTTTGGTCTCTAAGCGCAGCTAAAATCCTGATAAAAAAAAAAATGACAGGAGTCTCAAACTTCTGTCATCGCTGTACGAGGAGTTATTACATAAATTGGGATTTCCTAAAATCGTGAAGGGCTGAGACCAGCCCACATCCCAGCCCATGTGAGGTCATCATAGAGGAGCGTGTGGGTGGGACTCAGGGTCTGATAAAAGATTAATCCCAATCATATACTGTATGCAGGGATCCCGTTTATTGACAGCCAAATCGAAGCGCTCTCCTTCGGGTAAACTGAATCGTCTCTGCAATCGTTGTAGTACGCCTCCTGTTAATCCCTTTTATTTTATGCAACTGTTTATACTGTATTGTTTTGTTGCCCTTGTAAATTCTGTTGTATATTTTTCATAAACACTGCCTCCCTTTGGATTAAATATTATTATTATTATTATTGTTATAGCGCCATTTGTTCCATGGCGCTTTACATGTGAGGAGGGGTATACATAATGAAAACAAGTACAATAATCTTAAACAATACAAGTCATAACTGGTACAGGAGGAATGAGAACCCTGCCCGCGAGGGCTCACAATCTACAAGGGATGGGTGAGAATACAGTAGGTGAGGGTAGAGGGTAAATATAACATTTATTAGTACTGTTCATTCTGTTCTGTAAACTACGCCTCAAAGCCATAAGCTACCTTACTTTGTCCAATCGACCGAAAGATTGGTGGTGGCGGCGAGTATTCTGGGGTTATCGGAGAGTTAGCGGTGACCGTAACGGGGTGTATACACATATTGCCTGTGTTGGAATCCGGAGGTATATATGCCGTACGCTCACCGTTAATTTTCCGATAGCCGGCCTAGTGGGGCGAACAGGCTGCGGACTTCTGTGTTGAACGTCGGCCAATCTTGTAATTGGACGATTGGGGTTAGCAAAGAGCAGTTCGCTCCAAAGATCACAGCAGGTGGTACTTGTGACCTTTCCGGCCTGTGATATCGGGAATTTGTGGGATTAAGAAAGTCCTAACAAACCAAATCCCTGACAGACAACATCTGCAAAGAGTTTTTATGTTGTCCCCGTGTTTCCTCCCACTCCAAAGACATACAGATAGGGAATCTAGATTGTAAGCCTCAATGGGGACACTGATGATTTGTCTGTAAAGCGCAGTGGAATTAATGGTGCTATGCGAGTTAATAATGTTGAGTGCACATGCTCAGCATCCTATCTAGAGGTAATCGTCTAAAAATGGGTGTGTGACTGCCGCTAGCATTGTTACAGAGGTTAAAGGGGTGGTGGTGGTGGGGGGGTCAGCCTGTCAGTGCTCAGACCAATCACTGCATGAAATAGGTCTGCATGACTATCGTCACAGAAGAAAGCCTCTTCTAGAGATGATGCACAAGAAAGTCCGCATTTTGCTGAAGGCAAGCAGACTGCGGACAAGGATTACTGGAACCACAACCTGTGTTCCGATGACACCAAATAAACTTATTTTGGTTCAGATGGTGTCAACCGTGTGTGGGGGCAACCATGTGAGGAGCACAAAAACAAGAGTGTCCTGCCTACAGTCAAGCATGGTGGTGGGAGTGTCATAGGTTGGGGCTACACGAGTGCTACTGTCTGTGCGGAGCTAGAGTTCATTGAGAGAACCATGAATGGCATCATTTATTGTGACATACTGAAGCAGAGCATCATCCTGTCCCCTCTGGGCCGCAGGTCAGTATTCCAACATGATGACAACCCCAAATACACCTCTGTTGTGAAAGGTAATTCAGTACCACAATGGACATAGAGGTCAGTGCACATACAGTGACCTGGCAATAACCCAAAAAACAAGAACGAGCTCTGAGACGTGGGAACTCTGTTGACCGCCGCAATCCCTAATCCTCTCAAACCACACTAAAGGCAGCCGTGGATTGCGCCTAACGCTCCCTATGCAACTCGGCACGGCTTGAGAAACTAGCTAGCCTGAAGAAAGAAAATAAGCCTACCTTGCCTCAGAGAAATACCCCAAAGGAAAAGGCAGCCCCCACATATAATGACTGTGAGTTAAGATGAAAAGACAAACGTAGAGATGAAATAGATTTAGCAAAGTGAGGCCCAACTTTCTGAACAGAGCGAGGATAGGAAAGGTAACTTTGTGGTCAACACAAAACCCTACAAAAACCACGCAAAGGGGGCAAAAAGACCCTCCGTACCGAACTAACGGCACGGAGGTACACCCTCTGCGTCCCAGAGCTTCCAGCAAGCAGTAAAAAACAAATTGACAAGCTGGACAGAAAAAAACAGCAAACAAATAGCAAAGAGGAACTTAGCTATGCAGAGCAGCAGGCCACAGGAACGATCCAGGAGGAAACAGGTCCAATACTAGAACATTGACTGGAGGCCAGGATCAAAGCACTAGGTGGAGTTAAATAGAGCAGCACCTAACGACTTCACCACATCACCTGAGGAAGGAAACTCAGAAGCCGCAGTACCACTTTCCTCCACCAACGGAAGCTCACAGAGAGAACGAGCCGAAGTACCACTTGTGACCACAGGAGGGAGCTCTGCCACAGAATTCACAACAGTACCCCCCCCTTGAGGAGGGGTCACCGAACCCTCACCAGAGCTCCCAGGACGACCAGGATGAGCCATATGAAAGGCACGAACAAGATCGGGAGCATGGACATCAGAGGCAAAGACCCAGGAATTATCTTCCTGAGCATAACCCTTCCACTTAACCAGATACTGGAGTTTCCGCCTTGAAACACGAGAATCCAAAATCTTCTCCACAATATACTCCAACTCCCACTGTATGTGCGCTGACCTCTATGTCCATTGTGGTACTGAATTACCTTTCACAACAGAGGTGTATTTGGGGTTGTCATCATGTTGGAATACTGACCTGCGGCCCAGAGGGGACAGGATGATGCTCTGCTTCAGTATGTCACAATAAATGATGCCATTCATGGTTCTCTCAATGAACTCTAGCTCCGCACAGACAGTAGCACTCGTGTAGCCCCAACCTATGACACTCCCACCACCATGCTTGACTGTAGGCAGGACACTCTTGTTTTTGTGCTCCTCACATGGTTGCCCCCACACACGGTTGACACCATCTGAACCAAAATAAGTTTATTTGGTGTCATCGGAACACAGGTTGTGGTTCCAGTAATCCTTGTCCGCAGTCTGCTTGCCATGCATGCACATGGTCAGCTGGGTCCAGTACTGAGGCTTATTCTTGGCCAAAGGCGTAGCATCAATTCCTCTCAATGGAATAGGACACTGCAAGGGCTCCAAGAAAAACCCACAATGCCTAGCATACTCCAAGTCCATCAAATTCAGGGCAGCGCCTGAGTCCACAAATGCCATGACAGAATACGATGACAAAGAGCAGATCAAGGTAACAGACAGAAGAAATTTTGACTGTACCGTACCAATGGTGGCAGACCTAGCGAACCGCTTAGTGCGCTTAGGACAATCAGAGATAGCATGAGTGGAATCACCACAGTAGAAACACAGCCCATTCAGACGTCTGTGTTCTTGCCGTTCAACTCTGGTCAAAGTCCTATCGCACTGCATAGGCTCAGGTTTAAGCTTAGGTAATACCAAATGGTGCACAGATTTACGCTCGCGCAAGCGTCGACCGATCTGAATGGCCAAAGACATAGACTCATTCAAACCAGCAGGCATAGGAAATCCCACCATGACATCCTTAAGGGCTTCAGAGAGACCTTTTCTGAAAATAGCTGCGAGCGCACCTTCATTCCACTGAGTGAGTACGGACCACTTTCTAAATTTCTGACAATATACCTCTATTTCATCCTGACTCTGACACAGAGCCAGCAAATTCTTCTCTGCCTGATCCACAGAATTAGGCTCATCGTACAGCAATCCGAGCGCCAGGAAAAATGCATCGATATTACTTAATGCAGGATCTCCTGACGCAAGAGAAAATGCCCAGTCCTGAGGGTCGCCATGCAAAAAAGAAATAACGATCCTAACTTGTTGAACTGGGTCACCAGAGGAGCGAGGTTTCAAAGCCAGAAATAGTTTACAATTATTTTTGAAACTCAGAAATTTAGTTCTATCTCCAAAAAACAAATCAGGAATAGGAATTCTCGGTTCTAACATAGGATTCTGAACCACAAAGTCTTGAATACTTTGTACTCTTGCCGTGAGCTGATCCACACATGAAGACAGACCTTTAATGTCCATTGCTACACCTGTGTCCTGAACCACCCAAATGTCTAGGGGAAAAAAAAGGCAAAACACAGTGCAAAGAAAAAAAAATGGTCTCAGAACTTATTTTTTCCCTCTATTGGGAATCATTAGTACTTTGGGCCTCCAGTACTGTTGTGAAAGGTAATTCAGTACCACAATGGACATAGAGGTCAGCGCACATACAGTGACCTGGCAATAACCCAAAAAACAAGAACGAGCTCTGAGACGTGGGAACTCTGTTGACCGCAATCCCTAATCCTCTCAAACCACACTAAAGGCAGCCATGGATTGCGCCTAACGCTCCCTATGCAACTCGGCACGGCCTGAGAAACTAGCTAGCCTGAAGAAAGAAAATAAGCCTACCTTGCCTCAGAGAAATACCCCAAAGGAAAAGGCAGCCCCCACATATAATGACTGTGAGTTAAGATGAAAAGACAAACGTAGAGATGAAATAGATTTAGCAAAGTGAGGCCCAACTTTCTGAACAGAGCGAGGATAGGAAAGGTAACTTTATGGTCAACACAAAACCTTACAAAAACCACGCAAAGGGGGCAAAAAGACCCTCCGTACCGAACTAACGGCACGGAGGTACACCCTCTGCGTCCCAGAGCTTCCAGCAAGCAGTAAAAAACAAATTGACAAGCTGGACAGAAAAAAACAGCAAACAAATAGCAAAGAGGAACTTAGCTATGCAGAGCAGCAGGCCACAGGAACGATCCAGGAGGAAACATGTCCAATACTAGAACATTGACTGGAGGCCAGGATCAAAGCACTAGGTGGAGTTAAATAGAGCAGCACCTAACGACTTCACCACCTCACCTGAGGAAGGAAACTCAGAAGCCGCAGTACCACTTTCCTCCACCAACGGAAGCTCACAGAGAGAACCAGCCGAAGTACCACTTGTGACCACAGGAGGGAGCTCTGCCACAGAATTCACAACACACCTCCAAGACGACCACTGACTTCCTAAAGAAACTGAGGGTAAGGCCGGCTTCACACTTGCGAGTTTTACGGACGTAAGAGCGCAGAAACTACGTCCGTAAAACTCGCAAAAAATACGGCACAATTATTCTCTATGCCCCTGCTCCTATCTGCCGTATTAAACTGATCCGTATTATACGGCTTTCTATGGCCGTAGAAAATCGCAGCATGCTGCGTTTGTCACCGTATTGCGCAAATAAAACGTCAATGAAAGTCAATGGAAGCCCCAAAATTACGGATCACACACGGACCAGCAGTGTGACTTGCGAGGAATACGCTGCGCTGTTAGAGAGAAAAGCCGGTAATTCAATTACCGGCTTTTGCTTTCTCCTTCCTAAACCCGACATGATATGAGACCTGGTTACATACAGTAAACCATCTCATATCCCCATTTTTTTTGCATATTCCACACTACTAATGTTAGTAGTGTGTATGTGCAAAATTTGGCTGTTCTAGATAGTAAAATAAGGGGTTAAATGGCGGAAAAAATTGGCGTGGGCTCCCAGAGTAGTAAAGCTATGCTAGAACGGCCAAATTTTGCACATACACACTACTAACATTAGTAGTGTGGATTATGCAAAAAAAATGGGGATATGAGATGGTTTACTGTATGTAACCAGGTCTCATATCATGTCGGGTTTAGGAAGGAGAAAGAAAAAGCCGGTAATTGAATTACCGGCTTTCTGCTATCTTGCGCTGTATGAAGTAATAATATATATACATATATGTGTCTACTGACATTATATATATATATATATATATACAGTTAGGGCCAGAAATATTTGGACAGTGACACAAGTTTTGTTATTTTAGCGGTTTACAAAAACATGTTCAGAAATACAATTATATATATAATATGGGCTGAAAGTGCACACTCCCAGCTGCAATATGATAGTTTCCACATCCAAATCGGAGAAAGGGTTTAGGAATCATAGCTCTGTAATGCATAGCGTCCTCTTTTTCAAGGGACCAAAAGTAATTGGACAATGGACTCTAAGGGCTGCAATTAACTCTGAAGGCGTCTCCCTCGTTAACCTGTAATCAATGAAGTAGTTAAAAGGTCAGGGGTGGATTCCAGGTGTGTGGTTTTGCATTTGGAAGCTGTTGCTGTGAGCAGACAACATGCGGTCAAAGGAACTCTCAATTGAGGTGAAGCAGAACATCCTGAGGCTGAAAAAAAAGAAAAAATCCATCAGAGAGATAGCAGACATGCTTGGAGTAGCAAAATCAACAGTTGGGTACATTCTGAGAAAAAAGGAATTGACTGGTGAGCTTGGGAACTCAAAAAGGCCTGGGCGTCCACGGATGACAACAGTGGTGGATGATCGCCGCATACTTAATTTGGTGAAGAAGAACCCGTTCACAACATCAACTGAAGTCCAGAACACTCTCAGTGAAGTAGGTGTATCTGTCTCTAAGTCAACAGTAAAGAGAAGACTCCATGACAGTAAATACAAAGGGTTCACATCTAGATGCAAACCGTTCATCAATACCAAAAATAGACAGAAAAACACCTCAAGAAGCCAGCTCAGATCTGGAAAAGTATTCTATGGACAGATGAGACAAAGATCAACCTGTACCAGAATGATGGGAAGAAAAAAGTTTGGAGAAGAAAGGGAACGGCACATGATCCAAGGCACACCACATCCTGTGTAAAACATGGTGGAGGCAACGTGATGGCATGGGCATGCATGGCTTTCAATGGCACTGGGTCACTTGTGTTTATTGATGACATAAGAGCAGACAAGAGTAGCCGGATGAATTCTGAAGTGTACCGGGATATACTTTCAGCCCAGATTCAGCCAAATGCTGCAAAGTTGATTGGACGGCGCTTCATAGTACAGATGGACAATGACCCCAAGCATACAGCCAAAGCTACCCAGGAGTTCATCAGTGCCAAAAAGTGGAACATTCTGCAATGGCCAAGTCAATCTCCAGATCTAAACCCAATTGAGAATGCATTTCACTTGCTCAAATCCAGACTTAGGCTATGTGCACACGTTCAGGTTTTTTTGCGTTTTTTTCGCGTTTTTAACGCAATAAAATCGCGATAAAAACGTGAAAAAAACGCTAACATAAGGCTCCCAATCTTTTGTATTGAATCCGCAAAAATTGTGCCAATGTAGCGTTTTTTTCCGCAAAAAAAACGAATTGCGGAAAAAGAAGCAACATGTTCATTATTTTTGCGGAATCGCTGATTTCCCGCATGCATTGACTTGTATTGAAACGCTAGAAATCCGCAATCATATTAAAATTTGCGGATTTCTAGCGTTTATTTCCTGAAAAACTACAGGAAGTGACATGCCATCTATCCCATCATGCCATTTCATGCCCATCCCATAATCCAGGAAGAGGAAACTCACCATTCCCGTCTTCCTGTATTATGGCTGCCGACATGGAGGGGTATGATCGGATGAGGCTGGATGTGGTGCAGATGATAAGTGTGGTAAGTGTGTGTGTATATGTGTATATATGTGTGTGTATGTGTATCTATGTGTGTGCGTGTGTTCGGACAGCGGCCGATGAGACTAGTCTCATCGGCCGATGTCTGTTCCCTCCAAGTCGTTGCAGCAGGCTCAGCTCGATGGGAGCAGTATTTCCCATCCAACTGTCCCTGCTGCAATGTACTATTTCCCCCATGAAATGTCCCCTATGGTCATTGGTGAACAGTGGTTACGGGCCCATTCCCCTAATAAACTTAGTTATATACCCCTATTCTCCCCTAAACTTAATTGTCATTGGTGGCCAGTGTATGATCATTGGTGGCTAGTGTATAATTATTTACATTGGTGGCCAGTGTATAATTATTTACATTGGTGGCCAGTGTATAATTATTTACATTGGTGGCCAGTGTATTATCATTGGTGGCCAGTGTTTAATAATTATCATTGGTGGCCAGTGGAACGGATATGTAAATTATTATTTATTTTCATTGGTGGACAGTGGAATAAATAATAATAAAAAGTACAATTTCATTGGTGGCCAGTGGTTACCTTATAATTACCTGTCCCCGGCGATCGCCACCTAAAATAAAAAAAAAAAAAAACCATACTCACCTAAACGCCCAATTCCACGATTCCCTTGTCAGAAAAAATTAAAATAACAAACCACAACGTATACCTACCCTCCGCAGCATCCAATTAAACGATTGTCCCACGATGATCTGGAGTTTAGAGCAGCCACATAACATGCGGCTGCTCTAAACCGCGGCCGCCGATACAATGAACGGGATCGTAAAGCGATCCCGTTCACTGTATACCGAGTTCTCCCGAACGCAGCTCGCGCTGTTCGGGGGAACTCGTTCGGCAGTCACTGCAGCTGCGCGGACTCCCCGGCTGACCGGAGGTGAACGCTGGAGCGTGGGAAAATTTTCCCATGCTATCAGTTCATCTCCGTTCAGCCGGTGAGGCTGCGCAGAGATGATATATGTCATCTGCAGTAATGTTTACAATGGGACAGGTGCAATTGCACCTGTTCCATTGTAAACCATTTTTTTTTAACCCTTCCAATACCAAACTAATAAAATATGGTCAAAAACTCGGTGTCTTTATTTCATTAAAACACTACGTGGCTGGGCAATATACTACGTGGCTGGGCAATATACTACGTGGCTGGGCAATATACTACGTGAATGGGTAATATACTACGTGGATGGGCAATATAGTATGTGAATGGGTAATATATTATGTGGATGGGCAATATACTACGTCAATGGGTAATATACTACGTGGATGGGCAATATAGTATGTGAATGGGTAATATATTATGTGGATGGGCAATATAGTACGTCAATGGGTAATATACTATGTGGATGGGCAATATACTACGTGGCGGGGCAATATACTACGTGAATGGGTAATATACTACGTGGATGGTCAATATACTATGTGGATGGGCAATATAGTATGTGAATGGGTAATATATTATGTGGATGGGCAATATAGTACGTCAATGGGTAATATACTATGTGGATGGGCAATATACTACGTGGCGGGGCAATATACTACGTGAATGGGTAATATACTACGTGGATGGTCAATATACTATGTGGCTGGGCAATATACAAAATGGATGGGCAATATACTATATTTTGTATATTGCCCATCCACGTAGTATATTGGCCATCCACGTAGTATATTGCCCATCCACGGAGTATATTGCCCATTCACGTAGTATATTGGCCATCCACATAGTATATTCCACGTAGTATATTGCCCATCCACGTAGTATATTGCCCATTCACGTAGTATATTACCCATTCACGTAGTATATTGGCCATTCACGTAGTACATTGCCCATCCACGTAGTATATTGCCCATTCACGTAGTATATTGGCCATCCACGTAGTATATTCCACGTAGTATATTGCCCATCCACGTAGTATATTGCCCATGCACGTAGTATATTACCCATTCACGTAGTATATTGGCCATTCACGTAGTACATTGCCCATCCACGTAGTATATTGCCCATTCACGTAGTATATTGGCCATCCACGTAGTATATTCCACGTAGTATATTGCCCATCCACGTAGTATATTGCCCATGCACGTAGTATATTACCCATTCACGTAGTATATTGGCCATTCACGTAGTACATTGCCCATCCACGTAGTATATTGCCCATTCACGTAGTATATTGGCCTTCCACGTAGTATATTCCACGTAGTATATTGCCCATCCACGTAGTATATTGCCCATGCACGTAGTATATTGCCCATTCACGTAGTATATTGGCCATCAACGTAGTACATTGCCCATCCACGTAGTATATTGCCCATTCACGTAGTATATTGGCCATCCACGTAGTATATTCCACGTAGTATATTGCCCATCCACGTACTATATTGCCCATTCACGTAGTATATTGGCCATCCACGTAGTATATTCCACGTAGTATATTGCCCATCCACATAGTATATTGCCCATTCACGTAGTATATTGCCCATTCACGTAGTATATTGGCCATCCACGTAGTATATTCCACATAGTATATTGCCCATTCACGTAGTATATTGGCCATCAACGTAGGGCAATATACTACGTGGAATATACTACGTGGATGGGTAATATATAGTACGTGGATGGGCAATATACTTCATGGCTGGCCAATATACTAAGTGCCTGTGCAATATACTACGTGGCTGGTCACTATGTTATGTTGCTGCGATGTATGCTACTATATCTAAAATATGCAAATTTACATAACCGTGTATTTATTGTTGGCCACAATTAATTTCAATTTTTTTTACTTGTTGTCCTTTTTTATGAAGATTGAACAACACCCTGAGGTCTGGGACCGGTCAAGTGAAAAATACAAGGGGGCAAAACGTGATGCCTGGCCCAAAATAGTAACCGCTCTCTTTCCAGAGTGGCCGAATCTCCCAACACAGCAGCAAACACAGATTTGTAAGTATAAATTTATTTCCTTTTTTTAAAAAAAGGAAGAAGAATGGATTTGTAATGTTTTATTTAAAAATTTTAAATTTGCAGTGGGCGATGTGAAGACGAGATGGCGGTCTGTCACAGACAGATATCTTAAATCACTCAAGACTCCGAGTGGCAGCTCGCCGCCAAGGAAGAGGGTGCCCTATGGAGACCAGCTGAAGTTCATATTGGGAAGCCGGAGTTTGAGGAGGTAGATAATATAAATAAATAGTGTTGCTTGACGTAATGATTTGTATTTTTGTAACCTTTGTTTTATTTTTGGGTCTGCAGAACCGAAAGCAACATCTCTGCCCAAACACCTCCGGACCTTACCGATGGTGACACCACGGTGGACAGTATTGGAGAGGAAGTAGAAGACTGCATAATGAACAGCCAAGAATCTCCGGGGAACATGTCTTTGTCCGGAAGGTCACACGAAATAAGTGATTCCCTTGGAGAACAGGACGTTGCAGCAAATACCACTACTTCTACTTCCTCTGACGCTGGTGCAAACTCTGGTGGCGGTGTGTCGAGGCACATGGGGAGGGGGGCTGCTTCTGTCCGTCCCGTGGCAGTGAAAAGACCGGTGCAAAAGAAGACCAAACAAGGTCAAATTATAGAACAATTAACGAGTAAAACGCTCAATCTTCTTGATAATTCTTCTAAGCAAGATGAGCATGACAAATTTGGGTCATTTTTGGCAGACCGTGTTAGAACACTGCCACGGGACAAGCAGCAAATGTTCGTTACAGCTGTCAATTGTCTGTTAATGGCAATTGATGACACACCAACCCTACCCCCTGCTCCACAAGTAATGACGGGTATTTTCAACATTTTCAGCAACCCCATTATGCCTCCACCACCACCACCACCAGCTGCTGCATCGCAGCGTTACGGACAGGCGGCAACATACAGGGCCAATCAAGTAGATGCGTACAGTGGCCATACACCTTTACCTAGTTCAACTGGCCATCGTTCCAGTATGCCCAATAGCAGTGTCTACTCCCAACCTGACTTATTTAATGATATGGGCTACCAACCGGAATACCATCAATTTTGAGTTTCGATATCTCATCCTATTTCAGTAGAGACGGAAGTGTACTGAATGTTAAACCGTTGTGTTCATGACCAAATCTTACAAAAGTTCTTTAAGGGAACCTGTCACCACGAAAATCGCGGGTGAGGTAAGCCCACCGTCATCAGGGGCTTATCTACAGCATTCTGTAATGCTGTAGATAAGCCCCCGATGTTATCAGAAAAAGGAGAAAAAGACGTTATGTTATACTCAACCACAGGCGCTTTCGCTGCTGGTCAGGTCAGGCCGCAGCGGACCGGAGACGCCAATCTGACCTGACCAGCAGCGAGAGCGCCTGTGGTTGAGTATAACATAACGTCTTTTTCTCCTTTTTCTGATAACATCGGGGGCTTATCTACAGCATTACAGAAGTGGGCTTACCTCACCCGTGATTTTTGGGGTGACAGGTTCCCTTTAAGTTTTGTTATAAAATGTAAGTTCATATACATTAAAAAAAGTTTCTTAATGTAATTAATTTTTCTTTTACTTTATTAAAAAAAATTATTTTAACTACTCAGATTTCTTATTATCATAAAAATAAGAAGCTCGGAAATGGGATCTGATTAAGCAACGGTAAACAATAACAACATGGAAACGATTATTGTTTAAATAATATTTTTTATTTATTAGCAATGTTTACAATTAGATTAATTAAAAAGGGGCCTTGGTAGATAGGGATTTGGCGACGGTTGATAGGGATTATGCCTCACATTTTCACAGGTGTTAGCATCTGTGCCGTACAGACTGGTTCATTAGTGGATAGGGTTCCGCCGTCATATGTTCTGTGCTGTTATATCTCACGTCCAGTCTTGGGCCTTGATTCTGTTTAGGCATCAGATCTTCTCTGCAGTTCTGGCAGCTCAACACCGGCACAAGAGTATTGCCAGTGCACGGCACCTTCAGGACTCATGAAGTAGTCTGCAAAGGTTTCTCTCACACGCACACCCGTGTTACATTGCCTTCCTTGACCAAAGTTGTCCACTGCATCTAATTCTGACACCTGTAATTCCTCAACTACCTCAGTGCTGTATTCACGAGCATAGTTGTGGAGCACACAGCATGCCTTTATCACAGTGTCCACGGTCTCCGGATCTAACTGGATGGCAGTGTGAAAGATCCTCCACCGACTACACATGATCCCGAAGGTACATTCCACATATCTTCGTGCACGGCTCAGCCTATAATTAAAAATCCTCCGCCGGTCATCCAGTGCTCTTCGTGGGTATGGGCGCAGCAGGTGGGGCTTCAAGGGAAATGCCTCATCCGATACCATCACAAAGGGTACTGGATGTGTGGAACCTGGCAAAGGTCTAGGGGCTGGGAGCGTGCCGCCATCTCGAAGAATTTGAAGTCCAATCTGTGATGATTGCAACACCCGAGAATCCCCAGTACTACCATAGGCACCAACGTCGATGGCAACAAACTTGTAATGTGCGTCAGCCACCGCCATCAAGACCACTGAAAAATACTTCTTATAATTAAAGAAGCGTGATCCTGATCTTGGTGGCTTTAGCACTCTCACATGTTTACCATCAACAGCACCTACGCAGTTGGGGAAATTGGCCACAGTTTGAAAGCCTGCTGCAACCTGCAGCCAAGTCTCCTCGGTTGGGCAAGGCATCACGATGGGCCGCAACTTCTGCCAGATGACGGTACATGTGCACCGTACAATTTGCGAGATGGTCGATTTGCCAACCCTAAATTGGAGGTGCAGGGATGTATAGCTCTCTCCTGTGGCTAAAAACCTGAAGAAAGAAAAAAAAAAATTTAGAAAACCTACCAACACAAATTGTGTCGCAAGATAAAACATCCACATCATGGCCACTAGCGTTATGGGGACACAGGCAGCATTGCAGCAGCATTATGAGGGAAACAGGGTGCACTCGCAGCATTGGGGCAGCATTATGAGGTAAACGGTACACTCGCAGCATTGGGGCAGCATTATGAGGGAAACGGTGCACTCGCAGCATAGCGGCAGCATTATGAGGGAAACTGGCAGCATTATGGGGGCACTCGCAGCATAGCGGCAGCATTACGGATTAAACAGGCAGCATTTGTGGCAGCATTTAGGGGTGCACTAGCAGCAAGGCCTTACCGCAAGGTGATGAGCAGCCTTTCTTCTGCAGAGATCGCTCTTCGCATGACCGTATCTTCGTAAGTGAGGTGTGGACCAAGAAGAATTAGAAGACGATCAAATGCCTCAATGGAAAGACGGCAAAACTGAGAAAATTTATCTGGAAAGCTGAAAATAAAAAGGAACATAAAACTTTAATTTTAAACACACACATAATGTATGTTGTATATATCAAAAAAAGGTACAAAGAAACACAGCTGTCAACATACAATTTCTCACTATATCTTACCTCCTTAAATCACGATAAAGAACATGGAAGTGTCCCTTTTCCTCCCGTTCATGAATGATGGGATGAACCCACATCCTTTTTTGCCGTCTATCCCTTCTTCTCCGCGATTGCTCCTATGGGAGAATATAGTATGTGTTATTACATGGAACTGTACAACACATGTTATACAGCTGGCAAGGCTGGGTTCACATTGCGTTCCCCCAGTCCGTTTTGACGGACTTCGTAACACCGCTGCATAATGCGGTGAAACGTAGTCCGCTAGCGCCACAATTGACTCCTATGTGTGACATCACTAGCCATGTGCCGTCATTTGAGTGACGGTCGGACCTCTAGACTCTGACTGCAGCGTTTCCGGGTCTGTCACTGCTAGCGCAGATGTAGCTAGCAGATGCTCCATCTGCGTTAGTGATGTGCCAAAGTCAGCACTTGCGTTGCAGCAGACCGTGAACGTATGTGTTGAACGGGCTGCTGTACACATTGTGAACCCAGCCTAATACGGAAAGTGTTCACATCTAATGACATTTTCTTACCAGCTCGCTGTAGTGGTGCAGCAAAAGTAGTGCCGTATGCAACAGTAGGCAGTTCTGTTCTGGAGTTAGACGATGGTGCGGCATCTTGAATTCAACAAGGAAGCTAAATGGTGAAGAGGGGTTGGACCAGGAAATGAGCTCATGTTTTTTTTTTTTTTTCAACCAACTTTACTGCTGTAAAAAACGCATAAAAAACGCACAAAAAACGCATGTAAAAAAACGCATAAAAAACGCATAAAAAACGCACAAAAAACGCATGCGGTTTTCCTGGGAGTGGTGCCAATTTCTCCTCAGGAAAATCTCAGGAAAATTCTGCACAAAAAACCTGACGTGTGCACATACCCTTAAGATGGAAAGACCCACAAACAAGCAAGACCTGAAGGCTGCGGCTGTAAAGGCCTGGCAAAGCATTAAGAAGGAGGAAACCCAGCGTTTGGTGATGTCCATGGGTTCCAGACTTAAGGCAGTGATTGCCTCCAAAGGATTTGCAACAAAATATTGAAAATAAAAATATTTTGTTTGGGTTATGTTTATTTGTCCAATTACTTTTGACCTCCTAAAATGTGGAGTGTTTGTAAAGAAATGTGTACAATTCCTACATTTTCTATCAGATATTTTTGTTCAACCCTTCAAACTAAAAACGTTACAATCTGCACTTGAATTCTGTTGTAGAGGTTTCATTTCAAATCCAATGTGGTGGCATGCAGAGCCCAACTCGCGAAAATTGTGTCACTGTCCAAATATTTCTGGCCCTAACTGTGTATATATATATATATATATATATATATATATATATATATATATATATATATATATATACACAGTATATGTTTTTTTTTTTTATTTTTAACACATGGATCCCTTGTATATCCGTATGTCGGTTTTGCAAGCCTGCGATAAAAACACGCATTACGGCTGACATACGGATTACATACGGAGGATGCCATGCGCAAAAAACGGTGACACACCCTGCCTACGGAGGAGCTACAGACCACTATTTTCGGGACTTTTCAGCGTATTACGGCCGTAATATACGGACCGTATTTTCATACGCTGAGTGTGAAGCCGGCCTAAAGGTGCTGGACTGGCCAAGCATGTCTCCAGACCTAAACCTTATTGAGCATCTGTGGGGCATCCTCAAACAAAAAGTGGAGGAGCGCAAGGTCTCCAACATCCACCAGCACTGTGATGTCGTCATGGAGGAAGAGGTTTCCAGCAGTAACCTGTGAAGATCTAGTGACCTCCATGCCTAAGAGAGCTAAGGCAGTGTTTGAAATTAATGGTGGCCACACAAAATATTGACACTTACGTTTAATGGCTATTATTTAGAGGTTACACCCACTGTTATATGAGCTGCACACTGACTACTTTAAATTGTATAAAAGTGTCAGAGCTTCAGTGTTGTCCCATAAAAAGACAAATAAAAATATCAAAAGTGTACTTACTTTCGTGATTTACTGTATAAAAAATGAAGGAATAGAAAAAGGATATAAAAATTAAGCCCCATGTATCGTCAAAAAACAAAGGCAAAAATCATGTGAATGTTCGAACGAGAACATTTTTGGGAGTAGTTATAAGTGCATGTACGATAGTCAGAAAATGTGCTTGGTTGGGAACGGAGGAAATTGCCCAAATTAAACTTAACAGCAATGTGACTACTTCTGCGTTTGTGCATTTTATTTTGTTCTGACTAGGCCCCATCTGCTCTGCACTTCGGATGAGCTGAGGAGGATGAACACAGGTCAGAATAACTTGATCATTTGGTGGTCCTGACTTGTCTCCTTTCACCTCATCCCCTGTGCAGTCCAAACCCATCCCCCCCCCCCCCCCCCGAGTTGGAAGGGACCTCCGGGGTCATCGTGCCAACCTTCTGCTCAATGCAGGAGTCACTAACATCTCAGACAGGTGTCTGTCCAGCCTTTGTTTGAAGACTTCCATTGAAGGAGAACTCACCACCTCCCGCTTGTTCCACTCATTGATCACCCTCACTGTCAAAAAGTGTTTTCTAGTATGCAATCTGTATCTTCCTTTCAGTTTCATTCCATTGCTTCTCATGTTTCCATATGTAAATGAGACTAAGGATGATCCCTCTACACAGCGACAGCCCTTCAGATATTTGTAGACAGCTATTAAAGGGAACTTGTCACCCCCCAGGGAGTTTTTAACTAAAAGATCCACCTTCAGCAGCGCTACGGATGCATTCTGTGAAGGTGGCTCTTATGTTTCTGATCCCTAGTAACTCTGAAATATTGACTTTTATAAATTGCGCCCCATAGCTGTATTGAGTCCCAGAGGTATGGTGTCTCCCTGTGTCAGCCGCCTCCCAGCTGTCCATCATCCCCCTGTGTCTGTGCGCCGCCTCCTGTGTTGCTGTTACATGCCCTGCGCCTGCCCCCATCTCCCTCGGCAGCATCTGATGAGCTGACCTGCCAGTGAGCTGCGTGTGGGGAGCTCAGCTCATCAGACGCTGCGTGTGGGGAGCTCAGCTCATCAGATGCTGCCAAGGGAGGAAAGAGGAGGGAAATGGAAGCAGTCGCAGGGCATGTAACAGCAACATAGGAGGCGGCGCGACACAAGAAGGGGATGATGGACGGCTGGGAGGCAGCTGAAACAGGGAGACACCATACCTCTGGGACTCAATACAGGTATGGGGCGCAATTTATAAAAGTCAATATTTCAGTGTTAGTAGGGATCAGAAACAGAAGAGCCACCTTCTTAGAATGCAGCCTTAGTGCTGTTGAAGGTGAATCTTTCACTTAAAAAACACCCTGTGGGGCGGGGGGGGTCAGTGGGGGGTTAAGTTCCCTTTAAATCTCCTCTTAGCCTTCTTTTCTGCAGCTAAACATTCCCAGGTCTTGTACCCATTCCTCACAGGACATACACGTGCTTCTCACTAAATTAGAATGTCATCAAAAAGTTAATTTATTTCAGTTCTTCAATACAAAAAGTGAAACTCATATATTATATATAAAGTCATTACAGAGTGATCTATTTCAAGTTAATAATGACTTTTGGGTTTTCATTGGCTGTAAGACAATCATCAACATTAAGTTAATGTCGATTATGTCTTACAGCCAATGAAAACCCAAAAGTCATTATCTCATTAAATTAGAATAATTAACAATAAACACCTGTAAAGGCTCCTAAGCGGTTACAAAGGTCCCTTAGTCTGTTTCAGTAGCTTCACAATCATGGGGAAGACTGCTGACCCGAAGCCGGCTGTTCAGAGTGCTGTATACAAGAATATTAATGGAAAGTGGAGTGGAAGGAAAAAGTGTGGTAGAAAAAGGTGCACAAGCAACCGGGATACCCGCAGCCTTGAAAGGATTGTTAAGAAAAGGCCATTCAGTAATGTAATTCATGTGGACTAGGAGATGCAAATTAATGTAAATTAGCTGAGTGTTCCCTCACCATCTCTTGGTTTATGGATAGTGTGGATTCTTTTATTCCTTCGATGGCACCGTGAAGATCAGTTAATGTTACATTTACTTTCTTAGAGAACACAGATGCAAAATAGGAATTTAAAAGATCGGCTTCTCAACATCATTTTTGACCACTTCACTCTTTTCATCCTGTAAAACACTACTGCATTTTTGACTTTTCTTCTGCTTTTGACATACCCTTAAAATCCTTTTTACTGCTTTTGGTCTCCCTTGCAAGCCTAACTTCATTACTGGCTTTAGCTCGTCTAACTCTTGCCCTGCATTCCCTGCAGACAGCATTATACTCTTCTTTAGATATGCCCACCTCTTTCCATTTGATATACATTTCTGTTTTCCTTTTTGATATGCCCACCTCTTTCCATTTGATATACATTTCTTTTTTCCTTTTTAACAAGTTATTAAGTTCTCTGTTCATCCATCCTGGTCTCTTTAAATGCTTCCAATTCCTCCTCCTTTTCGGGATTGTTACTGTGTGCAGTGAAAATGTAATTTCATTTCGTCCCTTATATTAAGCCTTCCCACATAAACGGTCCACACCTATACTATACCCATCAAAACAAATATTCGTTCTTGGTTTTTAAATTTTAGAAAACGTTTTTATACTTCTAATTCTTTTCTACCTTGGCAGAATATAGGCTGACATATACATAAAAAAGACAAAAAAAAAATCCACAAAACAATGTACATTATTTGACTGACTTAACATTACTTTTATGTTACAATTTATTTTCCTTAAAACCAATACAAAGGAATAATATACATATATATAATATATACATACACACATACAGCAGGAGCGAAAGTTGAGTATTTAGTTCCTGTGTGTGGATGTGGAGTGGTGATTGTGGCAGTCAATCTCTCCGTTCTTGACGTTTTGGGGATAACCAAAGGCACTTTGAAAAAGACTAAATTTCACCCATGAAAGCCTACAAGAGGGACACGGGAAGTGGAAAAGAACAAAGTTTCAGAAAAGGACAGAGAAAAATGGCCAGCTGGCGTAGAGGTAGTAGGAATGACAGAAGGGAAAAGTGAAGAAGAGAGAGAATGAGATGGGAGAAAGCAAGACTTTCAGCGGGGATAGGCCTGGGATGGAGGATGGGACTGGGGATAGGACTGGGAGGGGGGATGGGACTGGGGATAATTATACGATTGGGGATAAGAATGAGAGGGGGAATGTAGCTGGGACTCGTGATGGGAAGGAGTATGGAACTGGTGATTGGAATGAGAGGGTGTATATGACTCAGACTGGGGATATGACTGGGATGGGGGGCGCTGTAGGAATTCCAAAACGGTGCTAAGAAGTTTGAGGCGGCACTCATGTTGGTGCTCTGGAGGCATTAGGTCCATCCAGGGGCTGAGACTTATGAGGTATGGGATATTTCTTGAAGGGGGAAGCGACGTCCCCACCCCCTCCAGCAGCCGATTCAATTCTTCCCTTACAGAAAGGTTCTGTTCTTCCAGTCCCATCATGGCTTCACGTGTGATCCTTGTGAGATCATCTAAGACCTCAAGATGTCTCCTACCGGACCGTTCCCGCCGTAACAATGGTTCAGATTCATTATACATGGCTGACCGATTTGTTCGAGAGAGAGCAGATTCTGGAATTTGACGTTCAGGTGCCCGAGTGCGAGTATGAGGGACAGAGGGTCCGGCTCTAGCTTCTTCCTCCGGGACAACTACATTTAAAACTATTGGTCCCTGAGAACGAGGCACAGAGGGTCCGGCTCTAGCTTCTTCCTCCGGGACGACTACATGAGGGACTATTGGTGCCTGAGCATGAGTGTGAGGGACAGAGGGGCCGGCTCTATCCTCTTCCTCCGGGACCACTACATGAGGGACTTCTGGTGGTCGAGAGCTGGATGTCGTCCTGAAAAGAGGATAAAAATGAATTATTCTACTACTATAATATATAAATGATAAGTGAATGTGAGGAATCTTAGTAATAACGATGTAACCATTAATGCTGTTAACTCTCTATTACAAGTGGAAACAGAGTATTGTATGATGTGGAGCAACAAATGCTCTAAAGGAGAGGCCAGACGACAGCCGGTGTCTAGTGGGAGAGGTGGGAATTTATGAGTATCGTTCAAGAAAAACATGATTTTCATGCAGGACAATGCTCCACCACATGCCTCCAACTACTCCACAGCGTGGCTGGACAGTGAAGGTCTCAAAGAAGAAAAAATAATGACATGGCCCCTTGTTCACCTGATCAGAACCCATAGAGAACCTGTGGTCCCTCATAAAATGTGAGATCTACAGGGAGGGAAAACAGTCCACCTCTCGGAGCAGTGTCTGGAGGCTGTGGTGGCTGCTGCACTCAATGTTGGTCGTAAACAGATCAAGCAACGGACAGAATCTCTGGATGGAGGCGGCTGAGCGTCATCATAAAGAAAGGGGGCTATATTGGTCACTAATTTTGGGGGTTTGTTTTTGCATGTCAGAAATGTTTATTTCTAAATTTTGTGCAGTTATGTTGGCTTACCTGGTGAAAATACACAAGTGAGATGGGAATATATTTGGTTTTTATTAAGTTGCCTAATAATTCTGCACAGTAAGGCTGGCGTCACACTAGCAGTATTTGGTCAGTATTTTACATCAGTATTTGCAGCCAAAACCAGGAGTGGAACAAATAGAGGAAAAGTATAATAGAAACACATGCACCACTTCTGTATTTATCACCCACTCCTGGTTTTGGCTGAGAAATACTGATGTAAAATACTGACCAAATACTGCTAGTGTGACGGCAGCCTAATAGTTACCTGCACAAACAGATATCCTCCTAAGATAGCCAAATCTAAAAAAAAAAAAAACACTCCAACTTCCAAAAATATTAAGCTTTGATATTTATGAGTCTTTTGGGTTGATTGAGAACATAGTTGTTGATCAATAATAAAAATAATCTCTAAAATACAACTTGCCTAATAATTCTGCACACAGTGTATGTGATATACCAGAACAGTCCTAGCTTGGTGTCCTTTTGGAGGAGTGTTGTAGCAACGATTAACAGGGTTTATTCAGTTGACGTAGCGCTCTCCCCATTAGTATGTATATTGGAATATGTTGAAGATCTGTCTATTGATGAGTAAGGCAAAATCGTGGCGGCACGTATGTTATATATGGCGAGAAAGTTGATAGCCCAAAAATGGAGAGCAGATAAGGAGCCTATGATATCAGAATTTATTGATAACGTTAACTGGCTAGTAAAAGGCATATACCTAAAAAAAAAAAAAAAAAAAAAAAAAAAAAAAAAGAGTTGCTAACCCTAAGTTTGACAAGATATGGGGTCTATGGATTTATGGCTCTGACATCTAGGGAATTGAGGAGATTGCGCCTCGGCTTGCTTTGAGTTTATACGATGCCTCAAATTAAAACTTCTTTGAAAATTAATTAAAATGCTATTAGTGTTTTCACAAGCTATATGTAACTGGGTTGACTATTGTTACTATGTTCAAATATTTGTTCATTTAATTATGCTGGTTTTGTAGAGCCAAGATGTATAAATAACTCATGTTTTATGCTTCTTAAGGTTGAGGGGTGGAGAACTGTGTTTCTCTAATGTTTGTCTGGTTACATAGTAACATAGTAACATAGTTAGTAAGGCCGAAAAAAGACATTTGTCCATCCAGTTCAGCCTATATTCCATCATAATAAATCCCCAGATCTACGTCCTTCTACAGAACCTAATAATTGTATGATACAATATTGTTCTGCTCCAGGAAGACATCCAGGCCTCTCTTAAACCCCTCGACTGAGTTCGCCATCACCACCTCCTCAGGCAAGCAATTCCAGATTCTCACTGCCCTAACAGTAAAGAATCCTCTTCTATGTTGGTGGAAAAACCTTCTCTCCTCCAGACGCAAAGAATGCCCCCTTGTGCCCGTCACCTTCCTTGGTATAAACAGATCCTCAGCGAGATATTTGTATTGTCCCCTTATATACTTATACATGGTTATTAGATCGCCCCTCAGTCGTCTTTTTTCTAGACTAAATAATCCTAATTTCGCTAATCTATCTGGGTATTGTAGTTCTCCCATCCCCTTTATTAATTTTGTTGCCCTCCTTTGTACTCTCTCTAGTTCCATTATATCCTTCCTGAGCACCGGTGCCCAAAACTGGACACAGTACTCCATGTGCGGTCTAACTAGGGATTTGTACAGAGGCAGTATAATGCTCTCATCATGTGTATCCAGACCTCTTTTAATGCACCCCATGATCCTGTTTGCCTTGGCAGCTGCTGCCTGGCACTGGCTGCTCCAGGTAAGTTTATCATTAACTAGGATCCCCAAGTCCTTCTCCCTGTCAGATTTACCCAGTGGTTTCCCGTTCAGTGTGTAATGGTGACATTGATTCCTTCTTCCCATGTGTATAACCTTACATTTATCATTGTTAAACCTCATCTGCCACCTTTCAGCCCAAGTTTCCAACTTATCCAGATCCATCTGTAGCAGAATACTATCTTCTCTTGTATTAACTGCTTTACATAGTTTTGTATCATCTGCAAATATCGATATTTTACTGTGTAAACCTTCTACCAGATCATTAATGAATATGTTGAAGAGAACAGGTCCCAATACTGACCCCTGCGGTACCCCACTGGTTGTTGTTGTTTTTCCTTTATTTTTTGTGTAAATCTTTATAAAAATTAATAAAAAAAAAAATTGGAATCGGTGTAATTGTACTGATCTGGACAAACTACAAGTAGTGAAATAATGGAGGAGATACTTACAGACGGAGATCGGCGCAGCGGTCCAGAAACCGCAGCATCTCCCTATAGCAGTATAGGGGTCTTCGGCAGGGCGCCGAGCCGCTTCTTTCCTCCCTTAAGTCTCTCATGTAACGGTCCCTGATTGACCGCCACCGAATCAGAATTTTCTCTCCTAGGAGAAAACATATATATAAAAAAATACAATATTAATTGAAAACTATAACATTAAAAATAAATAGATTTCACTGGAGGCAATAATTCCAGATACTACTCACCGCTTCTCCGTCTCTGCTCAGGCGTCAGCTCACCCCAGCGGGTGTCAATAGTCCGGTATATCTTCTCCCAGAGGCGGCGGGTGTGGACGTAGTCGGCATGCCTGGGGTCCATAGAATCCCATAAAGGGGCTCTTGCCTCCACCAGTTGGATGAGGAGTTCGTTGTCGATGTCCGGCCCTTTGTACTCCTCGTCCCCTCGGGTGGAGCCTCTGGAGACCTGGAAACGTAAACATATATCCAAACATGAAATTGGATGGTCGCCAGTCAGACATGAATGTGGCAGATGGGGGAAAGAAAATGGCAAATAATGGGGCCGGGGCCCATTTTTATACATAGACGTAGAAAATTTGCCATCAATCTCGGGACTTCTGAAATCCACGATATGTTACGAGATTGCGAGGATTCCGGGGGCGGCTCCATGGTGCGGGAGATCTATGGTGCCATCTTCCTATTTCTCACAGATCTTTTGGCCAGTGTAAAGTTTTTTTTGTGCTCTAATCTATGATGAGTACATTGAGGGAGGAAAGAAAATGGCAAATAATGGGGCCAGGGCCCATTTTCATACATAGAAAATTTGCCATCAATCTCGGGACTTCTGAAATCCACGATATGTTACGAGATTGCGAGGATTCCGGGGGCGGCTGGATGGTGCGGGAGATCTATGGTGCCACCTTCCCATTTCTCACAGATCTTTTCGCTGGTGTAAAGTTTTTTTGTGCTCTAATCTATTTTGAGTAGATTGAGGGAGGAAAGCGATAAATTACCCTTCTGCGGCCACGTCGAGCACCACGATGTCTCTGGGAAGGTCTCTGCCGCCGGTATGAAGGTTGGCCCGAGGCCGGTTCATTTAGGACAGAAAGACACATTCTTTTTTTTAGAAAGTCTGACGCAATATACGATGCAGAATTTTCCATTTCCAATGGTCGGCCATGATGTTAACTTCACGACCATAATTCATTACTACTACGATAACAATTCTACTCACAGACGTCTCTCTTTCTCCCACCGTGAACCTCGCTGGTGGTGTGGGAGAAT
The DNA here is from genome assembly GCF_032444005.1 of Ranitomeya imitator. NCBI lineage: Eukaryota > Metazoa > Chordata > Amphibia > Anura > Dendrobatidae > Ranitomeya > Ranitomeya imitator. The sequence goes on from NC_091282.1 coordinate 17,535,231, forward strand.
CCATAGCGTAAGGGAGCCCTTCGAAGGGTGAAAAACTCTACACACAGGCAAAAAAAACCCAAAAAAACTCAAGGATAATCCTCTTAAGATAAAAAATAAAATCAGTAATAATAAAAAAAATTACCTCAATATTTTGTCGGTGACGTGTAGGCCTGGCGCTGTCAATGGGTGATGACATTTGGGTTTCTGTAAAATAAGATACCAAAATATATGTAGGTGTAATCTGAGGAGATCAGACTTAAAACAAAAAACTTGTCGGTGTAGTATGCAGCCAAAGTCGACTTCTTTTCCTGCTCCTTTCAAGAAAACCCAATTATTTGGGTAGGCAACACTGAAAAATAGTACACCAGCCATGAAACTTACTGTTCTATTGTTTTTGCAGGTTTTCTTGTATTATTGTACTTGGCAGGGCCTGGAGCTTTACAGGGGGGCTGCAGATGCTGCTGGGGTGCTACACGAAATCTAAGATGGTGGAGGCCGGGGGCGGTGACATGAGTTTACTCTGGTCGATGAAGGTGCCTGTCACCTCTAGTGTTCTGGGCACGTACAGCGCTAAAACGTGAATCAGTTAATGGAGGACATTTGGGACGACCGTTCCGGTATGATCCGATTCCCATAGACTTTATAGGAAAATTGATCCGTCTGCTGCCCACTTTTTTTGTACATTTTTTTTTGTTCATTTCAAAAACAGTCACAGAAGCCGCTCCGTGTGTGATTTGTCCCTTACAGTTTGATGGTTGTAAGTTTGAAAGGTAGCCCCAGACCAGCACAGTTTTCTCCGATTCCGGCTGTTAGGGTCTTAACCACCTAGTGACGGAGCAAATTTTGACCTTAATGACCAGGCCACATTTTTGTAATCTGACCAGTGTCACTTTAACTCGTCAATGGATCCCAGTGATTCTGAGATTGTTTTTTCGTGACATATTGTACTTTGTGATAGTGGTAAATATTGGTCGTATATATTTATGAAAATACTGAAAATTTTTGTTAGGAAGTTAGAAAGTTTGAAAGTTTATCGGCAATTTCAAAAATTTTCCCCAAAAACTTTACAAAACCATTTTTTTTTTTTAGGGACCACATTACATTTGAAGTGACTTTGGGGGGGGGGGGGGGGGGGGGCTTATTTGACAACACCATTCTAAAAACTGCACCCTCCAAACCAGGTTAAAGAGGTTTATCAACCCTTCAAGTGCTTCAAAGGAATTAATGGAATGTGGAAGAAAAAAAAAATGAAAATTTAACTTTTTTTCCCCCCCACAAAAGTTTACTTAGGCCCCAATTTTTTTTACTTTCACAAAGGTAAGCGCAGAAAATGAACCCTGAAATTTGTTGTTTCTCATGAGTAAGCAAATACCGCATAGGTATTGAGGCACAGTGCAAAGCTCAGGAGAAGTGCCATATTGGAGTTCACATTTTGCTGGATTTGTGCAATTTCTTCTGAGTACGCAGATACCCAATATGTGGGGGAAAACTACTGTTTGGCGCACGGCAGGGTTTGGAAGGAAAGCAGCACACTGACTTTTTGAATGTAAAATATTCTGGAATAATTAGCGGTTACCATGTCGTGTTTGGAGAGCCCCTCATGTGCCTAAACAGTGGAAACCCATTGTAGAAACTAGACCCCTCAAGGAATGTATCTATGTGGTGAGCACTCTGAACCCATATGTACTTCAAAGTAGTGAAGACACAGAAAATTTTTCGGAGTCTGGGGGATGCTACATCCTTATTCCCAATCACCATTTTAAAACAGCAGCGAAGAATAACGCCCCTTAGCAGCTGCCGTTTTAATGTGTATCAGCATTCGTTAAGGGGTTAAATAACCAATACTATAGTTATAGGAGCAAACAATGAGGAGTTTTGTGGAGAAAACGCCCGGTATACCAAAAGAGTTCGGACACAGAGCCGTGGGTTACAGCACAAATAAAAATAACACGTTCCATGGACAGACGGTCCCCTTCTTCTGGAATAATAATCCATTAACAATTTTTAAAGAAAGTTATAGTGCAGACCACAACCACGAATCTCCGCACTGACGATCTGGCCAATTATTTAAAAATAAATAATAAAAAATTGACCATATCTGACAGGAAATTTTCTCCCAATCCCCTCATACCATGCACTGTCCTCCCTCCCCCACTGCATCTAGTTCACTCTCTGACTTTGAACCAGTCACGGAAGAAGTAATAGGCTCCTTGCATCCTCTAGCCCTATTACTTGCACCAATGACCCTATTCCCTCACATCTCCTCCAGTCCCTTTCCCCTGCTGTCATCATTCACCTAACAAAAATATTCAACCTCTCTCTCTCTTCCAGTATCTTTCACTCCTCATTTACACCAATTACTTAAAGCCCCTCGATCAAAACTGTGCAGCTAACTATAGACCTGTCTCTAATCTTCCCTTCATCTCTAAACTCCTGGAACACCTGGTCCACTCCCGTCTTATCTGCTATCTCTCTTGACCCTCTACAATCTCGTTTCCGCTCTTTACACTCTACAGAAACTGTCCTCACTAAAGTCTCTAATGACCTACTAACAGCTAAATCTAATGGTCACTACTCCATGCTAATTCTCTTGGATCTCTCCGCAGCATTCAACACTGTGGATCATCAGTTCCTCCTCACTATGCTCCGCTCCATCGGCCTCAAGGACACCGTTCTCTCCTGGTTCTCCTCCTATCTCTCTGACCGATCCTTCACTGTATGTTTTACTGGTTCCTCCTGCTCTCACCTTCCCTTTACTGTTGGGGTTCCTCAAGGATCAGTCCTAGGCCCCCTCCTCTTCTCTTTGTATACTGCCCCTATTGGACAAAATCAGTAGATTTGGTTTCCAGTACCATCTCTATGCTGATGACACCCAATTATACACTTCTCCTGTTATCACGCCGACCTTTTTAGAAAACACCAGTGATTGTCTTACCGCTGTCTCTAACATCATGTCCTCCCTCTATCTGAATCTGAACCTGTCAAAAACTGAACGCCTCGTGTTTTCTCCCTCTACTAACCTACCTTTGCCTGACATTGCCATCTCCGTGTGCGGTTCCACCATTACTCCCAAGCAACATGCCCGCTGCCTTGGGGTCATACTTGATTCCGAGCTTTCATTCACCCCCCACATTCGATCACTGGCTCGCTCTTCTTTTCAGCATCGCAAAAACATTTCTAGAATTCAACCTTTTCTTACTTTCGACTCTGCAAAAACTCTTACTGTTTCACTTATTCATTCTCGTCTGGACTATGGTAAGAGGGAGGCCGATTAGTAGAGAGTTACAAAACTCTCCCCCGCTCCAATCTGTCCTGAATGCTGCAGCCAGGATCATATTTCTCACCAACCGTTACACCGATGCCTCTACCCTGTGCCAGTCATTACACTGGTTACCCATCCACTCCAGAATCCAGTACAAAACTACTACCCTCATCCACAAAGCACTCCATGGCCCAGCACCACCCTACACCTCCTCCCTGGTCTCAGTCTACCACCCTACCCGTGCCCTCCACTCCGCTAATGACCTCAGATTAGCATCCTCAATAATCAGAACCTCCCACTCCCGTCTCCAAGACTTCTCACGTGCTGCGCCGATTCTTTGGAATGCACTACCCAGGTTAATACGATTCATCACCAATCCACACAGTTTTAAGTGTGCCCTAAAAACTCATTTGTTCAGACTGGCCTACCGCCTCACCTCACTTATCTAACCATCCCTGTGTGGCCCATTCAATATTTTCACCATAACCAGATTCCTCGTATCACGTTGTCACATGCTTTATGCATGTAATAGCCCTCTGTGTCTGTCCTGTTACACATACTGGTTGGTAACTGGATCATTCAGCTTTACATGAACACCCGATCCTTACACTATAGCCGGTCCAAACAACCAAAGCAATTGTTACCATCCACCTCTCGTGTCTCACCTCTTTCCCCATAGCTTGTAGCTTGCGAGCAGGGCCCTCATTCCTCTTGGTATCTGTGTTTATTGTTATGCTGTAATGTCTATTGTCTGCACAAGTCCCCTCTAAAATGTAAAGTGCTGCGGAATATATGTCGGCGCTATAGAAATAAATTATTATTTTTTTATCTTTTTTAAAAACCTGTTTTTGTAAGGGTGCTGGAATTGATGCGAAACTACAAAATGAAGCTTGGATAAAATTCACAAAAAAAAAAAAAATTCCACTCAAGAGTTAGACATATTGTCTAATGAATAATTCACCACATAAAGTGGCTTGCGAAAGTATTCACTCCCTTGGCTTTTTATCTATTTTTCTTACATTATAACCTGTGTTTAATTTTTTTGTTGTTATCAGATTGGTACTGATGCATCAGCACTAAATAGTCTAAACTAGTGAAGTGAGAAAAATAAAGGTAAACATTTAATTTATGTAATAAAAATTTCTGGTGCAAGTAATTCCCTTAATGGGAACCTGTCACCCCGCCCGACGTTTGTAACTAAAAGAGCCTCCTTGTGCAGCACGGATGCTGCATTCTGACAAGGTGGCTCTTTTAGTTCGGGTCCCTGGCACTGCTGAAATAATCGTTTTTGAAATTTGTGCCTCATACCTCGAAATCACCAGGGAGGCAGGTCTTTCCCCCCCGAATCCAGAAGCCTCCCAGCCGTCACTCATGGCCTCTGCACGCCGGGCGCCGCCTCCTCTTCCTTCATTAGCGTCCCCGCCACCTGCGCTGTTATTTTTTTTTCTTCGGGCATGCGCAGTTGCGCTGCCCTTCGAACTTACAGAGCAGGCGCCAAGAACGCTACTGAAGGAAGAGGAGGCGGCGCCTGGCGTGCAGACGCCATGAGTGACGTCTGGCAGGCGTCTGGATTAGGGAAGAAATACCTGCCTCCCTGGCGATTGAGGTATGGGGGACAAATTTCAAAAACGATTATTTCAGCAGTGCCAGGGACCCGGCCTAAAAGAGCCACCTTGCCAGAATGCAGCATTACTGCCGCACAAAGTGGCCTTCATGATGTTGTTTGGAGATCTCCTTGGCCTTCATGGTGTTGTTTGGAGATCTCCTTGGCCTTCATGGTGTTTGGAGATCTCCTTGGCCTTCATGGTGTTGTTTGGAGAGCTCCTTGGCCTTCATGGTGTTGTTTGGAGATCTCCTTGGCCTTCATGGTGTTGTTTGGAGATCTCCTTGGCCTTCATGGTGTTGTTTGGAGAGCTCCTTGGCCTTCATGGTGTTGTTTGGAGAGCTCCTTGGCCTTCATGATGTTGTTTGGAGATCTCCTTGGCCTTCATGATGTTGTTTGGAGATCTCCTTGGCCTTCATGGTGTTTGGAGATCTTGCTCTTCATGGTGTTGTTTGGAGATCTCCTTGGAATTCATGGTGTTGTTTGGAGATCTCCTTGGCCTTCATGATGTTGTTTGAAGATCTCCTTGGCCTTCATGATGTTGTTTGGAGATCTCCTTGGCCTTCATGATGTTGTTTGGAGATCTCCTTGGCCTTCATGGTGTTGTTTGGAGATCTCCTTGGCCTTCATGATGTTGTTTGGAGATATCCTTGGCCTTCATGATGTTGTTTGGAGATCTCCTTGGCCTTCATGGCGTCGTTTGGAGATCTCCTTGGCCTTCATGGTGTTGCTTGGAGATCTCCTTGGCCTTCATGGTGTTGTTTGGAGAGCTCCTTGGTCTTCATGATGTTGTTTGGAGATCTCTTTGGCCTTCATGGTGTTGTTTGGAGATCTCTTTGGCCTTCATGGTGTTGTTTGGAGATCTCCTTGGCCTTCATGGTGTTGTTTGGAGAGCTCCTTGGTCTTCATGGTTTTGTTTGGTTAGTGGTGCCTCTCGTTAATGGTGTTGCAGCCTCTGCGGCCTTTCAGAAAAGGTAAAGTGTATATACTGACAGACATGTGACACTTAGATTGAACATGGGGGACGTCCTGTCACTAAGCATGGGACTTATGGAGGGAATTGCTTGCACCCAAAATTTTTAAGAACTTCACAGCAAAAGGGGTGAGTACATATGCACATGCCAATTTTAAGTTATTTGATCCCATAAATTACATTGTTATCTATATTTTTCTCACTTTACCAACTTAGAACATTAAGTGCTGATGCTTCACACACAAAAACATGTACACACAGGTTGTAATGTAAAAAAAAAAAAAAAAAAAAATACGGGTAAAAAGCCAAGGGGGTGAATACTTTTGCAAGCTGCTGTACAGTCATGGCCAAAAGTATTGCCACCCCTGCAATTCTGTCAGATAATACTCAGTTTCTTCCTGAAATGATTGCAAACACAAATTATTTGGTATTATTATCTTCATTTAATTTGTCTTAAATGAAAAAAACACAAAAAAAATTGTCCTAAAGCCAAATTGGATATAATTCCACACCAAACATAAAAATGGGGTGGACAAAAGTATTGGCACTGTTGGAAAAATCATGTGATGCTTCTCTAATTAGTGTAATTATCAGCACCTGTAACTTACCTGTGGCACCTAACAGGTGTTGGCAATAACTAAATCACACTTGCAGCCAGTTGACTTGGATTAAAGTTGACTCAACCTCTGTCCTGTGTCCTTGTGTGCACCACATTGAGCATGGAGAAAAGAAAGAAGACCAAAGAACTGTCTGAGGACTTGAGAAACCAAATTGTGAGGAAGCATGAGCAATCTCAAGGCTACAAGTCCATCTCCAAAGACCTGAATGTTCCTGTGTCTACCGTGCGCAGTGTCATCAAGAAGTGTAAAGCCCATGGCACTGTGGGTAACCTCCCTAGATGTGGACGGAAAAGAAAAATTGACAAGAGATTTCAACGCAAGATTGTGCGGATGTTGGATAAAGAACCTCGACTAACATCCAAACAAATCCTCCCAAGAAATTAGTGCAAAAAGACGATATAAAATTAATTATTTTATTGAAAATTAGATAAAATAAAAATATATATCAATTATAAAAATTAGTCAATATCACAGCTGATGAAAGCACATACAATGATAAGTATAAAGCTATAAGAACATATAACTAATGTATAAATATAATACCGCCAGGCGATACAAAAATATATATAAAAGACTGTAAGCAGCAAAACACAAAGCCCTCAAGAACATATATATAGTAAAAAATATAAAATATAGAATATTTTATTATATATATATATATATATATATATATATATATATATATATATATCTACACAGCAGCACAAAATTATTATTACCAAACAATGTATATAGAACAAAGTGCATAAGTGCTGTGCAAAAAAACACATATAACAAAAAATATATCCAGAAAATACATAAGGTGCCACAAAAATGGAAACAATAAATATATGAAAAAAGTTTTTTGACATAAAGTGCAATAATATGTGCAATGTTGCAAAATCTAGGAAAACCGCAAAAAAATTACTAAGGTGCAAAAGTGCTAAAAAGCATGTTCCATTGAAGGGCAACCTATACAAGATACTCCGAGAGTGTTATATACTGCTGGAGATATATAAAATGTAACACAATCACTGTAACTAGTTACAATAAAGAGACCATCTACATATGAGGAACTGTACAAATTTGTGACTTTATTTCCTGCTAGGCGCTTGCAGCCTTACCATATTGAGCACTTCAACACTTTATATAGCCCCTAGGAGTACCGTATGTAGATGGTCTCTTTATTGTAACTAGTTACAGTGATTGTGTTACATTTTATATATCTCCAGCAGTATATAACACTCTCAGAGTATCTTGTATAGGTTGCCCTTCAATGGAACATGCTTTTTAGCACTTTTGCACCTTAGTAATTTTTTTGCGGTTTTCCTAGATTTTGCAACATTGCACATATTATTGCACTTTATGTCAAAAAACCTTTTTCATATATTTATTGTTTCCATTTTTGTGGCACCTTATGTATTTTCTGGATATATTTTTTGTTATATGTGTTTTTTTGCACAGCACTTATGCACTTTGTTCTATATACATTGTTTGGTAATAATAATTTTGTGCTGCTGTGTAGATATATATATATATATATATATATATATATATAATAAAATATTCTATATTTTATATTTTTTACTATATATATGTTCTTGAGGGCTTTGTGTTTTGCTGCTTACAGTCTTTTATATATATTTTTGTATCGCCTGGCAGTATTATATTTATACATTAGTTATATGTTCTTATACCTTTATACTTATCATTGTATGTGCTTTCATCAGCTGTGATATTGACTAATTTTTATAATTGATATATATTTTTATTTTATCTAATTTTCAATAAAATAATTAATTTTATATCGTCTTTTTGCACTAATTTCTTGGGAGGATTTGTTTGTTAACAGTGCTAGACAAAGTATATTTTGCATACAATTGGTTGCTTATCTGATTGGATTAACATCCAAACAAGTTCAAGCTGCCCTGCAGTCCGAGGGTACAACAGTGTCAACCCGTACTATCCGTCGGTGTCTGAATGAAAGGGACTGTATGGTAGGAGACCCAGGAAGACCCCACTTCTTACCCCGAGACATAAAAAAAGCCAGGCTGGAGTTTGCCAAAACTTACCTGAAAAAGCCTAAAACGTTTTGGAAGAATGTTCGCTGGTCAGATGAGACAAAAGTAGAGCTTTTTGGGCAAATGCATCAACAGAGTTTACAGGAGAAAAAAAGAGGCATTCAAAGAAAATAACACGGTCCCTACAGTCAAACATGGCGGAGGTTCCCTGATGTTTTGGGGTTGCTTTGCTGCCTCTGGCACTGGACTGCTTGACCGTGTGCATGGCATTATGAAGTCTGAAGACTACCAACAAATTTTGCAGCATAATGTAGGGCCCAGTGTGAGAAAGCTGGGTCTCCCTCAGAGGTCATGGGTCTTCCGGCAGGACAATGACCCAAAACACACTTCAAAAAGCACTAGAAAATGGTTTGAGAGAAAGCACTGGAGACTTCTAAGGTGGCCAGCAATGAGTCCAGACCTGAATCCCATAGAACACCTGTGGAGAGATCTAAAAATGGCAGTTTGGAGAAGGCGCCCTTCAAATATCAGGGACCTGGAGCAGTTTGCCAAAGAAGAATGGTCTAAAATTCCAGCAGAGCTTTGTAAGAAACTCATTGATGGTTACCGGAAGCGGTTGGTCGCAGTTATTTTGGCTAAAGGTTGTGCAACCAAGTATTAGGCTGAGGGTGCCAATACTTTTGTCTGGCCCATTTTTGGAGTTTTGTGTGAAATGATCAATGTTTTGCTTTTTGCTTCATTCTCTTTTGTGTTTTTTCATTTAAGACAAATTAAATGAAGATAATAATACCAAATAATTTGTGATTGCAATCATTTTCAGGAAGAAACTGGGTATTATCTGACAGAATTGCAGGGGTGTCAATATTTTTGGCCATGACTGTATATATGTTTTCTTTGGTATGATCATCATCAAACTCTGCAATAACTAAAGAAAACCTCGCTGCCACCACCAGTTGTTTACTGGCAGATACCCACATGTTGGATTCTACCTGGACAGTTGCTGGTCAAGGATAGAATCGGATGTGTATATATTATATGTTCATGGTGAAAGTGCCCAAAAAAACGGCATAGCTGTCATCGTCTCGTCCATCAATCGACAGTCAATTGTGTGATTGTTCGGACAATTGGTTGGTGTGGTGAAACATCTTCCTCGATCTCTCTGCCGCATTTGACACTGTGGATCATCAGCTCCTTCTCACTATGCTCCGCTCCATAGGCCTCAAGGACACAGCCCTCTCCTGGTTCTCCTCCTACCTCTCTGACCGCTCCTTCACTGTATCTTTTGCCGGCTCTTCTTCCTCTCCTCGTCCCCTTAGTATCGGGGTTCCGCAGGGCTCAGTCCTAGGCCCCCTCCTCTTCTCTCTATACACTGCCCCTATTGGACAAACAATCAGCAGATTTGGGTTCCAGTACCATCTCTATGCTGATGACACCCAATTATACACTTCTTCCCCCGACATCACCCCTACCCTAATTCAAAATATCAAGGATTGTCTGTCTGCTGTCTCTATCATGTCCTCCCTCTACCTGAAACTAAATCTCTCCAAAACGGAACTTCTTGTGCTTCTCCCTTCTACTAACCTCACTCTACCCAACATCGAAATTACCCTGGAGGGGTCAACCATAACTCCGAACTTTCCTTTACTCCCTATATCCGATCACTCACTCGCTCCTGTCACCTGCATCTTAAAAACATCTCCAGAATCCGACCTTTTCTCACCTTTGAAACTGCTAAGACTCTTACTGTCGCTCTTATTCATTCCCGTCTGGACTACTGCAACTCTCTTCTGATCGGTCTCCCTCTTACCAAACTTTCTCCTCTCCAATCCATCTTGAACGCGGCAGCCAGGGTCATATTTCTGTCCAGCCGCTTCACCGATGCCTCCATCTTGTGCCAGTCATTACACTGGCTACCCATTCGCTACAGGGTCCAGTATAAACTCATCTCTCTCACCCACAAAGCTCTCCACAGTTCTGCACCGCCTTATATCTCCTCTCTCATCTCTGTCTACCGCCCTACATGTGCCCTCCGTTCTACAAATGACCTAAGACTAACATCCCCCGTAATCCGAACCTCGCACCTCCGTCTCCAAGACTTCTCTCGTGCTGCGCCAGCTCTCTGGAATGCACTTCCCCAGACGATCAGACTGATACCTAGCCCAGACCTATTGAAAACCCATCTCTTCAAACAAGCCTACCACATCAACTACTCAGTAAACTAACTTTGCCCTGTTCCCTCCTTCCAAATATTACCCTGAATCTGCCCCCTACTACTCATCTGTCTCCACACCCTCCATGCACATGATAACTGCACTTGATACTTGACTATTGCACTTAAACACACGGGCTGATGACCGGATCATGCAGCTTTATATGAAAATCCCTATTTATTATAATTGCCAGACCTGAAATAACGAGCAATTTTCACCTATTGTGTCCCCCCATTTCCTTGTAGATTGTATGCTTGCGAGCAGGGACCTCACCCCTAATGTCACTGATTAAATTGTCTTAACTTGTACTGAATTTGTCCCCGCTTAATTGTAAAGTGCTGCGGAATATGTTGGCGCTATATAAATAAAAAATTATTATTATTATTCCTGATCTCCTTGACGATCACCTATTGTGACTGGTGGATCCTGTGTTATTTACTATCTAACAGGCGATATCAGTCATTGTACAGGAGGAGGAGGTGAGCTGTGACATCACCTATTGCGAATAGTGGATTCTGCGTTTACTGTAGAGTCATCATTATAATGGAGGAGGTGAGCTGTGACATCACCTAATGCGGATAGTGGATCCTGCATTTACTGTATATAGTCATCATTATAATGGAGGAGGAGGTGAGCTGTGACATCACCTAATGCGGATAGTGGATCCTGCATTTATTGTATATAGTCATCATTATAATGGAGGAGGAGGTGAGCTGTGACATCACCTAATGCGGATAGTGGATCCTGCATTTATTGTATATAGTCATCATTATAATGGAGGAGGAGGTGAGCTGTGACATCACCTATTGCGAATAGTGGATACTGCATTTACTGTATATAGTCATCATTATAATGGAGGAGGAGGTGAGCTGTGACATCACCTAATGCGAATAGTGGATCCTGCATTTACTGTATAGAGTCATCATTATAATGGAGGAGGAGGTGAGTTGTAACATCACCTAATGCGGATAGTGGATCCTGCATTTACTGTATATAGTCATCATGATAATGGAGGAGGAGGTGAGCTGTGACATCAACTAATGCGAATAGTGGATCCTGCATTTACTGTATATAGTCATCATTATAATGGAGGAAGTGAGCTGTGACATCACCTATTGCGAATAGTGGATCCTGCATTTACTGTATAGAGTCATCATTATAATGGAGGAGGAGGTGAGCTGTGACATCACCTATTGCGAATAGTGGATCCTGCGTTTACTGTATAGAGTCATCATTATAATGGAGGAGGAGGTGAGCTGTGACATCACCTATAATGGATCTCGTCTTAGGAAATGTGATCTCATTATTACGAAGATACAAATAATGGAAATAATTACGTACCTGTGAAAACATCTGCAGTTTCCTCCTTCACGACGTTCTTATACGGCTGACCTCCCCTCATCGCCTCTTCTATGCCTTCCTCCACTTTAATGTTAGTGAGATCTTCCCCCTGATATGACAGATTTAACAATTCAGTACAATTGGGAATTTGATGGTGCCAGACACAAACCTTTTCTAATTATTTTTTTTTTTTGTGGCTAAGACATCTGACCACTTTAGTCTATAGGGCCTTTTTACATAGCGCCATGACTTTTTCTCTTTCTCTTGGACCTCCAAATAAAAAAAAAACAAAAAAACAAAACAAACAACAGCAAGGTATTTGTGTTTTATCCAACTTGAGAGCCAAGCTAACCTATCTAAGTAATTGGGTCGTTGCCATCCATGCTGTGGCCTAGTTCTGTCCGCTTTTCACTGACCAATAGAAGAACTGTCAGTCCCCGGCAGCCCCTTTAATGTTATGTTATTCAGTGTAGATTTAACCCCTTTCGGGCATGTGAAGCACATATACATCAAATGTTGGATTGGACGACATGACTCAGGATCTAAGCAGCTTCAAGGTGTGAAGTACCAACAATCAGGATTACCCATGGAAGTATAACCCCGCTGGATATGGTCACTGCTGGAAAGACGCGTACGGGTATATGGTGTATGGCCGGGAAGAGCCAACAGATCAACTGAAGAAACCATCTATGACGCTGGGCCAGAAATGCCCCTTCCCCCTACCTGATGATCCTCCGGGATGTTGTGATTCTCCTCCGGACAGTCCTGGGGATACAGAGGACGGGGACATCTCTCTGGTGAATTTCTTTCCACAAGTCCATCTGTAGGAGACACACAGTGACACAATAGATTGTGTCATGAGATGATGGCAGTGGTAGTAGGTGACCACTGCTCAGACATAACAGTCTCCCCTCCTCACCCTGCTGATCGGCCCATAAATCCATCGTCTCTTCTGCTTCATCTATAACCTCAACCTTAATATCAGTCAGATCTTCACCCTGAAAAGACAAGAAAAATGTAAGATGAGCTCAGGTCCCATCACTTCATGGTCAGATGTTGTGGAGGCTTCAGTGTCATCTACCTGATGATCCTCCGGGATGTTGTGATTCTCCTCCGGACAGTCCTGGGGATACAGAGGACGGGGACATCTCTCTAATGAATTCCTTCTCCTGGATCCATCTGTAGGAGACACAGACATACAGTAACTGAATACACACTCTCCGTATACCTATATACCAGACACCGTGCCCGAATACGTCTTGCTGTACACCTGTCTACATAATCATGCACTGCTCTCAAAACCATTAACTATCTTTATGTATCAGGGAGTATTAATTTTCAACTTGCAAAAGCACATATATCTGGCAAGGTATAGTAGTAAGAACAGTTGTTACTCATGTGACTAGGCTCAAGCACCGGGCTTTGCTCCCTTCTATGGCCGTCTCCCTCTGCTGCCGGCAAGCATGTTTGATGTCATCATCCAAGGCCATTTAAATCAGGATTAAGAAGCAGCGTGCTGAGTATTAAGATAATAATGCCAACACATGCATTACTACCATAAGGGTACAAAAAGTCCAACTATGCTTCCACTAGTCTCTGCTCTTCTGCTACCTGCAACCATCTACCACCACCCAACTAATGTAAAACCAGAACACATGAGCTGCGCGCACAGTGAACAAGCCCGTAGAGACATGTTCACACCACCAAGAGACTTGAAACCACAGTGGACAGCAAGTGCTAGTAAAAAGATGGAAAAAAAACAGGGTATTTGGTTGATACGTTTTTTTTGCAAAAAATGTATATTAAGCCGCTCTACCAAACGTCAAGGTATACCCGTATCAGAGCAGTCCTAACCCAACTCATACCTGCAATTTTTTTTACATTTTGAACTGTGTTCACACCTATAACTCTGTTACAGTAAGGTACACAAGAACGAACTCATGTTTGCTATTCTGGTACCACCACGGCTACAACTCTGGTTCATCAAGTACCTCTGCCATCTCAGCTATCCTGGTGCTGCCATATCTACGATTATGCTGCTCCAGAGGAGTCCGTACATTTGGCTGTGCTTCCTATATCCATCTGCCGTCCTCCATATCCAGCTGCACTGGTCATCGCCGGTTCATGCACTGTTCTGTTCGCTATCCAGCATGACCAATTCCACTTTATGACTTCCTCCAGTATATGTTGCTCACACAACTAAAAGCTTAGAGAACCCACCACCCTAGAGGAGCCCTAAAATATTCATGACATGTATTTCAAAGATGCAGAATGAACCCAGTTGCCATTTCATAGGGAGGATTTATCTGGACTGGTTATACAACTTACTATCCCAAACATCTACGGTTTCATTTCTGGCATGTCAACATCTACCACGACCTCCCTTTTCCATCTAGGACATTTTTCTTAGGCATCATCTCCATATCTGTCTAATGCTACTCGCTTTGAAATCCTAAGTCCTGCCAAGGCTTCGTGTATGGTATTATTTTCTGACCGGTACAAAGTGGCTTAGTGTTTCTTTCCTGTTCGGAGATGCTATGGCTAGCCCTGAATCTTAATGGGAAAAAGAAAAGCTTATGATACATTATCTCCCTCCCTTCCTGTCGGACATCTGCAGAGTGTTTGGAGAACCAGATCATTCTCCCCAACTGTCGAACTCTATACTCAGGCTCAGAGAACTGACTCTGTGAGACGTTGTGCTATCCAGTTTCGAACTTTGCTACCTATTGACCCATCTTGACGATGAAGGATGCACTTGCTAGTTGAGATTTAATTACCATCTTTCCTTAATGAACTCATTTCTCTCGCTACTTGTGTGGACTTGTATATTAAAGAGGGAAAATTCTCAGGATTTTGAGATTTTCGAATATTGGAGAATTTGCAAAATCTCCTCCCAGAAAGGCCATAAAGAACCCATGCAAATTGGCAGGTGGAAATTATCGTCAGAAGATATTATCTTTAGAAGAATCTGTCACCAGACTGAAAGACTTTGCCTTTATTGCTGTGAAAAAGGATTAGAAGCTCAGAAAAAAAATCCCCATACAAGCATGGGGAGAGAAGATGCAAACTCCTTGCAGATGTTGTCCTTGGTAGGCTTTAGTCTACTGGGATGACATCCAAATCTTCTCCATAGAACTGGATTTACACCATCTTTTTCTGCAGTTTTCTCTCCAGGTTGGTGACATCTATCTGAATGAGCCAAGTTTCCAGTGACCATCTATACAGACCATAAAAACATTAAGTACCTTCAGTCAGATAAGGCTGAAATCTGATCAAGCTCAATTGTCACTCTTTTCTCTTGAGGTTTGACTAATTTACCCCTACCATCCAGCTGGGAAAAAAAAAATAAAAAATCACAAGCCTGATGCACTTTTCAGGTCCTTTGATCCACATGATACCTCAGGAAATGTTCCCATGACATGTAATTGAACGTGAACATATTTTTGTTTCTATTTTTCCCCCTTCTACTAGCTCTCCATCTAAAAAATATTCTCTCATCTCTAAAACACTTTGCCGGAAAGTCTTAAATTGGGCCCATTATTCTCTCTGGTCGTAGCGTAAGCGTAAGATGAAGAACAGGGTTCAATTCTAGATTCTGTTGGTAGCCTAAATAAAAATAAGATGCCAAAGAGTTTATGGCATTGTGTCTGCACAGTTTATATCTCTTCACCGGGTGCCTCTTGGTCCTTCACATCCTCAGCCTATTGTGCAAGAACCTCGGGCTGAAAATTCTCTGAAAACTCTGTTACAGATCTTCAAGAAGCATAAAAAGTTCACAGCCATCGGATTCGGATTGTGGTGGACCGTTGTCGGATTGTGGTGGACCGTCGTCGGATTGTGGAGGACCGTCGTCGGATTGTGGAGGACCGTTGTCGGATTGTGGTGGACCGTTGTCAGATTGTGGAGGACCGTCGTCGGATTGTGGAGGACCGTTGTCGGATTGTGGTGGACCGTTTTTTTCTTTCAATGTTTTATTTTGCTTCATCACACAAACTTCCATCTGCTCCACAGCTGGCTTATATGCTGGTAGAAATTTTCCAGCTCCACGATCTTCCAAGTTATAGTGTTCGACTTTGGTTTGCAATCTGCTTCAAGGTTTTGGATAGCAAACTGCAAGAATCTTAAATTTTCCTTAAATTTCTCCTCTGCTCTTCATCCACTTGGTAATAAACACATTAAGGCTATATTCACACTTTGTGGATTTTTTTTTTTTAAATTCGTTTATTGAATTCAGGAAAGATCATACACATTTTGTTTGTATTTATCATTATCCATTGATTACAGGAAATCACCATACATAGCCATGTATAAGATATTATAAGGATAATAAATTGTGCATGTTAATCATTAATGCCTTATTTTAAACCTTAACTGTAACTACATTAACTTCTAATAAAGCCTCTAATACTAACGTAATGCCGCTTACGAAAAAGAGTTCTAAATAAAACCCGCTCTGTTGGTAAATAGTGTCTAGAGAATCATACACCCTTTTCTTATGCGTATATTGAGTCCTTTTAACTTATATAGTATGACAGGATGAATTCCATCTTCCCCATATCTTCTCAAATTTAGTTGGACAACCCCTATTCTGATATAGCGTCCGCTCATACGGAATAATTGAGTTTACTAAGTCAACCCATGCTCTAAGAGATGGACCAGAACCTCCCATCCAACGCAGCGCCAACACCTTTCGTGCCATAAACAGTGATTCCCTCAGAAATATTCCCGTGTGGTGATCCCAAGCCTCCGCCTCCCATACTCCAAACAAACATACCAGTGGCTCAAGTGGAACAGGGATCGACACCAAAGATGTCAATAGTACCGTCACTTCTCTCCAATATTGAAAAATAACAGGACACTTCCATATCATATGGATAAAATCTGCGTCACCAGAGTGACACCTCAAGCAGTCTGATGAATGAAGACGGCCCATTTTAAAAAGACGAGTCGGGGTCAAATAAGATTGATAGATTATATACAGTTGGATCATCTTATTATTGATTGATGGGGAGACCTTAGTTGGAGATTCCAAGATTTCATCCCATTCTTCTCCCAGTGTATCCGGAAGAAGTCTCCCCCACTTTCCCTTAATTGAATCTATGGCAGATTCTTCACCTATGGATATCAGGTAGGTGTATAGAGAGGAAATGAGTCCCTGGGGGCCCTGTGAGTTAAGAATTCCTATTAACGGCAGAGTTGAAATAGCTCTACCCGCACCCGTGTTTCGTATATGTGATTGGAAGGCAGATCTTAGTTGCAGGTAGCGGAAAAATTGAGACTTCGGTATATTATGAGTATTTTGTAATTGTTCAAAAGAAACAAAAACCCCCTGGCTATGTATATTGCTCACCGTGAGAACGCCATGTGATATCCAAAATTCGGTAGACGGGTGACCCAATAATCCCGGAAAGTAACTATTGTTCCATAACGGCATTTCTGCTGCTATATCGACATATTGTGTCACTTTTTTAATTTGTCTCCATATTGATCGTGCCAGGCGGAGCAAAGGAAGCAAACGAGGGACAGCAATTTTCTCCATCTCTAAAAAACCCATCGGGCAATCAACTTTAGCTGAATGTAATATATGGCTTTCAGAGTTGGGAAGAGATTTCCCGGGCATCCACTCACTTATCATTTTGGCCTGCCCAGCAAGGTAATACAGATAGAAGTCCGGCAAAGCCGCCCCGCCCCCCTGTTTGGGTCTCTGCAGGGTGGATAATTTAAGTTTAGGTCTAGCCTTCCCCCATATGAAGGATGTAGTAAGGGAGTTTAGGGTTGCAAAGAAAGATTTAGGTATTAAAACGGCACTATGTTGAAAACAGTAGCTCAATTTTGGGAGTAAAATCATTTTGATCAGGTTGATACGACCAGCTACAGATAGCGGGAGCTTGTCCCAGGTAGCATATTTAGATTTAACCACGTCAATTAGTGGATATATATTGAGATGTAAATCTAGGTGACTGCGCTGAGTCATATGTATCCCGAGGTACTTAAAATTGGAGACAATGGGCAGCAGCGAGAGGGTTTCAAGGCTTGGCATTGGGGTATGAGAGAGAGGCATCAGAGCAGACTTGTCCCAATTTATACATAGGCCAGAAAACTTACTAAATTTATCAATCATCGTTATTACTTTTGGTAATGTATCTTCTGTCTGGTCCATAAACACCACCATATCATCAGCATAAAGACCTATAGTGTCCACCCGATCAGCAATATGTATCCCTTTAATATCTACAGAGGACCTCATCCGTATTGCCAAGGCTTCTATTGCCAAGGCAAATAAAGCTGGGGAGAGAGGGCATCCCTGGCGAGTTCCCCTATGCAGAGAAAATGGTGCAGACACAGAGCCGTTTACCACCATTCGCGCCCCAGGCTTCGCATATAATGTACCTATCCCTCTCAGAAATTTATTCCCAAACCCATATTTCCGTAGACATGCAATTAGAAAAGACCACTCGAGGGAATCAAAAGCCTTGGCTGCGTCCAGCGAAGCCAATGCCCACTTATTGTCCGGTTCTAGTGAACTATATTGAATAACTGATTGCACCCGCCTGATATTAATAGAGGTATTTTTCCCGGGCATAAAACCAGTTTGATCTGGGTGTATGAGATCCAATATGATCGTATTCAGTCTAGTAGCTAGAATTTTCGTAAAAATTTTATAGTCAACATTCACCAAAGAAATTGGTCTATATGATCCACAATCTAGAGGATCCTTCCCTTCCTTCCTGAGCACGACAATATTAGCATCATAAAATGTTTCAGGTACAGATTCACCCTCCCATATTCCCCTAAGTACCTTTAGCAATATAGGTGCCAATTTATCACGGTATTTCCTGTAAAATTCAATGGGGAACCCATCAGGTCCCGGGGCCTTCCCAGTAGCCATATCCGCTATTGCATGTTCTACCTCTTCCAGGGTGAATTCAGCCTCCATAAGGGCTCGTTGAGATGGGCTTAGCAAAGGGAATGTTATATCTGATAGATAATCCAAGCATTCATCAACATCAAGACCACTTTTAGACTTGTATAACAAAATGTAGTAATCGTAAAAGCTCTGAAGTATTTTATCAGTAGAGGATACCAACGAGTCATCAGACGCCCGGATCTGCAATATTGTGTTGGAGGTGTTATGTTGCCGCACCAAGAAGGCCAGGAGTGTGCTGGCTTGATTGCCCAGCTCAAAATAGGACTGCCGAGTAAAAAATAGTTTGCGTTTTGACTTAGCATCTGCATGCTGGTTATATAGTCTCTGGGAAGTAAGCCATTCAATTCTATTACTGCTGGACTGATTAGCTATATAAGTGGCCTCTGAGTCTTTTAATCTTTGCTCTATCTCCTCGTCCTCCCTCGCCGTTACCCTCTTGATATAGGAAATAGTTGAAGACAAGCATCCTCTCAGGTATGCCTTCAGGGTATCCCAAAATAAACCAGAGTTTTGGAGTTCCGAATGTGTTAGAGTAAAAACGTTTAACTGATCAACCGTCCTATCACTAGAGTCTATCAATTTCAACCAAAAGGGATTCAATTTCCAGAACCTATTACTATTATCGGATTGCTCATATTTAAGTTTTAGAATAATTGGACTATGGTCCGAGATCCCCCGATTACCATGTTCAATGCTATCCACCCGTAATGCCAACTCACTCGACCCAAATATATAGTCTATTCTAGATAGAGATTGTCTAGTTGACGAGTGGCAGGTGTACCCTCTAACTTCCGGATGATTTATTCTCCATAAATCTAACCACCCGCTCCCGTTCATAAACAATGCTAATTGAGAGGGTTGTTGAGGTAAAGTGTCCCCTGGTGTTACGTCATCCAGTCTCAATCTATCCATGGATTGATTCATAACTAAGTTAAAGTCCCCCATACAAATAACCTTGGCTTCTGGATATTTTAAGGAGAAGCCTAGAGCCATACGGAGGATTGACACATTAGCAGGAGGAGG
Source organism: Ranitomeya imitator (assembly GCF_032444005.1). Classification (NCBI taxonomy): domain Eukaryota; kingdom Metazoa; phylum Chordata; class Amphibia; order Anura; family Dendrobatidae; genus Ranitomeya; species Ranitomeya imitator. The sequence continues at coordinate 17,555,173 of NC_091282.1, forward strand.
ATTATAGATGCACAACAACACATACTCTCGTGAATTAATAAATGCATGCACAAAAACGAAACGGCCTTCTGGATCACGTCTCGCCTCCCTGGCCTCCCATCTGACCTCCTTGTGTATCAGCAGAGAAACCCCTCTAGAGTAGCTAGTGTGGAATGTGTGCAAGGACCATTGTACCCACGATTTCTGCATACATCGAACTGTGTCCCTTGTTAAATGTGTCTCTATTAGTGCCACAACATGAGGGTGGTATTTTTTTATCTGCGAAAACACCTTAATTTTCTTTCGTGGGGTCTTTATACCTCGTATGTTCCAGGTCATACATATAATTTCAGCCCCCATGTTTACTCTCAAAGGGAAAATTAATGCATATCATTACTATTCGGGTGTAGTTCAGCGGCATTGCACAGAGCAAAGAGTCAGCATTAGCGGCAACTATACTTAGTAAACAACTAAATCTAATACATAAAACCAAATTGAACAAAACTTGAACAATAGAGGAGTATATTTCCATACTCCCACAGTCAAATTGAAAAAGGGATACCCTCACTGGATTCAGTGTCCGGTATTGTTGACATTTCCTGCACCCAGACAGAGAGCTCTATCTATACTGCCATTAGTCAGGGAACCCAGGTCAGGAGTCCTCCGCATTCGATCCCACACGGGACCGCAGCCACTCGATCGCCTCCGCTGGGTCTGTGAAAAATAAGGAGGAGCCCTTATAAATAATACGGAGCCGGGCCGGATAAAGCATAGAGTAGACAATGTTCTTCTCTCTAAGTTGTTTCTTGACATCTATAAATCGTGCCCGCTGCTTTTGAAGCTCCATGGAAAAATCTGGAAAGATCGATATGGTAGCATTATCGAATTTAATGAGGCCCTTCTGTCGCGCCAAGCGAAGGATGGTGTCTCTGTCTCTACAATTAAGGAGACGCGCCAGAAAAGGTCGCGGAGGGGCTCCAGGAGGGAGAGGTCTCGTCGGGACCCTATGGGCCCTCTCCACTGAAAATGTTGAGGAGAATCCATCTCCCAATGAAGACTTAAGCCATTCCTCCAGAAATTGCTCAGGCTGCTGGCCCTCTGACCGCTCCGGGAGACCTATAATTCGGATATTATTGCGGCGCAGCCTATTTTCCAAGTCGTCTGCCTTTTGCTTCCAGGCATTCACGGATCCAGCAGCTTTATTCAGTTTAGCTTCCATAGGGGTGATAGTGTCCTCTATATGAGACACCCTCGTTTCAACCTCTGAGATACGCCCTCTCATAGCCTGCATGTCATGTCGCAGGCGCCCCACCTCAGTATGCACATTTTCTATTTTCTCCGTGAGAGATGATCTAGTGAGAGATATAGCTTGCATCAACTGTTCTGATGCCTGTTTAAGAGTCAGTTCATCCTCTCCTCTCTCCTCATTACCATCAGAGGGGCGACCTTTGCGCTGAGATTGTGCGGGGTTATTTCTAAGACTGCGCACATTATCAGGAGGATCATCCTTGGCATATTTTTTTAATTTTTCAGCGGCTGCAGCTCCTCTAGGGTGCTGCATGATGAGTGTTCACAAGAAGATTATGCAAAGCGACCTCAGAGGCAATTATGGGGAAGTTCAGAGATAGTCACTGTAACACGCAGGCTGTGTAGTTTCACAGTTACCACCGGGGAAGCAGCTAGAAAGGGGTTAATCCCTGTAGTGTTATGGCACTAGTAGGGACAATGTCCACCCGACAGGGGGGCGCAGGTCCCACTTTTTCAGGGCCCACACTGCACCACCCCTACTTCTTCAGGCACACTCTCACTGCCCAGCACCGCTGATGTAATTAAAAGCGCAACTCCCTATCTGCCAGGGTGTGCGCTATATTAATGGCCGCTGCCCCAGGCACGTACCGACACCTGCCAGTCCTCACCGCTCCTGCGTGCAAGCTCCCCGTCTCACTCTCCAGCACCATTCACCGCCGCTGCTTCCAAGATAAAAGGGATTCAGCAGCGAGCAGCGCCGTGTTCCACACTTTGTGGATTTTGCTGCGGATCCGCAGCGGATTTGACCGCTGCGGATCCGCAGCAGTTTCCCATGAGTTTACATTACAATGTAAACCTATGGGAAACAAAAAACGCTGTGCACATGCTGCAGAAAAATCCGCGCGGAAACGCTGCGGATTACATTCCGCAGCAGGTCACTTCTTTTCTGCGGATTTTCACCTGCTCCAATAGAAAACTGCAGATGAAAATCCGCAGAAGAAACCGCAGTAAAAACCGCGATAAATCCGCAGTAAAAACCGCGATGGGTTTTCACTGCGGATTTTGGAATTCTGCTGCGGAAAAATCCGCAGTGGAATCTGCAAAGTGTGAACATAGCCTTAGAGAATCACATTCCAATATTTGTTTGTTTTTCAAGCTCGCAGCCATATAAACCCAATACAGTCACGCTTAACAATCAAAGACTGGAATCTTAGAATAAATTTTATCCTAACAAAATCACCAACATTCCAAAAGGTCAAATATACAAACATTATAAAATGTTTTTGCCTAAATTAAACTACAGGATGGGCCATAGTATATGGATAAACCGAAGTAAAATGGGAATGGTTGGTGATATCAACTTCCTGTTTGTGTCACATTAGTATATGGGCGGGGGAAAACTTTTCAAGATGGGTGGTGACCATGGCGGCCATTTTGAAGTCGGCCATTTTGGATCCAACTTTATTTTTTCCCCAATGGGAAGAGGGTCATGTGACACATCAAACTTATTGAGAATTTCACAAGAAAAACAATGGAGTGCTTGGTTTTAACGTAACTTTATTCTTTCAGGAGTTATTTACAAGTTTATGACCACTTATAAAACGTGTTCAAAGTGCTGCCCATTGTGTTGGATTGTCAATGCAACCCTCTTCTCCCACTCTTGACACACTGATAGCAGCACCGCAGAAGAAATGCTAGCACAGGCTTCCAGTATCCGTTGTTTCAGATGCTGCACATCTCGTATCTTCACAGCATAGACAATTGCCTTACGATACGAGATCTCCCCTTGAAATCTCCCCTTTTTTGTATGCAATATTTATATTTGAAATACTCGTATGTAATTTTTCAATAAATGAATTTTCTTATATATACTTACGATGTTTTGGACAGTTTAGCTGCAACACATGCAGGGATTGCGTGTTTGCTAGACAATCCCTGCATGTGTTGTGTCTGTCGAACAGCAGCGAGATACGCAGGCACGAGGACTCAAACATATTATACGAGCATGCAGAAGATACTCTGTTAGCACACGAGTATGCTCAGATAACGCCTTATCCGAGCAGGTTTGATCATCACTAATCATTACAGATCCATTAGAATCCTTTTCTTTGCATCATCAGTGCAGCAGCCTCCTGGAGAGTCTCCCAGACAGTAATAAACCCATCCTGAGTCCTTCTCTTTAGAACACGTTGATGAAAAAATATTTTTATTATTGATCTGTGTAAACATTTCATATTCAACCACTTCCCATGTTTTATACCATGTATTCAATTTTACATACAATTTTTTAATATTTTTGGGGATAATATTTTCAGAGTTACAGACAGAGGTAGCTGTTGCATCATTTTTGTTGCAGACCAGTCCCAGGTGTGCTGGTCTCTGCCTCCTTCCCCTGGGTCTGCAGCCCTCTGCTGTGCTTCACGTCGGGTTTTGCAAGTTGCCAGGCCTGGATCAATGACATATCCTTAGACTTCTTCAGGACCCATTTGTCACGCACGCGCCCAGACTGGTTGGCGCGGGCATACGGGGGTGTGGCCCCACTGGACCACAGACCAAACTTCCCTGGAAGGGGCGTAACTAAGTAGCTTCCTAGGTGTTCGCTGGAGCCTCTGATGGTGAGGTCAGACTTGTGCAATAGGAAGCTACCAGGTGCCACTCCAGGGTGATGTCTGGCTGTGGCTGCTGATCCCACTAAGGAACGGAGCGGGCACGGCTGGCACTCTGGCTGACAGGCGGGCACGGCTGGGACACAGGCAGGCAGACGGGTACAACAGAGACACTGGCGGGCAGGCGGACACGGCTGGCTCTCTGGTAGGCAGGCGGGTACGGCTGGAACATAGGAAGAACCGGTAGGGACCGGTCTGCAGGCAGGTATGTGAAACAGGTTGGAACCTGTTCAGACAGGAGGACTAAGTAACAAGTAGAAGGTGGAACTAAGAGAAGAGAAGGAGAAGGCAGAGCCAAGGGCGGAGATGCTGGAGGCGGAGCCAAGAGCAGATACGCTGGAGGTGGAGCCAAGAGCGGAGACGCTGGAGGCGGAGCCAAGAGCGGAGACGCTGGAGGCGGAGCCAAGAGCGGAGACGCTAGAGGCGGAGCCAAGAGCGGAGACGCTGGAGGCGGAGACGCTGGAGGCGGAGCCAAGAGCGGAGACGCTGGAGGCGGAGCCAAGAGCGGAGACGCTGGAGGCGGAGCCAAGAGCGGAGACGCTGGAGGTAACGCCAAGAGCGGAGACGCTGGAGGCGGAGCCAAGAGCGGAGACGCTGGAGGCGGAGCCAAGAGCGGAGACGCTGGAGGTAACGCCAAGAGCGGAGACGCTGGAGGCAGAACCAAAAGCGGAGACGCTGGAGGTAACGCCAAGAGCGGAGACGCTGGAGGCGGAGCCAAGAGCAGAGACGGAGCCAAGTGCAGAAACACAGGAGGCGGAACCAGATAGAACCGCAAAGAGCGGAGCCAGATAGAACCGCAAAGAGCGGAGCCACAGAGCAAAGCCAGAGAGTGCAAAGCAAGGTCTGAGTGCAGAGCCGCAAGAGTGCGGAGTGTAAGCAGACTGAGAACACAAGGAAAGAAAGCAGGGAAGGAAGCCACAGACAAGGAGACCGAGAAAAGACAAAGTACAGACAAGGCAATGGAACAAGACACAGGGACAAAGACACAGGGACCAGGATATTCTGCCTCCTGGAGGGCGGACTACAAGATCAAGGCAATAGCACAGAGAAAAGCCTCCAGAGAGGGAGAAACTCAGAGCAAGGCCAGGCAAACTCAGCAGCTAAACACTAACTGAGCTAACACATTGCACAGGCCCAGACCACAGGGTGGAGCTGCACTATATACAGGAGGCCTCTTGATAATTGGTCAGGAACTGATTAGACAGATGCACCCGATTCCTATAAGAACCAGAGAGTTCAGGCGCCGGCCCCCTATACACATAGCCATAAGGCATGCAGAGAGCAGAGACACAGAACATGGAGCTGGCATGAAACAGAAACCACATCATGGCCTGGAGCAGTGGGTAAGATTGTGTGAGAGATGTGAGGCCATGCTGTGATGCCAGGAGAGTTGTTACACCATTAAGACACACACCTGTGTCTTGGGATTGAGACTTTAGAACTCTAGGCTTGGTGTGCTCCACCTTCTTTGCATTACTTGCTTCCCTCTCTGCTGGGTTCCACTTAATTCTTCCTGCTGCTCCTGAGATTCCTGATAGATACAAGTTCTTGCTGCCCATGTGCTTACCTGTATCAATGCCCGGGGTCCATGAACCCAACCGGACCTGAAGACTGCCCTGACCAAACTTACGAACGAGTTACAGCCAAAGCTAACAGACAATACTCCTCCTTCTAGACCTGTCCTCTGCCTTCGACACAGTTGACCACGGCCTCCTACTACAGATCCTCTCCTCCTTTGGTGTCAAAGACCTCGCCCTATCCTGGATCTCCTCATACTTCACCAACTGCACATTTAGCGTTTCCTACTCGCATACTACCTCTTCATCTCGCCCCCTCTCTGTTGGAGTCCCCCAAGGATCTGTCCTAGGACCTCTTCTCAATCTATACCATTGGCCTGGGACAACTTATAAGGTCCTATGGCTTCCAGTACCATCTATATGCTGATGACACTCAGATCTATCTCTCTGGCCCAGATGTCACCTCTCTGCTCTCCAGAATCCCAGAGTGTCTATCGGCCATATCCTCCTTCTCCTCTCGCTTCCTAAAACTCAATGTGGACAAAAATCGAACTACCGTATATACTCGAGTATAAGCCGACCCGAGTATAAGCCGACCCCCCTAATTTTGCCACAAAAAACTGGGAAAACTTATTGACTCGAGTATAAGCCTAGGGTGGAAATGCAGCATTTACCGGTGAATTTCAAAAATAAAAATAGATCATTATTTCCCCATAGCTGTGCCATATAGTGCTCTGCACCGTTCATATTTCCCCATAGGTGTGAACCATATAGTGCTCTGCACCGTTCATTGTGCCCCCTAGCTGTGCCATATACGGTGCTCTGCACCGTTCACTGTGCCCCATAGCTGTGCCATATACGGTGCTCTGCACCGTTCACTGTGCCCCATAGCTGTGCTGTGCCATATACGGTGCTCTGCACCGTTCACTGTGCCCCATAGCTGTGCTGTGCCATATACGGTGCTCTGCACCGTTCACTGTGCCCCATAGCTGTGCTGTGCCATATACGGTGCTCTGCACCGTTCACTGTGCCCCATAGCTGTGCTGTGCCATATACGGTGCTCTGCACCGTTCCCTGTGCCCCATAGCTGTGCTGTGCCATATACGGTGCTCTGCACCGTTCACTGTGCCCCATAGCTGTGCCATATACGGTGCTCTGCACCGTTCACTGTGCCCCATAGCTGTGCTGTGCCATATACGGTGCTCTGCACCGTTCACTGTGCCCCATAGCTGTGCTGTGCCATATACGGTGCTCTGCACCGTTCACTGTGCCCCATAGCTGTGCTGTGCCATATACGGTGCTCTGCACCGTTCACTGTGCCCCCTAGCTGTGCCATATACGGTGCTCTGCACCGTTCACTGTGCCCCATAGCTGTGCCATATACGGTGCTCTGCACCGTTCACTGTGCCCCATAGCTGTGCCATATACGGTGCTCTGCACCGTTCACTGTGCCCCATAGCTGTGCTGTGCCATATACGGTGCTCTGCACCGTTCCCTGTGCCCCATAGCTGTGCTGTGCCATATACGGTGCTCTGCACCGTTCACTGTGCCCCATAGCTGTGCCATATACGGTGCTCTGCACCGTTCACTGTGCCCCATAGCTGTGCTGTGCCATATACGGTGCTCTGCACCGTTCACTGTGCCCCATACATAGCTGTGCTGTGCCATATACGGTGCTCTGCACCGTTCACTGTACCCCATAGCTGTGCTGTGCCATATACGGTGCTCTGCACCGTTCACTGTGCCCCATAGCTGTGCTGTGCCATATACGGTGCTCTGCACCGTTCACTGTGCCCCATAGCTGTGCTGTGCCATATACGGTGCTCTGCACCGTTCACTGTGCCCCATAGCTGTGCTGTGCCATATACGGTGCTCTGCACCGTTCACTGTGCCCCATACATAGCTGTGCTGTGCCATATACGGTGCTCTGCACCGTTCACTGTACCCCATAGCTGTGCTGTGCCATATACGGTGCTCTGCACCGTTAACTGTGCCCCATAGATGTTCCACATAAATTTGTGCCGCCGCTGCCGCAATAAAGAAAAAAAAACACATACTCACCTCCCTTGATTGCAGCTCCCGGCGTCTCGTTCCGGCGCCTCCATCTTCCCGGCGTCTCTGCTCTGATTGATCAGGCAGAGGGCGCCGCGCACACTGTATGCGTCATCGCGCCCCCTGCCTGAACAGTCAGAGCGCAGACGCCGGGAAGATGGAGGCGCCGGCCGGGAAGATGGATCGGCGCCCGGCGGCTGGAACGAGGACAGGTGAATATGCTATACTCACCTAGTCCTGGCGATCCTCGCGCTGTCCCCTCCTGTCTTCGGCGCTGCAGCTTCTTTCTCTATCAGCGGTCACCGGCACCGCTGATTAGAGAAATGAATAAGCGGCTCCGCCCCTATGGGAGGTGGAGCCGCTTATTCATTTCTGTAATGAGCGGTCCCACGTGACCGCTGAAGAGAGGAAGAAACTGCAGCGCCGAAGCCCGTGGGACGGCAGGGACAGCGCGAGGATCGCTGGGACTAGGTAAGTATACCCCAGCGCCCTCAGCCCCTCACCTGCCGACCCCACCACTACCGTGACTCGAGTATAAGCCGAGGGGGGCACTTTCAGCCCTAAAATTTGGGCTGAAAATCTCGGCTTATACTCGAGTATATACGGTAATATAATATTATAAATATATACTCGAGTATAAGCCGAGATTTTCAGCCCATTTTTTTAGGCTAAAAGTGCCCCTCTCGGCTTATACTTGAGTCATTGTCCCAGGGGGTCGGCCGGGGAGGGGGAGTGGCGGCTGTCACATCATACTCCCCTGTTCCCTGCGCGGTCTCTGCACCTCTCTGCTTCTCAGATGGTCTCTGGTGCCTGCAGCTCTTCCTGTGTTCAGCGGTCACGTGGTACCGCTCATTAAAGTAATGAATATGGACGCGACTCCACTCCCATAGGTGTGGAGTGCATATTCATTACCTTAATAAGCGGTACCATGTCACCACTGAACACAGGAACAAGCTGCCGGCGTCAGAGACCATCTGAGAAGCAGGGACAGCACCAGGAGGGGGTGAGTATGATGGGGGAGGGTGAGCCATGCGATATTCACCTGTCCCCGTTCCACCGCTGTGCTCTGTCTTCTGCATCTGGCTGTGACAATCAGGTCAGAGGGTGCGACGTGATTAGTGCGCGCCCTCTGCCTGAACAGTCACTGCAGAGACCCGGAAGACACAGCGGCGCGCGATGGTGGAACGGGGACAGGTGGATATCGCAAGTGCCGGGGACCTGAGCCAGTGGCGACACCGGCACCTGGCCCCCCATAGCGTGTCATTGTCCCCACCTGCTCAGGACACCAGCACCAGACCCTCAGCGACGAGAGGCGAGTATGTCATTTTTTTTTTTTTTTTTTTAAATCGCATCAGCAGCAGCAGCATATGGTGTATAATATTCTATTGAGCATCTTATGGGGTCATAATCAACTTTGTGCAGCATTATATGGGGCATATTTTAATATTGAGCATCTTATGGGGCCATAATGAACTGTATGGAGCGTTATATGGGGCTCCTGATTCAATATGGATATTCAAAAACACTTAACCTACTGATGTCTCAATTAATTTTACTTTTATTGGTATCTATTTTTATTTTTGAAGCATTTTCCACCCTAGGCTTATACTCGAGTCATTAAGTTTTCCCAGTTTTTTGTGGCAAAATTAGGGGTCTCGGCTTATACTCGGGTCGGCTTATACTCGAGTATATACGGTATATTATATACACACACACACACACAAGTCTCCTCTCACCTCGTGGTGTAAGAGGCCGGAGCTCCTCCATCATCACATCCTGGTACCGATCCTGGTGTCCTTCTAGATACTCCCACTCCTCCATGGAGAGATAGACAGCGACGTCCTGACACCTTATAGGAACCTGACAACAGCGACACCGTCATCACCCAGAATCCTCCAGTGTTGTCCTGTATAATGTCCCAGCAGTCACCTCTCCAGTCATAACCCACACCAAAAAGTTCACATTGGGATTTTGTAAAATTTAATTTTTTTCCAACTCCTGGTACAGCAGTTTACTGTGTCATCAGTGTCTAATAACCCCGATGACCCCTGTAGCCATCTCCCGTGTCCTCTGTGTCTGAGATCTCTGGTGACCCCCGGTACAGCCATCTCCCGTGTCCTCTGTGTCTGATATCTCTATTGACCCTCGTTACTTCCATATCCTGTGTCTGATATCTCTGGTGACCCCCGATACAGCCATCTCCTTTGTCCTCTGTGTCTGATATCTCTGGTTACCCCGGGTACAGCCATCTCCTGTGTCCTCTGTGTCTGATATCGCTGGTGACCCCCGATACAGCCATCTCCTTTGTCCTCTGTGTCTGATATCTCTGGTGACCCCGGGTACAGCCATCTCCTGTGTCCTCTGTGTCTGATATCGCTGGTGACCCCCGATACAGCCATCTCCTGTGTCCTTTGTTTCTGATATCTCTGGTGACCCCCGGTACAGCCATCTCCTTTGTCCTCTGTGTCTGATATCCCCAGTAACCCCTGGTACAGCCATCTCCCGTGTCCTCTGTGTCTGATATCCCCAGTGAGCCCCGGTACAGCCATCTCCTGTGTCCTCTGTGTCTGATATCCCCAGTGAGCCCCGGTACAGCCATCTCCCGTGTCCTCTGTGTCTGATATCCCCGGTGACCCCCGGTACAGCCATCTCCTGTGTCCTCTGTGTCCGATATCTCTGGTGACCCCCGGTACAGCCATCTCCCATGTCCTCTGTGTCTGATATCCCCAGTGAGCCCCAGTACAGCCATCTCCCGTGTCCTCTGTGTCTGATATCCCCGGTGACCCCCGGTACAGCCATCTCCCGTGTCCTCTGTGTCTGATATCTCTGGTGACCCCTGGTACAGCCATCTCCTGTGTCCTCTGTGTCTGATATCTCTGGTGATCGCCGGTACAGCCATCTCCTGTGTCCTGCGTCTGATATCTCTGGTGATCCCCGGTACAGCCATCTCCTGTGTCCTGCGTCTGATATCTCTGGTGATCCCCGGTACAGCCATCTCCTGTGTCCTGCGTCTGATATCTCTGGTGATCCCCGGTACAGCCATCTCCTGTGTCCTGCGTCTGATATCTCTGGTGATCCCCGGTACAGCCATCTCCTGTGTCCTGCGTCTGATATCCCCAGTGACCCCCGGTACAGCCATCTCCTATGTCCTGCGTCTGATATCTCTGGTGACTTCACACACTGACAGCCATGTCCTTTATCAAAATAAATTCCTGAATTAACAAGGCACAGTGGGCAGTGAAAATTCAATATCGATTTAAATATCATGGCCTTGAGTTCACCAAAGTACATTTGCCAGAATTCTGGAGAAAAACACTTTGATAAGTCGCAAAAAGTTTTCGCCACTACAAGTTGCACAAAAAATTCCAGTTTTTGTCAATTCTCGCCTGTTTTGCAGAGCTCCATCAATAGGGGCAGAGAAAGGGTGGAACGGGGGGCAGGACGCCACAGTTCGTCTACTTGATGGTGAGTTAAAGAATTCCTTACGACATAAATCTTACTGCCAAGGATTGGAGTAAGATTATTGGTGTGGCTCACAGAGGTGCAGGTCACTTTTCAAGCACATTGGACTCATTAAAGCGATCTTGTCATCAGGATTTTGCTACGTAAACTACAGGTATTGACAGATTGGCGCTAACCTTATAAACAGATCAATGAAGCTGTCCAGTGCTGCATTCTAATAAGCGATTAGTGGCCCTAAGGAAGTCTCTGAATCATGTTTGTCATCACCTCTCTGATTGTAACACTGTCCATCTCTTATGATATTTTCTACTTTATCTACACTGCCGATGAAGACCCCCAACAGATGCGCGTCAAGGCTCTCTGCTCAACTGAGATTTTACCTGCTGTGTTCATCAATCATAGGTGGAGGAGGCCCTGAAGGTATCCTGAGATGTCCCTCGAGCCTCTTTAGAAGCGCCTCCTCCAACTGTTGCTGCTGCACTGATTCTAGGGCAGTTTTTCCTTTAGTACTGAGCTCCCCCGACCAATGAAGGTGCAAATTTTAACTTCAAGGTGTCAATCACAAATCTTCTAAGTGGGCGCAGCGATGTTTTGATTGCCCAGTGTTAGAGGACAAAATCCACAAGCCTACGAAGAAGTTTTCTGGTACATGACCAGTTGTTGAACGGAACATTTGTGTTATTGTTACCAGAGAAAAAACACTTTGAAACGGAGGAGCATAGGAAACCAAAAAATAAAAAAAATCAGTGGATCCGTGACAATTTGAGGATGTGCTCAGCGTAAGTGGGTTGTCCGGTACTTTAACATTGATATTGGATAGTCAGATAATAACGGAGTATACCATGGATCAGTTATTGATACGAAGAAACCCAAAATAAGTAACAAAAGTCGAATTGTGACCTGTTCTTGCCAATGCCACATGTATGGAGATATAAATAAGCTGCTAACCAAGGCAGCACTATATGTCCCATCCCAAGAGGTTCTGGTATATTAGATATTACACTGCTACGCATCCGACACTGTGCGACAGCTGTGACCACAGAGCGACCTATGTGCTGCTACACGAGGACTCCGCGTGTAATGATTCTACAGGACAACGGCCCCCGGTTCAGAAAGGCTGACATTCACGGTGGGGCGTGCTTGAGTCAGGAAGATGTGCACGTGTGGTAATGAATTTGGCGGATCTGGAATGTGTCACCCGCCTCAGTGCACCTCGGCAAGATCTGCAGTTAGATTTCAGATAGAAGGAACACAGCGGCTCATCATGACGTAGACAAGTTGTGCAGTTATGCTCCATATTGGTGAATCTGTCACACAACCCGGAGCTGCACGAACATTTACAGCCTTAATTGGTTTTACTCCAGAATTCTCTCAAAAAATACTGATGAATCGGAGTTAAGATATTCACATCAATAATGAATGACCACTGCACGGTGATGGCGGGTGAATATCAGGAGCGGATACTGATTCGGGGCACTACTGTCTGTGTGTATGTGGACAGGGGGAGAGCGGAGGCACAAAGTCACATCACCCTACAGACGAGGAAGGGGGGAGGCGCAAAGTCACGTCAGCCTACAGACGAGGGGAGAGCGGAGGCACAAAGTCATGTCACCCTACAGACAGGAGGAGAGCGGAGGCACAAAGTCAAGTCACCCTTTTAACCCTTTCATGACATGCGCCGTACTAGTACGGCGCATGTCGTGTCTCCCCCTTTGATGTGGGCTCCGGCGCTGAGCCCACGTCAAAGCTGGGACATCTCAGCTGTTTTGTTCAAACTCTGACAGCGGCATTTAACTACCACTTCCGGCCATCGGGCTGGAAATGAGCGCATCGCTGACCCCCGTCACATGATCAGGGGTCAGCGATGCGTCGGCATAACAACCAGAGGTCTCTTTGATACCTCTATGGTTGCTGATGCCAGCTTGCTGTGAGCGCCACCCTGTGGAAGGAGCTCATAGCAAGCCTGTAATTCAGCTACATAGGAGCGATCTGATAATCGCTGCTATGTAGCTGAGCCGATCAGTCTATGCCAGCTTCTAGCCTCCCGCTACTGAAGCATAGCAAAAGTTAAAAAAAAAAAAGTTAAAAAAAAAATGAAAAAATATAAAAGTTTTAAGGGAACCTGTCACCCCCAAAATCGAGGATGAGCTAAGCCCACCGGCATCAGGGGCTTATCTCCAGCATTCTGTAATGCATTCTGTAGATAAGCCCCCGATGTATCCTGAAAGATAAGAAAAAGAGGTTAGATTATACTCACCCAGGGGCGGTCCCGGTACGATGGGCGTCACATCCGGTTCGGCGCCTCCCATCTTCATAGGATGACGTCCTCTTCTGGTCTTCACGCTGCGGCTCCGGCGTACTTTGTCTGCCCTGTTGAAGGCAGAGCAAAGTACTGCAGTGTGCAGGGCCTCTCTGACCTTTCCCAGAGCCTGCGCACTGCAGTACTTTGCTCTGCCCTCGACAGGGCAGACAAAGTACGCCGGAGCCGCAGCGTGAAGACCAGAAGAGGACGTCATCCTATGAAGATGGGAGGCGCCGGACCGGACCGCGATGCCCACTGGATCGGACCGCCCCTGGGTGAGTATAATCTAACCTCTTTTTCTCATCTTTCAGGATACATCGGGGGCTTATCTACAGCATTACAGAATGCATTACAGAATGCTGGAGATAAGCCCCTGATGCCGGTGGGCTTAGCTCATCCTCGATTTTGGGGGTGACAGGTTCCCTTTAAATAACTCCCCTTTTGCCCCATTCAAAACAAAACAAAAAAAACTCAAACCTACACATATTTATTATCGCTGCGTTCAGAATTGCCCGATCTATCAATAAAAAAAAGCATTAACCTGATCGCTAAATGGCGGAGTGAGAAAAAAAAAACAACGAAAGAATTAAGTTATTTTGGTTGGTGCGACAGTGCATTAAAATGCAATAACGGGCGATCAAAAGATCGTATGTGCACCAAAATGGTATCATTAAAAAACGCCAGCTCGGCACGCAAAAAATAATCCCTCACATGGCCAAATTGACGGAAAAATAAAAAAGTTATGGCTCAGGGAAGGAGGGGAGCGAAAAACAAGAACGCAAAAATGAAAGAGGGCCGTGGCGGGAAGGGGTTAAGCACTAGTGACCTGTCCCTATCTGTGCCTTGAAAAACAAAATAATAAAAAAAAACTCCAAAAAAAACAACAAATCACTTCAGCCTCACTGCACAGGAACAGCTCTGATCTCACCCCACACTCTCCTCTCACAGATTTACCACAAACCCTCCTGTAATCTCACCGGAATGGCGGGAAATCTGCTGCTGGCTGACACCAGAGAACACGAGCTGCACACAACCAGGACGGAGCTGCTGCACTGAGAGAGGAAGGACCTGCGGTGACGTCACCGTCATGTGACCAGTGCTGGAAGAGGCGGAGCAGAAGGGAAAACTAGGATTAGTTGTAGTGAAGGACCTTTACACATGGTCATGTGACACGGGGGCGGAGCTAAGCAGTGATTTAGGATCTGGGCGATGAAGGAGCTGTGGTCATGTGACAGGAAGAGGCGGAGCCATTAGCCAGTCTGTCGTTGTTAGTTACTGACTAGAAAGCGCGGGAAGAACGTCCTGTCAGCATAGATTATAGAGAAAGTCACGTTCAAGGCTAGAGAAGCCATGAGGGGGAATATTAGATAACGGCAGAACCTGCTGCAGACACGGGGCAATAATACACGATGTGTTCAGTGGTCAGGACCAGAGAAGCCATGAGGAGGAATATTAGATAACGGCAGAATCTGCTGCAGACACGGGGGAATAATACACGATGTGTTCAGTGGTCAGGGCCAGAGAAGCCATGAGGGGGAATATTAGATAACGGCAGAATCTGCTGCAGACACGGGGGAATAATACACGCTGTGTTCAGTGGTCAGGGCCAGAGAAGCCATGAGGGGGAATATTAGATAACGGCAGAATCTGCTGCAGACACGGGGGAATAATACACGATGTGTTCAGTGGTCAGGGCCAGAGAAGCCATGAGGAGGAATATTAGATAACGGCAGAATCTGCTGCAGACACGAGGGAATAATACACGCTGTGTTCAGTGGTCAGGGCCAGAGAAGCCATGAGGGGGAATATTAGATAACGGCAGAATCTGCTGCAGACACGGGGGGAATAATACACGATGTGTTCGGTGGTCAGGGCCAGAGAAGCCATGAGGGGGAATATTAGATAACGGCAGAATCTGCTGCAGACACGGGGGAATAATACACGATGTGTTCAGTGGTCAGGACCAGAGAAGCCATGAGGGGGAATATTAGATAACGGCAGAATCTGCTGCAGACACGAGGGAATAATACACGATGTGTTCAGTGGTCAGGGCCAGAGAAGCCATGAGGGGGAATATTAGATAACGGCAGAATCTGCTGCAGACACGGGGAATAATACACGATGTGTTCAGTGGTCAGGGCCAGAGAAGCCATGAGGGGGAATATTAGATAACGGCAGAATCTGCTGCAGACACGGGGGAATAATACACGATGTGTTCAGTGGTCAGGGCCAGAGAAGCCATGAGGAGGAATATTAGATAACGGCAGAATCTGCTGCAGACACGGGGGAATAATACACGATGTGTTCGGTGGTCAGGGCCAGAGAAGCCATGAGGGGGAATATTAGATAACGGCAGAATCTGCTGCAGACACAGGGGAATAATACACGATGTGTTCAGTGGTCAGGGCCAGAGAAGCCATGAGGGGGAATATTAGATAACGGCAGAATCTGCTGCAGACACGGGGGAATAATACACGATGTGTTCGGTGGTCAGGGCTAGAGAAGCCATGAGGGGGAATATTAGATAACGGCAGAATCTGCTGCAGACACGAGGGAATAATACACGATGTGTTCGGTGGTCAGGACCAGAGAAGCCATGAGGGGGAATATTAGATAACGGCAGAATCTGCTGCAGACACGAGGGAATAATACACGATGTGTTCAGTGGTCAGGGCCAGAGAAGCCATGAGGGGGAATATTAGATAACGGCAGAATCTGCTGCAGACACGGGGAATAATACACGATGTGTTCAGTGGTCAGGGCCAGAGAAGCCATGAGGGGGAATATTAGATAACGGCAGAATCTGCTGCAGACACGGGGGAATAATACACGATGTGTTCGGCGGTCAGGGCCAGAGAAGCCATGAGGGGGAATATTAGATAACGGCAGAATCTGCTGCAGACACGAGGGAATAATACACGATGTGTTCAGTGGTCAGGGCCAGAGAAGCCATGAGGGGGAATATTAGATAACGGCAGAATCTGCTGCAGACACGGGGAATAATACACGATGTGTTCAGTGGTCAGGGCCAGAGAAGCCATGAGGGGGAATATTAGATAACGGCAGAATCTGCTGCAGACACGGGGAATAATACACGATGTGTTCGGCGGTCAGGGCCAGAGAAGCCATGAGGGGGAATAATAGATAACGGCAGAATCTGCTGCAGACACGGGGGAATAATACACGATGTGTTCGGTGGTCAGGGCCAGAGAAGCCATGAGGGGGAATATTAGATAACGGCAGAATCTGCTGCAGACACGGGGAATAATACACGATGTGTTCAGTGGTCAGGGCCAGAGAAGCCATGAGGGGGAATATTAGATAACGGCAGAATCTGCTGTAGACACGGGGGAATAATACACGATGTGTTCGGTGGTCAGGGCCAGAGAAGCCATGAGGGGGAATATTAGATAACGGCAGAATCTGCTGCAGACACGGAGGAATAATACACGATGTGTTCGGTGGTCAGGGCCAGAGAAGCCATGAGGGGGAATATTAGATAACGGCAGAATCTGCTGCAGACACGAGGGAATAATACACGATGTGTTCAGTGGTCAGGGCCAGAGAAGCCATGAGGGGGAATATTAGATAACGGCAGAATCTGCTGCAGACACGGAGGAATAATACACGATGTGTTCAGTGGTCAGGGCCAGAGAAGCCATGAGGAGGAATATTAGATAACAGCAGAATCTGCTGCAGACACGGGGGAATAATACACGCTGTGTTCGGCGGTCAGGGCCAGAGAAGCCATGAGGGGGAATATTAGATAACGGCAGAATCTGCTGCAGACACGAGGGAATAATACACGATGTGTTCGGTGGTCAGGGCCAGAGAAGCCATGAGGGGGAATATTAGATAACGGCAGAATCTGCTGCAGACACGGGGGAATAATACACGATGTGTTCGGCGGTCAGGGCCAGAGAAGCCATGAGGGGGAATATTAGATAACGGCAGAATCTGCTGCAGACACGGGGGAATAATACACGCTGTGTTCAGTGGTCAGGGCCAGAGAAGCCATGAGGGGGAATATTAGATAACGGCAGAATCTGCTGCAGACACGGGGAATAATACACGATGTGTTCGGTGGTCAGGGCCAGAGAAGCCATGAGGGGGAATATTAGATAACGGCAGAATCTCCTGCAGACACGGGGGAATAATACACGATGTGTTCGGTGGTCAGGGCTAGAGCAGCCATGAGGGGGAATATTAGATAACGGCAGAATCTGCTGCAGACACGGGGGAATAATACACGATGTGTTCGGTGGTCAGGGCCAGAGAAGCCATGAGGGGGAATATTAGATAACGGCAGAATCTGCTGCAGACACGGGGGAATAATACACGATGTGTTCGGTGGTCAGGGCCAGAGCAGCCATGAGGGGGAATATTAGATAACGGCAGAATCTGCTGCAGACACGGAGGAATAATACACGCTGTGTTCAGTGGTCAGGACCAGAGAAGCCATGAGGGGGAATATTAGATAACGGCAGAATCTGCTGCAGACACGGGGGAATAATACACGATGTGTTCGGCGGTCAGGACCAGAGAATCCATGAGGGGGAATATTAGATAACGGCAGAATCTGCTGCAGACACGGGGGAATAATACACGATGTGTTCAGTGGTCAGGACCAGAGAAGCCATGAGGGGGAATATTAGATAACGGCAGAATCTGCTGCAGACACGGGGGAATAATACACAATGTGTTCGGTGGTCAGGGCCAGAGAAGCCATGAGGGGGAATATTAGATAACGGCAGAATCTGCTGCAGACACGGGGTAATAATACACGATGTGTTCGGTGGTCAGGGCCAGAGAAGCCATGAGGGGGAATATTAGATAACGGCAGAATCTGCTGCAGACACGTGGGAATAATACACGATGTGTTCGGTGGTCAGGGCCAGAGCAGCCATGAGGGGGAATATTAGATAACGGCAGAATCTGCTGCAGACACGGGGGAATAATACACGATGTGTTCGGTGGTCAGGGCCAGAGAAGCCATGAGGAGGAATATTAGATAACGGCAGAATCTGCTGCAGACACGAGGGAATAATACACGCTGTGTTCAGTGGTCAGGGCCAGAGAAGCCATGAGGGGGAATATTAGATAACGGCAGAATCTGCTGCAGACACGGAGGAATAATACACGATGTGTTCAGTGGTCAGGGCCAGAGAAGCCATGAGGGGGAATATTAGATAACGGCAGAATCTGCTGCAGACACGGGGGAATAATACACGATGTGTTCGGTGGTCAGGGCCAGAGAAGCCATGAGGGGGAATATTAGATAACGGCAGAATCTGCTGCAGACACGGAGGAATAATACATGATGTGTTCAGTGGTCAGGGCCAGAGAAGCCATGAGGGGGAATATTAGATAACGGCAGAATCTGCTGCAGACACGGGGGAATAATACACAATGTGTTCGGTGGTCAGGGCCAGAGAAGCCATGAGGGGGAATATTAGATAACGGCAGAATCTGCTGCAGACACGGGGGAATAATACACGATGTGTTCAGTGGTCAGGGCCAGAGAAGCCATGAGGGGGAATATTAGATAACGGCAGAATCTGCTGCAGACACGGGGTAATAATACACGATGTGTTCGGTGGTCAGGGCCAGAGAAGCCATGAGGGGGAATATTAGATAACGGCAGAATCTGCTGCAGACACGTGGGAATAATACACGATGTGTTCGGTGGTCAGGGCCAGAGCAGCCATGAGGGGGAATATTAGATAACGGCAGAATCTGCTGCAGACACGGGGAATAATACACGATGTGTTCAGTGGTCAGGGCCAGAGAAGCCATGAGGGGGAATATTAGATAACGGCAGAATCTGCTGCAGACACGGGGGAATAATACACGATGTGTTCGGCGGTCAGGGCCAGAGAAGCCATGAGGGGGAATATTAGATAACGGCAGAATCTGCTGCAGACACGGGGGAATAATACACGATGTGTTCGGTGGTCAGGACCAGAGAAGCCATGAGGGGGAATATTAGATAACGGCAGAATCTGCTGCAGACACGGGGGAATAATACACGATGTGTTCGGTGGTCAGGACCAGAGAAGCCATGAGGAGGAATATTAGATAACGGCAGAATCTGCTGTAGACACGGGGGAATAATACACGCTGTGTTCGGTGGTCAGGGCCAGAGAAGCCATGAGGGGGAATATTAGATAACGGCAGAATCTGCTGCAGACACGGGGGAATAATACACGATGTGTTCGGTGGTCAGGGCCAGAGCAGCCATGAGGGGGAATATTAGATAACGGCAGAATCTGCTGCAGACACGGGGGAATAATACACGATGTGTTCGGCGGTCAGGGCCAGAGAAGCCATGAGGGGGAATATTAGATAACGGCAGAATCTGCTGCAGACACGGGGGAATAATACACGATGTGTTCGGTGGTCAGGGCCAGAGCAGCCATGAGGGGGAATATTAGATAACGGCAGAATCTGCTGCAGACACGGAGGAATAATACACGCTGTGTTCAGTGGTCAGGGCCAGAGAAGCCATGAGGGGGAATATTAGATAACGGCAGAATCTGCTGCAGACACGGAGGAATAATACACGATGTGTTCAGTGGTCAGGACCAGAGAAGCCATGAGGGGGAATATTAGATAACGGCAGAATCTGCTGCAGACACGGGGGAATAATACACGATGTGTTCGGCGGTCAGGACCAGAGAATCCATGAGGGGGAATATTAGATAACGGCAGAATCTGCTGCAGACACGGGGGAATAATACACAATGTGTTCAGTGGTCAGGACCAGAGAATCCATGAGGGGGAATATTAGATAACGGCAGAATCTGCTGCAGACACGGGGGAATAATACACGATGTGTTCGGTGGTCAGGGCCAGAGAAGCAATGAGGGGGAATATTAGATAACGGCAGAATCTGCTGCAGACACGGGGGAATAATACTCGATGTGTTCGGTGGTCAGGGCCAGAGAAGCCATGAGGGGGAATATTAGATAACGGCAGAATCTGCTGCAGACACGGGGGAATAATACACGATGTGTTCGGCGGTCAGGACCAGAGAAGCCATGAGGAGGAATATTAGATAATGGCAGAATCTGCTGCAGACACGGGGAATAATACACGATGTGTTCGGTGGTCAGGGCCAGAGAAGCCATGAGGAGGAATATTAGATAACGGCAGAATCTGCTGCAGACACGGGGGAATAATACACGCTGTGTTCAGTGGTCAGGGCCAGAGAAGCCATGAGGGGGAATATTAGATAATGGCAGAATCTGCTGCAGACACGGGGAATAATACACGATGTGTTCGGTGGTCAGGGCCAGAGAAGCCATGAGGGGGAATATTAGATAACGGCAGAATCTGCTGCAGACACGGGGGAATAATACACGATGTGTTCGGCGGTCAGGGCCAGAGAAGCCATGAGGGGGAATATTAGATAACGGCAGAATCTGCTGCAGACACGGGGGAATAATACACGCTGTGTTCAGTGGTCAGGACCAGAGAAGCCATGAGGGGGAATATTAGATAACGGCAGAATCTGCTGCAGACACGGGGGAATAATACACGATGTGTTCAGTGGTCAGGGCCAGAGAAGCCATGAGGGGGAATATTAGATAATGGCAGAATCTGCTGCACACACGGGGAATAATACACGATGTGTTCGGTGGTCAGGGCCAGAGGAGCCATGAGGGGGAATATTAGATAACGGCAGAATCTGCTGCAGACACGGGGGAATAATACACGATGTGTTCGGTGGTCAGGGCTAGAGCAGCCATGAGGGGGAATATTAGATAACGGCAGAATCTGCTGCAGACACGGGGGAATAATACACGATGTGTTCGGTGGTCAGGGCCAGAGAAGCCATGAGGGGGAATATTAGATAACGGCAGAATCTGCTGCAGACACGGGGGAATAATACACGATGTGTTCGGTGGTCAGGGCCAGAGCAGCCATGAGGGGGAATATTAGATAACGGCAGAATCTGCTGCAGACACGGAGGAATAATACACGCTGTGTTCAGTGGTCAGGGCCAGAGAAGCCATGAGGGGGAATATTAGATAACGGCAGAATCTGCTGCAGACACGGAGGAATAATACACGATGTGTTCAGTGGTCAGGACCAGAGAAGCCATGAGGGGGAATATTAGATAACGGCAGAATCTGCTGCAGACACGGGGTAATAATACACGATGTGTTCGGTGGTCAGGGCCAGAGAAGCCATGAGGGGGAATATTAGATAACGGCAGAATCTGCTGCAGACACGGGGGAATAATACACGATGTGTTCGGCGGTCAGGACCAGAGAATCCATGAGGGGGAATATTAGATAACGGCAGAATCTGCTGCAGACACGGGGGAATAATACACGATGTGTTCAGTGGTCAGGACCAGAGAATCCATGAGGGGGAATATTAGATAACGGCAGAATCTGCTGCAGACACGGGGGAATAATACACAATGTGTTCGGTGGTCAGGGCCAGAGAAGCCATGAGGTGGAATATTAGATAACGGCAGAATCTGCTGCAGACACGGGGGAATAATACACGATGTGTTCGGCGGTCAGGACCAGAGAAGCCATGAGGAGGAATATTAGATAACGGTAGAATCTGCTGCAGACACGGGGGAATGATACACGATGTGTTCGGTGGTCAGGGCCAGAGAAGCCATGAGGGGGAATATTAGATAACGGCAGAATCTGCTGCAGACACGGGGGAATAATACACGATGTGTTCGGCGGTCAGGGCCAGAGAAGCCATGAGGAGGAATATTAGATAATGGCAGAATCTGCTGTAGACACGGGGAATAATACACGATGTGTTCAGGGCCAGAGCAGCCATGAGGGGGAATATTAGATAACGGCAGAATCTGGTGCAGACACGGGGGAATAATACACGATGTGTTCGGTGGTCAGGGCCAGAGAAGCCATGAGGGGGAATATTAGATAACGGCAGAATCTGCTGCAGACACGGGGGAATAATACACGATGTGTTCGGCGGTCAGGGCCAGAGAAGCCATGAGGAGGAATATTAGATAATGGCAGAATCTGCTGTAGACACGGGGAATAATACACGATGTGTTCGGTGGTCAGGGCCAGAGAAGCCATGAGGGGGAATATTAGATAACGGCAGAATCTGCTGCAGACACGGGGGAATAATACACGATGTGTTCGGTGGTCAGGGCCAGAGCAGCCATGAGGAGGAATATTAGATAACGGCAGAATCTGCTGCAGACACAGGGAATAATACACATTGTGTTCGGTGGTCAGGGCCAGAGAAGCCATGAGGGGGAATATTAGATAACGGCAGAATCTGCTGCAGACACGGGGGAATAATACGCGATATGTTCAGTGGTCAGGGCCAGAGAAGCCATGAGGAGGAATATTAGATAACGGCAGAATCTGCTGCAGACACGGGGAATAATACACATTGTGTTCGGCGGTCAGGGCCAGAGAAGCCATGAGGAGGAATATTAGATAACGGCAGAATCTGCTGCAGACACGGGGGAATAATACACATTGTGTTCGGCGGTCAGGGCCAGAGAAGCCATGAGGAGGAATATTAGATAACGGCAGAATCTGCTGCAGACACGGGGGAATAATACACGATGTGTTTGGTGGTCAGGACCAGAGAAGCCATGAGGGGGAATATTAGATAACGGCAGAATCTGCTGCAGACACGGGGGAATAATACACGATGTGTTCAGTGGTTAAGGCCAGAGAAGCCATGAGGGGGAATATTAGATAACAGCAGAATCTGCTGCAGACACGGGGGAATAATACACGATGTGTTCAGTGGTCAGGGCCAGAGAAGCCATGAGGGGGAATATTAGATAATGGCAGAATCTGCTGCAGACACCGGGGAATAATACACGATGTGTTCGGTGGTCAGGGCCAGAGAATCCATGAGGGGGAATATTAGATAATGGCAGAATCTGCTGCAGACACCGGGGAATAATACACGATGTGTTCGGTGGTCAGGGCCAGAGAATCCATGAGGGGGAATATTAGATAACGGCAGAATCTGCTGCAGACACGGGGGAATAATACACGATGTGTTCAGTGGTCAGGGCCAGAGAAGCCATGAGGGGGAATATTAGATAACGGCAGAATCTGCTGCAGACACGGGGGAATAATACACGATGTGTTCAGTGGTCAGGGCCAGAGAAGCCATGAGGGGGAATATTAGATAACGGCAGAATCTGCTGCAGACACGGGGTAATAATACACGATGTGTTCGGTGGTCAGGGCCAGAGAAGCCATGAGGGGGAATATTAGATAACGGCAGAATCTGCTGCAGACACGGGGGAATAATACACGATGTGTTCGGTGGTCAGGGCCAGAGCAGCCATGAGGGGGAATATTAGATAACGGCAGAATCTGCTGCAGACACGGGGGAATAATACACGATGTGTTCGGTGGTCAGGGCCAGAGAAGCCATGAGGGGGAATATTAGATAACGGCAGAATCTGCTGCAGACACGAGGGAATAATACACGATGTGTTCGGTGGTCAGGGCCAGAGCAGCCATGAGGGGGAATATTAGATAACGGCAGAATCTGCTGCAGACACGGGGGAATAATACACGATGTGTTCGGTGGTCAGGACCAGAGAAGCCATGAGGGGGAATATTAGATAACGGCAGAATCTGCTGCAGACACGGAGGAATAATACACGCTGTGTTCGGTGGTCAGGGCCAGAGAAGCCATGAGGAGGAATATTAGATAACGGCAGAATCTGCTGCAGACACCGGGGAATAATACACGATGTGTTCGGTGGTCAGGGCCAGAGCAGCCATGAGGGGGAATATTAGATAACGGCAGAATCTGCTGCAGACACCGGGGAATAATACACGATGTGTTCGGTGGTCAGGGCCAGAGAAGCCATGAGGAGGAATATTAGATAACGGCAGAATCTGCTGCAGACACGGGGGAATAATACACGATGTGTTCGGTGGTCAGGGCCAGAGAAGCCATGAGGGGGAATATTAGATAACGGCAGAATCTGCTGCAGACACGGGGGAATAATACACGATGTGTTCTGTGGTCAGGGCCAGAGAAGCCATGAGGGGGAATATTAGATAACGGCAGAATCTGCTGCAGACACGGAGGAATAATACACGATGTGTTCTGTGGTCAGGGCCAGAGAAGCCATGAGGGGGAATATTAGATAACGGCAGAATCTGCTGCAGACACGGAGGAATAATACACGATGTGTTCAGTGGTCAGGACCAGAGAAGCCATGAGGGGGAATATTAGATAACGGCAGAATCTGCTGCAGACACGGGGGAATAATACACGATGTGTTCGGCGGTCAGGACCAGAGAAGCCATGAGGGGGAATATTAGATAACGGCAGAATCTGCTGCAGACACGGGGGAATAATACACGATGTGTTCGGTGGTCAGGGCCAGAGAAGCCATGAGGAGGAATATTAGATAACGGCAGAATCTGCTGCAGACACGGGGGAATAATACACGATGTGTTCGGCGGTCAGGACCAGAGAATCCATGAGGGGGAATATTAGATAACGGCAGAATCTGCTGCAGACACGGGGGAATAATACACGATGTGTTCAGTGGTCAGGACCAGAGAATCCATGAGGGGGAATATTAGATAACGGCAGAATCTGCTGCAGACACGGGGGAATAATACACGATGTGTTCGGTGGTCAGGGCCAGAGAAGCAATGAGGAGGAATATTAGATAACGGCAGAATCTGCTGCAGACACGGGGGAATAATACACGATGTGTTCGGTGGTCAGGGCCAGAGAAGCCATGAGGGGGAATATTAGATATCGGCAGAATCTGCTGCAGACACGGGGGAATAATACATGATGTGTTCAGTGGTCAGGGCCAGAGAAGCCATGAGGGGGAATATTAGATAACGGCAGAATCTGCTGCAGACACGGGGGAATAATACACATTGTGTTCGGCGGTCAGGACCAGAGAAGCCATGAGGGGGAATATTAGATAACGGCAGAATCTGCTGCAGACACGGGGGAATAATACACGCTATGTTCAGTGGTCAGGGCCAGAGAAGCCATGAGGAGGAATATTAGATAACGGCAGAATCTGCTGCAGACACGGGGGAATAATACACGATGTGTTCAGTGGTCAGGGCCAGAGAAGCCATGAGGAGGAATATTAGATAATGGCAGAATCTGCTGCAGACACGGGGGAATAATACACGATGTGTTCGGTGGTCAGGGCCAGAGAAGCCATGAGGGGGAATATTAGATAACGGCAGAATCTGCTGCAGACACGGGGGAATAATACACGATGTGTTCAGTGGTTAAGGCCAGAGAAGCCATGAGGGGGAATATTAGATAACGGTAGAATCTGGTGCAGACACGGGGGAATAATACACGATGTGTTCAGTGGTCAGGGCCAGAGAAGCCATGAGGGGGAATATTAGATAACGGCAGAATCTGCTGCAGACACGGGGTAATAATACACGATGTGTTCGGTGGTCAGGGCCAGAGAAGCCATGAGGGGGAATATTAGATAACGGCAGAATCTGCTGCAGACACGGGGGAATAATACACGATGTGTTCGGTGGTCAGGGCCAGAGCAGCCATGAGGGGGAATATTAGATAACGACAGAATCTGCTGCAGACACGGGGGAATAATACACGATGTGTTCGGTGGTCAGGGCCAGAGCAGCCATGAGGGGGAATATTAGATAACGGCAGAATCTGCTGCAGACACGGAGGAATAATACACGCTGTGTTCAGTGGTCAGGGCCAGAGAAGCCATGAGGGGGAATATTAGATAACGGCAGAATCTGCTGCAGACACGGAGGAATAATACACGATGTGTTCAGTGGTCAGGACCAGAGAAGCCATGAGGGGGAATATTAGATAACGGCAGAATCTGCTGCAGACACGGGGGAATAATACACGATGTGTTCGGTGGTCAGGGCCAGAGAAGCAATGAGGGGGAATATTAGATAACGGCAGAATCTGCTGCAGACACGGGGGAATAATACACGATGTGTTCGGCGGTCAGGGCCAGAGAAGCCATGAGGGGGAATATTAGATAACGGCAGAATCTGCTGCAGACACGGGGGAATAATACACGATGTGTTCAGTGGTCAGGGCCAGAGAAGCCATGAGGGGGAATATTAGATAACGGCAGAATCTGCTGCAGACACGGGGGAATAATACACGATGTGTTCGGCGGTCAGGACCAGAGAAGCCATGAGGAGGAATATTAGATAACGGCAGAATCTGCTGCAGACACGGGGGAATAATACACGATGTGTTCAGTGGTCAGGGCCAGAGAAGCCATGAGGGGGAATATTAGATAACGGCAGAATCTGCTGCAGACACGGGGGAATAATACACGATGTGTTCAGTGGCCAGGGCCAGAGAAGCCATGAGGGGGAATATTAGATAACGGCAGAATCTGCTGCAGACACGGGGGAATAATACACGATGTGTTCGGTGGTCAGGGCCAGAGAAGCCATGAGGGGGAATATTAGATAATGGCAGAATCTGCTGCAGACACGGGGAATAATACACGATGTGTTCGGTGGTCAGGGCCAGAGAAGCCATGAGGGGGAATATTAGATAACGGCAGAATCTGCTGCAGACACGGGGGAATAATACACGATGTGTTCGGTGGTCAGGGCCAGAGAAGCCATGAGGGGGAATATTAGATAACGGCAGAATCTGCTGCAGACACGGGGGAATAATACACGATGTGTTCAGTGGTCAGGGCCAGAGAAGCCATGAGGGGGAATATTAGATAACGGCAGAATCTGCTGCAGACACGGGGGAATAATACACGATGTGTTCAGTGGCCAGGGCCAGAGAAGCCATGAGGGGGAATATTAGATAACGGCAGAATCTGCTGCAGACACGGGGAATAATACACGATGTGTTCGGTGGTCAGGGCCAGAGAAGCCATGAGGGGGAATATTAGATAATGGCAGAATCTGCTGCAGACACGGGGAATAATACACGATGTGTTCGGTGGTCAGGGCCAGAGAAGCCATGAGGGGGAATATTAGATAACGGCAGAATCTGCTGCAGACACGGGGGAATAATACACGATGTGTTCGGTGGTCAGGGCCAGAGCAGCCATGAGGGGGAATATTAGATAACGGCAGAATCTGCTGCAGACACGGGGGAATAATACACGATGTGTTCGGTGGTCAGGGCCAGAGAAGCCATGAGGGGGAATATTAGATAACGGCAGAATCTGCTGCAGACACGGGGGAATAATACACGATGTGTTCGGTGGTCAGGGCCAGAGCAGCCATGAGGGGGAATATTAGATAACGGCAGAATCTGCTGCAGACACGGGGGAATAATACACGATGTGTTCGGCGGTCAGGGCCAGAGAAGCCATGAGGGGGAATATTAGATAACGGCAGAATCTGCTGCAGACACGGGGGAATAATACACGATGTGTTCGGTGGTCAGGGCCAGAGCAGCCATGAGGGGGAATATTAGATAACGGCAGAATCTGCTGCAGACACGGAGGAATAATACACGCTGTGTTCAGTGGTCAGGGCCAGAGAAGCCATGAGGGGGAATATTAGATAATGGCAGAATCTGCTGCAGACACGGGGGAATAATACACGATGTGTTCGGCGGTCAGGACCAGAGAATCCATGAGGGGGAATATTAGATAACGGCAGAATCTGCTGCAGACACGGGGGAATAATACACGATGTGTACAGTGGTCAGGGCCAGAGAAGCCATGAGGGGGAATATTAGATAACGGCAGAATCTGCTGCAGACACGGGGGAATAATACACGATGTGTTCAGTGGTCAGGACCAGAGAATCCATGAGGGGGAATATTAGATAACGGCAGAATCTGCTGCAGACACGGGGAATAATACACGATGTGTTCAGTGGTCAGGGCCAGAGAAGCAATGAGGGGGAATATTAGATAACGGCAGAATCTGCTGCAGACACGGGGGAATAATACACGATGTGTTCGGCGGTCAGGGCCAGAGAAGCCATGAGGGGGAATATTAGATAACGGCAGAATCTGCTGCAGACACGGGGGAATAATACACGATGTGTTCGGCGGTCAGGGCCAGAGAAGCCATGAGGGGGAATATTAGATAACGGCAGAATCTGCTGCAGACACAGAGGAATAATACACGATGTGTTCAGTGGTCAGGGCCAGAGAAGCCATGAGGAGGAATATTAGATAATGGCAGAATCTGCTGTAGACACGGGGAATAATACACGATGTGTTCGGCGGTCAGGGCCAGAGAAGCCATGAGGGGGAATATTAGATAACGGCAGAATCTGCTGTAGACACGGGGAATAATACACGATGTGTTCGGCGGTCAGGGCCAGAGAAGCCATGAGGGGGAATATTAGATAATGGCAGAATCTGCTGCAGACACGGGTGAATAATACACGATGTGTTCAGTGTTCAGGGCCAGAGCAGCCATGAGGGGGAATATTAGATAACGGCAGAATCTGGTGCAGACACGGGGGAATAATACACGATGTGTTCGGTGGTCAGGGCCAGAGAAGCCATGAGGGGGAATATTAGATAACGGCAGAATCTGCTGCAGACACGGGGGAATAATACACGATGTGTTCGGCGGTCAGGGCCAGAGAAGCCATGAGGAGGAATATTAGATAATGGCAGAATCTGCTGTAGACACGGGGAATAATACACGATGTGTTCGGTGGTCAGGGCCAGAGAAGCCATGAGGGGGAATATTAGATAACGGCAGAATCTGCTGCAGACACGGGGGAATAATACACGATGTGTTCGGTGGTCAGGGCCAGAGCAGCCATGAGGAGGAATATTAGATAACGGCAGAATCTGCTGCAGACACAGGGAATAATACACATTGTGTTCGGTGGTCAGGGCCAGAGAAGCCATGAGGGGGAATATTAGATATTGGCAGAATCTGCTGCAGACACGGGGGAATAATACGCGATATGTTCAGTGGTCAGGGCCAGAGAAGCCATGAGGAGGAATATTAGATAACGGCAGAATCTGCTGCAGACACGGGGGAATAATACACATTGTGTTCGGCGGTCAGGGCCAGAGAAGCCATGAGGAGGAATATTAGATAACGGCAGAATCTGCTGCAGACACGGGGGAATAATACACATTGTGTTCGGCGGTCAGGACCAGAGAAGCCATGAGGGGGAATATTAGATAACGGCAGAATCTGCTGCAGACACGGGGGAATAATACACGATGTGTTCGGCGGTCAGGGTCAGAGAAGCCATGAGGAGGAATATTAGATAACGGCAGAACCTGCTGCAGACACGGGGGAATAATACACGATGTGTTCGGTGGTCAGGGCCAGAGAAGCCATGAGGGGGAATATTAGATAACGGCAGAATCTGCTGCAGACACAGGGGAATAATACACGATGTGTTCGGTGGTCAGGGCCAGAGAAGCCATGAGGGGGAATATTAGATAACGGCAGAATCTGCTGCAGACACGGGGGAATAATACACGATGTGTTCGGTGGTCAGGGCCAGAGAAGCCATGAGGGGGAATATTAGATAACTGCAGAATCTGCTGCAGACACGGGGGAATAATACACGATGTGTTCGGTGGTCAGGGTCAGAGAAGCCATGAAGGGGAATATTAGATAACGGCAGAATCTGCTGCAGACACGGGGGAATAATACTCGATGTGTTCGGCGGTCAGGACCAGAGAAGCCATGAGGAGGAATATTAGATAACGGCAGAATCTGCTGCAGACACGGGGGAATAATACACGATGTGTTCGGCGGTCAGGGTCAGAGAAGCCATGAGGAGGAATATTAGATAACGGCAGAACCTGCTGCAGACACGGGGGAATAATACACGATGTGTTCGGTGGTCAGGGCCAGAGAAGCCATGAGGGGGAATATTAGATAACGGCAGAATCTGCTGCAGACACAGGGGAATAATACACGATGTGTTCGGTGGTCAGGGCCAGAGAAGCCATGAGGGGGAATATTAGATAACGGCAGAATCTGCTGCAGACACGGGGGAATAATACACGATGTGTTCGGTGGTCAGGGCCAGAGAAGCCATGAGGGGGAATATTAGATAACTGCAGAATCTGCTGCAGACACGGGGGAATAATACACGATGTGTTCGGTGGTCAGGGTCAGAGAAGCCATGAAGGGGAATATTAGATAATGGCAGAATCTGCTGCAGACACAGGGGAATAATACTCGATGTGTTCGGCGGTCAGGGCCAGAGAAGCCATGAGGGGGAATATTAGATAACGGCAGAATCTGCTGCAGACACGGGGGAATAATACTCGATGTGTTCGGCGGTCAGGGCCAGAGAAGCCATGAGGGGGAATATTAGATAATGGCAGAATCTGCTGCAGACACGGGGGAATAATACACGCTGTTTGGAGGCCACAGAGGCCTCGCACATAATCCGCCATATTGTTACCATGTGGTGATGACAGACTTCTCACAGATGCTGTGTCGCCTCCATCATGGCTGCAGAGAAGGGGAAGCCGTCACCGTGTGCGGGGCTGAGGCTTCACCACCGACCATAGAGATGAAATGCTGCACATTGTGGGGCCGCCATCTCTGGCCTGTCCTCCTTCACCCCGAGCTTCATAGTAGGCGGCGATGTACACGGTGTCCCCTGTCCTGTAGTCGCCGCGAGTGGACGCAAAACTTATCACAAATATACAATATCGCCCCATCTTTACTGATATAATGCACTTTTACAAATAACGATCTATCAATTTATAAAATCGCCTCATCTAATCAAAAGCATACAAATGTGAAAAAAGCCGCATGGTCCCCAAACTACAAACAATAAGGACATCATCTCACTGCAAAAAGTCCTGGAAAACTGCTAAACAAACTAAAGCATTATCTTTTTTTTTTTTTTAAACAACAAATCTTTGCACCTTTGCCCTCGCTGTTATTACATTTACCTGGAAAGTCATTTTTTTAGTTCATTTTTACCATAGAATGAATAACGTAAGATCAAAACCCTAAGAAACACCGCAGAAATGCATTTTTTTCACCATTTATTTAAAATTAGACATAGACGCCCTCGCCAAATATTGGATTGCCTGTAGCGGCACAGAGGATGTTAAGCCTGGTGATCTAGTGGTGGAGAATGAGGAGACATTGCTGAGGGCCTCATGAAAAAATAGGCCCAACGTAAAGGAGTGTGTCACCTAGACTTGTAATGCCCATACACGCAGTGCACGGGCTGACAAACATTTCCCAAAGGGGGATACAATTTTTAAAAAAAGATTTAATTGGGATCACAGACACCCTTGCCAAAAAATTGACTGTCTGTAGCAGCAGGGAATACTTGAACCCTGGTGATGTAGCGGTGGAAAATTATGAGAGGTGGAGAAGGCTTCATTAAAAACTAGGCCCAATGAAAAGGAGCGGGTCTACTAGGCCTGTAATGACCATACACGAAGTGCATGGGCTGAGAAACATTTCACCATGGGGGGTACCTTTTTAAAAATCTTTTATGGACAGCATAGACAGGCTTGACAAAAATTGGACTGCCTGTAGCATCACAGAACACGTTAAGCGTGTTCATCTAGTGATGGAGAATAAGTAGATATTGCTGAAGGCCTCCTGAAAAACTAGGCCCAATGTAAAGGAGTGTGTCACCTAGAGTTGTAATGCCCATATACTGAGTGCATGGGCTGACAAAAAATTCCCCAAGGGGAATACATTTTAAAAAAATATACTATGGGCCTCACAGACACCCTTGCCAAATATTGGACTGCTTATAGTAGCACAGAACACGTTAAGCCTGGTGATCTAGTGATGAAGAATGAAGAGACATCAAGTTAAATTATACTGAAATAAAATAAATAAGTACGTGAATCCACTGATGAAAATAAATAACAAAAGGGAGGGGCGAACACAGGTTCATATATATGATGCCAGATTGTGTCCAACAAGATATGTTTGTCCCTAGCAACAGCTCAGAGACAGTGATATAAAAAAAATATAATAGTATTTCAGTATTTTCATATTGTAGAGGTACACACTGGATCATAAAAGAAGGTGCAGAGATATTAAAACTGGAATATGTAAGAATAAATGGGAAAAATATACGTACATCTCATTTTGATGACAGTTCCCCCTGGGGGAGTTTATTTTGGTTTCTAATTATATGTATTGAATATTGAATAATTATATATATGAATATGGCTAATCATTTTTGTTATGAGGTTCAAGTTTTCTATTTAATGAATATGTGTAACCACAATCGGCATGTGTTGTTAGCCAGTCTAGATCGCATACCATAGGGTGGATCTGTGATGTGACTGATGTTAGAGATTAGTGGAGGCCTCCACCCCTCCGATCTGTCATCGACGAGCATGGCTCTCACTATTCTGTAGCCTGCTCCTGATGACGTAAGTTGTGGGCGTGCATAAAGAAGGGTGAGTTTACATTTCACTGATGCGTACGGTCATATGATCCTCAGCCGACATATCGGAGATGGGTGTATACCTTTGACACATATGACCACGTGATCTTCGGCCGGCACCGCTTCAGGAATACGCGCACTTGTGCCTTTTGTTATGACTCCGTAATGGTGGTTAACACTTCCGATGTATTTCTTGGTTTTTATTTAGTACAATGGTAACCACAAGATGGAACATGGAGATAGCAGAGACAAATTGGGAAAATGAAAATAGCATGAAGAGATATGTGGGATGTTATTTTTACATTCATGGGGAATACAATTATCTAAGAAAGTTAGCAGAAAGGAAACAGAAAAGGAGAAAATTAAAAATCCTGGATATCAAAAAGTAAAGCAAACCTGGAAATATACATTGTAAATAACCTATACGGTAACGTACCAGCCATTCTTTATATTTTTCCAGAGCTATTTTCTTCTTCTCCCTTTCAGCATGCAGTGTCTTCAGTTTCTGTTTCTCATGAATTTCTTGTTTTTTCTTTTCTTTTAATTCGTGTTCCTTCCAATCATTCCTACATTTTGGTAAAGCAATAACGGAACAGTTATTTCACATGATTTTAACCCGACAAGATGAACGTTAGTAAATGGAGAGCTAGTGAAACAACAAGGAACTTCCCTAGAATAGAAACCCGTACCATTAGGTTTCTACAAAAGGCCTACCTGTCCCCAAATGTTTTTCATAAAGTCCAAGTTTCCATCAAGTATGGAATATTCACAGTTCTGCTGTAATTTGAGATCTCTTATAAAGATTACAATACAGCAAAACATCCTATGATTTACCTGAAACCAGTAGGGTATGTTCACATGATGTGTTTTTTTGCCTGTAATTTTCTAAAAAGTCCACACTTTTACAGTGTTTTCTAGAAACTCTAAACAAATGCACATTTATCAATTTAAAAAATTGTGGGAAATAAATGCAATGTATTCGCGCTGTGCGAACACACCCATAAACATAATACGGAAGCCAATGCCAAATATCCAAATAACAAAATATCTTTATTCAATAAAATTTAAAAACATTACACAAAACCGGAGATACATATGCAAAAACATAGTACCGCCATATACAGGTTAGTAATGGTATCAAAACATATATACAAAAATCCACATACTAGTGATAGATAACATTTAACATAGTATATCAAATTGACATCAGGGTCAAGGAGAGGGCGCAAAGGAAAAAATCCTTATGACCAAGGTGAACACGATCTTTATATAAATATCCTAAGTAAATTAGCCAAAGTGCAATTCTTATATAGTGATAATATAGAAAGTGCTTAGTGCCATATTCATGAATGCAATAGTGCAACGTAAGGTTACACCTCTCAGATTACCATGATTATATCTAGGGGAAGGCACCGCATATACAGGTTATGTATTTACTCATTTTCTTTATTACTATAGTCTGACATTGAGGCGTGTATCTATGGAGCATTTGCACTTTATCCTCTGACAGTCCGTATATTGGTATGGCTATGGCAGTAATGATATAATCATGGTAATCTGAGAGGTATAACCTTACTTTGCACTATTGCATTCATGATTATGGCACTAAGCACTTTCTATATTATCCCTATATAAGAATTGCACTTTGGCTAATTTACTTATAATATTTATATAAAGATTAAAGATCGCGTTCACCTTGGTCATAAGGATTTTTTCCTTTGCGCCCTCTCCTTGACCCTGATGTCAATTTGATATACTATGTTAAATGTTATCTATCACTAGTATGTGGATTTTTGTATATATGTTTTGATACCATTACTAACCTGTATATGGCGGTACTATGTTTTTGCATATGTATCTCCGGTTTTGTGTAATGTTTTTACATTTTATTGAATAAAGATATTTTGTTATTTGGATATTTGGCATTGGCTTCCGTATTTTGTAGGTGGTTCTAGAGTTTGGGAAGTGCCATATTTGTAGCCATTTTTCTATAGGATATATACACCCATAAACATGTTGCTGCTGTTTTCTGTTTCACGCTATCCTGATACACATTAATGTTTTTGATTGTTAAATCTTCATCATCTTTTGCAAAATTGTACAGCAACATCTCAGAACTGAAGAAATACCGGTCATTTCTGAAGTCGGTGAGCGTGTCTTTCAATTTTGATATTTAAGGTCACCGGTGTTTATTCCGTAAACCTCAGATGATACAGATAAAACTAGCGGGGTCATACCTGGTCACTGAATGTACAGTGGGCTTGGAAAAGTATTCATAGTCTGTGACTATGTAACTGGGGATGGTATATTAGCATCAGTTTCAGGGTAAATTCAAGTTACTGGCTGCATGGTAGAGCTGTCAGGGTCCCCTAACACTTTGCAGCTTCTGCTCTGTCCTTACATCTAGCGATCATATGACCACTGGGTCCTGAGGAGGAAGAACTTTCAGTGCTTCCTATTACTATACACACATTGCTTGTTCAGTTTCACTATGGAAAGTCCTGCTGTGTCTGACACCCAACTCCCTGCTCTCACAGCTGCATGATGACGTGGAGAGTTATGATCAGGTGACCTTGGAGCAGCATGAAAACTATCACTGGAGTAGGTGGTAACTATACTGACCGCAAACCCTGATCTTAACACCGCAACTAGAAGTAGCCGTGGGGTGTGCCTAACAAAACCTAGACACCTCGACACAGCCGGAGGACTAAATACCCCTATAGATGGAAATAGGAATTCTACCTTGCCTCAGAGCAGAACCCCAAAGGATAGGCAGCCCCCCACAAATATTGACTGTTAGTAGTAGAGGAAAAGACACACGCAGGCAGGAAACAGGATTTAGCAAATGAGGCCACGCTAGCTGGATAGGACAGGATACTAAGCGGTCAGTATTAAAAATCCTTCCAAAAATATCTACAGCAGAAAATACAAAAACTCCACCATCTAACTAAAGATGTGGAGCGTATATCTGCAACTCCAGAGAATCCAACAAGACTGAAAACACTGACACAGTCTAAGCTGGACAAGAGAAAAACAAATGAATAGCACAGAATATAAGCACACTGCATGTGTGCCACAGAAAAAGAAACAGACACTTATCTTTGCTGAATTGGCAGCTAAGCAGGAGAAGCCAGAAAGTGATCCAACACTTCACAAGAAACATTGACAACTGGCAAGGACTAAAGAATCCTGCACACCTAAATATCCCAGTCAGAACTGCAATCAGCAGATACACCTGGCCAGGAATGCGACTCAGAGACAACTGCATTCCCACCTACAACCACTGGAGGGAACCCAAAAGCAGAATTCACAACAGTGGAGCTGCTATACTTAGAAGTGACCTTTTAGAACATCACTGCAGAGAAGAACGTGTACCCCACAATCATTTATAGTCTATGGGCGGTCCTGAAGCGGTTAAACATATGTCTGAATGTAAGGTTTAAACAATGGCTGGGTATTGTAATTTTCATGCCAGTAGCAGGCAAAATGTATTAAAACTGGTATTGATAGTACAGATTGAACACACAAACACAGAAAAAACATTCAAACTCAGTTGTTTTCCATGTTAAGAGTTTTACCCCTGCCAATAGCCCAGCAGGACAACAGTCACCAGACTCACTCATTTTCACCTTATCCATGTTGATGTATGTAGCATTCATAGGCACTTTAATTCTCAATACAATCAATAAATGATGGACCTTTCTGCAGTTTTCCTTTCTACTTGCAATTTCTTGAATCTCTTCCATCTTTTTCATTTGTTCCATATTTTCTTGTTTTTTTTAACATTTTATAATAACAAAGTAAGTTAACAGTTGAATGTGTAAAAATTCATTAGTGATTACACAACACAACAAATAACACAAGTGAAAGGGAAAAGGGGATAAAATAAGCAATAATCATGAAAGAACATCCTCAATTATAGGGAATCTTTGTATCTATATACACTCAGGGAGTGAGGAAGTAATTATCTTTACTCCTTATCAAGTTTATGCTAGTTGGATGAACCCATAAAACTAATAAAACAGTATACATAAAAATGGTAGTGTCCTGTGTTACTTACAGCCTATAATGGGAATTATTATTTTTTTTATTTTTAAATTCATTTATTAAACAACAAAAATGATAAGTATAAGACATACATATTTTCACCATAAATATATTTGTATCACAGTGTATGGAACGGGTCATACAAAACTTAAGTATCACAAATTGTCTAGGATACCTATACTAAAACCTCAGAAAAAAACAAAAGGAACAAAAACATAACCATATCCTGCAGCCAAAACCATCCCCATCATATTGATTGCTTAATATTGAAACTGGGCGTGATCCAATGTTCATTGCATCTTATTATAGTGGAGTTAGGCGATCTGCCCTGAGTCGACACAGTGAGAGGTGATGAATTCCATACATCCCATATTTTGCTAAATTTCCCCAAGCAGCCTCTATTTTGGTATAACGTTTGTTCGTAGGGTATAATAGAATTTACCAAATCAATCCAGGCCCTAAGAGATGGATGAGTATTTCCCATCCAATAAAGAGCTATTACTTTCCGTGCCAGAAAAAGTGTCTCCCTCAACAAAATTTGAGTATGATATCACCATGTCTCTTCATCGAGTACCCCATATAAACAAACTAAAGGATTCAAAGGAACGGGAATATGAACAGGGGAAGTCAGTATCGTACTTATCTCACTCCAAAATGATTGGATAATTGTTCATCCCCAAATCATGTGAATAAAGTCCGCCTCCATTGCGTGGCATCTTAGACATTCTGAGGAGTCAGACCATCCCATTTTAAATAAGCGTATTGGGGTTAGCTATACTTGATGTAAGATTTACATTTGGATCATTTTATTATTGGCTGAAGGAGACCCTCCCATTGGGGATTCAAGAAACGTATCCCAGTCCTCTTCTTGAAGATCAGGAATTAGGAATTTCCATTTGCCTTTAACTGCCAATACAACGGAATCAGTACCTACAGCCAACATATGTGTATACAGTGCGGAGATAAGACCACAGGGTCCCTGAGATTTAAGGATCCCTTATAATGGGAATGATGATATTATTTGACTGGCCCTGATCCCGCGTATATGTGATTGTATTGCCGATCTGAGTTGTAAATAGCGAAAAATTTGGGGTCTCGGAATATTGTATTTAATTTGTAATTGTTCAAAAGACATTAAAAAGCCTTGTTCATATAAATCATTAACTGAAACACCATGTGAAATCCAAAATTGTGTAGATGGGTGATTCAATAGCCCTGGAAAGTACATATTATTCCATAAAGGCATTTCGGCTACAATACCATCAAAGTGGCTCACCTTCTTTGCCTGTTTCCAAACCAGCCTCGCTAACCGGAGTAATGGTAGTAATCTAGGAGTAGTGGGTCTATCTATTTCCAAAAAACCCATCGGACAATCAGATCTTGCAGCCTGGATTAAATGGCTCTCCGAATTTGGTAAAATGTTTCCTGGCATCCGTTTACTCAATGCCCTGAGCTGTCCAGCTAAATAGTATAGGAAAAAATCAGGCAACGTTGCCTCTCCCATTTGCTTAAATCTATGTAAAGTAGATAATTTGAGTTTTGGTCTGTCTCCCCCCCCCAGATAAATGATGAAATTAAAGAGTTTAAATTTGAAAAGAAGGATTTGGGAACAGGAACTGCACTACAGTGGGGCAAAAAAGTATTTAGTCAGTCAGCAATAGTGCAAGTTCCACCACTTAAAAAGATGAGAGGCGTCTGTAATTTACATCATAGGTAGACCTCAACTATGGGAGACAAACTGAGAAAAAAAAATCCAGAAAATCACATTGTCTGTTTTTTTAACATTTTATTTGCATATTATGGTGGAAAATAAGTATTTGGTCAGAAACAAACAATCAAGATTTCTGGCTCTCACAGACCTGTAACTTCTTCTTTAAGAGTCTCCTCTTCCTCCACTCATTACCTGTAGTAATGGCACCTGTTTAAACTTGTTATCAGTATAAGAAGACACCTGTGCACACCCTCAAACAGTCTGACTCCAAACGCCACTATGGTGAAGACCAAAGAGCTGTCAAAGGACTCCAGAAACAAAATTGTAGCCCTGCACCAGGCTGGGAAGACTGAATCTGCAATAGCCAACCAGCTTGGAGTGAAGAAATCAACAGTGGGAGCAATAATTAGAAAATGGAAGACATACAAGACCACTGATAATCTCCCTCGATCTGGGGCTCCACGCAAAATCCCACCCCGTGGGGTCAGAATGATCACAAGAACGGTGAGCAAAAATCCCAGAACCACGCGGGGGGACCTAGTGAATGAACTGCAGAGAGCTGGGACCAATGTAACAAGGCCTACCATAAGTAACACACTACGCCACCATGGACTCAGATCCTGCAGTGCCAGACGTGTCCCACTGCTTAAGCCAGTACATGTCCGGGCCCGTCTGAAGTTTGCTAGAGAGCATTTGGATGATCCAGAGGAGTTTTGGGAGAATGTCCTATGGTCTGATGAAACCAAACTGGAACTGTTTGGTAGAAACACAACTTGTCGTATTTGGAGGAAAAAGAATACTGAGTTGCATCCATCAAACACCGTACCTACTGTAAAGCATGGTGGTGGAAACATCATGCTTTGGGGCTGTTTCTCTGCAAAGGGGCCAGGACAACTGATCCGGGTACATGAAAGAATGAATGGGGCCATGCATCGTGAGATTTTGAGTGCAAACCTCCTTCCATCAGCAAGGGCATTGAAGATGAAACGTGGCTGGGTCTTTCAACATGACAATGATCCAAAGCACACCGCCAGGGCAACGAAGGAGTGGCTTCCTAAGAAGCATTTCAAGGTCCTGGAGTGGCCTAGCCAGTCTCCAGATCTCAACCCTATAGAAAACCTTTGGAGGGAGTTGAAAGTCCGTGTTGCCAAGCGAAAAGCCAAAAACATCACTGCTCTAGAGGAGATCTGCATGGAGGAATGGGCCAACATACCAACAACAGTGTGTGGCAACCTTGTGAAGACTTACAGAAAACGTTTGACCTCTGTCATTGCCACCAAAGGATATATTACAAAGTATTGAGATGAAATTTTGTTTCTGACCAAATACTTATTTTCCACCATAATATGCAAATAAAATGTTAAAAAAACAGACAATGTGATTTTCTGGATTTTTTTTTCTCAGTTTGTCTCCCATAGTTGAGGTCTACCTATGATGTAAATTACAGACGCCTCTCATCTTTTTAAGTGGTGGAACTTGCACTATTGCTGACTGACTAAATACTTTTTTGCCCCACTGTATGTTGAAGGGAGTAATTAAGCTTCGGGAGCAATATCATCTTAATCAGATTTATACGGCCAGAGACAGATAGTGGTAACTTACTCCAGACTGCAAATTTATATTTAACCAAGTCTAGTAACGGGAGAATATTAAATTGTAAATCAAGCCTACTATATTTTGGTATAATTATTCCTAAGTATTTAAAGCTAGATACTACGGGTAATGAGGAGAGCCCTTCATGGTGATCTGTTGAATCATGGGTAAGAGGCATCAAAGCAGACTTATCCCAATTAATATATACCGTATATACTCGAGTATAAGCCGAGATTTTCAGCCCAAATTTTAGGGCTGAAAGTGCCCCCCTCGGCTTATACTCGAGTCACGGTAGCGGTGGGGTCGGCAGGTGAGGGGCTGAGGGCGCTGGGGTATACTTACCTAGTCCCAGCGATCCTCGCGCTGTCCCTGCCGTCCCACGGGCTTCGGCGCTGCAGCTTCTTCCTCTCTTCAGCGGTCACGTGGGACCGCTCATTACAGAAATGAATAAGCGGCTCCACCTCCCATAGGGGCGGAGCCGCTTATTCATTTCTCTAATCAGCGGTGCCGGTGACCGCTGATAGAGAAAGAAGCTGCAGCGCCGAAGACAGGAGGGGACAGCGCGAGGATCGCCAGGACTAGGTGAGTATGTTATATTCACCTGTCCTCGTTCCAGCCGCCGGGCGCCGATCCATCTTCCCGGCCGGCGCCTCCATCTTCCCGGCGTCTGCGCTCTCTGACTGATCAGGCAGAGGGCGCGATGACGCATATAGTGTGCGCGGCGCCCTCTGCCTGATCAGTCAGAGCAGAGACGCCGGGAAGATGGAGGCGCCGGAACGAGACGCTGGGAGCTGCAATCAAGGGAGGTGAGTATGTGTTTTTTTTTTTTTATTGCAGCAGTAGCAGCGGCAGCACAGATTAATGTGGAGCATCTATGGGGCACAGTGAACGGTGCAGAGCACCGTATAAGGCACAGCTAGGGGGCACAATGAACGGTGCAGAGCACCGTATAAGGCACAGCTAGGGGGCACAATGAACGGTGCAGAGCAC
Organism: Ranitomeya imitator; assembly: GCF_032444005.1. Taxonomy (NCBI): domain Eukaryota; kingdom Metazoa; phylum Chordata; class Amphibia; order Anura; family Dendrobatidae; genus Ranitomeya; species Ranitomeya imitator. The sequence continues at coordinate 17,596,071 of NC_091282.1, forward strand.
CGTATAAGGCACAGCTAGGGGGCACAATGAACGGTGCAGAGCACCGTATAAGGCACAGCTAGGGGGCACAATGAACGGTGCAGAGCACCGTATATGGCACAGCTAGGGGGCACAATGAACGGTGCAGAGCACCGTATATGGCACAGCTAGGGGGCACAGTGAACGGTGCAGAGCACCGTATATGGCACAGCTAGGGGGCACAGTGAACGGTGCAGAGCACCGTATATGGCACAGCTAGGGGGCACAGTGAACGGTGCAGAGCACCGTATATGGCACAGCTAGGGGGCACAATGAACGGTGCAGAGCACCGTATATGGCACAGCTATGGGGCACAGTGAACGGTGCAGAGCACTGTATATGGCACAGCAATGGGGCACAGTGAACGGTGCAGAGCACTGTATATGGCACAGCTAGGGGGCACAGTGAACGGTGCAGAGCACTATATGGGGCACAGCTATGGGGAAATATGAATGGTGTAGAGCACTATATGGCACAGCTATGGGGAAATAATGATCTATTTTTATTTTTGAAATTCACCGGTAGTTGCTGCATTTCCACCCTAGGCTTATACTCGAGTCAATAAGTTTTCCCAGTTTTTTGTGGCAAAATTAGGGGGGTCGGCTTATACTCGGGTCGGCTTATACTCGAGTATATACGGTAACCCCGAACGCTTACTAAATCCATTTATAATAGTGATCACATGCGGCAAGGTCTCTCCTACATTATCCATAAATATTACCATATCATCCGCATATAAACCAATGACATCCGTGTGATCAGCTATCTCGATTCCCTTAATAGATGGAGTGGATCTCATACGTATTGCTAATGCTTCAATCGTAAGGGCAAATAAAGCTGGGGAGAGCGGGCACCCATGACGAGTTCCTCTTTTCAGGGAAAATGTTTCTGACATGGAGTTATTAATAATTATCCGGGCTTTAGGTTTCAGATAAATTAGTAACATAGTAACATAGTTAGTAAGGCCGAAAAAAGACATTTGTCCATCCAGTTCAGCCGATATTCCATCATAATAAATCCCCAGATCTACGTCCTTCTACAGAACCTAATAATTGTATGATACAATATTGTTCTGCTCCAGGAAGACATCCAGGCCTCTCTTGAACCCCTCGACTGAGTTCGCCATCACCACCTCCTCAGGCAAGCAATTCCAGATTCTCACTGCCCTAACAGTAAAGAATCCTCTTCTATGTTGGTGGAAAAACCTTCTCTCCTCCAGACGCAAAGAATGCCCCCTTGTGCCCGTCACCTTCCTTGGTATAAACAGATCCTCAGCGAGATATTTGTATTGTCCCCTTATATACTTATACATGGTTATTAGATCGCCCCTCAGTCGTCTTTTTTCTAGACTAAATAATCCTAATTTCGCTAATCTATCTGGGTATTGTAGTTCTCCCATCCCCTTTATTAATTTTGTTGCCCTCCTTTGTACTCTCTCTAGTTCCATTATATCCTTCCTGAGCACCGGTGCCCAAAACTGGACACAGTACTCCATGTGCGGTCTAACTAGGGATTTGTACAGAGGCAGTATAATGCTCTCATCATGTGTATCCAGACCTCTTTTAATGCACCCCATGATCCTGTTTGCCTTGGCAGCTGCTGCCTGGCACTGGCTGCTCCAGGTAAGTTTATCATTGGATCCCCAAGTCCTTCTCCCTGTCAGATTTACCCAGTGGTTTCCCGTTCAGTGTGTAATGGTGATATTGATTCCTTCCCATGTGTATAACCTTACATTTAAACCTCATCTGCCACCTTTCAGCCCAAGCCCAAATTGCACTAATCCATCTTTGAAATTTAGGACCGAATTGGTATCTCTGTTAACATGCGGCTAAAAAGGGCCACTCTAGAGAGTCAAATGCCTTGGCCGCGTCCAGCGAGGTCATGGCCCATCTATTTTCCGTTACCAATGAACTATACTGCGCTATTGATTGAACTCTCCTAATATTAATGGATGTACTTTTACCTGGCATAAATCCTGTCTGGTCTGGGTGTATTATGTTCAAAATTACCGTGTTTAATCTAGTAGCTAAAATTTTAGTAAAAATTTTATAATCAACATTAACTAATGAAATAGGGTGATTTGATCCACAATCCAGGGGGTCTTTTACTTAACACTATAATATTTGCTACATAGTAGGAGTCTGGTTGAGAACCCCCCCCTTCCAAATACCCTGGAATACCTTCAAAAGACTCGGCGCTAAAATGTCTCGATATTTTCTATACATTTCTATGGGGAACCCATCTGGGCCTAGTGCCTTCCCAGAAGCCATATCTGCTATAGCCAAGTTAATCTCTTCCAAAGTAAAGTCTGCATCCAGAAAAGATTGTTGTGTAGGGCTTAGGAAATTCAATATCTAAGAGGTAATCTAGGCAGCTTGAATTATCAAAATCACCTTTGGATCTATATAGTTCTTTATAATAATCATAGAAGCATTAGAGGATATCATCTGTTGAGGTCACAATTGTACCATCTAATTTACGGATTTTAAGTATAGTATTAGATGTGTTGCGTCGTCGTACCATAAATGCTAAGAGTTTACTAGACTGATTCCCCAATTCAAAATATGCTTGCCTAGTGAAGAACAGTTTACGCTTAGATTTAGTATCTACATACTGGGTATATAATCTATAGGAGTGTAACCACTTAGCCCTGTTCTCACTGGTTTGGGTAGCTATATAAGCTGCTTCTGAGTCTTTCAAACGTTTTTCCATATCATCATCCTCTTGTGAGGTCACACGTTTAATATGAGAGATTGTAGAGGATAAACAACCTCGCAGATACGCCTTGAGAGCATCCCAGAACATATTAATATTTTGCGGCTCTGGATCAGACGTTATAAAACAGTCTAGCTGGTCTACAGTCCTGTCCTCGGGGGTCTATTAACTTTAGCCAAAATAGGTTTAACTTCCACACTACGTTGTGCCTTCCCTGACGAAACCTAAGTGTAAGTATCACCGGGCTATGGTCTGAAATACCCCTATTGCCATGCTCTACTCCTCCCACCCACATTGCTAAATTACTGGATCCAAATATGTCGTCCAAGCGGGAGAGAGTACGTCTAACGGATGAGTGACAGGTGTATTCTCTTACATCAGGATGATGCAGTCTCCACAGATCCAACCAGCCACATCCTTCCATAAATATTGACAGATGAGATGAAGGGGAGGCCAGCCCCGGAACCGCACCATCCAATCTGAGCCTATCAAGGCAATCATCCATCACCAGATTAAAGTCTCCCATACACATAATATGCGCATCTGGGTAGTTTAAAGCAAAACTCACCTCCTTTTTTTATAATTGATAGATTAGCAGGGGGAAGACTATATATACACATTATAACATAATCTCTCATATTAGCCCATGCATGTACATCTGATGGGTGTTGAAGGTCTAAGCTCAGCACATCACCTCTGCCATAATTGTCGGCCTCCTGTCGTCGTGGACATGGATAATGCTTCTTATGTCATTCAACCAGGGCTGGAAATCTCGAGTCTGTGCAGTTGAAATGCGAAGCTCGAGGTCAAACCTCCACCAACAGTTTGGTCTCTGGATCCGTCTCCGTAAAGCTCACAATTTACATAAGCCATGGGCTCTTCTGAGACATGGTCAAACTCTGCCGTTTCCTATTAGAGATGAGCGAACGTTTTAAGGTTCAGATCGGCAAACTTCCTGAATTCAATGGGAGGCAAAACCGAACGCATAGACAACACCTTCAGGGGGTGCAAAAGCTGCGAAAACAGTTCAAATTAGAGGTGGACACCAGGAAAAGTGGCATCAATTGACACACAGTAGACATTTTATAATGGTGCAGCAGTCAGCCATGAGCCATGTATGAGGTATCAGGGTCTGGGCCAGCATTTACAGCTTGGCATTTAGGTTAAAATTCAGAAGTGGATGAGGGACCAGTGTAGGCCGCTGTGCTGGGAGCCCTCCCAAATCCAGGCAACACACATGAAGGAATAAAAAGGGTGGAGAATGGAAACTACAAAGCACTGCACACACCTAAATGTTCATAAAAATATACAAACTATTTACTGAGGCAAAATTGGACGGATATTTAAAATGGCCAACAACAGAGCTGGGCATGTAGCAAGGATGTGCATTGTGATCAGTTCAGTAGTAATTCTGTCTTATCTCCTGCTCACAGGGAGCAGCACGGCAGCTCTGCTTGGTACAAACAGGTGGGGGAAGGTCTGGAAAGTGCCCGGAGATATGGTAAATTATCTTCCGTCATGACAAGGCAAGATAAAACGTGGAAGCAGGCGGCTGCTCTGATGGAGTCTGGCATCCAAGATGGCGCCACATCATCTCCTAGCCACATTAGCAGTGGAGGAGGGTAAGGGTATGTCTCCACGGTCAGGAATGCATCAGGATTTGCTCAGTATTTGACGCAGGTGAAATCTGCACCAAATCTGCTTCTGAGGTCACTGGCAGGTCACCGTGCATAGACATACATGCAGCCGCACGCTCCGGTCCGAGTGCCGTCAGCAGTGCCGTGTGTTGATGCGGGAGACTTGTGAGGGTTTCTTGCATCACACACCACAGTGTGAAACCGGCCTCACCCATTAAATGCTTATTCTATTAACAATGTTAACAAAGTATCATCATTAATTTTATATATATTGTTTGAACCCCCACATTTTTTTAATAGCTTATGGTATACATATAACATACGTGTGATCCAGACACTCATATAACATGTGTTGTAAGATATTTTTGGTATGTTTTCCATTGTTAGCTACAATTTCTATTTGACCAAAAAATGGTGATATTTCATTGCACATTTGATCCAACATTTTGTACATGACATAAAACATAATCAAGATTACTATTAATACAACCAAATTTTTGAAAAAATTTTTAAACTTTATTTTAAGCTATGGTAAGTGGAAGGTGAGGGTTCACAAAGAGTAGGGGTAATGGAGGTCGGGTAATCGGAAGGAGTAGAAAGGTTGGCCGTAAAGTCGGGTTGTGAAATGGAGGCAAGTGGACAAGGGGTAGTTAATAGAAGTCAATAATTGTGAAGTTTGGATCAAAGTTTAGGATTACCGGAATCGTGAGTCGCACGTAAAGCCGAAGAATGGGGAGCACGGAAAGAAGAAGAATGTGAAGGTTGAAAAGAGGAAGAATGTTGAGATGGGAAAGGGAAAGAGGAAGACTGTTTAGGTGGATAAGCGTTTTGAGGATGTTGCCATGTTGTCGTAGTAGTGCTATAGTTTCTATTGCGTTACAACTTTCACTACCATTGATTTCATATTTGTTCTTTTGAAACAGAGACACCACGTTGCACACAACTGAGGCACATGACCATTGGTTTACTGATGGTACTTTTCGAATCCCTTCTGCAAACGGACGCTCCGAAGTAGTCCCAGTTATCGGTGGACTCCATGCTATTTAGAAAGCGCATTGCTTGTTGTGTAACCGCGCTGGCTCCTGATTTTGACTCGCATTTTCATTACATGCTTGACGGTGATGAACTTGTTGCGTCCGATTTATAGGCCTCACATTTATGTCCTGCCTATCTTCTGATTGTGACAGTTGCTGAGCTCCCTATTGTAGGGTGCGTGACACTTGCTGAAGGATCTGCTGAATGATCTTGCGCATCTTCGCGAGATGTCAATAGCGCACCTTCTGTCGCTGAGCTCTGTTCTTGGGCGTCTTCTTCATCCTGTGTACATTTTTGACATCACTTTCACTTAAAACAAGATCATTATTTTTTTTTCTTACAAAAATGTGGAAGATTACACTACATACCCAAAGAAAAAACAATTTTAAATATCAGATGATGTCAGCACATCATGTGCCTTTATAATGTTTTTAAGAATTTTTTTGCGGGGGCTACACAAATGTAAAACCAAAAAGGTACCGTATTTTTAGGATTCTAACACGTCCTTTATTTCCCCAAAAATGTAGTGGGTCAAATGGGAGGGGCCTGTTATAATGCATATATAACTTACTGGTGTCGTTGCTGCAGGACACAGGCTAGGATCAGGGGTTGTCCAGCGGTGCTGCGGGTTCCCGCCAGTGCTACGGGGTGTCCAGTGATACGGGTGTGTCTGGCGGTGCAGCTGCGGGTGTCTCTGATACAGTGGGGCTGTGATGACAGAGCTCCCTGCAATTATGTGGTATGCGGTGTACTGCTGAAAAATGGCAGTCGGGGCCATCGCATGCGCTGATGGTCATGTCAGCGATGAGATCTCCATCTGCGCATACGCCGGCGACCATTTTCGTGGAGTCCACCTCACAGGACACCAGGGAACTGCGGGTGGCTCTGGCCTTTCACAAAATGGCGGTACAGCAGCAACACAGACACAAGCATCAACGGAGAAGGCTGCAGCACCGCCGGAGACGCCATCATTATCGCAGACAAACCCGCAACACGCCGCACATTCGGAACTCACGTGTGTTGAGCAGAAACTGCAGGTTGTTAAAATAAGGGCACTTTTTTGGTTTTGGCGAAGAACCACTTTTCTCCTGTTCTTGTGCACTTTTTTGAACCGATCCTTCACAGATTGCCATCTGGTTTTCACATCTTTCACTGAAATTTGTTTACGAAAAAAAGATTGTTAATTGGTTTTCCTTTACGTGTTTCATTTTCGGTATAAATACAATTCACGTACATATTTCCTTTTTTTATTTGTGGGGGCATTCCTGGAATTTCGGGATATAGCTCTTCAAGCACTTTCTCCCAGGCATCATCCCGTTGGACTCGGTTGTGGTAATCGTCACTTGTTGGATCCCACAAGACGGGTCTGTTATGGACCTACAGTGAACAAAATTCAAGTGTTATTTCATATTTAATTATGACACGTAAAACGAGGATCTATGTTTAAAGTTATCATTCTGATGTTTCAAGATAAATAAATATGTTTATAAAAATGTAACATTAAAAACGTCTAATATATTGACGTGAAATAACATTACCAGCAATATCAGTCGTTGAACATTGATCGACATCCTTTCATATGATGCCATCTTTTCTTTGGCTCACCAAACGAGATGTTTTTCCTGTTAACAAATAAGTTTCATTACAAAATTGTAAGAAAGCCCAAAATAATTTTGGTTAAGGAATTACCGTATTTTTCGGATTACAATACGCTACTTATTATAAGACGCACACCAAATTTAGTGGAGTATTTAACCCCTTTCTGCCAGCTGACGGAATAGTACGTCAGCTGGCAGATCCCCTGCTTTGAGGTGGGCTCCGGCGGTGAGCCCACCTCAAAGCCGCGACATGTCAGCTGTTTTGTACAGCTGACATGTGCGCGCAATGAGCGCGAGCGGAATCGCGATCCGCCCGCGCTCATTAACTAGTTAAATGCCGCCGTCAAGCGCTGACAGCGGCATTTAACTAGCGTTCCCGGCCGCGCGGCCGGAAGTGCTCGCACAGCTGACCCCCGTCATATGATCGGGGGTCAGCAGTGCATCGCCATAACAACCAGAGGTCTCCTTGAGACCTCTATGGTTGTTGATGGCCGATTGCTTTGAGCGCCACCCTGTGGTCGGCGTTCAAAGCAACCCTGCATTTCTGCTACATAGAGGTGATCTGTACTTCACCTCTATGTAGCAGAGCCGATCGAGTTATGCATGCTTCTAGCCTCCCATGGAGGCTATTGAAGCATGCTAAAATTAAAAAAAAAAAGTGATTAAAAATATAAAAAAAATAAAAAATATATAAAAGTTCAAATCACCCCCCTTTCGCCCCAATCAAAATAAAACAATAAAAAAAAATCAAACATACACATATTTGGTATCGCCGCGTTCAGAATCGCCCGATCTATCAATAAAAACAAAGGATTAACCTGACCGCTAAATGACGTAGCGAGAAAAAAAATCAAAACGCCAAAATTACGTTTTTTTGGTCGCCGTGACATTGCATTAAAATGCAATAACGGGCGATCAAAAGAACGTATCTGCACCAAAATGGTATCATTAAAAACGCCAGCTCGGCACGCAAAAAATAAGCCCTCACCTGACCCCAGATCGCGAAAATTGGAGACGCTACGGGTATCGGAAAATCGCGCAATTTTTTATTTTTTTTTAGCAAAATTTGGAAATTTTTTTCACCACTTAGATAAAAAATAACCTAGACATGTTTGGTGTCTATGAACTCGTAATGACCTGGAAAATCATAATGGCAGGTTAGTTTTAGCATTTAGTGAACCTAGCAAAAAAGCCAAACAAAAAACAAGTGTGAGATTGCACTTTTTTTGCAATTTCATCACACTTGGAATTTTTTTCCCGTTTTCTGTTACATGGCATGGTAAAATCAATGGTATCGTTAAAAAGTAAATCTCGTCCCGCAAAAAATAAGCCCTCACATGGCCATATTGAAGGAAAAATAAAAAAGTTATGGCTCTGGGAAGGAGGGGAGCAAAAAACGAAAATGAAAAAGCGGAAAAAGCTCCGGGGGTGAAGGGGTTAAAAGTGTTATTTTGTGTAAATCAAGTTTATTAAGTTGCATGAACATACATGGGATTCAAAGTAATAATTTGCATTGATAAACACATACAAAAATGTAAGATGATCATAATAATTGAATAACTTTATGTATAACCAGTGTTTGTCTCTCTTACAATATTAAAATACAGTTATAACTGTCTCATTATAAGAGAGTCGGAGTGTTGTAAACTGATTATTATGATTTCAGTCCTGTGGACATAGTACTTTTAACTACATTAAAGATTCATTAATGCTCATAATAAAAAATTTGCAGATATTACATATCCTGAACTCCCGTTATTCTACTTTCATAGAATTCTGAGAAATGATTTATTTATCAATTGGGAGTGAAGGTGTCTAGGCTCTCTATAACACTTAACAACCAAAAGAAAATCTAAATGTAACCTAGATCATGAAGAGAGAAGAGGAAAAATGAGAGAGAGAAAAGAAGAGAAAAAAAAAGGGGGGGGGGAGGAGGAGGGAGAAGAAGATGGGGAAAGTGGGGTTAGGAAGCAGGTGGTAAGAATCCAGTTTCGGGTCCAAATGGACTTGAGTCTGTAGTTCTTTTATGATAGTACATTATCTATCCCATTTCCAAAGATAATGGTAGGTACGGGTTTTGAGTGCTCCGGTTAGGTCATTTAGCGTAACCAATTATTCAGCTCTTCAGTCTCTCTAAAGGCAATCCAGGAAGACCAAACATTAAATACTTTATCTGAGGTTCCGGTATCTTGACCAATCAATTGCTCCATTCCAAAGATGTGATTGAGTTCTGTAATGAAATCAGCGCGCGAGGGAGATTTTGATTGCTTCCAATAACGGGGAATTAGGTTACGCGCTGCTGTTAAGAAGTGTCTTAGTAGACTTCTCTTGAATTTAGCAATGGAAAGGTCACATATAGATAATAAGGCCAATTCCATTGTAGGTTGTATTTTGTGGAAAGATAGTTTATTGTAAAGTTCAAAGATGTTCACCCAAAAATTGTGTATAGGTGGACAGGACCACCAGATGTGCGAGTATGTCCCTTTATCCCTCCAGCAAGTATCTGGGGTGGTGGGAAATATAATATGAATATTGGATGGACATCTGTACCACCTAGACAAAAGTTTATAGCTTCTTTCTTGATAATCTGAGCATAATGAAGATCTGAAGGTGAAGAGAAGACTTTTGCAACGATCTTGCGATGTCAGTGGTTTGCCTATTTCATTCTCCCATTTTGAAAAAAATATAGTGGAATCAAGTGAGGTTATTTGGTGCCCTTGAAACATTTTGTATAATAGTGATACCATATGAGTTAGAAGGCCTCCACCCAGGCACGCAGACTCAAAGGGAGTAAGCTGTCTATAGATGTCAGTCTGTCTAGACAATTTAGTAAGATAGTTTTTCATTTGTTCATGGAAGAACCATGAACCTGGCAGGGGCTCAGTTCCGGCGAAAATAGTCCGCAGGGGCTTTATCGAGGCCTGATCTTTGTAGTCATAGACTATTGGATAGTTATCTTTGTGTTTATGTAGGAAATTAGCTTTGTCTAGACCTGCTGGAAAGTCTTAAGTTATCAGAGATTGGGGTTAGGGGTCCTGGTATGGAAGAAGTATTAAGCATTTGATTACCGTATTTAATGAATAGGATTAGGTTTCTTATAATAAAGGGTAGGTCATTTCGCTGAGCGTTCGTGATTCCCTCCCTCCAGATTTAAGCTATAGGATTATGGTTTGAGAGCTTCATCTCTAAATCAACCCATTTTTTACTGAGTTTGTGATGGAATAAATCTAGAATACAGGTTCCAAGAGATGCGTAATTGTAAAGTGAAAAGTCCGGAAGACTCAACCCCCCGGTTTGTTTAGTTCTGCTCAGGAGATGGTATGGCAGGCGTGGACCCCTCCCCGACCATTAAAAGTGTTATTTTAATAAAATGGTGGCTCTTAAAATACATTCGTCTTATTGCTTACCGCGGGGTCCCAGGGTCGCTGCTGATGGAGGCAGGAGGGTGGGATGAGGGGGTGTCTGATGGGCAGTGCGCCGGTGCTTGGTGCTGAGGTGGTGCCTGGCGCTGCTGCCCGGGGTGTCCGACGTTGAAATCTCATCTCCCGAGATCTTGCTAACGAGATCTCCATCTGCGCATGCGCCGCCCCCAGCGACCATTCTCACGGAGCCCACCGCACAGGAGGAAACCACGGAAATGCGGGTGGCTCTTGACTTTCAAGAAATGTCAGCAGAGTACCCCAGCAGCAGCGGCCACCTGGCCAGCAGCAGACAACTCAGACAGCTGTAGTGCCAGCAGCAGCAGCAGCGGACATTCCGGGCCTCAGCGGCGGCGGGCAACCACTACTCCCAGCCTGCAGCAACGGTACCGGTAAGGTATACATATGGCATTGTAAGACGCACCCCCATTTTCCACCCATAATGTTTGAAAAGAAAAAGTGCGTATTATAATGAGTAAAATACGGTAGGTGTATTTTGTCCTATTCATTTCCTTATGACATTAATTCAGTGATTTAATGCATAATTTGTCAGATGTTTATTTATTCACTCCTTTATGTATGACTACCTTGAACAATTTTGTCTCAATAAATTACTTCTAAAAACACAGTGTGATCTATAGAGGTTTGTAAGTTTGCACTGATAAATACTTATACACGTGTTGTTTTAATTTCATTTATGTTTTCTGGTTTGCTTCACCATAATCATCAGTACCAAAAAATGGCGTGGGGTCCCCCTTGTTTGCTAGCCAGCCAGATGAAGCAGACTATGCTGGGGCTGATATTTCAGGCAGGTAAGGATACAATCACCATGAACCTTACCAGCCTGATAATACCAGGCCGCAGCAGGCTGATTATCTTGGCTGGTTAGCAAAATTAGGGGGATCCCCTTGAAGAAAAAATGGCGTGATAGTCTATGGTAAATTTACGGAGAATCGCCGCATAGTAAACACCTGCATTCTGGAAAGACGCGCCACATGTCCGTTTACGCGGGTCTGCCGCCTTCGCTTTTTAACGCATAGTGGAGATGGGATTTCATGAAATCCCCTCCACTATGCTGTTACATCTGGACGCTGCAGCTGTGGAAATATACCCTAAACGGCCGGACATAGCAGCTCACCTGGAGCTATATGCCAGGTCATCCAGGATTGGAGGTAACACGCAGACAGCAGGGAGCATCTGCTTATCCACAAAAGATAAGCGATAATCTCAATGTGCAGCAGAGCCTGGAAGCAGTGAAAGTGATTCCTCCTCCACGTGCAGTCTCTCAAGCCGTCCCTGTGACTGATAGAACTCCTCTGGCTGCGGATAGGGGGATAATTGACCCAGCTCTTCGGGATGTATTCCACGCTGTAACCCAGTGCTGGGCTGCTCTTACTGATATGAAAAGTCATATCAGATCATTAAAAATGGACATGTCTTATGTTTGGCAAGATATGCAGAATATGGGTGACCGCATTGTGGCTGTTGAAGGTCGTGTGAGTGAGGTGGAAGACATACCACCAGCGTTATCCAAAGAAGTAAAAACTGCCTCTGCTAATATTACAGCCCTATTAAGCAAAACTGATTATCTGGAAAATCGTCTCTGGCGCAAGAATATCCGTCTGGTGGGAGGTCCAGAGAAAGTAGAGGGGTGTCCTCCAGAAGAACTCTTTGAAAAATGACTGTTCTCCACGTTTGGTAAAGAAGAACTCTCCAACTTGTTCGCTATTGAAAGGGTCCCACAGAGTGCCATCCAGACCACTGCCACTAGGAGCACCACCAAGATCCGTCCTAATTAAGCTCCTGCATTTTAGGGACAGGGACAAAATCCTGAAGCTTGCACACAAGTCTCAGGATATCCGTATTGTGGGTTTAAAGGTGCACATTTTCCCGGATTTCTCCTTAGAAGTGCAGAGACGACGGCCCCAGTTTCAGGATATCAAGACAAGATTGCACCAATTACAAGTGCAGTATGCCATGATGTATCCTGCTGAGCTGAGAATTGCTGCACTTAACGAGACGCATTTCTTCGATGACCCCAGGGAGATGGCTGGACTCCCACGAGCGCCAATTGAGGTCCTGCTGACATTTTTGTCTGTTTTGCTTTTGTTGGGTGCTATGGGGGCGCCTGTGCCTTTTAATCATTTTTGTTATATCACAGTTTGATTTTACATGTTTGTGCTAAAATTGATAGCTGCTGTGGGGGAGGGCAGTGTTCCCTGGCCAACTAATATATGTCTTAGGAGCTTTAGTTCTTCCTGATATGTATGTCTATATGAGAGGAACAACCTCACGCCACTTGGTTGGTGTTGTTACGCTGAAATTTATGTGGCGCCTGTTGTATTTCCTAGCTTCAGGTATGTTATATGTTGGGGGTTTGGTGAAAAGGTGGTAGGGGGTTGTGTTATTTGTTGTGTATGTAGTCTCCGGGCTTCAGGACAAAAGTTTATCCAGTAGGAAACAATACGGGAAAATTTAGTCATGTCATATAATTAAATGCACTCATGGTGGGTCAGGTTAATTTGATTTTATGGAATGTGCGGGGGTTGGGTGAGCCCACTAAAAGATCAGCCATTTTTAAAATACTTAAGGGTTTTGAAACAGCTGTGATTTGTCTCCAGGAGACTCATACGACCCCTAAAAGTGCACAAACACTCAGTAAATATTGTGGAGGGCCGTCCTTTCATTCTTCATATAGCTCATATGCCAGAGGCGTTAGTATTTTTATCCACCGCAGTCTTTCTTTTACATGTGTTAAAGCCACAATAGATCCCGGGGCAGATTTATCTGCTTGGTATGTCTGCTTTATGGTGTACAGGTGTGTATAGTAGCACTATAGATTCCTCCACCATTCTCAATGGAAACTATGCAGCTGATAATCCAGTTGCTGATGGAGCACCCAGATAGGCCAACTATTACTATTGGGGATTTCAATATGGTGAGCTGCAGCATGTGCTACATGTTCACAGATCGACCAGAAGAAGAATCCAATTTCACCTGTCAGAAGTGTAGACTAGTGGCCCTTTTAGAAGAAAAGGTGCGGGGTCTGGAAGAAAGAATAGCAACTTTGAAACTCATCAAAGAGAATGAAGACTTTCTAGACAGAACAGAAGCATCTCTACTGGTCACAGAAGGTGCAAAAAGTGTCAGAGAACCTCCAAAAGCAGATGAGTGGAAGCATGTGACAAAAAGAAGCAAGAAGACCATGGAGAAATCACCAACCACACAACTGAAGAACCGATATCAAATCTTTGTAGAGGATGAAGATGGCACACCTAAGAATGAAGCAATACCAGCAAGCAAAAAAGAAAAGGGCACACAGCAACAAGTGACAGCAAAAAGTACAGCCAAGAAGCAACGAAGAGTGGTGGTGGTGGGAGACTCACTACTGAGAGGCACAGAAGCAGCCATTTGCAGACCGGACATAACTGCAAGAGAAGTATGCTGCCTTCCAGGTGCGATGATCAAGGATGTGACCGATAGGATACCAAAGCTCTTCAGCTCCAAGGACGTCCACCCATTTCTTCTGATACATGTTGGCACCAATGACACGGCAAGGAAGGACCTACCGACAATCTGCAAGGACTTTGAAGAGTTGGGGAAGAAAGTAAAGGAACTGGATGCACAGGTAGTTTTTTCTTCTATCCTTCCAGTAGATGGGCATGGCACCAGAAGATGGAACAGGATCCTTGATGCAAACAACTGGCTAAGACGATGGTGCAGACAACAAGGATTTGGATTCCTGGACCACGGTGTGAATTACTGGTATGATGGACTCCTCGCCAGAGACGGACTACACCTCAACAAACCTGGGAAACACACATTCGCCAGAAGACTCGCTACACTCATCAGGAGGGCGTTAAACTAGAAGAAGAGGGGACGGGAAGAAAAACATTAGACTCGAACAAAGACGACCCAGGAAAACATACTCAGAAGGGAGGTAAGAACATTTCTAAAACAATCCACAGTGAGGAGATTGGAACAAAACAAAATCCTCTAAACTGCATGCTCGCAAACGCCAGAAGCCTGACAAACAAGATGGAAGAACTAGAAGCAGAAATATCTACAGGTAACTTTGACATAGTGGGAATAACCGAGACATGGTTAGATGAAAGCTATGACTGGGCAGTTAACTTACAGGGTTACAGTCTGTTTAGAAAGGATCGTAAAAATCGGAGAGGAGGAGGGGTTTGTCTCTATGTAAAGTCTTGTCTAAAGTCCACTTTAAGGGAGGATATTAGCGAAGGGAATGAGGATGTCGAGTCCATATGGGTTGAAATTCATGGAGGGAAAAATGGTAACAAAATTCTCATTGGGGTCTGTTACAAACCCCCAAATATAACAGAAAGCATGGAAAGTCTACTTCTAAAGCAGATAGATGAAGCTGCAACCCATAATGAGGTCCTGGTTATGGGGGACTTTAACTACCCGGATATTAACTGGGAAACAGAAACCTGTGAAACCCATAAAGGCAACAGGTTTCTGCTAATAACCAAGAAAAATTATCTTTCACAATTGGTGCAGAATCCAACCAGAGGAGCAGCACTTTTAGACCTAATACTATCTAATAGACCTGACAGAATAACAAATCTGCAGGTGGTTGGGCATTTAGGAAATAGCGACCACAATATTGTGCAGTTTCACCTGTCTTTCACTAGGGGGACTTGTCAGGGAGTCACAAAAACATTGAACTTTAGGAAGGCAAAGTTTGAACAGCTTAGAGATGTCCTTAATCTGGTAGACTGGGACAATATCCTCAGAAATGAGAATACAGATAATAAATGGGAAATGTTTAAGAACATCCTAAATAGGCAGTGTAAGCGGTTTATACCTTGTGGGAATAAAAGGACTAGAAATAGGAAAAACCCAATGTGGCTAAACAAAGAAGTAAGACAGGCAATTAACAGTAAAAAGAAAGCATTTGCACTACTAAAGCAGGATGGCACCATTGAAGCTCTAAAAAACTATAGGGAGAAAAATACTTTATCTAAAAAACTAATTACAGCTGCCAAAAAGGAAACAGAGAAGCACATTGCTAAGGAGAGTAAAACTAATCCCAAACTGTTCTTCAACTATATCAATAGTAAAAGAATAAAAACTGAAAATGTAGGCCCCTTAAAAAATAGTGAGGAAAGAATGGTTGTAGATGACGAAAAAGCTAACATATTAAACACCTTCTTCTCCACGGTATTCACGGTGGAAAATGAAATGCTAGGTGAAATCCCAAGAAACAATGAAAACCCTATATTAAGAGTCACCAATCTAACCCAAGAAGAGGTGCGAAACCGGCTAAATAAGATTAAAATAGATAAATCTCCGGGTCCGGATGGCATACACCCACGAGTACTAAGAGAACTAAGTAATGTAATAGATAAACCATTATTTCTTATTTTTAGTGACTCTATAGCGACAGGGTCTGTTCCGCAGGACTGGCGCATAGCAAATGTGGTGCCAATATTCAAAAAGGGCTCTAAAAGTGAACCTGGAAATTATAGGCCAGTAAGTCTAACCTCTATTGTTGGTAAAATATTTGAAGGGTTTCTGAGGGATGTTATTCTGGATTATCTCAATGAGAATAACTGTTTAACTCCATATCAGCATGGGTTTATGAGAAATCGCTCCTGTCAAACCAATCTAATCAGTTTTTATGAAGAGGTAAGCTATAGACTGGACCACGGTGAGTCATTGGACGTGGTATATCTCGATTTTTCCAAAGCGTTTGATACCGTGCCGCACAAGAGGTTGGTACACAAAATGAGAATGCTTGGTCTGGGGGAAAATGTGTGTAAATGGGTTAGTAACTGGCTTAGTGATAGAAAGCAGAGGGTGGTTATAAATGGTATAGTCTCTAACTGGGTCGCTGTGACCAGTGGGGTACCGCAGGGGTCAGTATTGGGACCTGTTCTCTTCAACATATTCATTAATGATCTGGTAGAAGGTTTACACAGTAAAATATCGATATTTGCAGATGATACAAAACTATGTAAAGCAGTTAATACAAGAGAAGATAGTATTCTGCTACAGATGGATCTGGATAAGTTGGAAACTTGGGCTGAAAGGTGGCAGATGAGGTTTAACAATGATAAATGTAAGGTTATACACATGGGAAGAGGGAATCAATATCACCATTACACACTGAACGGGAAACCACTGGGTAAATCTGACAGGGAGAAGGACTTGGGGATCCTAGTTAATGATAAACTTACCTGGAGCAGCCAGTGCCAGGCAGCAGCTGCCAAGGCAAACAGGATCATGGGGTGCATTAAAAGAGGTCTGGATACACATGATGAGAGCATTATACTGCCTCTGTACAAATCCCTAGTTAGACCGCACATGGAGTACTGTGTCCAGTTTTGGGCACCGGTGCTCAGGAAGGATATAATGGAACTAGAGAGAGTACAAAGGAGGGCAACAAAATTAATAAAGGGGATGGGAGAACTACAATACCCAGATAGATTAGCGAAATTAGGATTATTTAGTCTAGAAAAAAGACGACTGAGGGGCGATCTAATAACCATGTATAAGTATATAAGGGGACAATACAAATATCTCGCTGAGGATCTGTTTATACCAAGGAAGGTGACGGGCACAAGGGGGCATTCTTTGCGTCTGGAGGAGAGAAGGTTTTTCCACCAACATAGAAGAGGATTCTTTACTGTTAGGGCAGTGAGAATCTGGAATTGCTTGCCTGAGGAGGTGGTGATGGCGAACTCAGTCGAGGGGTTCAAGAGAGGCCTGGATGTCTTCCTGGAGCAGAACAATATTGTATCATACAATTATTAGGTTCTGTAGAAGGACGTAGATCTGGGGATTTATTATGATGGAATATAGGCTGAACTGGATGGACAAATGTCTTTTTTCGGCCTTACTAACTATGTTACTATGTAATATGTATCTCAATGTGGCTCTAGATACATTACGGTTCCAAAGTTTAGGGTCACCCAGACGGTTTTGTGTTTTCCATGAAAACTCATACTTTTATTAATCCAATGAGTTGCCAAATGAATTGAAAATCAGGTCCAGACATTGACAAGGTTCGAAAAAATCATTTTTATTTGAAATAATAATATTCTTTTCAAACTTTGCTTTTGTCAGGGAATGCTCCCTTTGCAGCAATTCCAGCATTGCAGACCTTTGGCGTTCTAGCAGTTAATTTGCGGAGGTAATCTGGAGAGCTTTCACCCCATGCTTCCAATAGCTCCTCCCACAAGTTGGTTTGGCTTGATGGGCACTTTTTGCGCCATACGGTTAAGCTGCTCCCACGACAACTCAATGGGGTTGAGATCTGGTGACTGCGTTGGCCGCTCCATTACAGATAGATACCAGCTGCCGGCTTCTTCCCTAAATAGTTCCTGTATAATTTGGAGGTGGCTTTGGGTCATTGTCCTGTTGTAGGATGAAATTGGCTCCAATCAAGCGCTGTCCACAGGGTATGGCATAGCGCTGCAAAATGGAATGATAGCCTTCCTTATTCAAAATCCCTTTTACCTTGTACAAATCTCCTACTTTACCAGCACCAAAGCAACCCCAGACCATCACATTGCCTCCACCATGCTTGACAGATGGCGTCACGCACTCTTCCAGCATCTGTTTAGTTGTTCTGCGTCTCACAAATGTTCTTCTACGTGATCCAAACACCTCAAATGTGGATTCGTTTGTCCATAACACTTTTTTCAAATCTTCCTCTGTCCAATGTCTGTGTTCTTTTGCCCATATTAATCTTTTCCTTTTATTAGCCAGTCTCAGATATGGCTTTTTGTTTGCCACTGTGCCCTGAAGGCCAGCATCCCGGAGTCGCCTCTTCCCCGTTAGACATTGACACTGGCATTTTGCGTGTACTAGTGAAGCTTTCAGTTGATGACTTGTGAGGTGTCGATTTCTTAAACTACAGACTCTGATGTACTTGTCTTTTTGCTCAGTTGTGTAGCTGGGCCTCCCACTTCTCTTTCTACTCTGGTTAGATCCTGTTTGTGCTCTCCTCTGAAGGGAGTAGTACACACCGTTGTAGGAAATGTTCATTTTCTTGGCAATTTCTCGCATTTGAATAGCCTTCATTTTTAAGAAGAATAGACTGTCGAGTTTCAAATGAAAGTTCTTTTTTTCTGGCCATTTTGAGAACCTAGAAATGTAATGCTCCAGATTCTCAACTAGCTCAAGGGAAGGTCAGGTTTATAGGTTCTCTAATCAACCAAACTGTTTTCAGCTGTGCTAACATACTTGCACAAAGGTTTTCAAGGGTATTCTAACCATCTATTAGCCTTCTTACACAGCAAACACAAATTACCATACGAACTCTGGAGTGATGGTTGTTGGAAATGGGCCTCTATCCACCTATGAAGATATTGCATTAGAAACCAGATGTTTGCAGCAAGAATAGTCATTTACCGCATTAACAATGTATAGAGTGTATTTCTGAATCATTTAATGTTAGCTTCATTTGAAAAATCTGTACTTTTCTTTCAAAAATAAGGAAATTTCTAAGTGACCCTAAACTTTGGAACGGTAGTGTAAATACCGGGGAGACTTGTTGGTTGGGGAGAGTGTGGACACAGTGTTGGCCAAGGTATTATGGGAGATGCAGTGATATATCTGGAGGACTAAATTCCAGTCAACACGACAGTATTCTTGCTTTTCAGCATCATACTCCTCCTCTAGGATACACCTGACCATAGGTAATCAGTTTTTATTGCTGGTGGTGGACAAGGTGGAATATTATTATTATTTATTATTATAGCTCCATTTATTCCGTGGCACTTTACATGTGAGGAGTAGTGATGAGCGAATATACTCGTTACTCGAGAGTTCCCGAGCACGCTAGGGTGTCCTTCGAGTATTTTTTATTGCTCGGAAATTTAGTTTTTATCGCCGCAGCTGAATGGTTTACATCTGTTAGCCAGCATACGTACATGTAGGGGTTGCCTGGTTGCTAGGGAATCCCCACATGTACTTATGCTGGCTAACAGATGTAAAACATTCAGCTGTGGCTATAAAATCTAAATTTCCGAGCACTAAAAAATACTCGGAGGACCCCCAAGCGTGCTCAGGAAATCTCGAGTAACGAGTATATTCGCTCATCACTAGTGAGGAGGAGTATACAGTACATAATGAAAACAAGTACAATAATCTTGAACAATACAAGTCACTACTGGTACAGGAGGAGAGAGGACCCTGCCCGCGAGGGCTCACAATCTACAAGGGATGGGTGAGGATACAGTAGGCGAGGGTAGAGCTGGTCGTGCAGCGGTTTGGTCGATCAGTGGTTACTGCAGGTTGTAGGCTTGTCTGAAGAGGTGGGTCTTCAGGTTCGTTTTGAAGGTTTCCCGAGACGATTGTCAGACCATTTCCCATTAAGGGTTGTTCTTAATATTCTTCCCATATCTAATACATTGAGAGGACTATGGAAGCTCAACCCGTACGGGCTGGCAATATTGAAGGACAAAGACGGATTGGCTGGAAAGTTGAAGGCCTTTTTTCAAGGTAATATTGGCTTGGCATCGCCCCTGATAATTTGGGGTACAATGAAGGCCGTTTTACGGGGGATTCTTATTAAAGAAATCTCTAGAATTAAAAGTAAGAGTAGAGCCCGTACTATTGATCTTCGGCGATGTGTGGATAAGGCAGAACAGCGGTTTGTAAGTTCCTCATCTCCGCTTCATAGAGATGAATGGGTGAAGGCACAAAAACTGCTAAATAATCACCTTCTGGAACAGCCGGAACATAAAAGATTTTTTATCAGACAGAATTTATATTCGGAGGGAGCAGGGCATCTGTTAACCACGGTTGCTAGAGCTCAGCAGGGATCTCTTGGATCCCAGCAATCAAGACAACGGATGGGTTCACTGTTACTGGGCTGGAAGAAATTCTTAATGATTTTCTCCTTTTCTATAAACAATTATATTCTTCCCAACTTTCTATGACATCAGAGGCAATTGATAGCTATCTTGGCTCATTGCCTCTGCCACAGTTATCGGGGGGGAACAAAGTTTGACATTGGATGTGCCTCTTACAGTGGAGGAAGCTCTAATCTCATATCAAGTTAATAAGGCTCCGGGGACAGGCGGGCTGCAGGCTGAATTGTATAAAGAGGTGGGTTAGGTGTTGTTACCGAACTTGCTGGATGTATTCCGGGAATACCTTAGTGTGGGTGGTCTTCCTAAATCTATGTTTGAAGCGGTGAAAGTCTTGCTGCCTAAGCAGGGTAAAGATCCGACCCACGCGGATTCCTATAGACCCATTTCCCTGTTGCAGGTTGATGTCAAGATTTTAGCCAAAGTGCTTGCCGTGTGACTCATAAAGGTCATTACTCACTCAGTTCATGGTGGCCAGACTGGCTTGACAAATCTAGTGCCGTAAATTTGCGACGTCTCTTTCTTAATCTACAGGCACAGTCGCAGAATATAGCGGGGAGGGCATGGGTTTCAGTCCCATTTTCCTGTCCTGGGTCAAGCTTTTATGCTGCAATCCATGTGCCAAAATTAAAATAAATGGTTGTAGGTCAAAGGCTTTTGAGCTGTGTAGGGGAACTTGGCCGGGCTGCCCCCTGTCCCCTCTGCTGTTCGCATTGGTGATAGACCCCTGGCTATTAAACTTCGAACTAGTGGGGAGATAAAGGGCTTTGTGCATCGGTCTGTGGGAGAAACGGTGGCATTGTATGCAGATGACCTTTTGGTATTTCTTGGGGATACAGAGGATTCATTGTTAAATGCTATAGCTATGATTAGCCAGTTTGGAGATTTTTCCGGGCTTCATATTAATTGGCAGAAATCTATGTTAATGCCAGTGGATGAACTTTCTCAAGCATCCAAAGTGAGAGAAACGAGACTTAAAGTGGGGAAGGAGTTTAAATATTTGGACATTCAAGTTTCACCAAATGTTATACTTAATGTATAATGTTATACTTAAAATTCCAAGCAAAAATCAACACCTGGTGTAAATGACCATTATCAGTAGTGGGTGACACAAATTAGGTTAAAATGATTCTCCTGCCCCAGCTGTTATGTCATCCATAATCCTTCAAACCGCATGTCCAAACGCTTCCCACCTCCTGTCGCATCCAACTCAAAAATATTGCCAGGATTCGTCCCTTCCTCAGCCCACAATCTACTAAAACTCTTGTGCTTGCCCTCATCATCTCCCGCCTCGATTACTGCAACACCCTCCTCTGTGCGCCTCCCCGCTAACTCCCTTGCACCGCTCCAGTCTGTCCTCAACTCTGCTGCCCGGCTAATCTACCTCTCTCCTCGCTACTCCACTTGTGTGTAATCAAGTCTACGCATAAATGCCCCTGCTCTGTGATAGTCTCAGGGTTCTGTTTGAAGCACAGAGAGCATCATGAAGACTGTTATGAATTCTGTTATCAAACTCCCTCCTGTGGTCATGAATGGTACTTCGGCGAGTTCTGTCCATGGACTCCCTCTGGTGGCTGTGAGTGTAGCTGCTGGTTCTGAGGTTCCTTCCACAGGTGACTTAGTTTATTCTTTGGCTGGCTGCTCTATTTAACTCCACTCAGATCGGTACTCCATGCCAGCTGTCAATGTCCTTGTACTGGTTCAGTTCGTTTTTAGATCTTTCTGGTGACCTGTCTACTCCAGCAGAAGCTAAGTCCCTGCTAGTTAATTATTTGTTCATTGTTTTCTTGTCCAGCTTGCTATCATGATTTTGCCTTGCTAGCTGGAAGCTCTGGGATGCAGAGTGGCACCTCCGCACTGTGAGTCGGTGCGGGGGTCTTTTTGCACACTCTGCGTGGTCTTTTTGTAGGTTTTTGTGCTGACCGCAAAGATACCTTTCCTATCCTCAGTCTGTTTAGTAAGTCTGGCCTCCTTTGCTGAAACCTGTTTCATTTCTGTGTTTGTGACTTTCATCTTAACTCACAGTCAATATATGTGGGGGGCTGCCTTTTCCTTTGGGGAATTTCTCTGAGGCAAGGTAGGCTTTATTTTCTATCTCTAGGGCTAGTTAGCTCTTAGGCTGTGAAGAGGCATCTAGGCAGAGTTAGGTACGCTCCACGGCTATTTCTAGTGTGTGTGATAGGATTAGGGGTTGCGGTCAGCAGAGCTCCCACTTCCCAGAGCTTGTCCTGTGATAGTTTAACCATCAGGTCGTTCCGGGTGCTCCTAACCACCAGGTCCATAACAGAAGACCAAGGAACACAACAGGCAGGTCCGTGATACTGTTGTGGAGGAGTGTAAAGCCGGATTTGGAAACAAAATGATTTCTAAAACTTTGAACATCCCAAGGAGCATACAGGATCATGCTGAAATGGAAGGAGTATCATACCACTGCAAATCTACCAAGACTCGGCCATCCCTCTAAACTTTCGTCTCAAACAAGGAGAAGACTGATCAGAGATGCAGCCAAGAGGCCCATGGTCACTCTAGATGAACTGCAGAGATCTACAGCTGAGGCGGGACAGTCTGTCCATAGGACAACAATCAGTCGTGCACTGCACAAATCTGGTCTTTTTGGAAGAATAGCAAGAAGAAAGCCATTTCTCAAACTTATCCATAAAAAGTGTTGCTTAAAATTTGCAACAAGCCACCTGGAAGACACCAAACATGTGGAAGAAAGTGCTCTGGTCAGATGAAGCCAAAAACTTTTTGGCAACAATACCAAGCAATATGTTTGGCGTAAAGGCAACACAGCTATCACCCTGAACACACCATCCCTACTGTCAAACATGGTGGTGGCAGCATCATGGTTTGGACCTGCTTTTCTTCAGCAGTGACAGGGAAGATGGTTAAAATTGATGGGAAGATGGATGGAGCCAAATACAGGACCATTCTTGAAGAAAACCTGTGCGAGCCTGCAAAAGACCTGATGCATGTAAAGAAGCTGCGGAGACACCATCACGTGTTTCTCGACGCAAGCAGTGAATAGCCAGGCCTTTCCCCGGGAAGGAACAACCACGGGAAGGGCAGCATCCTATGAAGGAAAGCCACCTATGGCAAGCATGGTATCCATCCACAGACAGCTGTTTCGGGGTTTTTGCCCCTCATCAGTGTGGAGTAGGAATCTGGCTATTAGGAGCAGTGCCTAGTAAAAAGGCTATAAAGGCACAAATGATTGGCCTCGGGGAGACCAAAACATCCAACACCGCGGAGACACCATCACGTGTTTCTCAACGCAGTGATTCCAGAACACTGCCCCCATCCCTTATGGGAAATATGCAGATGCATGTAAAGAAGCTGCGGAGACACCATCACGTGTTTCTCGACGCAAGCAGTGAATAGCCAGGCCTTTCCCCGGGAAGGAACAACCACGGGAAGGGCAGCATCCTATGAAGGAAAGCCACCTATGGCAAGCATGGTATCCATCCACAGACAGCTGTTTCGGGGTTTTTGCCCCTCATCAGTGTGGAGTAGGAATCTGGCTATTAGGAGCAGTGCCTAGTAAAAAGGCTATAAAGGCACAAATGATTGGCCTCGGGGAGACCAAAACATCCAACACCGCGGAGACACCATCACGTGTTTCTCAACGCAGTGATTCCAGAACACTGCCCCCATCCCTTATGGGAAATATGCAGATGCATGTAAAGAAGCTGCGGAGACACCATCACGTGTTTCTCGACGCAAGCAGTGAATAGCCAGGCCTTTCCCCGGGAAGGAACAACCACGGGAAGGGCAGCATCCTATGAAGGAAAGCCACCTATGCCAAGCATGGTATCCATCCACAGACAGGGATGGGGGCAGTGTTCTGGAATCACTGCGTTGAGAAACACGTGATGGTGTCTCCGCGGTGTTGGATGTTTTGGTCTCCCCGAGGCCAATCATCTGTGCCTTTATAGCCTTTTTACTAGGCACTGCTCCTAATAGCCAGATTCCTACTCCACACTGATGAGGGGCAAAAACCCCGAAACAGCTGTCTGTGGATGGATACCATGCTTGACATAGGTGGCTTTCCTTCATAGGATGCTGCCCTTCCCGTGGTTGTTCCTTCCCGGGGAAAGGCCTGGCTATTCACTGCTTGCGTCGAGAAACACGTGATGGTGTCTCCGCAACTTATTTACATGCATCTGCATATTTCCCATAAGGGATGGGGGCAGTGTTCTGGAATCACTGCGTTGAGAAACACGTGATGGTGTCTCCGCGGTGTTGGATGTTTTGGTCTCCCCGAGGCCAATCATCTGTGCCTTTATTGCAAAAGACCTGAGACTGGGACGGAGATGTGTCTTCCAACAAGACAATGATCCCAAGCATAAAGCCAAATCTTCAATGGAATGGTTCACAAATAAATGTATCCAGGTGTGAGAATGGCCAAGTCAAAGTCCATACCTCAATCCAATCGAGAATCTGTGGAAAGAGCTGAAAACTGCTGTTCACAAACGATCTCCATCAAACCTCACTGAGCTTGAGCTGTTTGCCAAGGAAGAATGGGCGAGAATTTCTGTCTCTGGATGTACAAAACTGATAGAGACATAACCCAAGCGACTTGCAGCTGTAATCGCAGCAAAAGGTGGCGCAACAAGTATTAAGTTAAAGGGGCAAAATAATATTGCACGCTCCACTTTTCAGTTTTTGAATTTCCACAAAAATGTAAAATAACCAATACATTTTGTTCAACAATTGTGTTACACTTGCTGTTGATTCTTCACCAAAAATTTACATTTGGTATCTTTATGTTTGAATCATGATATGTGGGAAAAGGTTGAAAAGTTCCAAGGGGGCGAATACTTCTGCAAGGCGCTGTAGATCAGGTAGGGAAGATGTGCGAGATGGAGGAAAGATAATTAGTTCGGTTTTGTCCGCATTGAGTTTCAGGAAGCGAGAGGAGAAGAAGGAGGATATGGCTGATAGACGCTCTGGGATTCTGGAGAGCAGAGAGGTGACATCTCGGCTAGAGAGGTAGATCTGAGTGTCATTGGCATATAGATGGTACTGGAGGCCATAGGACTGTGAGTTGTCCCAGGCCAAGTGTATAGAAGGAGGAGTATAGAGAATTGTCTGTTAGCTTTGGCTGTAAGTCGTTAGTAATTTTGGTCAGGGCGGTCTCAGTGGACTGATGGGGATGGAAGCCAGATTGTAGGCTGTCGACGAGCGAGTAAGATGCAAGGTGAGAGGAAAGTTCAGCATGGACGTGCTGCTCAAGTAGTGTGGAATCAAATGGGAGCAAAGATATGGGGTGGTAGGAGGTCATAGCGCATGGTTCAAGGGAAAGCTTTTTGAGGATAGGTGTGATTGTGGCATGTTTGAAAGTAGAGGGGAAGGTACCAGAAGTTAGTGATAGATTGAAGAGATGGGCTAGGGATGGGATTAGTGTAGTGGTGAGGTTGGGGAGGAGGTGGGATTGGATGGGATCAAGTACACAAGTGGTAAGGTGTGATTTGGAGAGAAGATGAGCAAGCTGTGTGACACATCAGGGTCCTGGTCGTCACAGTGGCATTGCTTTCCCCACGGGGAGAGTGATGTCATGCTTGGAAGCGATGAAGGATACCTTTAACCAGGTAATCACATACACACAACACGTTCATACTCCAGACCAGAAGGGGGAGCTCTGAACCCGGATTAAGGTTTGAAGGGGCCGTATAGTCAGATTTACTAGAGCTCCTGGAGAGAGGAAACTTAGAAAGAAAGAACAACTTGTGGAAAGTGTGCAGCAGAGAAAAGGCACAGGAGAGTGACACCAGGGGAGCAGAGCAGTGATTTGGCTACCTCCCTGTCTAGTGCAGATTCCAGAAGACCGAGGCTGTGCCAGACTCTAAGGGGCATAGCAGAAATCGGCAGGACAGCTGAACTGTAAGTTACCTGTCCACCTTTACACCCAGGAGACACAGTGACATATAGGGCCCGGGTCGTGATAGAGACCCTGTAAAAAGGCTCGAGTCACCTGTCATACGGGTTTGTGTCTTAAGCTATATGGAGGACAGAGAGGAACTGTGAGAACCTTATCAGAAGCCATAGGCAGTAAGGGACTACATCACCACCGCGCTTTGAGGAAGGCTTTCATCTCCGCTTGGTAAAGGGGACTTTGGATTCACTTCCAAGCCGACCGGACCCTGTCTGTACCTGTGATCTGGTGCCCTGGACTGCAGTTGCCTGAAGCTTCAGTAAGCCAGGTAAAAAGACTGCAAACCTGTGTCTTTGTTCTTACTGCACCATTCACCATCTTCACCTATACACCGGGAGCCCTGGAGACCTACTTCGCCTGTGGGAAGTTATACAATCTTGCTGCTATTGCATCACCACAGCGGATCCCTTTCAGCAGCATCGGTCCCCTCTGACCGAATACCACAGGTGGCGTCACGAACATAAACTTTAATCAACATTCCTTTTACATGGGCGCCCAGGGCTATGGACCGGGTCGCCGCTGTGACACATCCCCTTAAGTACTGGACCCAGTACCGAGTGTCCCACTGCCCTGGCGAGTGTTCCATTTTTGGCATCACGAACAGGATGGACCGACCCATTGAAGTGGGTCATGTGCGCCTTAGAGACTGTGCTTAACTGTGTGACTATTGAACTGTAAATTGCACCAAAATCGCCACCATTATAGCACCATGTGGCGTGCAGGAGGAAATGGGCACGTTGTCGTGGGCGGCACCTGGAGGAACGATGCGAAAACCATGGCCACCCCTCATCATTACTAAGTGAGAGAAATATGGTCATCAACTAGAGAGGTCCGCCTCCTGATCTGGGATGGCAGGGCGAAAAGAAAGAACCGCCCATGAAGACGGGCGTGGTGCAGAAAAATCGCGGGAGCGAGGCTGAGGAGGTAGATCCGGAAATCAACATGGCGGAGGGAGGTGAGCGGACACCGGAGCATGGGATGGAGCAGGAGGACTCTCCCATCTGGGACCTACATGAACTGTACCTGTCACCATGGATGAATCCGGACCTCCTGTGAAGAGAAGTGGAGGAACTGACCCAGCAGCTCACGCAGATACAGCAGGAGACCATGGCCGGGTGGAGTGAGACCTTCATAGGGAGTCTTGCCGGACGACCTCTATCTACCCTGACCAGTCTGGAGCCAAAAAGATGTTCCGGTGCTCCGGAGGCAGAGGTAAGGGGCATGACCCTGACAACCCCGGCGGTGGAAGGCCCGACAGATATCCCCGACTCACCTCCACGGCTGTATACACCTGACCAGAGTTACGAGGCCCTCGATGAGACGCCACCGCACGTTGAGGGTATCCCTGCCGCCTGCTCTACGCCAACCCCTAGGCCCGACAACACCCTGCTAGGCCCCTTCCCGATCCCACCAGCATCGACACCTGGACGGGCATGTCACCGGCTACTGCGGGATGACAGCAGCCTGAGGCAGATGACAGCTCAGCTAATCCCAGTCAGTGGACCCCAGGCTAGCTCCCCAGAGCCCATGGCATTTGCAGGGGGAACCGCAGAGGACCTGATAGCGTTCCAGGGTGAGATCCCCATAATTACCTGGCGGGAGCACTGCAGACGTCGGGAGGAGAGGGAGAGACAGGAATCCCTAGCCCGTGAAGCAGCGTTTGAGAAGAGGAATCTGGCAGGGAAGGCCCGGATGCGTAATATCCCACGGGCAGAAAGGACCACTGCGGCAGGGGAAGGTAGTTGTCTTCAATAAGCAGAGAGGCTGGGGATTTATAAAGGAAGCCGGCATGATAAATGAGATCTTCATCAACCGGAGGGATGTGGAATCCCATTTAATGGAGGGACACCCTGACAGGGACCTAAACGCTGGTGACTGATTGACATACAGCCGCCACATCGGTGAAAAAGGATGGTACGCGGTAGACTGTAAGAGACATGTAACATCCTTAGTTCCTGCAGGCACAGCAGGCCAGGCCAACGCCCACATGTGATCAATCCACCCAGACACCAGTGGTGGAACCAGCCAGCAGGCCCTGGTGTGCAGTACCAAGGGAACGTTATGATTCTCAGTTTTGAATCTGCACGTTTGATATGACTGTGAATAGTTAAAAATTGAACGTTAACTTGAAAAGCTAAATGACTGTTAAAGTTCGATTAACCTGACCAGGTTTCCGTTTAAGGAGTTTATTTGTTTAAAAGACATTTGGATCATTGACAGTGAATGATTCACACAGTGTATTGTACATAGTTGGCACTTCTTAAGGTGCTTTCTACTGGTTTTACATAAAATTCTAAAAGGGACTGTGAATTAACGTTTGCCTTAAAGTTGAAATTTGTTTACAAAGACCTGAAGGAAAAAAAAAACCCGTTTGGCGCGGCAGAACACCGGGTCTGGATACACGTCTTGTAGCCCGCTCAAAGCCCACATTGGGGTTTAATGACAGGTCCCTCGCTCGTTGCTGCTGTTTAACTGATTGACTTGAATGATAAATTACACTTTTGAAAATGTTACCTCAGTTTATATAGTTGATAAGAAAATATGCAGAAGAAAGCATAGAAAAATGTTAAATTAGTTGCACTTTGTTTAATGCAGAATAGAAAGGAACAGTACTTAGAAATTCTTGAATGACTTGAAAAATGTTTGCACCCTTAAAGGAAATGTTGACTTGCTGCACTTTATTAAAGTGATAATTATTAATAGTATTAAAGTTAGTTCATGTATGCACAAATGATAGTGAGTACTACAGAGAGAGTCTAGTAAAAAGCTAAAGTTTGGTTTTGAATCCTACGTAGTTAATATGTTTAGTAACGTTAAAGAATCAATTCCTCCCATAAAGGGAAGCCAATATAAGCATTTAAAAATGTGTACGTCTTTTAATATCCTGTATTGTTGTTTTCTTTTCCAAGTCCAGGAGTACTGGATTTAACGGGGGGGAGTGTGATGCTCCAGGGTCCTGTTCATCACAGTGCCATTGCTTTCCCCACGGGGAGAGTGATGTCACGCTTGGATGCGATGAAGGATACCTTTCACCAGGTAATCACAAACACACAACACGTTCATACTCCATACCAGAAGGGGGAGCTCTGAACCCGGATTAAGGGGAACTTCACTGATATATTCTGGCTGGAAAGGAAGTGAGGGAGCATTCTGTCAGAGGACAGAGATGAAAGCAGACAGACATGGAGTGTCAAAAGGTCTGAAAGAGCCGTATAGTCAGATTTACTAGATCTCCTGGAGAGAGGAAACTTAGAAGCAAAGAACAACTTGTGGAAAATGTGCAAGAGAGAAAAGGCACAGGAGAGTGACACCAGGGGAGCAGAGCAGTGATTTGGCTACCTCCCTGGCTAGCGCAGATTCCGGTAGCTGGAAGATCGAGGCCGTGCCGGACTCTAAGGGGCATAGCAGAAACCAACAGGACAGCTGAACTTTAAGTTACCTGTCCGCCTTTACACCCAGGAGGCACAGTGACATATAGGGCCCGGGTTCTGATAGCGACCCTGTAAAAAGGCTCGAGTCACCTGTCATACGGGTTTGTGTCTTAAGCTATATGAAGGACAGAGAGGAACTGTGAGAACCTTATCAGAAGCCATAGGCAGTAAAGGACTACATCACCACCGCGCTTTGAGGAATGCTTCCATCTTCACCTGGTAAAGGGGACTCTGGATTCTCTTCCAAGCCGGCTGGACCCTGCCTGTACCTGTGATCTGGTGCACTGGGAGCCCTGGGGACTTACTTCACCTGTGGGAAGGTATACCATCTAGCTGCCATAACATCACCCCAGCGGACCCCTTTAAGCAGCTTCGGTCCCCACTGACCGAATACCACAGGTGGCGTCACGAACATAAACTTTAATCAACATTCCTTTTACATGGGTGCCCAGGGCCACGGACTGGGTCACCACTGTGACACTTCCCCTTAAATACTGGACCCAGTACCGAGTGCCCCACGGCCCTGGCGAGTGTTCCAGCTGTCCTTCAGTGATTTTGGAGAGGGAATTTATGGGATTAGGGCATTGGTCTGGCATACAAAGGGGTTGTGGTGGTCGGACAACAAAGATTTGCCTATCTTATTTTTGAAGTGTGTGGCAAAGTCCTCAGCAGAGATTAAGGAAGTCGGAGGGGGCAGTGGTGGGCGGAGGAGGGAGTTAAAGGTGTTGAACAACTGTTTGGGCTTGTGGGATAAAGAAGATACGAGGGTTGTGAAGTCGCCTGTTTAGCAGAGGTGAGAGCTGATTTGAATGCGAGTGTTGCTTGTCTGAGTGCAGTGAAATCATCTTGGGAATGCGTTTTCTTCCAACGCTGTTCTGCAATTCTGGATACTTCTCGAAGCTTTGTAGTGATGTTATTGTGCCAGGGTTGTCTCGTGATTTGTTGCACTCTGCTATGCATGACAGGGGCGACCGAGTCAATGGCTGATGCCAGAGTGGCATTGCAGAAACTAGTGGCAGTGTCTGTGTCGTGGAGTGAAGCTATGGAGGACAGTGGCTGAGTAGAGTCAGAGAGTGTGCAAGGGTCTAGATGTGTGAGGTTTCTGCCGGGGTGCGCATCTTGCTGGACATGTGTGACAGGTGTGGAGGACAGTGATGAGAAAGTGAGTAGATGGTGGTCAGATAGAGGGGAGGTGGTGAAGCTAGATAGGGAGCAGAAACGAGTGAAGACCAGGTCTAATGTATGTCCTGTGTGAGTGGCTGAGAAGAACCACTGAATAATTCCAAAAGATGAAGGGACAGGAGTTTGGAGGCTGTTGACTGGTGATTGTCAATGGGGATGTTGAAGTCATGATGATGGTGGGAATGTCATCAGACAAAAAGTGAAGGAGCCAGAGGAAGAATTGGTCAGTAAAGATGGTGGTCGGGCCCGGAGGTTGGTATATGACGGCTGTTACAGAACCCCCCAGCACCAAGAATGTTATGCAGTATATGTATGTATAATAGTTTCCATGTGAAATGCATCAGTCCACATGCTGTGCCCCTGGACAAGATATTCTCTTTCTGACCTCCCCCCACCTTTGTAATTCCCACAGTAAATATTGGCAGGCTCCGGCCCCCTGCGGCTATTGTAATGTGGGTCTGGCCTGCTGTGTTCCTATTGGCCTGCCCTGTGTATCTGTGTTATATATTCTGTGTGCTGTAAATAAAGGTTGTTCTTAGACTGGAAATACGTGGAGAAGCAGTCAGCTTTTATATGCTCTCATGTAATCAAGAAATTCCTGCCAGCGTCCTTCATTCAGAATCTACATTAAAAGCAGAGTGGACTTCCTGAAACACGGGGTGGTACTGAAAGAGGTACCCCAGCTTGGTAGACCCCGTTACAACGGCCATTTGGAGGCTGGAGGGAGAGTAGATGCGGACAGAGTGGACTTCAAAAGAGGGGAGGATAAGGGAGGGCATTGGGTTAAAGGTACAGATGGAAGAAAGGAGAAGGCCCACTCCTCCACCTTGTCTGTTGCCAGGACGAGAAGTGTGGGTGAAGTGGAGGCTGCCATAACATAGCGCAGCAGGGGAGGCTGTGCCAGAGAGTGTCAGCCATGCTTTGGTGAGGTCCAGGAAAAAAAAGAGTACGAGAGGTAAAGAGGTTGTGAATCACGTGGAGTTTATTGCAGATGGAGCAGGCATTCCAGAGTGATCCAGAGAGATGGAGCAGGGTGGTGGGCGTCAAGGGCACAGATTTGAGGTGGGCAAGAGTTCGAGTGTTTATGTTGGGTTGGGAGCGATAGAAGTGGGTAATAATGGGAGGTATGAGCTGTGGGGGTCCAGGATTGGGAGATATGTCGCCAGCAGTGAGGAGAAGCAGAGAGAGACGGAGCAGGTGGGAAAAGGAGAGTGGGCGGCTTGTTCTGTGTACTATTAGGAGAGATCTGAGGTTGAGGAGCAGGTCAGCAGAGGAGGTCAGGTGGGGAGGCAGGAGGGAAGGAGAGATTATTACTTGGTTAGAGGGTGCTGGGGCTTGGGGATAGCAAAGGAGAGGGAGGAGTAAAGGATCCAAAACTGTTAGAGCGTATGTCAACATGATGAGTAAGTGTGGTGGAAAGGGAAATTTAGAACATTTATTAACAGTGGTTAGTCGTACCTTCTGTTCACTTCTGGCATATTTCTGCTGTCATCCTTTTAGAGCCATCCATATAGAGACAGACCACGGTCCGACAGACCTGTGTCTCTGAATTTATAAGAAGCTAAGTGCACATGATATAGGCCGGGTGTGATCAGGAGGGAGGAGCAGTAGGGAGACTGATCACAGACACAGGAGGGGATTAATTAGAAGTCAGAAGGGAAAATGCCAAAGGAAATAGTCAGAATCAAATGGAAGGTTAAAGCCAACTGTGTGTTAGCATCAAAGAATTATGGTGGGAAAACATGCATTAAGGAAAAAAACTAGCCAGAGGACATACTAGGGCAGATACATGGCGAGAGGGATCAGGAAAGATGGGTGATGGTGATGATATTACAGCCACTGGACATACTAGGAATAGCAGACGGATACAGGGGGATAGGGATCAGGAAAGATGGGTGATGTTGATGATATTACAGCCACTGGACATACCAGGAATAGCAGACGGATACAGGGTGATAGGGATCAGGAAAGATGGGTGATGGTGATGATATTACAGCCACTGGACATACCAGGAATAGCAGACGGATACAGGGTGATAGGGATCAGGAAAGATGGGTGATGGTGATGATATTACAGCCACTGGACATACCAGGAATAGCAGACGGATACAGGGTGATAGGGATCAGGAAAGATGGGTGATGTTGATGATATTACAGCCACTGGACATACCAGGAATAGCAGACGGATACAGGGGGATAGGGATCAGGAAAGATGGGTGATGTTGATGATATTACAGCCACTGGACATACCAGGAATAGCAGACGGATACAGGGGGATAGGGATCAGGAAAGATGGGTGATGTTGATGATATTACAGCCACTGGACATACCAGGAATAGCAGACGGATACAGGGTGATAGGGATCAGGAAAGATGGGTGATGGTGATGATATTACAGCCACTGGACATACTAGGAATAGCAGACGGATACAGGGTGATAGGGATCAGGAAAGATGGGTGATGGTGATGATATTACAGCCACTGGACATACTAGGAATAGCAGACGGATACAGGGTGAGAGGGATCAGGAAAGATGGGTGATGGTGATGATATTACAGCCACTGGACATACTAGGAATAGCAGACGGATACAGGGGGATAGGGATCAGGAAAGATGGGTGATGGTGATGATATTACAGCCACTGGACATACCAGGAATAGCAGACGGATACAGGGTGATAGGGATCAGGAAAGATGGGTGATGGTGATGATATTACAGCCACTGGACATACCAGGAATAGCAGACGGATACAGGGTGATAGGGATCAGGAAAGATGGGTGATGTTGATGATATTACAGCCACTGGACATACTAGGAATAGCAGACGGATACAGGGGGATAGGGATCAGGAAAGATGGGTGATGGTGATGATATTACAGCCACTGGACATACTAGGAATAGCAGACGGATACAGGGGGATAGGGATCAGGAAAGATGGGTGATGGTGATGATATTACAGCCACTGGACATACTAGGAATAGCAGACGGATACAGGGTGATAGGGATCAGGAAAGATGGGTGATGTTGATGATATTACAGCCACTGGACATACCAGGAATAGCAGACGGATACAGGGTGAGAGGGATCAGGAAAGATGGGTGATGTTGATGATATTACAGCCACTGGACATACTAGGAATAGCAGACGGATACAGGGGGATAGGGATCAGGAAAGATGGGTGATGTTGATGATATTACAGCCACTGGACATACCAGGAATAGCAGACGGATACAGGGTGAGAGGGATCAGGAAAGATGGGTGATGGTGATGATATTACAGCCACTGGACATACCAGGAATAGCAGACAGATACAGGGTGAGAGGGATCAGGAAAGATGGGTGATGGTGATGATATTACAGCCACTGGACATACCAGGAATAGCAGACAGATACAGGGTGAGAGGGATCAGGAAAGATGGGTGATGGTGATGATATTACAGCCACTGGACATACTAGGAATAGCAGACGGATACAGGGCGAGAGGGATCAGGAAAGATGGGTGATGGTGATGATATTACAGCCACTGGACATACCAGGAATAGCAGACGGATACAGGGGGATAGGGATCAGGAAAGATGGGTGATGTTGATGATATTACAGCCACTGGACATACCAGGAATAGCAGACGGATACAGGGTGATAGGGATCAGGAAAGATGGGTGATGGTGATGATATTACAGCCACTGGACATACCAGGAATAGCAGACGGATACAGGGTGATAGGGATCAGGAAAGATGGGTGATGGTGATGATATTACAGCCACTGGACATACTAGGAATAGCAGACGGATACAGGGGGATAGGGATCAGGAAAGATGGGTGATGTTGATGATATTACAGCCACTGGACATACCAGGAATAGCAGACGGATACAGGGTGATAGGGATCAGGAAAGATGGGTGATGGTGATGATATTACAGCCACTGGACATACCAGGAATAGCAGACGGATACAGGGTGATAGGGATCAGGAAAGATGGGTGATGGTGATGATATTACAGCCACTGGACATACCAGGAATAGCAGACGGATACAGGGTGATAGGGATCAGGAAAGATGGGTGATGGTGATGATATTACAGCCACTGGACATACCAGGAATAGCAGACGGATACAGGGTGATAGGGATCAGGAAAGATGGGTGATGGTGATGATATTACAGCCACTGGACATACTAGGAATAGCAGACGGATACAGGGTGAGAGGGATCAGGAAAGATGGGTGATGGTGATGATATTACAGCCACTGGACATACCAGGAATAGCAGACGGATACAGGGTGATAGGGATCAGGAAAGATGGGTGATGGTGATGATATTACAGCCACTGGACATACCAGGAATAGCAGACGGATACAGGGCGAGAGGGATCAGGAAAGATGGGTGATGTTGATGATATTACAGCCACTGGACATACTAGGAATAGCAGACGGATACAGGGGGATAGGGATCAGGAAAGATGGGTGATGGTGATGATATTACAGTCACTGGACATACTAGGAAT
This sequence comes from Ranitomeya imitator, assembly GCF_032444005.1. Lineage (NCBI taxonomy): Eukaryota > Metazoa > Chordata > Amphibia > Anura > Dendrobatidae > Ranitomeya > Ranitomeya imitator. The sequence continues at coordinate 17,631,385 of NC_091282.1, forward strand.
AGCAGACGGATACAGGGTGATAGGGATCAGGAAAGATGGGTGATGTTGATGATATTACAGCCACTGGACATACTAGGAATAGCAGACGGATACAGGGTGAGAGGGATCAGGAAAGATGGGTGATGTTGATGATATTACAGCCACTGGACATACTAGGAATAGCAGACGGATACAGGGGGATAGGGATCAGGAAAGATGGGTGATGGTGATGATATTACAGCCACTGGACATACCAGGAATAGCAGACAGATACAGGGTGAGAGGGATCAGGAAAGATGGGTGATGGTGATGATATTACAGCCACTGGACATACCAGGAATAGCAGACGGATACAGGGTGATAGGGATCAGGAAAGATGGGTGATGGTGATGATATTACAGCCACTGGACATACTAGGAATAGCAGACGGATACAGGGTGAGAGGGATCAGGAAAGATGGGTGATGGTGATGATATTACAGCCACTGGACATACCAGGAATAGCAGACGGATACAGGGTGAGAGGGATCAGGAAAGATGGGTGATGGTGATGATATTACAGCCACTGGACATACCAGGAATAGCAGACGGATACAGGGTGAGAGGGATCAGGAAAGATGGGTGATGGTGATGATATTACAGCCACTGGACATACTAGGAATAGCAGACGGATACAGGGTGATAGGGATCAGGAAAGATGGGTGATGGTGATGATATTACAGTCACTGGACATACTAGGAATAGCAGACGGATACAGGGTGATAGGGATCAGGAAAGATGGGTGATGGTGATGATATTACAGTCACTGGACATACTAGGAATAGCAGACGGATACAGGGTGAGAGGGATCAGGAAAGATGGGTGATGGTGATGATATTACAGCCACTGGACATACCAGGAATAGCAGACGGATACAGGGTGATAGGGATCAGGAAAGATGGGTGATGGTGATGATATTACAGCCACTGGACATACTAGGAATAGCAGACGGATACAGGGGGATAGGGATCAGGAAAGATGGGTGATGTTGATGATATTACAGCCACTGGACATACCAGGAATAGCAGACGGATACAGGGTGATAGGGATCAGGAAAGATGGGTGATGGTGATGATATTACAGCCACTGGACATACCAGGAATAGCAGACGGATACAGGGTGAGAGGGATCAGGAAAGATGGGTGATGTTGATGATATTACAGCCACTGGACATACTTGGAATAGCAGACGGATACAGGGGGATAGGGATCAGGAAAGATGGGTGATGTTGATGATATTACAGCCACTGGACATACCAGGAATAGCAGACGGATACAGGGTGATAGGGATCAGGAAAGATGGGTGATGATATTACAGCCACTGGACATACCAGGAATAGCAGACGGATACAGGGTGATAGGGATCAGGAAAGATGGGTGATGGTGATGATATTACAGCCACTGGACATACTAGGAATAGCAGACGGATACAGGGGGATAGGGATCAGGAAAGATGGGTGATGATATTACAGCCACTGGACATACCAGGAATAGCAGACGGATACAGGGTGATAGGGATCAGGAAAGATGGGTGATGGTGATGATATTACAGCCACTGGACATACTAGGAATAGCAGACGGATACAGGGTGATAGGGATCAGGAAAGATGGGTGATGTTGATGATATTACAGCCACTGGACATACCAGGAATAGCAGACGGATACAGGGTGTTAGGGATCAGGAAAGATGGGTGATGGTGATGATATTACAGCCACTGGACATACTAGGAATAGCAGACGGATACAGGGGGATAGGGATCAGGAAAGATGGGTGATGTTGATGATATTACAGCCACTGGACATACCAGGAATAGCAGACGGATACAGGGTGATAGGGATCAGGAAAGATGGGTGATGGTGATGATATTACAGCCACTGGACATACTAGGAATAGCAGACGGATACAGGGTGAGAGGGATCAGGAAAGATGGGTGATGGTGATGATATTACAGCCACTGGACATACCAGGAATAGCAGACGGATACAGGGTGATAGGGATCAGGAAAGATGGGTGATGTTGATGATATTACAGCCACTGGACATACTAGGAATAGCAGACGGATACAGGGGGATAGGGATCAGGAAAGATGGGTGATGGTGATGATATTACAGTCACTGGACATACTAGGAATAGCAGACGGATACAGGGTGATAGGGATCAGGAAAGATGGGTGATGGTGATGATATTACAGTCACTGGACATACTAGGAATAGCAGACGGATACAGGGTGAGAGGGATCAGGAAAGATGGGTGATGGTGATGATATTACAGCCACTGGACATACCAGGAATAGCAGACGGATACAGGGTGATAGGGATCAGGAAAGATGGGTGATGGTGATGATATTACAGCCACTGGACATACTAGGAATAGCAGACGGATACAGGGGGATAGGGATCAGGAAAGATGGGTGATGTTGATGATATTACAGCCACTGGACATACCAGGAATAGCAGACGGATACAGGGTGATAGGGATCAGGAAAGATGGGTGATGGTGATGATATTACAGCCACTGGACATACCAGGAATAGCAGACGGATACAGGGTGAGAGGGATCAGGAAAGATGGGTGATGTTGATGATATTACAGCCACTGGACATACTTGGAATAGCAGACGGATACAGGGGGATAGGGATCAGGAAAGATGGGTGATGTTGATGATATTACAGCCACTGGACATACCAGGAATAGCAGACGGATACAGGGTGATAGGGATCAGGAAAGATGGGTGATGGTGATGATATTACAGCCACTGGACATACTAGGAATAGCAGACGGATACAGGGGGATAGGGATCAGGAAAGATGGGTGATGATATTACAGCCACTGGACATACCAGGAATAGCAGACGGATACAGGGTGATAGGGATCAGGAAAGATGGGTGATGGTGATGATATTACAGCCACTGGACATACTAGGAATAGCAGACGGATACAGGGGGATAGGGATCAGGAAAGATGGGTGATGGTGATGATATTACAGCCACTGGACATACTAGGAATAGCAGACGGATACAGGGGGATAGGGATCAGGAAAGATGGGTGATGGTGATGATATTACAGCCACTGGACATACCAGGAATAGCAGACGGATACAGGGTGATAGGGATCAGGAAAGATGGGTGATGGTGATGATATTACAGCCACTGGACATACTAGGAATAGCAGACGGATACAGGGTGATAGGGATCAGGAAAGATGGGTGATGTTGATGATATTACAGCCACTGGACATACCAGGAATAGCAGACGGATACAGGGTGTTAGGGATCAGGAAAGATGGGTGATGGTGATGATATTACAGCCACTGGACATACTAGGAATAGCAGACGGATACAGGGGGATAGGGATCAGGAAAGATGGGTGATGGTGATGATATTACAGCCACTGGACATACCAGGAATAGCAGACGGATACAGGGTGATAGGGATCAGGAAAGATGGGTGATGGTGATGATATTACAGCCACTGGACATACTAGGAATAGCAGACGGATACAGGGTGATAGGGATCAGGAAAGATGGGTGATGTTGATGATATTACAGCCACTGGACATACCAGGAATAGCAGACGGATACAGGGTGAGAGGGATCAGGAAAGATGGGTGATGGTGATGATATTACAGCCACTGGACATACCAGGAATAGCAGACGGATACAGGGTGATAGGGATCAGGAAAGATGGGTGATGGTGATGATATTACAGCCACTGGACATACTAGGAATAGCAGACGGATACAGGGGGATAGGGATCAGGAAAGATGGGTGATGGTGATGATATTACAGCCACTGGACATACCAGGAATAGCAGACGGATACAGGGTGAGAGGGATCAGGAAAGATGGGTGATGGTGATGATATTACAGCCACTGGACATACCAGGAATAGCAGACGGATACAGGGTGAGAGGGATCAGGAAAGATGGGTGATGGTGATGATATTACAGCCACTGGACATACCAGGAATAGCAGACGGATACAGGGTGAGAGGGATCAGGAAAGATGGGTGATGGTGATGATATTACAGCCACTGGACATACCAGGAATAGCAGACGGATACAGGGTGATAGGGATCAGGAAAGATGGGTGATGGTGATGATATTACAGCCACTGGACATACTAGGAATAGCAGACGGATACAGGGGGATAGGGATCAGGAAAGATGGGTGATGGTGATGATATTACAGCCACTGGACATACCAGGAATAGCAGACGGATACAGGGTGAGAGGGATCAGGAAAGATGGGTGATGGTGATGATATTACAGCCACTGGACATACCAGGAATAGCAGACGGATACAGGGTGAGAGGGATCAGGAAAGATGGGTGATGGTGATGATATTACAGCCACTGGACATACCAGGAATAGCAGACGGATACAGGGTGATAGGGATCAGGAAAGATGGGTGATGGTGATGATATTACAGCCACTGGACATACTAGGAATAGCAGACGGATACAGGGGGATAGGGATCAGGAAAGATGGGTGATGGTGATGATATTACAGCCACTGGACATACCAGGAATAGCAGACGGATACAGGGTGAGAGGGATCAGGAAAGATGGGTGATGGTGATGATATTACAGCCACTGGACATACTAGGAATAGCAGACGGATACAGGGGGATAGGGATCAGGAAAGATGGGTGATGGTGATGATATTACAGCCACTGGACATACTAGGAATAGCAGACGGATACAGGGGGATAGGGATCAGGAAAGACGGGTGATGGTGATGATATTACAGCCACTGGACATACTAGGAATAGCAGACGGATACAGGGTGATAGGGATCAGGAAAGATGGGTGATGGTGATGATATTACAGCCACTGGACATACCAGGAATAGCAGACGGATACAGGGTGATAGGGATCAGGAAAGATGGGTGATGGTGATGATATTACAGCCACTGGACATACCAGGAATAGCAGACGGATACAGGGTGATAGGGATCAGGAAAGATGGGTGATGGTGATGATATTACAGCCACTGGACATACCAGGAATAGCAGACGGATACAGGGTGATAGGGATCAGGAAAGATGGGTGATGGTGATGATATTACAGCCACTGGACATACCAGGAATAGCAGACGGATACAGGGGGATAGGGATCAGGAAAGATGGGTGATGGTGATGATATTAAAGCCACTGGACATGAAGCAGATCGAATCTTGGATTGATAGCAATAATGAAGCATAGTAATAATAATGAAGCATCTATAGCAGGGGGTTATTTTTCTGACATATTTCTGCGGTCATCCTTTTAGAGCCATCCTTATAGAGACAGACCACGGTCACATGTCATGTGTTGTATCTGAACCCTGACATTGTCACTTTGCCCCGTGATCCCATTGGCGCCGTTATTTGAAATTCTGTATATATGTAAGACAGAATCCTTGTTCTGACTCTGTATTCGTGGGATATTTCCTGATGAAATCACTTAGACTTTGAAACGTGTTGAATTATCCACCTTTCATTATGCGTAATACAATTGGACATATGATTATTCAGCAGCGCGGACCATATCCACATTAGCCCGTACATTCATCTACAGTATGGTCACTTGCTGACCCGTGGATCTGCTGCAGCGGATAACTTTTTATGCTTTATCGTAAGCGCTATCTAGTGAGTAGAATTTGATTATATCAGTTCCCTTTGCTTTGATAAGACCCTATTTGCCCTGATCTCTCCAGCACCATTTATTGTATTGCCAATGTCAGACAATTTACTGATGGTGCATAGTGATCCCTAAGGGATTGAAGGGAAAAGTCAATGTAGAATTGTCATAACTTCACAGAGGATGACAATTCAACGTACACATAGACAAGAATCAGAAGGCAAATCATATACAGTGGGGCAAAAAAGTATTTAGTCAGTCAGCAATAGTGCAAGTTCCACCACTTAAAAAGATGAGAGGCGTCTGTAATTTACATCATAGGTAGACCTCAACTATGGGAGACAAACTGAGAAAAAAAAATCCATAAAATCACATTGTCTGTTTTTTTATCATTTGTTTTGCATATTATGGTGGAAAATAAGTATTTGGTCAGAAACAAACAATCAAGATTTCTGGCTCTCACAGACCTGTAACTTCTTCTTTAAGAGTCTCCTCTTTCCTCCACTCATTACCTGTAGTAATGGCACCTGTTTAAACTTGTTATCAGTATAAAAAGACACCTGTGCACACCCTCAAACAGTCTGACTCCAAACTCCACTATGGTGAAGACCAAAGAGCTGTCAAAGGACACCAGAAACAAAATTGTAGCCCTGCACCAGGCTGGGAAGACTGAATCTGCAATAGCCAACCAGCTTGGAGTGAAGAAATCAACAGTGGGAGCAATAATTAGAAAATGGAAGACATACAAGACCACTGATAATCTCCCTCGATCTGGGGCTCCACGCAAAATCCCATCCCGTGAGGTCAGAATGATCACAAGAACGGTGAGCAAAAATCCCAGAACCACACGGGGGGACCTAGTGAATGAACTGCAGAGAGCTGGGACCAATGTAACAAGGCCTACCATAAGTAACACACTACACCACCATGGTCTCAGATCCTGCAGTGCCAGACGTGTCCAACTGCTTAAGCCAGTACATGTCCGGGCCCGTAGGAAGTTTGCTAGAGAGCATTTGGATGATCCAGAGGAGTTTTGGGAGAATGTCCTATGGTCTGATGAAACCAAACTGGAACTGTTTGGTAGAAACACAACTTGTCGTGTTTGGAGGAAAAAGAATACTGAGTTGCATCCATCAAACACCATACCTACTGTAAAGCATGGTGGTGGAAACATCATGCTTTGGGGCTGTTTCTCTGCAAAGGGGCCAGGACGACTGATCCGGGTACATGAAAGAATGAATGGGGCCATGTATCGTGAGATTTTGAGTGCAAACCTCCTTCCATCAGCAAGGGCATTGAAGATGAAACGTGGCTGGGTCTTTCAACATGACAATGATCCAAAGCACACCGCCAGGGCAACGAAGGAGTGGCTTCGTAAGAAGCATTTCAAGGTCCTGGAGTGGCCTAGCCAGTCTCCAGATCTCAACCCTATAGAAAACCTTTGGAGGGAGTTGAAAGTCCGTGTTGCCAAGCGAAAAGCCAAAAACATCACTGCTCTAGAGGAGATCTGCATGGAGGAATGGGCCAACATACCAACAACAGTGTGTGGCAACCTTGTGAAGACTTACAGAAAACGTTTGACCTCTGTCATTGCCAACAAAGGATATATTACAAAGTATTGAGATGAAATTTTGTTTCTGACCAAATACTTATTTTCCACCATAATATGCAAATAAAATGTTAAAAAAACAGACAATGTGATTTTCTGGATTTTTTTTTCTCAGTTTGTCTCCCATAGTTGAGTTCTACCTATGATGTAAATTACAGACACCTCTCATCTTTTTAAGTGGTGGAACTTGCACTATTGCTGACTGACTAAATACTTTTTTGCCCCACTGTATACCAGACCACACAGGCACCTCAAATACATTGTCCAGGGTGCTAGGATGTAAATGCCTGTGTGGTCTGGTATATATGATTTGATTATAATACTGTGGATTTCCACAGCTTCTCTTACTTGACCAGGATGGATTATCGTAAAAGGGATGCAACCTGGTTGCTCAGGTTTTTGACAATGATTCTTCTAGCATGATGACTGATGATCAAGGGAATTCAAGTATTTTACAGACTCGGATAAAAAGACTGTTGCATAAACGTACCAAAATGTGGTGGAATAGGTCTTTTCTGGAGAATTATCTCAGGAAGAATCTTTTTCCACGGGGTCTACGTATTCAAATATTTCCATCGTTTCCAGTGACTGATGAACAATTTATTGCTGGTTGGGAGGAAGTGTGTAATAAGACCTCAATCCAATTCATGCAATTACTTATCAATTTTGATAAGAAATCCCTTGCAACATTAGAGACTTAAATTGACGATCTATATTCAAAATTCAAAAAAGTGGCCAGTGCCGATGTGGTTTCGGCTTTTAATAATTAATCTATGGATAAAGATTCTGCGGAATGGGAGACTCAAATTAAGACTACGCACGCCAAAAAATTACTTTGTGATACAACGGACTTTCAGAAAAAATGGCCTATAGATGGAGGCGTGTGGGCCATTCGGTGAGAGAACATAGGTCTCCGTCTGTGTCTTCAGCTTCCTCTTCAGGAGATGTGTTTGATACTTCTCTGTATTCTCGCTTTGGCAACACAGGCAAAAGGAAGTGGGAACGGAAATGTCTCACAATAAACGTGGCCCAAATTACTCAGCTCAAAAAGACACTTCTAAGGTAATTAACCTCTCAGAGCATTCCTTTAGTTCTGATGAAATTTCTCTTCTTACTAAAGGCCTTACATTTTCACCCATCATGCAGTTTGATCACTTTCTGGCCCTTATAGATCTACATATGTTTGCCCTATCTCTACTCTTCAAGAAATGGTATCATAATGAGGATATCCAGCAAGCTTTCCCATTACCTGAGGAACAATTGGCCCTTCAAACTCTAGAGGAACTGGCACGGAAACATATAAATCCATCACTGGGTAAGGTGCCCGCCTCCCTATATCCCAAGTCTAGGAAGTTCCCCCCCTTGTCATTATGCCCCGATGTGGACATTTTTGTCAAACTTGTTTCTAATGACTTTGACTCTATTGCTACTTCTATCAGACATAATAATCTTTCCGGAGCGAACAACAAGGTCTTAAAAGACTTAAACAGCTTAAGGATGTAGTTTTTAAACCATCTGACAAGGGGGGGAACATTGTGATTTGCCCAAATAAATTGTACCTAGCTAAGGCACATTGCCTCCTTAGGGACCCCTCATGTTACAAGAAGCTGACATTTAATTCTTTGATATCCTTTAGGGAAGAGCTATCCAAGATTTTACAGAGGGCTCTATCTGATGGGGTGATTACTATTCAAGTTCGGGATATCTTGTTGACTAAGGAACACTGTATTCCAACTCTGTATCTATTACCCAAGATCCACAAGCATTCTCAGACACCTCCAGGTAGGCCTATAATCTCTGGGGTGGGTGGACTTACGGAGAACATTGGTAAATATATTGATTCTTTTCTCAAGCCCCTGGTGGAAACTATTCCCGCTTACCTTAAAGATACATCTGATTTTCTTTAAAAAATTTACTCCGTTCATGTTGAGGAGGACATGCTCTTAGTCACATGCGACGTAGAGTCACTCTATACTAGTATTCGCCACCAGTATGGCTTGAGAGCCATCTCGCATTTTTTATCTATGACTAGTCTCTCCCCCAGTGACACTTATTTTTTGACTATTCTTTTGAAATTTCTTCTGACCCATAATTTTTTTCTTTTTAACTGATACTTCTAACTACAGCTCCAGGGGACAGCCATGGGTGCTGCTTGTGCACCTTCATACACAAACCTGTTCCTGGGGCTGTGGGAGATGGATCTTTGCTCATCAGATCGGACCTCATCGATGGAGCGGGTCATGTTTTGGGCCCACTACATCGATGACATTTTTCTGATCTGGCGTGGCACTCCTTTTGAGTTGCAAACCTTTATTCAGGAGTTAAATAAGAATCATTTGACTATACATCTTACTTATAAATTTGATTTTCGTCAGATTGAGTTTCTGGATGTCCTGATGGAGAGAGATGTGGATGGCTTACTTCGTACCAGTGTTTTCCATAAGGATACGGCAGTGAACTCTGTATTACATGCTTCCTCCTCCCATCCGCCCCATGTGATTAATGCTGTTCCCACCGACCATTTCCTCTGCCTCAAGAGAATTTGCACGTCCATTGAAATTTTTGAAATTCAAGCCGAGGATTTGAAAAATCGTTTTCTGGATCATGGATACAGGAAAAAGAGTATCAAAAAGGCATATAATAGGGCCAGGAATGCTAACCGTCACCAACTCCTTTTTTCTACCCCACAAGCTAAAACTAACAGTCAGGTAAGACTGGTCACACAGTATTATTCTCAATGGAGGGAGATGTCGAATGTGATAGCTAAATACTGGCCTGTACTTCTTGCTGATCCTATTCTTAAGCAATATTTGCCATCGCGTCCATCAGTTACAGCTCGTAGGTCTAAAAATGTAGGTGACCATTTAGTGAGGAACTATTTTTCACCAACTATCCTGTTATGACCTGGTGGTTAGGAGCACCCGAAATGACCTGATGGTTAAACCGATACAGGACAAGCTCTGGGAAGTGGGAACTCTGCTGACCGCAATCCCTAATCCTATCACACACACTAGAAATAGCCGTGGAGCGTACCTGACATGGCCTAGACGCCTCGTCACAGCCTAAGAACTAGCTAGCCCTAGAGATAGAAAATAAAGCCTACCTTGCCTCAGAGAAATTTCCCCAAAGGAAAAGGCAGCCCCCCACAAATATTAACTGTGAGTTAAGATGAAAGTCACAAACACAGAAATGAAACAGGTTTTAGCAAAGGGAGGCCAGACTAACTAAATAGACAGAGGATAGGAAAGGTATCTTTGCGGTCAGCACAAAAAACTACAAAAGACCACGCAGAGTGTGCAAAAAGACTCTCGCACCGACTCACGGTGCGGAGGTGCCACTCTGCATCCCAGAGCTTCCAGCTAGCAAGACAAAATCATGAAAGCAAGCTGGACAAGGAAACAATGAACAGAAAATAACAATCGGGGACTTAGCTTCTTGCAGGAAGAGACAGGTCACCAGAAAGATCCAAGAGCGAACTGAACCAGTACAGGAACATTAACAGCTGGCATGGAGTAACGATCTGAGTGGAGTGAAATAGAGAAGCCAGCCCAAGAATAACCTAGGTCACCTGTGGAAGGAACCTCAGAACCAGCAACTCCACTCACAGCCACCAGAGGGAGTCCATGGACAGAACTCGCCGAAGTACCATTCATGACCACAGGAGGGAGTTCGATAACAGAATTCACAACAGTACTCCCCCTTGAGGAGGGGTCACCGAACCCTCACCAGAACCCCCAGGCCGATCAGGACGAGCCAAATGAAAGGCACAAACCAGATTGGCAGCATGAACATCAGAGACAACAACCCAGGAATTATCTTCCTGACCATAACTCTTCCACTTGACCAGGTACTGGAGTTTCCGTCTCGAAATACGAGAATCCAAAATCTTCTCCACCACATACTCCAACTCCCCCTCGACCAACACCGGGGCAGGAGGGTCAACGGAGGGAACCATAGGCGCCACATATCTCCGCAACAACGACCTATGGAACACATTATGGATGGCAAAAGAAGCTGGAAGGGCCAAACGAAATGACACAGGATTGAGAACTTCAGAAATCTTATAAGGGCCAATGAAACGAGGCCTAAATTTAGGAGAGGAAACCTTCATAGGAACATAACGAGACGACAACCAAACCAAATCCCCAGCACGAAGTCGGGGACCAACACAGCGACGGCGGTTAGCGAAACGTTGAGCCTTCTCCTGGGACAATGTCAAATTGTCCACTACGTGAGTCCAAATTTGCTGCAACCTGTCCACCACAGAATCCACACCAGGACAGTCCGAAGGCTCAACCTGCCCTGAAGAAAAACGAGGATGGAAACCAGAATTACAAAAAAAAGGCGAAACCAAAGTAGCCGAGCTGGCCCGATTATTAAGGGCGAACTCAGCCAAAGGCAAGAAGGACACCCAATCAACCTGATCAGCAGAAACAAAACATCTCAGATATGTTTCCAAAGTCTGATTGGTTCGTTCGGTTTGGCCATTTGTCTGAGGATGGAAGGCCGAAGAAAAAGACAAATCAATGCCCATCTTAGCACAAAAGGACCGCCAAAACCTTGAAACAAACTGGGAACCTCTGTCCGAGACAATGTTCTCCGGAATGCCATGCAAACGAACCACATGCTGGAAAAACAGTGGCACCAAATCGGAGGAGGAAGGCAACTTAGACAAGGGTACCAAATGGACCATCTTAGAGAAGCGATCACAAACCACCCAGATGACCGACATCCTTTGAGAGACAGGGAGATCTGAAATAAAATCCATGGAAATATGCGTCCAGGGCCTCTTCGGGACCGGCAAGGGCAAAAGCAACCCACTGGCACGAGAACAGCAGGGCTTAGCCCGAGCACAAATCCCACAGGACTGCACAAAAGAACGCACATCCCTGTTGTGAATTCTGTGGCTGAATTCACTCCTGTGGTCACAAGTGGTACTGCAGCTTCTGAGCTTCCTCCCTCAGGTGTTCTGGTGAGCTCGTTAACTGCTTCATTACTTAACTCCGCCTGATTCTGCTATCCTTGCTCCTTGTCAATGTTTCAGTGTTGGATCTGAGCTTCTCCTGATTGTTCCTGTGACCTGCTGCTCTGTATAGCTAAGTGCTTTTTGCTTTTTTGTTGCTTTTTTCCTGTCCAGCTTGTCTTTTGTTTTGCTGGAAGCTCTGAGACGCAAAGGGTGTACCGCCGTGCCGTTAGTTCGGCATGGTGGGTTTTTTTTGCCTCCTTTGCGTGGTTTTGCTTTAGGGTTTTTTGTAGACTGCAAAGTTCGCTTTACTGTCCTCGCTCTGTCCTAGAATATCGGGCCCCACTTTGCTGAATCTATTTCATCCCTACGTTTTGTCTTTTCATCTTGCTCACAGTCATTATATGTGGGGGGCTGCCTTTTCCTTTGGGGAATTTCTCTGGGGCAAGTCAGGCCTATTTTTCTATCTTCAGGCTAGCTAGTTTCTTAGGCTGTGCCGAGTTGCCTAGGTAGTTGTTAGGCGCAATCCACAGCCGCTTTTAGTTGTGTTTAGGATAGGATCAGGTGTGCAGTCTACAGAGTTTCCACGTCTCAGAGCTCGTTCTTGTATTTTTGGGTATTTGTCAGATCACTGTGTGCGCTCTGATCGCTAAGCACACTGTGTTTCTGGATTGCCTTCATAACACCTGTCATTAGCAAACATAACAGTACAAGGAGCCTAACTAATTATTCTCAATAGAGGGAAAGAAAAAGTTCTGACATCATTTTTTTTTTTTCTGCTCTGTGTTCACTTTTTTTTTTTTTCCCTAGACATTTGGGTGATTCTGGACACAGGTGTGGACATGGATATTCAGGGTCTGTGCTCTTCAATGGATAATCTCGTTATAAATGTACAAAAAATTCAAGATACTATTGATCAGAAATCTATGTTAGAACCAAGAATTCCTATTCCTGATTTGTTTTTTGGAGATAGAACTAAGTTTCTAAGTTTCAAAAATAATTGTAAGCTATTTCTGGCCTTGAAACCTCATTCTTCTGGTAATCCTATTCAACAGGTTTTGATTATTATTTCTTTTTTGCGCGGCGACCCTCAAGACTGGGCATTTTCTCTTGCGCCAGGAGACCCTGCATTGAGTAGTGTCGATGCGTTTTTCCTGGATTGCTGTACGATGAACCTAATTCAGTGGATCAGGCTGAGAAAAATTTGCTGGCTTTGTGCCAGGGTCAGGATGATATAGAAGTATATTGTCAGAAATTTAGGAAATGGTCAGTACTCACTCAGTGGAATGAATCTGCGCTGGCAGCTTTGTTCAGAAAGGGTCTCTCTGAGGCTCTTAAGGATGTCATGGTGGGATTTCCTATGCCTGCTGGTTTGAATGAGTCTTTGTCTTTGGCCATTCAGATCGGTCGACGCTTGCGCGAGCGTAAATCTGTGCACCATTTGGCGGTACTGCCTGAGGTTAAACCTGAGCCTATGCAGTGCGATAGGACTATGACTAGAGTTGAACGGCAGGAATACAGACGTCTGAATGGTCTGTGTTTCTACTGTGGTGATTCCACTCATGCTATTTCTGATTGTCCTAAGCGCACTAAGCGGTCCGCTAGGTCTGCCACCATTGGTACTGTACAGTCCAAATTCCTTCTGTCCATTACCTTGATATGCTCTTTGTCGTCGTTTTCTGTCATGGCGTTTGTGGATTCGGGCGCTGCCCTGAATCTGATGGATTTGGATTATGCTAAACGTTGTGGGTTTTTCTTGGAGCCTTTGCGGTGTCCTATTCCATTGAGAGGAATTGATGCTACACCTTTGGCCAAGAATAAACCTCAATACTGGGCCCAGCTGACCATGTGCATGGCTCCTGCACATCAGGAAGTTATTCGCTTTCTGGTGTTGCATAATCTGCATGATGTGGTCGTGTTGGGGTTGCCATGGCTACAAACCCATAATCCAGTATTGGATTGGAATTCCATGTCGGTGTCCAGCTGGGGTTGTCAGGGGGTACATGGTGATGTTCCATTTTTGTCGATTTCGTCATCCACCCGTTCTGAGGTCCCAGAGTTCTTGTCTGATTATCAGGATGTATTTGAAGAGCCCAAGTCCGATGCTCTACCTCCGCATAGGGATTGTGATTGTGCTATCAATTTGATTCCTGGTAGTAAATTCCCTAAAGGTCGATTATTTAATTTATCCGTGCCCGAACACGCCGCTATGCGCAGTTATGTGAAGGAATCCCTGGAGAAGGGACATATTCGCCCATCGTCATCACCACTGGGAGCAGGGTTCTTCTTTGTAGCCAAGAAGGATGGTTCGCTGAGACCGTGTATTGATTACCGCCTTCTTAATAAGATCACTGTTAAATTTCAGTATCCCTTGCCATTGTTATCTGACTTGTTTGCTCGGATTAAGGGGGCTAGTTGGTTCACTAAGATAGATCTTCGTGGTGCGTATAATCTGGTGAGAATCAGGCAAGGAGATGAATGGAAAACTGCATTCAATACGCCCGAGGGTCATTTTGAGTATCTAGTGATGCCGTTCGGACTTGCCAATGCTCCATCTGTGTTTCAGTCTTTTATGCATGACATCTTCCGTGAGTATCTGGATAAATTCCTGATTGTTTACTTGGATGACATTTTGATCTTCTCAGATGATTGGGAGTCTCATGTGAAGCAGGTCAGAATGGTTTTTCAGGTCCTGCGTGCTAACTCTTTGTTTGTGAAGGGATCAAAGTGTCTCTTCGGTGTGCAGAAAGTTTCATTTTTGGGGTTCATCTTTACCCCTTCTACTATCGAGATGGATCCAGTTAAGGTCCAAGCCATCCAGGATTGGATTCAGCCGACATCTCTGAAAAGTCTGCAAAAGTTCCTGGGCTTTGCTAATTTTTATCGTCGCTTCATCTGTAATTTTTCTAGCATTGCCAAACCATTGACCGATTTGACCAAGAAGGGTGCTGATTTGGTTAATTGGTCTTCTGCTGCTGTGGAAGCTTTTCAGGAGTTGAAGCGTCGTTTTTGTTCTGCCCCTGGGTTGTGTCAGCCAGATGTTTCTCTTCCGTTCCAGGTCGAGGTTGATGCTTCTGAGATTGGAGCAGGGGCGGTTTTGTCACAGAGAGGTTCTGATTGCTCAGTGATGAAACCATGTGCTTTCTTTTCCAGGATGTTTTCGCCCGCTGAGCGTAATTATGATGTGGGCAATCGAGAGTTGCTGGCCATGAAGTGGGCATTCGAGGAGTGGCGTCATTGGCTTGAAGGAGCTAAGCCTCGCGTGGTGGTATTGACTGATCATAAGAACTTGACTTATCTCGAGTCTGCCAAGCGCTTGAATCCTAGACAGGCCCGTTGGTCGTTATTTTTTGCCCGCTTCGACTTTGTGATTTCGTACCTTCCGGGCTCTAAAAATGTGAAGGCGGATGCTCTGTCTAGGAGTTTTGTGCCCGACTCTCCGGGTTTATCTGAGCCAGCGGGTATCCTCAAGGAAGGAGTCATTGTGTCTGCCATCTCCCCTGATTTGCGGCGGGTGCTGCAAAAATTTCAGGCGAATAAACCTGATCGTTGTCCAGCAGAGAAACTGTTCGTCCCTGATAGGTGGACTAATAAACTTATCTCTGAACTTCATTGTTCGGTGTTGGCTGGTCATCCTGGAATCTTTGGTACCAGAGAGTTAGTGGCTAGATCCTTCTGGTGGCCATCTCTGTCACGGGATGTACGTACTTTTGTGCAGTCCTGTGGGATTTGTGCTAGGGCTAAGCCCTGCTGTTCTCGTGCCAGTGGGTTGCTTTTGCCCTTGCCGGTCCCAAAGAGGCCTTGGACACATATTTCGATGGATTTCATTTCTGACCTTCCCGTTTCTCAAAAGATGTCAGTCATTTGGGTGGTCTGTGATCGCTTTTCTAAAATGGTCCATCTGGTGCCCTTGGCTAAATTGCCTTCCTCCTCTGATTTGGTACCTTTGTTCTTTCAGCATGTGGTTCGGTTGCATGGCATTCCTGAGAATATTGTTTCTGACAGAGGTTCCCAGTTTGTTTCAAGGTTTTGGCGAGCCTTTTGTGGTAGGATGGGCATTGACCTATCCTTTTCCTCGGCTTTCCATCCTCAGACTAATGGCCAGACCGAACGAACCAATCAGACCTTGGAAACATATCTGAGATGTTTTGTTTCTGCAGACCAGGATGATTGGGTGTCCTTTTTGCCGTTGGCTGAGTTCGCCCTTAATAATCGGGCCAGCTCGGCTACCTTGGTTTCTCCATTTTTTTGCAATTCTGGGTTCCATCCTCGTTTCTCTTCAGGACAGGTTGAGTCTTCGGACTGTCCTGGTGTGGATTCTGTGGTGGTTAGGTTGCAGCAGATCTGGACTCAGGTAGTGGACAATTTGATCTTGTCCCAGGAGAAAGCTCAACTTTTCGCTAATCGCAGACGCCGTGTGGGTCCCCGACTTCGTGTTGGGGATCTGGTTTGGTTATCTTCTCGTCATATTCCTATGAAGGTTTCCTCTCCTAAATTTAAACCTCGTTTTATTGGTCCGTATAGGATTTCTGAGGTTCTCAATCCTGTGTCTTTTCGTTTGACCCTCCCAGACTCCTTTTCCATACATAATGTATTCCATAGGTCGTTGTTGCGGAGATACGTGGCACCTATGGTTCCATCTGTTGAGCCTCCTGCCCCGGTTTTGGTGGAGGGGGAATTGGAGTATATTGTGGAGAAGATTTTGGATTCTCGTGTTTCTAGACGGAAACTCCAGTAACTGGTTAAATGGAAGGGTTATGCTCAGGAAGATAATTCCTGGGTTTTTGCCTCTGATGTTCATGCTTCCGATCTTGTTCGTGCCTTTCATGCGGCTCATCCTGGTCGGCCTGGGGGCTCTGGTGAGGGTTCGGTGACCCCTCCTCAAGGGGGGGGGGGGGTACTGTTGTGAATTCTGTGGCTGAATTCACTCCTGTGGTCACAAGTGGTACTGCAGCTTCTGAGCTTCCTCCCTCAGGTGTTCTGGTGAGCTCGTTAACTGCTTCATTACATAACTCCGCCTGATTCTGCTATCCTTGCTCCTTGTCAATGTTTCAGTGTTGGATCTGAGCTTCTCCTGATTGTTCCTGTGACCTGCTGCTCTGTATAGCTAAGTGCTTTTTGCTTTTTTGTTGCTTTTTTCCTGTCCAGCTTGTCTTTTGTTTTGCTGGAAGCTCTGAGACGCAATGGGTGTACCGCCGTGCCGTTAGTTCGGCACGGTGGGTTTTTTTTGCCCCCTTTGCGTGGTTTTGCTTTAGGGTTTTTTGTAGACTGCAAAGTTCGCTTTACTGTCCTCACTCTGTCCTAGAATATCGGGCCCCACTTTGCTGAATCTATTTCATCCCTACGTTTTGTCTTTTCATCTTGCTCACAGTCATTATATGTGGGGGGCTGCCTTTTCCTTTGGGGAATTTCTCTGGGGCAAGTCAGGCCTATTTTTCTATCTTCAGGCTAGCTAGTTTCTTAGGCTGTGCCGAGTTGCCTAGGTAGTTGTTAGGCGCAATCCACAGCCGCTTTTAGTTGTGTTTAGGATAGGATCAGGTGTGCAGTCTACAGAGTTTCCACGTCTCAGAGCTCGTTCTTGTATTTTTGGGTATTTGTCAGATCACTGTGTGCGCTCTGATCGCTAAGCACACTGTGTTTCTGGATTGCCTTCATAACACCTGTCATTAGCAAACATAACACATCCCGTGACAAGGAAGGCCACCAAAAGGATCTAGCCACCAAATCTCTGGTACCAAAGATTCCAGGATGACCAGCCAACACCGAACAATGAACCTCAGAGATAACTCTACTAGTCCATCTATCAGGGACAAACAGTTTCTCCGCTGGACAACGATCAGGTCTATCAGCCTGAAACTTCTGCAGCACCCGCCGCAAATCAGGGGAGATGGCAGACAAAATTGCCCCCTTCTTTGAGAATTCCAGTCGGCTCAGGAACATCCGGAGAGTCAGGCACAAAGCTCCTTGAAAGGGCATCTGCCTTCACATTCTTAGAGCCCGGAAGGTATGAAACCACAAAATCGAAACGGGAGAAAAACAGCGACCATCGAGCCTGTCTAAGATTCAACCGTTTGGCAGACTCGAGATAAGTCAAATTCTTGTGATCCATCAAGACCACCACGTGATGCTTGGCTCCTTCAAGCCAATGTCGCCACTCCTCGAATGCCCACTTCATAGCCAACAACTCTCGATTGCCAACATCATAATTGCGCTCAGCAGGCGAGAACTTTCTAGAAAAGAAAGCACATGGTTTCATCACCGAGTCATCCGAACTTCTTTGAGACAAAACAGCCCCTGCTCCAATCTCAGAAGCATCAACCTCGACCTGAAACGGGAGCGAAACATCTGGCTGACACAACGCAGGGGCAGTAGAAAAACGACGCTTCAACTCCTGAAAGGCCTCAACGGCCGCAGATGACCAATTGACCACATCAGCACCTTTCTTGGTCAAATCAGTCAACGGTTTAACAACACTAGAAAAATTAGCGATGAAGCGACGGTAAAAATTAGCAAAGCCCAGGAACATCTGCAGGCTCTTCACAGATGTAGGCTGAGTCCAATCATAAATGGCCTGAACTTTAACAGGGTCCATCTCGATAGTAGAAGGGGAAAAAATGAAACCCAAAAATGAAACCTTCTGAACCCCAAAGAGACATTTAGACCCCTTCACAAACAAGGAATTCGCACGAAGGACCTGGAACACCATTCTGACCTGCTTCACATGAGACTCCCAATCATCTGAAAAGACCAAAATATCATCCAAATATACAATCATGAATCTATCCAGGTACTTTCGGAAGATGTCATGCATAAAGGACTGAAACACAGATGGAGCATTAGAGAGCCAGGTACTCAAAATGGCCCTCGGGCGTATTAAATGCTGTTTTCCATTCATTGCCCTGTTTAATACGCACAAGATTATACGCCCCTCGGAGATCTATCTTGGTGAACCAACTAGCCCCTTTAATACGAGCAAACAAATCAGACAGTAGCGGCAAAGGGTACTGAAATTTGACCGTGATCTTATTAAGAAGGCGGTAATCAATACAAGGTCTCAAAGAACCATCCTTCTTGGCCACAAAAAAGAACCCTGCTCCCAACGGTGATGACGACGGGCGAATATGCCTTTTCTCCAAGGACTCCTTTATATAACTCCGCATAGCGGCGTGTTCTGGCACAGATAAATTGAACAGTCGGCCCTTAGGAAACTTACTACCAGGAGTCAAATCAATAGCACAATCACAATCCCTATGAGGAGGTAGGGCACCGGATTTGGGCTCATCAAATACATCCCGGTAATCCGACAAAAACTCAGGGACTTCAGAAGGAGTGGAAGACGAAATTGACAGCAATGGAACATCACCATGTACCCCTTGACAATCCCAGCTGGACACAGACATTGATTTCCAATCCAATACTGGGTTGTGGACCTGTAGCCATGGCAACCCCAAAACGACCACATCATGCAGATTATGCAACACCAAAAAGCGAATATCCTCTTGATGTGCAGGAGCCATGCACATGGTCAAATGAGTCCAGTACTGAGGCTTATTCTTGGCCAAAGGCGTAGCATCAATTCCTCTCAAAGGAATAGGATACTGCAAGGGCTCCAAGAAAAAACCACAGCGCCTTGCAAACTCTAAGTCCATCAAATTCAAGGCAGCGCCTGAATCCACAAATGCCATAACAGAATAGGACGACAAAGAGCAAATCAGAGTAACGGACAAAAGAAATTTAGACTGTACAGTACCAATGGTGGCAGACCTAGCGAACCGCTTAGTGCGCTTAGGACAATCGGAGATAGCATGAGTGGAGTCACCACAGTAAAAACACAGCCCATTCTGACGTCTGTGTTCCTGCCGTTCAGCTCTGGTCAAAGTCCTATCGCATTGCATGGTGTACAGCTTTGCGCTCACGCAAACGCCGATCGATCTGAATGGCCAAGGACATAGACTCATTCAGACCAGCAGGCGTGGGAAATCCCACCATAGTATCCTTAAGGGTTTCCGAAAGACCCTTTCTGAAAATTGCCGCCAGGGCACACTCATTCCACTGAGTAAGCACAGACCACTTTCTAAACTTCTGACAATATACCTCCGCTTCATCCTGACCCTGACACAAAGCCAGCAAGATTTTCTCTGCCTGATCCACTGAATTTGGTTCATCATAAAGCAATCCAAGCGCCAGAAAAAACGCATCAACATCACGCAATGCAGGATCTCCTGGCGCAAGGGAAAATGCCCAGTCTTGAGGGTCGCCACGCAAGAAAGAAATAATAATTTTCACTTGTTGAACGGGATCACCAGAGGAGCGGGGTTTCAAAGCAAGAAACAGTTTACAATTATTTTTGAAATTCAGAAACCTAGATCTATCCTCAGAAAACAAATCAGGAATTGGAATTCTAGGTTCTAACATCGGATTCCGAACTGCAAAATCTTGAATGCTTTGTACCCTTGCAGTGAGATGATCCACACAAGAGGACAGACCTTGAATGTCCATATCTACACCTGTGTCCTGAACCACCCAGAGATTAAGGGGAAAAGAAAGACAAAACACACTGCAGAGAAAAAAAAATGGTCTCAGAACTTCTCTTATCCCTCTATTGAGATGCATTAACACTTTTGGGCCAGCTGTACTGTTATGACCTGGTGGTTAGGAGCACCCGAAATGACCTGATGGTTAAACCGATACAGGACAAGCTCTGGGAAGTGAGAACTCTGCTGACCGCAAGCATTAATCCTATCAGACACACTAGAAATAGCCGTGGAGCGTACCTGACATGGCCTAGATGCCTCGTCACAGCCTAAGAACTAGCTAGCCCTAGAGATAGAAAATAAAGCCTACCTTGCCTCAGAGAAATTTCCCCAAAGGAAAAGGCAGCCCCCCACAAATATTAACTGTGAGTTAAGATGAAAGTCACAAACACAGAAATGAAACAGGTTTTAGCAAAGGGAGGCCAGACTATCTAAATAGACAGAGGATAGGAAAGGTATCTTTGCGGTCAGCACAAAAAACTACAAAAGACCACGCAGAGTGTGCAAAAAGACTCTCGCACCGACTCACGGTGCGGAGGTGCCACTCTGCATCCCAGAGCTTCCAGCTAGCAAGACAAAATCATGAAAGCAAGCTGGACAAGGAAACAATGAACAGAAAATAACAATCGGGGACTTAGCTTCTTGCAGGAAGAGACAGGTCACCAGAAAGATCCAAGAGCGAACTGAACCAGTACAGGAACATTGACAGCTGGCATGGAGTAACGATCTGAGTGGAGTTAAATAAAGAAGCCAGCCCAAGAATAACCTAGGTCACCTGTGGAAGGAACCTCAGAACCAGCAACTCCACTCACAGCCACCAGAGGGAGTCCATGGACAGAACTCGCCGAAGTACCATTCATGACCACAGGAGGGAGTTCGATAACAGAATTCACAACACTATCCCTCCCCCAATTTTTTCCACAAGGTCAATCCACCATCTTTCCCCGTGGGGCTGTAGGCCCTATGGTAAGTGTGTGGCATGTCCCATCATGGATGGTGCGACCCATTTTATGTCTTCTGATGGTCGAGAATTTACAATCACTCAGACAATTAATTGTTCCACCACTATGTTGGTATACCACGGGACATGTCCTTGTAATAAGATCTACATAGGACTTACGATGCATGCCCTTAAGGTATGAGCACGTGAACATGTCCGTGATATTTTGGCAGCTGCTAAAGAAGTTAATGCCGAGTGCCTTAAAACGGTTCCTCGACATTTTAAGCTATACCATGCGGGTGATCCCTCAGGTTTCAAGGGATAGACCTTCTCATTGTTAACCTGCGAGGAGGTAATCTTAGTCGTCATTTGGCACAGAGGAAGGCACGGTGGATTTTGAGACTCCAGACATTGCAACCCCACGGTCTTAATGAAACTACGTTTTTTCTTTCCTGTGAATCATTCGTCCCATGCTTTTTAATTCTGTTTTTTAGAATTTCTTATTTTAAACTTTATTTTTATTTCCTATAGTTCTTCATGGTTTTTTGCTTGTTCAGACGTCTCTTTTTGCGGCGTGACTACGCTTTATTTCAGTCCTGGGGAGGACTGCACTTCACTGAATCATCACTGTTCCTCTCTTAGAGGGGACTGCATGTCACTGTAATATTTATAATATTATTATATGTGAATCTGTTGGCCCTCACTGAAACCTGGATTCAGGATTCTGTCACTGTCTCTCCTGCCGCCATTTCCCATGGTGGCTTACAATTCTCACATTCCCCGAGACGCACAAACAGACCTGGTGGTGGAGTCGGCATACTCCTGTCCCCACAATGCACTTTCAAGGTCATCCCCCCAGTTCCATCACTCTCATTCCCTTATTTTGAAGTCCACACTATCAGGCTCTTTCGTCCCCTCTCCCTCAGAGTAGCGGTCATATACCGGCCTCCAGGCTCACCCACCCACTTCCTGGACCATTTCTCAGCCTGGCTGCCGCACTTCATGTCCTCAGAACTACCAACCCTTATCCTGGAAGACTTCAACATCCCCATTAATAGCCCCACTTCCACATCTGTATCCCAGCTTCTATCACTAACCACTTCTCTAGGCCTCTCACAGCTCTCAACCTCTGAAACACACAAAGACGGTAACACCCTGGACCTGGTTTTCGCCCGCCTCTGCTCAATCCCCTACCTAGATAACTTACCGCTTCCCCTCTCTGACCACAACATTCTCTCCTTCACACTCACAATTCCTCGCTCACCCCAGCACCCTCCTACCTACCATTCAGTCAGAAGAAATCTACAAGCCATTAACCCTCATACACTTTCAGACTCCCTACGCTCATCATTGTCCCCAATCTCTTTGTTTTCCTGTCCTGATCTGGCTGTACATCACTTCAATGACACTCTTAGAAGCACCCTTGACCAAGTAGCTCCCCTCACCCTCAGAACCTCCAAACACAGAGTGAAACAGCCCTGGCTCAAACCGCAAAGCCGATTTCTCCAGCGATGCTCTAGGTGTGCTGAACGCTTATGGAGGAAAATACGCACACCAGAACACTTCATACACTTCAAATTTATGTTAAGGACCTATAACTCTACCCTTCACCTCGCCAAACAGATCTACTTCACCACCCTGATCTCACTATCCAACAACCTCAAGAAACTTTTTGACACCTTTCACTCCCTCCTCAGGCCAAAAGCACAAACTCCTATCACAGACATTTGTGCTGATGACCTGGCCTCCCACTTTATAAAGAAAATAGACAATATCCGTCAGGAAATCCGCTCCCAATCACCAAGTTCAGTGACTCCCATCCCTCCCTGCGTTTCCCCTGGCTCACTCCCCACATTCAAGATTCAAAGAAGCTTTATTGGCAGGACCAAATACACATCAGTTTTGCCAAAGCAAGTGTATAAAGGCAATAGGGATAGGGACTGTGGGGATGTTGGGTATTCTATCCCATCACAGAAGAAGTCTCCAGGCTCCTCTCTTCTTCTCGTCCGACTACATGCACCACCGACCCCATTCCCTCACATCTCCTCCAGTCTCTCCAGTCGTCACAACTCACCTAACTACAATCTTTAATCTCTCCCTCTCCTCTGGCATTTTCCCCTCCTTCAAACACTATCATTCCTCCATTACTAATGAAACCTACCCTCGACCCATCCTGCTCAAACAACTACAGACCAGTCTCCAATCTCCCCTTCATCTCTAAACTCTTGGAGCGCCTGATATACTCCCGCCTTACCCGTTACCTCTCCACTCACTCCCTCCTAGACCCTTCACAGTCCGGCTTCCCCCCCCCCCCCTACATTCGACAGAAACTGCACTCATCAAAGTGACCAATGACCTTCTGACAGCAAAAAGTAATGGTGACCACTCTGTGCTCATACTTCTCTACCTTTCTGCAGCTTTCAACACTGTTGACCACCCTCTCCTACTCTCTAGGCTCCAGTCACTAGGCATTAAGGACACTGCTCTCTCCTGGTTCTCTTCCTACCTTTCTGACCGCTCCTTCAGTGTTCTGTTCTCTGGCTCCACTTCATCTCCTTTTCCTCTCACTTTCGGGGTACCTCAGGGCTCAGTCCTTGGCCCCCTTCTCTTCTCCCTCTACACGGTCCCAATTGGACAGACCATCAGCAGATTTGGCTTTCAGTATCATCTTAATGCTGATGACACACAGCTATATACGTCATCCCCTGACCTTACCCCCGCTGTACTAAAGAACACCACTGACGGTCCGCAGTCTCCAACATCTTGTCTGCTCTCTATCGGAAACTCAACCTCTCCAAAACTGAACTTCTTCTGCTCCCGCCATCTACTAACCTCCCTAAATCTGACATTTCCCCCTCCGTGGGTGGCACCATAATAACGCCCCGGCAGCAGGCGCGCTGTCTGGGTGTTATGTTTGACTCCGATCTCTCTTTCACATCCCATATACAATCTCTTGCCCGCTCGTGCCGCTTACACCTAAAGAACATCTCTAGAATCCGCCCTTTTCTCACCATGGAAATGACAAAAACCCTCACTGTCGCCCTGATCCTCTCCCGCCTGGACTACTGTAATGTTCTATTAATTGGCCTCCCCCTCACTCGACTTTCCCCTCTCCAGTCCATCCTTAATGCAGCAGCCAGGGTCGTCCATCTGGCTAATCGTTACTCGGACGCGTCCGCTCTTCGATTAACCTCTGCACTAATCTGTACCTCCCACTCCCGACTCCAAGACTTCTCCCGCGCTGCGCCAATCCTCTGAAATGCTCTACCCCAAGATATTGGGACCATCCACAATTTGCATAGTTTTAGGTGCTCGCTCAAAACACATTTGTTCACAGCGGCCTATCATGTTCCCTAATCAAAGTCATTTTATGTTTGTGTGTGTGTAACCCATTCACTATCTCCATCTATCCCCCACCCCCTGAAGATAGCTGGACCATCATTGTAAATACATCATTGTAAATACACACCTGTACTTTGTATCTCCCCCCACCTCATTGTAGATTGTAAGCTCTCACGAGCAAACTGTTTAACTGTAAAGCGCTGTGGAATATGTTGGCGCTATATAAATAAAGATTATTATTATGTGCTTTTAATGTTTGTAGCATTTTATGATTCTATATTTCTTTAGACTCTTTTGCCATGCTTGGGCTCCAATAAGGTTATGTCTGTTTGATGTTCGTAGTCTTTATTTATTTTTCATTATGGTGCAATTGGTATTTTTTTACATATATCGTATCACATTTTAATTTCTCTTTGATATAATGCTTTTTTATTTTATTTTTTTAGATTTTACATAATTTATGCATACATTATATATGCCATACGCACAGCACACTTTTGTTCCTCTGAATATTTGCTTCACATCTCAGTCCCTTAGCCTCTAGTTTCACTGTTGATTTTCTATCAATATACCTGCTCAGTGCGCATGCGCGTCGGCACTACGTTGCTGGGCATCACTGACGGCGGCGCTCCAAGGTCAAGTGGGCTCGTGTCCTTGTTCCTGCTCACATCTCCAGTGTGCGCGTGTCCGAGTGACACAGGCCTCCTCGTCCTATGACGCCCTCATTGTTGCCGGGTTCGGGATGTGGACTGATAACAGCGTGCACCATCACAGTGAGCGCACACAAAGATGCCAGCAAACACTTGCCTTCCAGCGTGAGCGAGGCTTTCTAGGATGTTACTTGTAGACAGGACTGTCATTTTGTAGAGATCTATTAATATAACAACTAGTGATGAGCAAATTGACTTGTGTCAAATTTTAGGAAATTTGTTGAACCCGATGAATTCGAATAGTTTTTGATTTGATTCATGTGAATAAAAAAAAAAAAAAAGCAGAAGACAGCACCAGCCAGAGAACGCTCACATGAC
The DNA here is from genome assembly GCF_032444005.1 of Ranitomeya imitator. Classification (NCBI taxonomy): domain Eukaryota; kingdom Metazoa; phylum Chordata; class Amphibia; order Anura; family Dendrobatidae; genus Ranitomeya; species Ranitomeya imitator. Next base: position 17,657,434 of record NC_091282.1, read on the forward strand.
ATTCGGTGTGTCTGAGAGCGCTTCCCATGATGCCTTGCAGCTATCACGTTGCATAGTATAGCACAGCCAATCAGGATGTATTATCGTAGCCTGTATAAAAGCCGAGGCAGGGAATGCGGCAGACATTTCTGAGTGAATCTGGATAATGAAAGAACGTCACAGCTCAGCAGTATAGATAGGGAGTTAAAGCCTTGGAACACAGGACAACAGTGATAAACAGCTTCCATCTGTTTGCCCATAGCCATATGTGTTACACATTAAAGGAAATGTCTCTTTCCATGAAATCTTTGTCCCCCAGAGCAGTTTGGTAGATGACAAACACAATGTGCTATATTCACCTTCCTCGGATCCACCAATGAGTGACTGGCATTGGCTCGAGTGCTGATGTCAAGTTGACAGCGTGACAGCCAATGCCTGACACCTGAGGCAGCACAGATTCCGGATAAACATGCGCCGGTTCCCAGACTGCAGTACACACCACACTGCTGAGGCTATTAATAATAGTCAGCAGCGCCATTTACTGCCATCATTATCACTTCACCGAGTGACAGATCACACACATGGAGCCATTGTGTTTAATTCTGATTTTTTATGTAGTTATAAAGGACAAAGGCAGGAAAGGACTCATCACATCCATATAGGCAGATCATGGGGCAGACTCCTTACATGGCGGCCTCGTGGTCTATGTAAGTTAGTGCGGGTGGTACAGGTGGTCTCGATCTTCTTCTGGTCCCTTGAGGACTTCCTTAACCTGCATTCTTAATTTCTGTCTAGGTAAATTTTGCTGGTCGTGGTCCCGTGCATGATGGAGGTGGTCCCGGTCCTCTTCAGCTGAAATGCAGTAATATTAAATATGAGTGTTCTCACCAGCAGTGGTGCATATTTTACTTCTAAACTAGATGTTCCCAAAAGATGGGTGACACATAATGTAATACCTGCTTTTCTTCATCTCCTCAGTAGTTGCCTAACACTTTTTTAATTTTCTGGCCAGCGGCTGCCACTAGGGGGAGCTGAACGTGAATGTAAAGACAGCGCCCTCTAGTGGCATCTGGGTAGACAGTATGTTCTCACTGTAATTTTACTGCTTAAAAAATAAAGTGGCCATTCTGTAGCTCTGACTCCTTTAATGTCTTTACGTACACGGACATAACTGTAGGTCCTCACTGGCATCCTCCTGCATGGAGCCCACTCAGTCGCTTCAGCTTGTGCAGAATCGGCATCACGGGCTGCTAACAAGTTGTTATGGCAGGCGAGGATTACTGCCGTTGTGGTACTTCTACACAAAAGCACATCATTTTCACTTATACTCGTTGGCCACCATTTTGCTGAATCATACAAGGCCAAAACTACCCTGCTCCTCTCTCTGGGCATTCCGGTAGCTCGCCCTCCCCCATACGGTCCTCAGTGCCTTTTCTTACTGCTGCCGCACTAAAATCCCAGGAATCTTCGTGCTGAAACCCCAGGGATGTCTCAGGTCTAGTTGCAGTCTAGAGTGCACCACGTAAGGTCTCCGTGCACGTCGTCGTATAACAACATGCGTCACATGATTAATAACTGATGAGCTTAATCCTTCTAAGGCTACGTTCACATTTGCATTGTGCGCCGCTGCGTCGGCGACGCAACGCACAACGCAAATAAAAACGCATCAAAACGCACGCAAAAACACTGCGTTTTGCGACGCATGCGTCGTTTTTTGCCGAAAATCAGATGCCAGAAAAATGCAACTTGTTGCGTTTTCTGCGCCCGACGCTTGCGGCAAAAAAAAACGCTTGCGTCGCACAACGCAGCACAACGCATGTCCATGCGTCCCCCATGTTAAATATAGGGGCGCATGACGCATGCGTCGCCGCTGCGTCGCCCGACGCAAACGGGCACAACGCAAATGTGAACGTAGCCTAAGCTCTATGTAGAAACAGGAGGTCATTGTCTGTACGAGTCTTCATTGAAAAGCTGAGTCATGAGTGGGATGACTCTTGCAGGACAAGCGACTTCCTGTTTCTTCATAGAGCAGAGAAAAGAGAACAATTATCTGGGTAAAAAGGCAAAATGAGCAATTGTAAGAGCACAATGCTGTATAATATGATGAATACAATATATTAAGGGGCTGGCTGCCTCCTTGTCTCTGTATCAGCCATCAAATTTTGCAAAAATCTGTTTCCTCTGGAATATCATTTTTTGCCATCCACTCTACACAAATTCAGTAAAATGTCTGCCAACTGGTGGTCATTACACTGAAACATTGAGAGTTGTCCCTGTTCGGTCCTTCCCAGCTCTTCTTTTCATTTTCCCCCATCACACACATCTTCAGTCTTTATCAATCAGCGCCATGGCTTTTAGTGGGAATAAGGTCTCTGATATCACTGTGCACCATGCTGTTCCAGGACACATCGCAACGTGCGCCCTGAGGCGCCAACAACATTTTGAGGCGACGCACTTCACAATGTCAAGACGTCAGCTACTACAGCATGATGCGCAGGAGCCACAACACTGAGTGAAAAAGGCCTGAGAAATGCGCGAATTAGGGAAAAGAAAAAAAATTGCTGCAAAGCAGCAAGCAAGTTTGGCCAGACAGAAGGACAGTGAGTTATTACATTATTTTTAACATCCTCCATTTATTATAATCTGAGGTCTATGGAGACCCCACAGCATAATAAGGAACATTCAATTTGCGCTTAATAATTTCGATGCAAATCAAATTTCCCTAAGAAATTATCGGGATTTGCCGACTTGATCATCTCTGATAAAAACAATTTCCTCGTTTTAGTTCTACATAAATTTATTCTCCACTGTTTCTTAGAATATTATAATCTGGAAGTTCTGCCATGGAGATAAGAAGTTATTCACATACGGCATCAACAAAGCAAAGTATCTTCTCCCACATTTGGTTTCTGTTACCTTTTGGAATTCTGATGTCGGTATCGGAGGCCACTGCGGTGTCGTCCTTCACAGGCGGCTCGATTGCCAATAATCCTCGCTCACTGGAAATGGACAAACGCAACCGTTCTTACAATCATCAGGACATTTCTATGTAGGGTGACGGCTACATGTAACATGTACAGACATAGCTGTCTAACCCTCTAACCTTATTAATATTCCCTGCATGCCTTCTGTCTCTTTCAATTGTGTCCTTTGGAATTCTCGCTCTGTGTGTAATAAACTCCTTCATTCATGACTTCTTCCTTTCTAATTCTCTTAATCTCCTGGCTCTTACTGAAACCTGGATCCAACAGTCAGACACCACCGCTGCTACTCTTTCATATGAACTACTCTTTTCTCATACCCCAAGATCGGACAACAAAGCAGGTGGAGGTGTTGGTCTGCTCCTTTCACCCAAATGTACCTTCCAAGTTATCCCCCAAGTACCCTCACTTGTCTTCCCTTCCTTTGAGGTCCATGCTGTCAGACTCTACATCCCCTTCTCCATTCGAGTGGCAGTGGTGTATCGTCCTCCCGGCCCGTCTCATGAATTCCTGGATCACTTTGCCACCTGGCTTCCACACTTTCTCTCCTGTGACACCCCCACCCTCATCATGGGTGATTTCAACATCCCCATTGCTTCTCCCCTCTCCCCATCTGCTTCTCACCTTTTATCTCTAATCTCCTCTCGCAGCATACTAACTCTCAACGCATGAAGATGGAAACTCCCTCGACTTGGTCTTCTCCCGACTTTGCTCAGTGGATGATTTCACAAACTTCCCTCTCCCGCTCTCTGACCACAACCTTCTTTCATTCTCTATCAAGAACTGCCATCCCGCTCAGGTCACCCCCACTTTCCACACTTATAGAAACATACAGGCCATTAACACCCAGAAACTTATGAAGAACTTGCAGTCCTCATTGGCCCCAATCTCCTCAATCTCATGTCATGATTCTGCTGTGAAGCATTACAATGAAACCCTGCAAAGTGCCCTGGATGAAGCTGCACCTGCTATGCATAGAACAACTCGGCACAGATGGCGACAACCGTGGCACACGCTGCAAACACGTTTCCTGCAGCGGTGCTCCAGGTGCGCCGAACGTCTGTGGAGAAAATCTAATCTACCTGAAGATTTCATCCATTATAAGTTCATGCTATAAACATACAACTCTGCCTTTCACCTCTCCAAGCAAACCTATTTCATATACACTTCTTCTCCTGATATCTCATGTCGACCTTTTTAGAAAACACCAGTGATTGTCTTACCGCTGTCTCTAACATCATGTCCTCCCTCTATCTGAAACTGAACCTGTCAAAAACTGAACTCCTCGTGTTTTCTCCCTCTATTAACCTACCTTTGCCTGACATTTCCATCTCCGTGTGCGGTTTCACCATTACTCCAAAGCAACATGCCCGCTGCCTTGGGGTCATCCTTGATTCTGAGCTTTCATTCACCCCCCACATCCGATCACTGGCTCGCTCTTCTTATCTACATCTCAAAAACATTTCTAGAATTCGACCTTTTCTTACTTTCGACTCTGCAAAAACTCTTACTGTTTCACTTATTCATTCTTGTCTGGACTATTGTAACTCTCTACTAATCGGCCTCCCTCTTACCAAACTCTCCCCGCTCCACTCTGTCCTGAATGCTGCAGCCAGGATCATATTCCTCACCAGCCGTTACACCGATGCCTCTACCTTGTGCCAGTCATTACACTGGTTACCCATCCACTCCAGAATCCAGTACAAAACTACTACCCTCATCCACAAAGCACTCCATGGCTCAGCACCACCCTACATCTCCTCCCTGGTCTCAGTCTACCACCCTACCCGTGCCCTCCGCTCCGCTAATGACCTCAGGTTAGCATCCTCAATAATCAGAACCTCCCACTCCCGTCTCCAAGACTTTACACGTGCTGCGCCAATTCTTTGGAATGCACTACCCAGTTTAATACAGTTAGGGCCAGAAATATTTGGACAGTGACACAAGTTTTGTTATTTTAGCTGTTTACAAAAATATGTTCAGAAATACAATTATATATATAATATGGGCTGAAAGTGCACACTCCCAGCTGCAATATGATAGTTTCCACATCCAAATCGGAGAAAGGGTTTAGGAATCATAGCTCTGTAATGCATAGCGTCCTCTTTTTCAAGGGACCAAAAGTAATTGGACAATGGACTCTAAGGGCTGCAATTAACTCTGAAGGCGTCTCCCTCGTTAACCTGTAATCAATGAAGTAGTTAAAAGGTCAGGGGTGGATTCCAGGTGTGTGGTTTTGCATTTGGAAGCTGTTGCTGTGAGCAGACAACATGCGGTCAAAGGAACTCTCAATTGAGGTGAAGCAGAACATCCTGAGGCTGAAAAAAAAGAAAAAATCCATCAGAGAGATAGCAGACATGCTTGGAGTAGCAAAATCAACAGTTGGGTACATTCTGAGAAAAAAGGAATTGACTGGTGAGCTTGGGAACTCAAAAAGGCCTGGGCGTCCACGGATGACAACAGTGGTGGATGATCGCCGCATACTTAATTTGGTGAAGAAGAACCCGTTCACAACATCAACTGAAGTCCAGAACACTCTCAGTGAAGTAGGTGTATCTGTCTCTAAGTCAACAGTAAAGAGAAGACTCCATGACAGTAAATACAAAGGGTTCACATCTAGATGCAAACCATTCATCAATACCAAAAATAGACAGGCCAGAGTTAAATTTGCAGAAAAACACCTCAAGAAGCCAGCTCAGTTCTGGAAAAGTATTCTATGGACAGATGAGACAAAGATCAACCTGTACCAGAATGATGGGAAGAAAAAAGTTTGGAGAAGAAAGGGAATGGCACATGATCCAAGGCACACCACATCCTCTGTAAAACATGGTGGAGGCAACGTGATGGCATGGGCATGCATGGCTTTCAATGGCACTGGGTCACTTGTGTTTATTGATGACATAAGAGCAGACAAGAGTAGCCGGATGAATTCTGAAGTGTACCGGGATATACTTTCAGCCCAGATTCAGCCAAATGCTGCAAAGTTGATTGGACGGCGCTTCATAGTACAGATGGACAATGACCCCAAGCATACAGCCAAAGCTACCCAGGAGTTCATGAGTGCCAAAAAGTGGAACATTCTGCAATGGCCAAGTCAATCTCCAGATCTAAACCCAATTGAGCATGCATTTCACTTGCTCAAATCCAGACTTAAGACGGAAAGACCCACAAACAAGCAAGACCTGAAGGCTGCGGCTGTAAAGGCCTGGCAAAGCATTAAGAAGGAGGAAACCCAGCGTTTGGTGATGTCCATGGGTTCCAGACTTAAGGCAGTGATTGCCTCCAAAGGATTTGCAACAAAATATTGAAAATAAAAATATTTTGTTTGGGTTATGTTTATTTGTACAATTACTTTTGACCTCCTAAAATGTGGAGTGTTTGTAAAGAAATGTGTACAATTCCTACATTTTCTATCAGATATTTTTGTTCAACCCTTCAAACTAAAAACGTTACAATCTGCACTTGAATTCTGTTGTAGAGGTTTCATTTCAAATCCAATGTGGTGGCATGCAGAGCCCAACTCGCGAAAATTGTGTCACTGTCCAAATATTTTTGGCCCTAACTGTATGATTAATCCCCAATCCCCACAGTTTTAAGCGTGCCCTAAAAACTCATTTGTTCAGATTGGCCTACCACCTCAACGCATTAACCTAACTATCCCTGTGTGGCCCATTCAAAAAAAAACAAAACTTAAACCATAATGAGGTTCCTCGCATCATGTTCTCATTCACGTTATACAGTTAATAGCCCTCTGTGTCTGTACTGCTACATACTTAGGCTGATAACTGGTTCATGCAGCTTTACATGAACACCTGAGCCTTACACTATGGCTGGTCCGAATAACTAAAGCAATTGTTACCATCCACCTCTCGTGTCTCCCCTTTTCCTCATAGTTTGTAGCTTGCGAGCAGCAGGACCCTCACTCCTCCTGGTATCTATTGTGAACTGTGATTTCTGTTATGCTGTAATGTCTATTGTCTGTACAAGTCCCCTCTATAATTTGGAAAGCGCTGCGGAATATGTTGGTGCTATATAAATAAAATTATTATTATTATTATATCAGTTCTATTGCTTGGGACATTGTCTGAGAGCTAGGACCGGGCACATCCGTTCATTACATGGACAACCATTCAAATTATTATTGTCTTGATATGGATTTCAGAGGATAATCTGGTTTTAATAAATTAGTTTTAATAAAAGTTTTATATTGTTACAATTTACAGTTGGGGCCAAAAGTATTGATTTCGGACACAAATTAATTTTTTTTACAGATTACTGCTTCAATTTTTATTGTGGGAATTTGCACCCACTCTACAATGTTATGGGGAATGATCAAATGAGTTGTAAATAAATTACTAAGTTATTTCTGGCCATGAAAATGAACTTCATCAAAATCCCAACATTTCGGGTAAATTTCAGTTAGCTCAGAAGAGAGTATTAATGAAGAAAACACATTTGATATCGATCTATCACACTGATGGAATTATAAGAACAGACTAGATGCCTTAAAGCTGATCTGGTTCTTAAAATCGCGGTCTTCATCTGTTTGCATGTTTTATCGAAGATAAACATGGCTGTTATCATTACTTTGCGTCAACGGTCTTTACAGGTAAGAAAATTGCTGATTGTAAGATTGTCCTTAAATTAACTATTTTTTTCAGATAATTAAGAACTTCAAAGAGGGAGGTTCATTTACTGTGAAGAAGTCTTCAGGGAATCCAAGAAAGTCCAGCAAGTGCCAGGACTGTCTCCTAGCAATTTTGTTGAACTGATCTCATAGCTGAATCCTTTTTAGGATCCAGCTATGGGATCAGTTCAACACAATTGCCAAACTTGCACAGAACTGGCAGCAGGAAATTAGGGCATCTGTACGTACAGTGAGGAGAAGGCTTTTCGAGACTGGTCTGGTGGCAGGAATGGCAGCAATGAAGCCAGTTCTCTATAAGTAGAACATCAAGGACAGACTGACATTCTGCAGGGAATACAGGGAACCGTTAAACAATGCAGCATTCTCTGATGGAGCAGCTTCACATTGTTTGGGTTTATCATGAGATCTGTCTCATGCCTACAGTAAAGCATCCTGAGACCCTTCGTGTGTGGAGTTGCTTTTCATCCAAATGGCCTCACTCACTATTTTTGTGAGGAACACTCTGCCATGAATAAGGAACTGGATCTAAGCAGCTTCCAAGAGCTACTTCTTCCAACGATCCAGGAGCAATATGAGGATAAATAATGACTTTTCACCATGATAGAGACCAAGTCACAATTCAAACCTAAGTCACAATTCAAGCCTAATAACTAAGTGGCTCTGTGAACTTGAACAGTGAAGTTTTGGATCCATGACCAGGAAACTCTACAGATGTTAATCCCATTGTGAACTTGTGCTGAATCTTCTAAACGTAGGTGGAGAAACTAAAACCTAGAAATTGTGATAAACTCCAAGCACTGATTAGACAAGAATGGGTGGTCATCAGTCAGGATTTGGCCCAAAATCTGATATTCAGTTGCTGGGGCAAAGGGCAGAAGTCTGGAAATATAAGGGTAAAAAAAAAGAGGTGAGCTGTTAGGTGTAGGGATTCTTCCTCTACACAGGATGGATCCCAAGCCTTGTCTTCTCCTGCAGTCTCGACCGCAGTGAATGCTGCTGAGCAAAGACGTTAGTCTCAGCATCTTGCTCAGACTCGGGCTGTTCATTTGGTTACTGCTGCCTCTTCAGGTTCAGCTATAGTAACTGGCATTACTCAGCGGTGAGCAGTCACTCCTGGGACTAAGTCCAGTTTTTGCTCTACTGAGCATGCTCCTGGGTCAACTTCTTGTTGGTGGTCGCCCGTCAAATGCTCAGGTCCTGGTCCAGCGTCGGATTGGCCAGTGAGCAAGGTCCTGTCAGATTGACAAAAACTATAAAAGGATCTTTGGCATGTCCGTCGGTGCGCTAAGACCATTTGTGTTATGTGTGGAATTCTATGGTGGTTTGGACTAGTTTGCGTTCGTTCAGGGCCGGCTTATTGCCTATTAGAATTCCGGCTTCTCCGGAGAGGAGTTTGTGTGTAATCAGGGCAGGCTTATCGCCTATTTGAATTTCGGCACCTCCGGAGAGGAGTTCGTGTGTATGCACTCGCTGTGCCTGAGTCCACCACCTGTTCCTTTGCCCCAGTGGGGCTTGCTTACGCCTATGACGGTAAAGTGGTATGCGATTAGCACCATATTCACTCTGCGGCTGTGTGCCGATAAACACAGTCCTGTGGCAGAGCTCCTTTCTGTCGTGTGCGATTGGCGCAGCCACGTCCTTCTCCACTAAATGACGCTAGCTCAGTGCAAGTCATTTACGTTCCCTGCAAGTATCGCCATTGTTCTTTAGCTGCAGTTTGCCATCTCTGCACGGTGGACCTCGGGTGGCAAACGCACTTTACTATTATATTTCATTTAGTGTGTTCCGCCAACCCTAACATGAGCAGATCGCTTTGTGCAACCATGGTCCACGATTCATGTCAATGTTCTCTGGCTGTGGACAGGAGCTGTGTGATCTTCCTGAGTTTCCTGGTTCCCCAGCGCTATGTTTAATTTGCAGGCCTGGTGTGACATTATCTGTGCACTACATAAGTGACATCTCGTCAGCCCGGCTAATCATAAGCTGATCCTGGGTTTCCAGAAGGTAAAGAAATTTGCGGAGCTCCTGTCCACAGCCAGAGAGCATTGACCTGGACCATAGACCATGGTTGTGTGAAGTGATCTACTCATCTCTAGTCAGCACTGGAAATATTGAGCCTTTACATAAGTTTCATAGATTTGTCAATAAAAGTGTAAAAACTTCTGAAATGTTTATAATTGTCCATCTGTAACCGGAGAATCATCCAGTTAAAAGATCCAAAACAGTGATGCAGCAAATGTTCTGAAAAGCTAAATTTGTATTAGTCTAAACTCTCTTTGCCAGGATTGTAGTTTCTATATCAATTTCACAAAATTTCTAACATTGAAAAAAATCTTTGTGCACACTGAGGTTTTTCTTTTTTTTTGAGGCATTCAAAAATAACAAGTATTTTCCTGGAAACCACTTCATAAAATTTTCCTTTTTTGGTGAGGTTTTTGGGAGAGTTTCCGGAAGAGTTTTTCAAAGGTTTTTGATTGGACATTGCCTAGTTTGGAGCCTTTTTAATCAGCAGATGCTTCAGAGAAGTGGCATCTACTTTTTTTTCTACCACTAGGTGTTTTTCAAAATTTGAAGTGGAATAAAAATGTTCAAGAGATAAAAGATATGATCAGTAAAGTGGCTTTCCAACAGAAATGAAAAGGAAGAGTTTTTCAAGGGTTTTATGCTGAAGGAACCATAACCAGCATGAATCAGGGACTGGCGTCCTGTCAGGAACACCGCACTGCACTTGCTAACTGTGCCAGTGCGCGTGTTCTGAGTAAACAAACTGTGCCCAAAGATACCAGTGGAGCAGGTCAGCAGCGATGAAGATGTGTGCTTCAGACAAACATGACCTGAAGCACGTGACTTCTGGGGGCATGGCCTAAGTCTGGAGAGTTAGGAGGAGAAGGAAAACTCCTTGAAGGATAACTACTGGACAAAGTTATCAAGGGGCAAAGACAGAACCGATAGTCAGAACGTAGCCAAGGGATCACACTCAGAGAGGGCAGTGCAGTACAAGAAAAGCAGGCAGAGGGTAGTCAGGACGTAGCCAAGAGGTCATACACAAAGACGGCAGCGCAGTACAAAAGGGGCAGGCAAAACTCGCAACAGGGACACAGCCAAATCAGAACCAGACAGATGAAACGTAGCACAGGCACAAAGCACTGGCACAGGCGCAACAGGTTCAAACACATTCAGCCAAGGGTCAGAGTATAAGCGACAAGGAACGGACCCACAATGAGGCTATAAGAAGCCTCCCAGAGTGAGGCCATCCAGCTTGTTATCGTAGACAGGGATCATCCAGCTTGTTATCGTAGACAGGTATCATCCAGTTTATCATCGAGGAGAGGGACCATTTAGCTTGTTATCGAGGAAAAGGACCATCCAGCTGGTTATCAGCAGACAATTCTAAATCTCTGATGTATGGGGGGCATTAGTGCTTATGGCAGGGGCAGCACACACATGAGAGGTGCCATCAATGCTGAGCATTATATAGAGGTGATAGAACAACATCTGCTCCATCCAGGCATCTATTCCAGGGAAAACTTTGTATATTTCAGCAGGACAGAATAAGAGTCTGGGGGCACGAATTGGCCGCCTGCAGTCCGGACCTTTCACCAATAGAAAACATTTGGCGCATTATGAAATGAAAAATCTGGCAAAGATCCCAAACTGAGGAGCAATGAAAATCTATCATCAGACAAGAAGACGACAATGTTTGTCACACAAAAAGTCAAGACATTGTCTCCACACTTCCCTGACATTTATAGACTGTTGTAAGGAGGAAGGAAAGGGGGCGCTGCACAATGGTCATAATGGTGGACATGGCCTGCCACAACTTTTTTGAGATTTGTTTCTGCCGCCAATTGTTAAATGAGATAATTTTATCAAATATAATAGAAAAATGTCCAACGTTCAACTTCTGATCTGTTCTATGTTCTGTTGTGAGTAAATTAAAGCATTTTACACAAGTCTTTGGGAATTGGGCTTGTATATCATCTAGAGAGAATGAGGTTCCAACAATATTATAGAATGGATTCTTTCCGGTAAGAGTAGCAAGACTATGGATGCTTTACTGTACAAGTAGTGAGAATGAATACTTCATAGCTTATTGGATTTTCTGTAGGTTATTATTAGTATTGGGATATCCACTGAGTATCTATATTACTTGTATTATCATTTGTAGGCTACTTTGAATACTTTACTTTCGCTACATGGCTCCAGGAAGTCTAAGGGGTGCAGTTTGCAAATCTGGACAAGTTGACAGTGAGATTTATAGGCCAAGCATTGCGCCCTTGGGAGTATAAATAAGCAAATAGCCACTTCAGGAAAGACGACAACAGGAACTTGATCTTAAAAGGCAATACTGACCCTATAAAAGGCCTTTCCGCAGAACCTAAGATAGGAAGCCCAACCAGCAAATCAATTCACAGACAGATTTCTGGCCTCTCACCCACTTCTGCTATTCACTGATGAGGGGCAACAACACCGAAATGCGTGTCTGTATATGGAGGTCCTGGTTTGCCTTCCTACAGTAAGATTGTGTCTGTCCTCGCCCATGGTCGGACGTCCTGACAGGTGACCACAGTTGTCTCAATAAGGCAATGCCATTAATATAGTCTAGTAAGGAATACTAAGCAGATAACAGGTGTCCTGCACACTTACATGTCACGCTTCATGGCTCTCTGCTTCTCTTCTTCTGTCAGAGCCTGGAAAGAAAAAATCATTCCCTTATAGTAAGAGTATTGACCCCTTGACCACCTTAGAATTTTCTGGTTTTGAGTTTCCGTTTTTTCCTCCCGTTCTTCCCAGAGCTATAACTTTTTTATTTTTTTGTTAATATGGCCATATGAAGGCTTGTCTTTTGCAGGACGAATTGTACTTTTGAACGACACCATTGATTTTTACCATATCCTGTACTGGAAAACGGGAAAAAAATTCCAAATGCGATGAAATTGCAAAAAAAAGTGCAATTCCACAATTGTTTTTTGGATTTTTTTTTACCATGTTCATTAACTGCTAAAACTGACCCGCCAATATGATTCTCCAGATCATTACGAGTTTACAGACATCAAACATGCATAGTTTTTTTTTTATTTAAGTGGTAAAAAAAAAAGCCATTTTCCTATACTCGTAGCGTTTCCATTTTTCTGGGTCTGGGTGAGGGCTTAATTTTTGTGTGCTGAGCTGACGTTTTTATTGATACCGTTTTGGGGTAGATACGATCTTTTGATCGCCAGTTATTGCTTTTTAATGCAATGTTACGGCTACTAAAAAAAGGAATTGTCATTTTGATTTTTTCTCATTCCGCCGTTTACCAATTGGATTAATTATTTTTATATTTTGATAGATCGGGCGATTCTGAACTTGTCGATACCAAATATGTGGGCTTTTTTATTTTATTTTGAATGGGGCGAAGGGGGGTGATTAGAACTTTTTGAATTTTTTAAATAACTTTTTTACACTTTTCACTTGCTTCAATAATCTCCATGGGAGACTAAAAGCTGCGATGATCGGATCGCATGTGCTACGCATAGCAGGGCTTCAGCTGCAGTCCTGCTATGTGTAGCAGAAATGCTCATCACAGGGGTCTTCTGCAGACCCGGCTTGTCATGCCAACCCATGGCGACCCGGGATCATGTGACAAGGGTGCCGATGGGCGGGTCTTACGATGTGCTTCCTGCACGGCCTTGTTAAATACCCCTATCAGAGATTGACAGCAGCATTTAACATGTTAGGGGCACAAGACAGCTGATCCGATGTGAACTCAGTGCTGGAGCTCGCATCAAAGAGGTCATAAAGAGATTAATGGGAACCTGACGGCTAAGAACCTCGGGCAGCAAATGTCAGACACCGGCCCTATCATTCCAGCCAGGTATGTTTTACTCTGACACTGCGGCATTTCTTTTTTATTGCAGCACTGGATTGGTGCTTCTAATGTAAGGTCCTTTCATCCAATCTGATAGCTACCAACCGCTGTCTTTGCCTTCTTTCGCCACTGCTCCCAATGGTCTCAGGCGGTTAGTCACAACTGAATACAAGACTATGAAAGCCTCGTTCTGGCCATGTTCTGGCTCTCATAGACTTGCATTGAAAGCTTGTGATGTAACTTCTGACTTTCAGCCATTCAGAAGGTTAGGTTACAGGTTGGCGTCACAGGACTGGAGTGCTACCAAAAAAAAGGTGAAGACGCTAGAGGGTGAGTATAAGTTAGGGAGCATGGACCTTAGTTTAGTATTGAAACCCACATGACTGGTGCTTTGAAAGCGGAGATCATGCAGCTCAGATGATTGGTCGCTGGGAACTTCTACGTGCCCTTCATCTCTTGAGTGACAGGACTCATGCACACATACAGCGACTTAGAAAAGTATTCATACCTCATTAACTTTTTCACATTTTTTGACGTTGTACCCTAAAGCTTAAATGTATATTATTGGGATTTTATGTGATACCAACACACTAAGTATCAAGTATTCGTGACGCATAAAGGAAATAACAGAGTTTCCTAATTATTTTAAAAATAAAAATCTGAAAATGGTGAGGTGCTTTTTTTCCCCCACCACCCACCCAGAGTCAATATTTTGTAGGACCACCTCTTACCACTGCAGCCTTTTGGGGTCTGTCTCTCCAACTTTGCACATCTAGAGGTGGCATTTTGCCCCTTCTTCTTTGCCCCCTCACTCTTGCTCAGTGACATTGGATGGAGACGTCTGTGAACAGTAATTCTCATGTCTTTTCACAGATGCCATGGGATTTGGGTCTGGACTGTGACTGCGCCATTCACACACATGAATATGCTCTGACCTAAACCCTCCATTGTAGCTCTGGCAGGATGATGAGTCATTCTACTGGAAGGTGAACCTATGCCCCAATCTCAAGTCTTCTGCAGCCTCTAACAGGTTTTACTCCAGGATTGCCTTCTATTTAGCTCAAGCCATTTTCCCATCACCTCTGAACAGCTCTGCCCCTGCTAAAGAAGAAAAGCCTCCCCACAGTAGGATGCTGCCACCACCATGTGTGACGTTGGGTATGGTGTTTTCAGGGTGATGTGCAGTGTTAGTTCTTTGTGGAGCATATCACTAATAGTTGCCCTGTGGACAAATTCTCCCCTTGAGCTATGGATCTCTGCAGCTCCCCAGTGACCATGGGCATCTTGGCTGCTTCTCTAATAAGTTCTGTCCTCGCTTGGGATGTCAGTTTTGGAAGAAGGCCATGTCTTCCATGGTTTGCAGTTGTGCCATACTCCTTCCATTTTTTGATGATGAATTGAACAGTACTCCGTGAAATGTTCAGAGCTTGGGCTATTTTTTATAACCTAACCCTGCTTTACTTTTCTCTATCACTTTATCCCTGACCTGTCTGTTGAGCTCCTTGGTTTTCATGATGTTATTTGATCCCTAATGTTCGCACACAAACCTCTGAGGCCTTCACAGAACAGCTGTGGTTATACTGAGAAGAAATCACACCAAGGTGGGCGCAATGTACTAATTATGTGACTTCTGGAGACATTTGGTCCCTAAGGATGTTATTTAGGGGCATCAAACCATAGCGGGGTCTGAATACAAATGCACTTCACAATACTCAGTGTAGAAGTGGAAGTGCCCCAAAATGTATATCTTTACATAGAGATGTGTTTAGTGATATAATCCCCCACATGTATACCACATAGAGCAAAGCCCCCCTCCAGCCTGCTGTAAAACAAAGCTGCCATGAGCTGGAAAAACAAGTTTCATTTAGGACTGAGGGGGTGTATCTTCGTGGGCAATAGACCATGACCTCATCTCACACACCTGGGGCTGGACACACCTCTTTTAGCTGGTCACATAAAAGGGCCAACTCCATGTTGGTCGGTCTCTTTTGCTGGGCCTGCATGTTGGAATGATCATGGATGCACATGGTGGTTGAGTATATCTGTATCCCCTTTTCTTACTAGGCCCTGTAACCTCTTAGGTCTTATGGTTAGTAAGCTATAGATGGGAGGGCTGATATTGCATGTGTGATTTGGGTAATCGGGCAGTTAATTGTGGGTTTTTATATTGTGGTGATATTGTTGTGATATTACTGGATATTGTGAGTTATTACTGTGTGATACTGCTGGGATATCACTGTATACTGTAGTGATATTACTGTATTAGAGTTGTAATATCCGTATATTGTGTATATATATATTTTTATAGTCGCCAGCTTGGGTATAAATATATATGTATGTTATAAACTGCAATGAAAAAGAACCCAGCACTCAACTGATGCTTTAGTGCAATTTTAATCGTAGTAGTACCCAATAAACGTTTCGGTCCTAAACATGGACCTTCGTCAGTAACGTACTAAAGAATAATAGGACAGACCATAGGGTCATAGGGCACAAAGAGGCAGCGTCTTGTAAGTGAATCAGATAGGAGCGGTACTGAGGAGACCGAGCTGTATGGTGGTGCTGTCAGACGCGGTGTCCACCGTGTCTGACAGCACCACCATACAGCTCGGTCTCTTCAGTACCGCTCCTATCTGATTCACTTACAAGACGCTGCCTCTTTGTGCCCTATGACCCTATGGTCTGTCCTATTATTCTTTAGTACGTTACTGACGAAGGTCCATGTTTAGGACCGAAACGTTTATTGGGTACTACTACGATTAAAATTGCACTAAAGCATCAGTTGAGTGCTGGGTTCTTTTTCATTATAGTCTATGAAGGTGTGGGAACCTAACCTAGCACCATCCTTTCCAGTAGTGCACACGGTATTTTTGTCTGTTATAAACTGCAGACTTGTGTGTGTGTGTAATAAATACCCTTTATTGATACATGGTTTTATCTCAGTATATAGTATAAGGAATAGATTACAGTTAGTGTATAGTATAAGGTAAAGATAACGTTGTGGTATTAAGTGGATATTAATTATTAGTAGTCAATTTTGGCGTTAATAGTTGATATCGGATCTCATTAGAGGTGTAGGGAGGTTTCCCCCTTTTGGTAACTATAGGTTCAGTAATTTGTGGAGGAAAAACCCTGCCCTTTTAACACTCAGATTTTTATTTTTAAAATAATTAGAAAACCTTGTATCATTTCCTTTACACATCAAAAATACTCGCTACTTTGTGTTGTATCACATAAAATCCCAATAAAATACATTTAAGTTTGAGTATGTAATGTGACAAAATGTGTAAAAGTTAACAGGGTATGAAAATTTTTTCAATATACCGTAAATAGAGACATTTGTTACTCAAGGGGAGAAGCACTGGGACCAACCTCATGGACTGGTCATCCGATTGGTATGCTCCTCAGCCCGCTTTTAAATGGATGTTTTTCTATTAAGTACTCCAGAGTCAGAGTAAAACATACCTGGCTACAATTATAAAGCCAGTGTCTTACTCGTGTCTCCGAGGTTCTTAGAAGTTGTGAATCTTGTGACCTTTGTCTGAACACTGGATGATAAAGGACTCCATATGCAGTGAACTCTTCATTTTACAGTGTTACTCCCAACATTGCAAGTTATCACCCATCATTGCTGATCAGTGAAGGCTCAAATGCTGGGCCCCACTAGGCGGGCTGTAAATCTCCCTGTAGGGTTGGAGCGGTGGTCGCTCGTGTGTTTCTGTTCCATTCACTGTCTATAGGGCTGCTGAAGATAGTGGAGTACAGCCCCAACGTTGTGTAATTATTAAAGATGAGCGAATCAATTCGAGGAGTATCGGTCTTGTTTTGAATTTTAGGATATTCACTGGACCCAGTAAATTCGAAACAATTTTCAGTTCAATTTGCATAAATCACCCAAAAAAATTCCCACCACCACTTGTCACATTGCAGAATATTGCATCAATTATAAGGATGACACCGGCCAAGGTGTTCTGTCACAACTAGAGGTGATCTGAGAAAATTCACCAAATTGCAAATGAGCTTCCTAGGAAATTAGATTTGCCATTATTCTCCACAAATTGTATGTTATCTAAAACCCCAGAATGTAATAAACTTAAGATATACCAAGGAAAAACCATTTGTTTGCTGCTCACCTCTATGGCCGCCCTCACTGCTGTCTGCCCTATGTCTGATCCTCTGTCGCTCTGCTTCTCCTGCCCGGTGTTCTCTCTACGCTGAGGCTTCCAGCCATGATCATGTGCTGTGAACTCTGGGGCCTACTTGTGGCCACAAAGCCTGGCCTAGAGTGAACGTGCAGCTAATAACAAAAAAATCTGTATCTTTCAGAATTCGGATCTTTATACAATTCAATTCCACTCAAATAAATTTGCTGATCTCTAGTCATGACCCTTGGCATCAGTGAGAGCGGCTCCTCTAGGTGTGCTATATGCTGATCATACTTCTCAGTCAGGCCACAAACCCTCAGATAACACAGGAGCAAGAAACAAGCCAGTCTTATTAGCAACAACATTTCAGCAAATCGCATACTGAAGTTGAAATACTTCATTTTTACTTTCTCCACTTCTCAGAACACCGACCACTTTCTTGCAGGTCCAGAATTCCTTCACTAAAACTCGCAGGTGCGGCCTACACGTTGCCTCTGCCGCCCTACTTCACCTGTGCTGTCTCAGGCTTACCCACAACCCCAGCTACACATCTTTAGGATGGAGCTCCCTCTTCTAGGATATTCTGCCATACGGAGTCCAGGACTCGCTATCTCAGTTCCTTACACACCCAGAGTGTGGCCTAGATTGTCACATTCCCTGTGACTGGCTTCACTACTGACTGCTGACCCTCTAACTAGGAAGTCACTCTCTTCTTACTCCCAAAACACCTCTAAAGTGCAGGGCTGATTAACTCTCCCTTGTCCTGTCCTTCAATGTTACCTTCACTTCTCCCCCAGTACAATTCCAGGAGGCAGTAATCATACATTAATCATACATCAAACAGGTACATAGCAGAGTACAGTAGAATATCACATTGCAATAGCAAAACCACGATGGCAACGTCTTCAGTGGGTGTCAGCCATCTTTTCTCTCCCTTACAAAGTCACAAAGTAACTGGTTTAATGAGAACTTGAAGCAGAATATCTGTGTCTGTATCTCTGTATAGCTCTTCCCTCCTCTTTGTCTGTGCCTGCCTCTAACTTGTCCTCCTCCTGTCTTTAGCTCCTCCTTCCTCTGTAGCTCCTCCTTTGTCTGCCTATAGCTCCTCCCTCCTCTGTCTGTGGCTTCCTCTGGCTTGTCCTCCTGTCTTTAGCTCCTCCTCCTGTCTTTAGCTCCTCCTTCATCTGTAGCTCCTCCTTTGTCTGCCTATAGCTCCTCCCTCTGTGGCTTCCTCTAGCTTGTCCTCCTGTCTTCAGCTCCTCCTTCCTCTGTAGCTCCTCCTTTGTCTGCCTATAGCTCCTCCCTCTGTGGCTGCCTCTAGCTTGTCCTCCTGTCTTAAGCTCCTCCTTCCTTTGTAGCTCCTCCTTTGTCTGCCTATAGCTCCTCCCTCCTCTGTCTGTGGCTGCCTCTAGCTTGTCCTCCTCCTGTCTTTAGCTTGTCCTCCTCCTGTCTTTAGCTCCTCCTTCCTCTGTAGCTCCTCCTTTGTCTGCCTATAGCTCCTCCCTCATCTGTGGCTGCTTCTAGCTTGTCCTACTGTCTTTAGCTCCTCCTTCCTCTGTAGATCCTCCTTCCTTTGTAGCTCCTTTGTCTGCCTATAGCTCCTCCCTCCTCTGTGGCTTCCTCTAGCTTGTCCTCCTCCTGTCTTTAGCTCCTCCTTCCTCTGTAGCTCCTCCTTTGTCTGCCTATAGCTCCTCCCTCCTCTGTCTGTGGCTTCCTCTAGCTTATCCTCCTCCTGTCTTTAGCTCCTCCTTCCTCTGTAGCTCCTCCTTTGCATGCCTCCAGCTCCTCCCATCTGTCTCTAGTTCTTCCTCCTCTGTCTTTAGCTCCTCCTTCCTCTGTAGCTCCTCCTTTGTCTGCCTATAGCTCCTCCCTCCTCTGTCTGTGGCTTCCTCTGGCTTGTCCTCCTGTCTTTAGCTCCTCCTCCTGTCTTTAGCTCCTCCTTCATCTGTAGCTCCTCCTTTGTCTGCCTATAGCTCCTCCCTCTGTGGCTTCCTCTAGCTTGTCCTCCTGTCTTCAGCTCCTTCCTCTGTAGCTCCTCCTTTGTCTGCCTATAGCTCCTCCCTCTGTCTGTGGCTGCCTCTAGCTTGTCCTCCTGTCTTAAGCTCCTCCTTCCTTTGTAGCTCCTCCTTTGTCTGCCTATAGCTCCTCCCTCCTCTGTCTGTGGCTGCCTCTAGCTTGTCCTCCTGTCTTTAGCTTGTCCTCCTCCTGTCTTTAGCTCCTCCTTCCTCTGTAGCTCCTCCTTTGTCTGCCTATAGCTCCTCCCTCATCTGTGGCTGCTTCTAGCTTGTCCTCCTGTCTTTAGCTCCTCCTTCCTCTGTAGATCCTCCTTCCTTTTTAGCTCCTCCTTTGTCTGCCTATAGCTCCTCCCTCCTCCGTGGCTTCCTCTAGCTTGTCCTCCTCCTGTCTTTAGCTCCTCCTTCCTCTGTAGCTCCTCCTTTGCATGCCTCCAGCTCCTCCCATCTGTCTCTAGTTCTTCCTCCTCTGTCTTTAGCTCCTCCTTCCTCTGTAGCTCCTCCTTTGTCTGCCTATAGCTCCTCCCTCCTCTGTCTGTGGCTTCCTCTGGCTTGTCCTCCTGTCTTTAGCTCCTCCTCCTGTCTTTAGCTCCTCCTTCATCTGTAGCTCCTCCTTTGTCTGCCTATAGCTCCTCCCTCCTCTGTCTGTGGCTTCCTCTGGCTTGTCCTCCTGTCTTTAGCTCCTCCTCCTGTCTTTAGCTCCTCCTTCATCTGTAGCTCCTCCTTTGTCTGCCTATAGCTCCTCCCTCTGTGGCTTCCTCTAGCTTGTCCTCCTCCTGTCTTCAGCTCCTTCCTCTGTAGCTCCTCCTTTGTCTGCCTATAGCTCCTCCCTCTGTCTGTGGCTGCCTCTAGCTTGTCCTCCTGTCTTAAGCTCCTCCTTCCTTTGTAGCTCCTCCTTTGTCTGCCTATAGCTCCTCCCTCCTCTGTCTGTGGCTGCCTCTAGCTTGTCCTCCTCCTGTCTTTAGCTTGTCCTTCTCCTGTCTTTAGCTCCTCCTTCCTCTGTAGCTCCTCCTTTGTCTGCCTATAGCTCCTCCCTCATCTGTGGCTGCTTCTAGCTTGTCCTACTGTCTTTAGCTCCTCCTTCCTCTGTAGATCCTCCTTCCTTTGTAGCTCCTCCTTTGTCTGCCTATAGCTCCTCCCTCCTCTGTGGCTTCCTCTAGCTTGTCCTCCTCCTGTGTTTAGCTCCTCCTTCCTCTGTAGCTCCTCCTTTGTCTGCCTATAGCTCCTCCCTCCTCTGTCTGTGGCTTCCTCTAGCTTATCTTCCTCCTGTCTTTAGCTCCTCCTTCCTCTGTAGCTCCACCTTTGTATGCCTCCAGCTCCTCCCATCTGTCTCTAGTTCTTCCTCCTCTGTCTCTAGCTCCTCCATAAAACTTTAAAAGCACTAACTGTCATTTTTCCTATCTCAGTAATGGCAAAATCTGTGTGCGCTAAATACAGAGTTCAGAGAGTAAAAGACCGGTCGAGGAGGAGAAAGGAGCAGATTTCTCTGATCTATTAGACATTTTCTTATTTTCAGCTCTACTATTGATTTATGGAAAAACATTAAAACATCAGTTAATCGTGAGTTTACTCTGAATTTTCGGCATGAAGCCTACCTTAGTCGTAGATGAGATCACTGCTAATAACAGCAGAACACAGGACAGTAAGAGCGGGGGTCTGCAACACAAGAGAAGATCAGCGAATGCTACAGGTCGTATGAAGACGTTTTCTACCTGCTCAGAAAATGATTAGCAAAGTTAATGGAACACAATATAGATTTCTGGCAGGAACAGGTTCCCTTATTACCAGTGTGTGTTTCACTCTAGGATGTTGTATGTTTCATAAAACAGGAGACCGGGAGCAACGTGACAGATTACTAGTCCCCAACGTGGGACCCCCAACTTCTCCACACTCAGCTCTGTACTAATGGAGGGTCCCTGCCTGTTTGTGTACAGACTTGGCAGAGATCTGCCCCAGTGACAAGTAGAAATGGGCGAATATATTCCAGAGGACTGGAATGCTAATCCCAACATTACAAAAATCCCCATGGATTCAGGAAAATTTTGGCCTCTGGCTGCCATTTTTCTGAACTATGAAGAGTCGTAAAAAGGTTAAAAATTAAAAGAATATTACGTTACCGCTATAATTCTCCATTTAGCGCTTTTTTTTTGGCCTTTTGATTTTTTTTTCCTTCGAATGGTGTCAGTTTGGGGTACTTTCTGTCATATAGATTTTGTTAGAAAAATTAGAAAAGCGGTGGTCAGCTTCCAAAAAATGTTATTTAAAAATTTGTTCTGACGTAAAGTAGACATGTGGGAAATGTTATTTATTACCTGTTTTGTGTGATATATCTCTCTGGTTTAAGGGCATAAGAATTCACAATTTGAAAATTGCAAAATTTTCCACATTTCTGGTTTTTATTATTTCACAAATAAACGCAAGTCATGTCAAAGAAATTTTACCGCTATCATGAAGTACAATTTGTCACAAAATAAACAATATCAGAATCACCGGGATCCGTTGAAGCTCCAGGGTTATAACCTCATAAAGGGACAGTGGTCAAAATTGTAAAAATTGGCCCGGTCATTAACGTGAAAACCACCTTGGGGGGTCAAGAGGTTAAACATCCAATTGTGGAGTTTATTTGTATTCCAAGAGCTGTTGATTAAAATATACGTTTGTTCGTGGCACAACCCTTTTAAGCAAAATAATGGCCATATGGTCGCAATTTTGCTGAATTTGCATGCAGCGAAGCTCATAAAACTGAATTCTCGCGAATTAAATCTTTTTGTCAAATTTTTGGTGAACAGATTGTCTCCTCTTTACTATTGGAAGAAGTTGTCCTATACATTAGTGTAAAACTTTGCAAGATCACAAAGTCATTTTCACCGAATCAGACTCATAATTATCCATAATTTATGGACATCTCTTGTGATTTCTTCCCTGTGTGTATCGTGCGGGTTGTTACCAACAGCTGGTGAGAATTTCATGGACAGGACATTTCGAAATTGATTTACATCGAAAAATGATTTCCTACATGATAGATTATCCCAACATAGAAAATAAACATATAATTAACAATTCAGTATGTATACATGTATGTGTATACAGTTAGGGCCAGAAATATTTGGACAGTGACACAATTTTCGCGAGTTGGGCTCTGCATGCCACCACATTGGATTTGAAATGAAACCTCTACAACAGAATTCAAGTGCAGATTGTAACGTTTAATTTGAAGGGTTGAACAAAAATATCTGATAGAAAATGTAGGAATTGTACACATTTCTTTACAAACACTCCACATTTTAGGAGGTCAAAAGTAATTGGACAAATAAACATAACCCAAACAAAATATTTTTATTTTCAATATTTTGTTGCAAATCCTTTGGAGGCAATCACTGCCTTAAGTCTGGAACCCATGGACATCACCAAACGCTGGGTTTCCTCCTTCCTAATGCTTTGCCAGGCCTTTACAGCCGCAGCCTTCAGGTCTTGCTTGTTTGTGGGTCTTTCCGTCTTAACTCTGGATTTGAGCAAGTGAAATGCATGCTCAATTGGGTTTAGATCTGGAGATTGACTTGGCCATTGCAGAATGTTCCACTTTTTGGCACTCATGAACTCCTGGGTAGCTTTGGCTGTATGCTTGGGGTCATTGTCCATCTGTACTATGAAGCGCCGTCCAATCAACTTTGCAGCATTTGGCTGAATCTGGGCTGAAAGTATATCCCGGTACACTTCAGAATTCATCCGGCTACTCTTGTCTGCTCTTATGTCATCAATAAACACAAGTGACCCAGTGCCATTGAAAGCCATGCATGCCCATGCCATCACGTTGCCTCCACCATGTTCTACAGAGGATGTGGTGTGCCTTGGATCATGTGCCGTTCCCTTTCTTCTCCAAACTTTTTTCTTCCCATCAGTCTGGTACAGGTTGATCTTTGTCTCATCTGTCCATAGAATACTTTTCCAGAACTGAGCTGGCTTCTTGAGGTGTTTTTCTGTCTATTTTTGGTATTGATGAATGGTTTGCATCTAGATGTGAACCCTTTGTATTTACTGTCATGGAGTCTTCTCTTTACTGTTGACTTAGAGACAGATATACCTACTTCACTGAGAGTGTTCTGGACTTCAGTTGATGTTGTGAACGGGTTCTTCTTCACCAAATTAAGTATGCGGCGATCATCCACCACTGTTGTCATCCGTGGACGCCCAGGCCTTTTTGAGTTCCCAAGCTCACCAGTCAATTCCTTTTTTCTCAGAATGTACCCAACTGTTGATTTTGCTACTCCAAGCATGTCTGCTATCTCTCTGATGGATTTTTTCTTTTTTTTCAGCCTCAGGATGTTCTGCTTCACCTCAATTGAGAGTTCCTTTGACCGCATGTTGTCTGCTCACAGCAACAGCTTCCAAATGCAAAACCACACACCTGGAATCCACCCCTGACCTTTTAACTACTTCATTGATTACAGGTTAACGAGGGAGACGCCTTCAGAGTTAATTGCAGCCCTTAGAGTCCATTGTCCAATTACTTTTGGTCCCTTGAAAAAGAGGACGCTATGCATTACAGAGCTATGATTCCTAAACCCTTTCTCCGATTTGGATGTGGAAACTATCATACTGCAGCTGGGAGTGTGCACTTTCAGCCCATATTATATATATAATTGTATTTCTGAACATGTTTTTGTAAACAGCTAAAATAACAAAACTTGTGTCACTGTCCAAATATTTCTGGCCCTAACTGTATATCATACAGTATATAATATGCAGTAGATCAAGGTATATACTATTATATAGTCACACAGAGGGTGAAATTAGTATTGAACACGTCACTTATTTTCTAAGTTAAACTAGAAGACATCGTTTTATGGTGTCCATGTTAAATGACCCCATCCTCGTCTCCATCTACTTTTCTTTACGTTTTTATGAAAGAATTTGTTCAGTAATAAGTAATATTCCCATAAATCACAGATCTTTACAATCTAAGTTTAATATCTGTATATTTACCTCCTCATGTTGTCAGACTGGGAGCAAACTTGCCAGAAAGAGCTCGGAGACTGGAGATTCAGCTTTAACTTGAAGACAAAGTTCAACACTAACTTAACATAAGGAACTTTGAACTTGACTTGATAAGAAGTCGTCAGGTGACCGCTCTATTGATTTCTGGGAAAAATGGTTGAATGCTGCAGTTTTATTGCGCTGTATACATAACTGATCTAACAATTATTAGTTTTTTACATTGTTATATGTTTGTCTCAATACTTTCTTAGGCTACTTTCACACATCAGGTTTTTGCCGTCAGGCACAATCCGGCGAGTTTTGAAAAAAAACGGATCCGTTTTTTTTCCGCCGAATCCGTTTTATTCTCATAGAGTAGTATTAGCGCCAGATTGTACCTGATGGCCACATGTTTCATCCGTTTTTTGCCAGATCCGTAGCCCTAATCACTTTAAAGCAGGGAACGAACATGTACATGTGGTCAGGAGCTGGGCCTGCTCCATACATGGTTATTTGGAAAGTAAAGAAGTAATGGCTTTTAGAAAATGCAGTAAATAGAAATATCTGTCATCCCTTTTCTTAGGAGAAGTTGCTGGTTAGAGTTTCCATTAGAAGAAAAGTATTGCTGTAAAGCACAATAGACAAATATATAACACACTAGTAGGTAGAGGGCACCATCTATAATTATCTACGTGTTCAACCTGCTGCATGCCAAAAACAAGTCGTAGCTAAACACAGAAAAAATTAACATGCAAAAACGCAGGGATTCACAGGTATAGCAAATTTTATTTATTACAAGACCTTAGACCACACACTATTGATTATTTAAAAACATTTAAAAAACACAAAGTAGAAAAAAATTACCCAAGAAGACTAATATTTCACAAGAGATCTGATGTCCTACAGAAATCCCTCTATAATCATAAACTGTCCTAAGCGCTTATCTGCACCAATATAATAATAATAACCAGTGTCAACCGCAAAGTGCAATAGTGCAAATAGCTATGTATACGTTATGACATAAGCAGTCTAACAATGTTCCAAATAGACATACTCACAAGCCGCAGGACAGAGATAGAAATATAGCACTATCCATGTTAGAGCATACATTTACCAGAATAGGTTCCCAATGGACATGCTCATAGCTGAACAGTTCGCTAAGGTAGAAGAGGTCAAAAGGAAATCAGCCCCCTTGTGGCCCACCCAACGCGTATCGTCACACTAGTGACTTCATCAGGGGTAATGATAGTGTGATAGCTAATGGATCCTAGATTATATAGAACTTACTGATTATCCGATCTAGTGCAGCTGCCAGGAGTCCGTCCTGAGAGAAAGCTCCAGCACTAAACCCTGAGTTGACAGCGTCCCGGAAGTAACCACTGCGCATGGTCAGTGGTTACCTAGGCAATGTAACAGCGCCAATCTACCAGCGCACCTATCGTTGTGGCAGCAAGTATGCCGAGATTCCTCACGTTGTGTCCCACCAGTAGTGCGTACATGACACCAGAACCACTCACATCCCGAGGGGCTAAACAACACAGTACCTCAGCGCCGCTCCATGGCTAGCCACCGGTGGCCACCGCGCATGTCCGGAACTCTCCGGACACACCGCAGTGTGCAGGGAATGGTCTCCTAGGAGATCGCTGACGCTGTCCCTCTATGCGCAGGCGCCGCCTATGTTCTAAGCGTATACCCTGAGGCAAACCCTGTAAACAGGAGCTCTTCGTTTAGTCCTCTTGGTGCAAGACTCTGTAATTTGTAAATCCACTTTGACTCGCATCTCAGTAGTTGGTGAGTTAGATTGCCTCCTCTGATGGTCACGTGGATACTTTCCAATCCCATCACTTTTAGACCTCTGATACTGCCGCCATGAGTCTCCAAAAAGTGTGTTGCCACTGAAGTCAGTTTCTTTCCCCTCTCAAGGTCCTGCTTGGCCATATTGATGTTAGAGATGTGCTGTTATATGCTTGAAAAAGACCTTCGGGTCGAAACGTTGCTGTTACATGGCTCAATAAAGATCGTTATTTGGAATACTACACCCGGATGGAGCGCTGGTCCTTTGTTTCTTTTTGGACTATGTGGATATTCCCGTAAGGTTCCCTGGATGTGGACCTGGCGCCCCAATGAGTGAGTGCTGTCAGTCTCCTTTTTCTCTTAGATATGGAAGGTGACTGAGTTCATCTCCGATTCAAGCTATGTCACTTTGTGCCTGTATGTTAGGTGTGCATCCATGGTGTGCCCTAAATGGTGTTCTTAGGTCGCATTATGGTGAGGATTTTAGAAGATACTATTGGTCCTTCAATACACTTTAGGACAGTTATTATAAAAACAGGGTACCTTAATATAAGAGGTGCTATAAAAAGGGATGGATTTGTGCATCTTTCAGGAGGCTAAGATAGTCCCTTAGGATTGATTGAACTCGTATGGCGGTTATCTCTGAGACCGGGAAGGAGCGCTGTTGGTGTGCCTGCGTGATTGGGCCCATCACAGTGGTGCACCGTCCGGGCATCCTTCTTTGCCTCAGAGTATACGCTTAGAACATAGGCGGCACCTACGCATAGAGGGACAGCGTCAGCGATCTCCTAGGAGACCATTCCCTGCACACTGCGGAGTGTCCGGAGAGTTCCGGACATGCGCGGTGGCAACCGGTGGCTAGCCATGGAGCGGCGCTGAGGTACTGTGTTGTTTAGCCCCTCGGGATGTGAGTGGTTCTGGTGTCATGTACACACTACTGGTGGAACACATAACGTGAGGAATCTCGGCATACTTGCTGCCACAACGATAGGTGCGCTGGTAGATCGGCGCTGTTACATTGCCTAGGTAACCACTGACCATGCGCAGTGGTTACTTCCGGGACGCTGTCAACTCAGGGTTTAGTGCTGGAGCTTTCTCTCAGGGCGGACTCCTGGCAGCTGCACTAGATCGGATAATCAGTAAGTTCTATATAATCTAGGATCCATTAGCTATCACACTATCATTACCCCGATGAAGTCACTAGTGTGACGATACGCGTTGGGTGGGCCACAAGGGGGCTGATTTCCTTTTGACCTCTTCTACCTTAGCGAACTGTTCAGCTATGAGCATGTCCATTGGAAACCTATTCTGGTAAATGTATGCTCTAATATGGATAGTGCTATATTTCTATCTCTCTGCCCTGCGGCTTGTGAGTATGTCTATTTGGAACATTGTTAGACTGCTTATGTCATAACGTATACATAGCTATTTGCACTATTGCACTTTGCGGTTGACACTGGTTATTATTATTATATTGGTGCAGATAAGCGCTTAGGACAGTTTATGATTATAGAGGGATTTCTGTAGGACATCAGATAAAGCACAATAGACAGGCATAAGTGGCAGCCGTCTGTCATGGCCATCTATCAGCAGCAGAAGTCATCTATTGTGGCAATGGGCAGAAGAAGTCATCTATCATGGCTATGGGCAAAAGAAGTCATCTATCATGGCTATGGGCAAAAGAAGTTATCTATCATGGCTATGGGCAGAATATGTTGTCTATCATGGCTATGGGCAGAAGAAGTTGTCTATCATGGCTATGGGCAAAAGAAGTCATCTATCATGGCTATGGGCAAAAGAAGTCATCTATCATGGCTATGAGCTAAAGAAGTTGTCTATCATGGCTATGGGCAGAAGAAGTCGTCTATCATGGCTATGGGCAGAAGAAGTCGTCTATCATGGATATGGGCAGAAGAAGTCGTCTATCATGGCTTGGGCAGAAGAAGTCGTCTATCATGGCTATGGGCAGAAGTCGTCTATCATGGCTATGGGCAAAAGAAGTCGTCTATCATGGCTTGGGCAGAAGAAGTCGTCTATCATGGCTATGAGATAAAGAAGTCGTCTATCATGGCTATGGGGAAAAGAAGTCATCTATCATGGCTTGGGCAGAAGAAGTCCTCTATCATGGCTATGAGATAAAGAAGTCGTCTATCATGGCTATGAGATAAAGAAGTCGTCTATCATGGCTATGAGATAAAGAAGTCGTCTATCATGGCTTGGGCAGAAGTCATCTATCATAGCTATGAGCTAAAGAAGTCGTTTATCATGGCTATGGGCAGAAGAAGTCGTCTATCATTGCTATGGGCAAAAGAAGTCGTCTATCATGGCTATGGGCAGAAGAAGTCGTCTATCATGGCTATGGGCAGAAGAAGTCGTCTATCATGGCTATGGGCAGAAGAAGTCGTCTATCATGGATATGGGCAGAAGAAGTCGTCTATCATGGCTATCGGCAGAAGTTGTTTATCATGGCTATGAGCTAAAGAAGTCGTCTATCATGGCTATGGGCAGAAGAAGTCATCTATCATGGCTATGGGCAAAAGAAGTCGTCTATCATGGCTACTGGCAGGAGAAGTCGTCTATGCACTGGTATGCACTTAATGCATAGGCTTTATCAGTCTGGGAGTCCTACTTCTTAAAAATGGGAAAAAATATTTTCTGAGGCCCTCCTCCATATTTCTTTCAGGGTGTATTGCAATCCCTCTTTTTGATTTTCTGCAGTTCTTGCACTTAGTGCATAGCCTTTATGAGTCTAGGAGTCCCACTACCTAACAATTATAACATAAAGTGTATGCTTCTTTTTTATATCTAATACAGGGTGTATCGGAGTCCCTCTTCCTTCTAATGTTTGGAAGTTCTTACATTGTCCACATAGGCTTTGTAAGTCTCAGAGTCTCTCCTTCATAAATTATACAGGATGTGTCTGACCATGTCACACACCACAGTCCAAATAAGGTAATAAAATGTTAAAATTGCATTTACCAGTGACTACTGGGGGACACAATTTTATTTCCCCCTCAACTATGTCATCTACTGTAGTCATAGGCGACGGAGATATATGGTGAGAGATCGCCCGGATATTAAGAGGTGGAGTGTTGGGGTTGGCGGATCACGCTAAATATAAATGAAGATAAAGTACGATCGCAACCCAGGGTCCACCGTGCAGAAATGTAAAACTGCAGCTAGTGAACAATGGCTGAAGCGTGCTGCAAGCGATCTTGAAAACACACGGGGTTAAATGTCACCCTGTGTGAATAGAAACTAATTACCCAACTCAGACAGTAATGCACAGCTAGATGCCACGCTAGTGAAAATGGCGCTACCTGTAATCCCCTGTTACTTCACAGGTGAACACAACCCTCTCAGGGGCAAGGGAACAGGTAGTGGACAGTCACAGCATATAAACGCACACGAACTCCTCTCCGGAGGTGCCGGAATTCTAAAGGCTATACGCCTGCCATGAGCACACACAGACAAATTCACACTACCGTAGTGTTCCACACACACATACAACATAAATTATCTTAGTGCAGCGACATGTGCACCAAAGATCCTTTTATTGACTGTGCCAATCAGACAGGACCTTGCTCACGGGCCAATCCGGAGCCGGCACAGGACCTGCGCAGCTGACGACCGACCACTAATGAGAGGTCGCCACTTCACGAGCATGCTCAGTAGAGCAAGTCCTGGACTTAGTCTCAGGAATGACTGCTCGCTGCTGTCTATTATTAGTTACCATAGCTGAACCTGTAGAGGCAGCGGTAACAATGCGCACAGCCCGAGTCTGAGCAAGATGCTGAGACCGATGTCTTTGCTAAGCAGCATCTTCTGCGGGGGAGACCTCAGGAGAAGATAAGGCTTGGGATCCATCCTGTGCAGAGGGAGAATCCCGGCACCTAACACGGAGCAGGCGTTTTTTTTCTGGTTTTAAATTTTGCCTTATATACAAGGAAAGAATGATTCCTAAATTTTTCCCTGTAAAATCTGTTTTATCTTCGGTTTTGTTTGTTTTATTGTCTGTCCGGAAAAGTGGCGTAAGACTCTGACAACATGGTTCCCAGCAGTGACCCGGGAGTCAGAGATGGGTCCAGGTGTCTTCTCCATGCTGTTCCCATGTCATTTCAGCACAGTTTCCATCCCTTTCATCGATTTTCCTGCCTCCACCCGTCCTCCTGTTGGGGTCTTCTGGAAAAATGCTTAAGTTTCCCATTGATTTACATTATACTTGTTACTCGAGTTGAGGCCGCCCGAGAGTCCAACCAGCTCAATTGGAGTACCAAGCATTTTAGTGCGCGATCATCACTATTGGTGATACGCTAACATGACGTTACTGAACTAGTCACAACAATGGGACCGCAGTGGCGTCAGGAAGCTAGCGCTGGACCCTGAGTGTGTGGAGGGAGTACCGGATGAGTCTTTTCACACAGATAAGCAGTGGAGATAGTCGGTGTAAATGATAATCTGTGCTCTCCACTCACTGATGTGTCGGCTCCTCTCACTGTCCTGCAATGTTGAGTGTACACAGACATCAGGAGGAGGAGGCAGCATTAACTTCTTCATGGCTGGTCCTCCTTCTGCACGTCTTCCTGCTCCTGGCGGTTTGCTTGGCACGAACGCACCGATGAAGCAGAAGGCCGTGAGCCACACCGCAAAGCAAGGGCTCACGATCGCGAGCTACAGGTTGGGGATTTCTGGACTAGAGGATACATCATCTTCCGATTCATGTTTTTCATGTTTTCTTCTTTACATTGAATTTAGATATAATTTTAAAAATTGTAGGGATTCACTTCCTCAGGTAGGTATTAGGTAATCTTCATTCAGTGAGCAACCCTGGCACGGGCTTCTCTCAGATACATCTCACATTTTTGCTGGTCACTCACCAGCTGCAACAAACTGCATTCAACATCCCCAGCAGACAGAGCTTTCAGGTGAATACTAGCCCTAGGTCTTAGGCCGGCGTCACACTTGCGAGTTTTACGGACGTAAGAGCGCAGAATCTACGTCCGTAAAACTCGCAAAAAATACGGCACAATTATTCTCTATGCCCCTGCTCCTATTTGCCGTATTTTACTGATCAGTATTATACGGCTTTCTACGGCCGTACAAAATCGCAGCATGCTGCGTTTGTCACCGTACTGCGCAAGAAATACGCCAATGAAAGTCTATGGAAGCGTGAAAAATACGGATTACACACGGACAAGCAGTGTGACTTGCGAGAAATACGCAGCGCTGTTAGAGAGAAAAGCCGGCAATTCAGTGCGGTGTACAGTAAAATCACACTGACAGCTTACAGTCCAATAGGTAGAATAAATGTGTACACATAGAATAGGTATATATATATATACAGTGGGGCAAACAAGTATTTAGTCAGTCAGCAATAGTGCAAGTTCCACCACTTAAAAAGATGAGAGGCGTCTGTAATTTACATCATAGGTAGACCTCAACTATGGGAGACAAACTGAGAAAAAAAAATCAAGAAAATCACATTGTCTGTTTTTTTATCATTTTTTTTGCATTTTATGGTGGAAAATAAGTATTTGGTCAGAAATAAACAATCAAGATTTCTGGCTCTCACAGACCTGTAACTTCTTCTTTAAGAGTCTCCTCTTTCCTCCACTCATTACCTGTAGTAATGGCACCTGTTTAAACTTGTTATCAGTATAAAAAGACACCTGTGCACACCCTCAAACAGTCTGACTCCAAACTCCACTATGGTGAAGACCAAAGAGCTGTCAAAGGACACCAGAAACAAAATTGTAGCCCTGCACCAGGCTGGGAAGACTGAATCTGCAATAGCCAACCAGCTTGGAGTGAAGAAATCAACAGTGGGAGCAATAATTAGAAAATGGAAGACATACAAGACCACTGATAATCTCCCTCGATCTGGGGCTCCACGCAAAATCCCACCCCGTGGGGTCAGAATGATCACAAGAACGGTGAGCAAAAATCCCAGAACCACGCGGGGGGACCTAGTGAATGAACTGCAGAGAGCTGGGACCAATGTAACAAGGCCTACAATAAGTAACACACTACGCCACCATGGACTCAGATCCTGCAGTGCCAAACGTGTCCCACTGCTTAAGCCAGTACATGTCCAGGCCCGTCTGAAGTTTGCTAGAGAGCATTTGGATGATCCAGAGGAGTTTTGGGAGAATGACCTATGGTCTGATGAAACCAAACTGGAACTGTTTGGTAGAAACACAACTTGTCGTGTTTGGAGGAAAAAGAATACTGAGTTGCATCCATCAAACACCATACCTACTGTAAAGCATGGTGGTGGAAACATCATGCTTTGGGGCTGTTTCTCTGCAAAGGGGCCAGGACGACTGATCCGGGTACATGAAAGAATGAATGGGGCCATGTATCGTGAGATTTTGAGTGCAAACCTCCTTCCATCAGCAAGGGCATTGAATATGAAATGTGGCTGGGTCTTTCAACATGACAATGATCCAAAGCACACCGCCAGGGCAACGAAGGAGTGGCTTCGTAAGAAGCATTTCAAGGTCCTGGAGTGGCCTAGCCAGTCTCCAGATCTCAACCCTATAGAAAACCTTTGGAGGGAGTTGAAAGTCCGTGTTGCCAAGCGAAAAGCCAAAAACATCACTGCTCTAGAGGAGATCTGCATGGAGGAATGGGCCAACATACCAACAACAGTGTGTGGCAACCTTGTGAAGAGTTACAGAAAACGTTTGACCTCTGTCATTGCCAACAAAGGATATATTACAAAGTATTGAGATGAGATTTTGTTTCTGACCAAATACTTATTTTCCACCATAATATGCAAATAAAATGATAAAAAAACAGACAATGTGATTTTCTGGATTTTTTTTTCTCAGTTTGTCTCCCATAGTTGAGGTCTACCTATGATGTAAATTACAGACGCCTCTCATCTTTTTACGTGGTGGAACTTGCACTATTGCTGACTGACTAAATACTTTTTTGCCCCACTGTATATATATGTCAGTGAGACACATATATGTATATATATTAATATTTATTCCAGCGCTATACAGCTTGAAAGCCGGTAATTCAATTACCGGCTTTTTCTTTCTCCTTCCTAAAACCCGACATGATTTGAGACATGGTTTACATACAGTAAACCATGTCTTCTCTCCATTTTTTTTGCAGATTCCACACTACTAATGTCAGTAGTGTGTATCTGCAAAATTTGGCCGTTCTAGCTCTTAAAATAAAGGGTTAAATGGCGGAAAAAATTGGCGTGGGCTCCCGCGCAATTTTCTCCGCCAGAGTAGTAAAGCCAGTGACTGAGGGCAGATATTAATAGCCTGGAGAGGGTCCACGGTTATTGGCCCCCCCCTGGCTAAAAATATCTGCCCCCAGCCACCCCAGAACAGGC
The DNA here is from genome assembly GCF_032444005.1 of Ranitomeya imitator. Lineage (NCBI taxonomy): Eukaryota > Metazoa > Chordata > Amphibia > Anura > Dendrobatidae > Ranitomeya > Ranitomeya imitator. Next base: position 17,691,172 of record NC_091282.1, read on the forward strand.
ACATCTGGAAGATGCGCCTATTCTGGCACTTGGCCACTCTCTTCCCATTCCCGTGTAGCGGTGGGATATGGGGTAATGAAGGGTTAATGCCACCTTGCTATTGTAAGGTGACATTAAGCCTAATTAATAATGGAGAGGCGTCAATTATGACACCTATCCATTATTAATCCAATTGTAGTGAAGGGTTAAATAAAACACAAACACATTATTTTAATGAAATAAAAACAATGGTTGTTGCAGTATTTTATTCAACGCCCAATCCAGTCACTGAAGACCCTCGTTCTGTGAGTAAAAAAACATAATAAACCAACAATATACTTACCCTCCGCAGATCTGTAACGTCCAACGATGTAAATCCTTCTGAAGGGGTTAAAACATTTTGCAGCAAGGAGCTGTGCTAATGCAGGCTGCTCCTCGCTGCAAAACCCCAGGGAATAAGGCTAAAAATAGATCAATGATCTATATTTAGCTTCATTTGCGGTGAGGCGCCCTCTGCTGGCTGTTCATAGATCGTGGGAAATTACCTAGAAAGCTCCCTGGCCCACGCCAATTTTTTTCGCCATTTAACCCTTTATTTTAAGAGCTAGAACGGCCAAATTTTGCAGATACACACTACTGACATTAGTAGTGTGGAATCTGCAAAAAAAATGGAGAGAAGACATGGTTTACTGTATGTAAACCATGTCTCAAATCATGTCGGGTTTTAGGAAGGAGAAAGAAAAAGCCGGTAATTGAATTACCGGCTTTCAAGCTGTATAGCGCTGGAATAAATATTAATATATATACATATATGTGTCTCACTGACATATATATATATATATATATATATACCTATTCTGTGTGTACACATTTATTCTACCTATTCTACTGTAAGCTGTCAGTGTGATTTTACTGTACACCGCACTGAATTACCGGCTTTTCTCTCTAATATATGTGTCTACTGACACACACATATATATATATATATATATATATATATATATATAGACAGTATATATATATTTTCTTTTCTTTTTGGGACACATGGATCACTTCTATAGCGGTATGTTGGTTTTGCTAGCCTGCGAGAAAACCACGTAGTACGGATGCCATACGGATTACATACGGAGGATGCCATGCGCAAAAAACGCTGACACACCCTGCCTACGGAGGAGCTACGGACCACTTTTTTCGGGACTTTTCAGCGTATTACGGCCGTAATATACGGACCGTATTGTTTTACGCTGTGTGTGACGCCGGCCTTAGTCAAAGCATCTAATGAAGACCAGCAGTGCTAGGATTTAACCCCAGCCCGTGTGGCTTTGTTACAAGGGGTCATTTCTACGTTGGTTGTTTTACCATACATTGTATGAAAAACTGGAAACATTTCCAAGTGTGATAAAATGGTGAAAATAGTTCCATAGTTTTTTGTTTCATATTTATACTGTTCATTGCACAGTAAAAGTGACATGCTAACACCCTTGCAAGAATGATTACAATGATACCAAATTTACATAGTTTTTTTATATAAGTGGTGAAAAAAAAGTTCAGAAGTTTATTTTTTATCAGTTGGTTTCTGTATTAATTTTTTGAGACCTGTTACCTTTTTATTTTACCATCGATGAAGAAGTGTGAGTCTCATTTTTTGCGTGAAAATCTCACTGCTTTAGTGTTATTATTTCATATACTGAAAAATGGGAAAAAAACATTCCAAGTGCCGTGAAATGGTAAAAAAAAAGCAAGAGTGCAATTTTTTTTACTGTTTGTGTTGTAGCTGTTTGCGTTCTGACCCAATGTCAGACATGCCAGATCACCGGTGAGGCCAAATCAGGAGGTTACGCCCGTCATTTACAAGCGCTTGGAGACAAAAGAATTGCACACTTTGTTCTGTGAGCAAATTCACTTTTATCTGATATCTCAAAAAACAAGGCAAAGTTCTATACCATTTATAGCAAATGCATTTCAATGTAACTCATGTAGCCCCCACCATCACCCAGGGTCATACTTTATTTACCACGCACCTAGAACATGCTGTGGCTGACTATTGAGAACATACGTGATAAGAAGTGTAGTCTCCTTGAAGAGGAGACCATCAGACTACTGCAACAACAGATTCTAGAAATTCTAACAATTAAAGGCAAAAGGCACTTAAAGGCAAACTATTAACCCTTCTATATCAATTTCCCCCTTTTGTAAATGGTATAACCTTTGCTACGGGGTCAGCTGATGTCCACAAAGGAGCTACTTTCTCATGGGTCTAGTACCCACAAGGGGGCTTTCTACCAGCTTGTCCCATCCACCCTCAGTGTGGACACTCACCTCCCCCGTCAGCAGTGGCTATACGAGGTCTATGATACACAATAGATGGCACAGCCTTAAGGTACCGTCACACTAGACGATATCGCTAGCGATCCGTGATGTTGCAGCGTCCTCGCTAGCAATATCGTCCAGTGTGACAGGCAGCAGCGATCAGGCCCCTGCTGTGCTGTCGCTGGTCGGGGAAGAAAGTCCAGAACTTTATTTGGTCGCTGGACTCCCCGTAGACATCGCTGAATCGGCGTGTGTGACAACGATTCAGCGATGTGTTCACTGGTAACCAGGGTAAACATCGGGTAACTAAGCGCAGGGCCGCGCTTAGTAACCCGATGTTTACCCTGGTTACCATCCTAAAAGTAAAAAAAAACAAACAGTACATACTTACCTACAGCCGTCTGTCCTCCAGCGCTGTGCTCTGCACTCCTCCTGTACTGGCTGTGAGCGCCGGTCAGCCGGAAAGCAGAGCGGTGACGTCACCGCTCTGCTTTCCGGCCGCTGTGCTCACAGACAGTACAGGAGGAGTGCAGAGCACAGCGCTGGAGGACAGACGGCTGTAGGTAAGTATGTACTGTTTGTTTTTTTTTACTTTTAGGATGGTAACCAGGGTAAACATCGGGTTACTAAGCGCGGCCCTGCGCTTAGTTACCCGATGTTTACCCTGGTTACCGGCATCGTTGGTCGCTGGAGAGCGGTCTGTGTGACAGCTCTCCAGCGACCAAACAGCGACGCTGCAGCGATCCGGATCGTTGTCGGTATCGCTGCAGCGTCGCTAAGTGTGACGGTACCTTAAGATTCCTTCCTTAAACATACACTCTTCAATAGCTTAGGTAATACATATTTTAGTGCTTTTACGGCTACATAAAACAATAAGCAAAGCAACAAAATTTGCATACAAGTCTGTGCCTATTGTCTATATTATCTATCCGTACGGTTATATATTTCTGCCTTCACTGTTTAACTTTTGAATGACAAGGGTCTCGGCGCTGTGCTTGAATATAAACTGCGGTCTTTTCCCTATTTTGGAAGCCCTGGGCATTACCATGACAACAGACACAACAACCGCTACCCCTGCACATGCGCCGGTATCCTCCTCTCCAGAACAGGGCAGAACAAAGTACTGCAGTGCGCAGGTGCTGGGCCTCTCTGACCTTTCCCGGCGCCTGCGCACTACAATACTTTGTTCTGCCATCAACAGGGCAGACAAAGTACGCCTGCGCCAGAGCCGCAGCATGAAGACAAGAAGAGGACATCATCGTAAGAAGATGGGAGTCCCCGGACCGCAACGCCCATCGGATCGGACCACCCCCCAGGTGAGTATAATCTAACCTCTTTTTCTCATCTTTCAGGTTACATCTGGGGCTCATCTACAGCATTCCAGAATGCTGTAGATAAGCCCCTGATGCCGGTGGGCTTAGCTCAACTTCTATTTTGGGGGTGACAGGTTCCCTTTAAAGACTGTGCCAATAAACCCAAAAAGGCCATTTGCACCACCGGCCATGCCCGCTGTAGCAGGGGTAGCAAAAATCCCATCCTAACCACCACAAGCATAATCAGGCACATGGCAGCAAATCACCTGACTTTGTTGGTTGAACAGATGGCTCCATGAAAAGTGTCTGCGCGTGATACCACTGCTTCTTCCGATGTTGTGCGTGCAAGCCAATCCACTGTCCATAGTGCATTTTAAGATGCCTCATGCCCTGCATCTGCAGTTGCACACTAACTGAAATAGCACCATCAACAAGCACATCCATGTTCTTGTCCCAGCGCAGCGTTCAATTGTCCATACCCCAGTCCTTGGAACGCAAGCTGAAATATGCAGCCAACGCCACAGTACTAAATTCACACATTTGTAGCCTGCTTGTGCTGGAAATGTTGTATTTTAGGCCCATGGTAGACATGAGCTTTCCGCAACCTGATGGCGGTGACCATCACAAGGTACTCGTTACCCAGCTGCCACAATTTTTCCCAGTCTGCCATCACGACATCACACAAGCAATCACGTGTCCGACAACATTACCCGTGCCCCCCACAATGTTGTTATTGGGAAAGTCCACCTAACCTCATACACGTGGACAAGTGCTTGTGGTCAGGGACGGTACATCTCACTAACGGCACACTGGATTAACATAGTGGAATCCAGGACCCAGTCCGACCTTGGGATGGTGCACGTCCTCCAAACCCCGAGTATTGTAGGCCCTACGTCAATCTGGGTTGCCCCCACAGTCTACAGCTCCAGCACCTCCTTCTCCTTCGCGTCTTCTTCAGCCTCCATCTCCAAAAGTAACACATCAGTCACAAGCAGGAAGCACTGCAGCACTGCCTCAGCCAAGCGGCAACAGGCTGTGCTGAAGGTAATATGCTGTGATAAGCCGCACAATGATGAAGAGTTGTGGACAGCTCTGAAAGAGCAGGCAGATCTGTGGCTGACACCACTCAACCTACAGCCAGGCATGGTCGTGTGTGACAATGGCTGGAACCTGGTGACTGCTCTGTGTCGAGGCGAGCTCACACACGTGCCATGCCTGGCCCATGTGCTTAACCTCATTGTTGAACATTTTCAGAAAAGCGACACGGAGGTGGCAGATCTGCTAGGAAAAGTATGAGGCTCTGCGTACCCATTTTAGAAAGTTAGCAAGAGCTTCATCCACCCTTGCCGTGATTCTGCAGCACTTGCAGCTCCTGCCTCACCGACTAATGTGTCATGTCCTCCCCATGCAATTGAACTCTACACTGCATATTTTGGAAAGGATTTGTAAGTAGAGATGAGCGGTGTTCGAGTCGAACTGTTCGCCAATTTCAAATTTGAGCTGTTTTGGGCGGTGTTCGAGTCGTTCGTCGAACTCAAAACAATTTGCTTAAAATTTCTGTTCGATAACTCTTCGTTCACCAAAAGCCTAACTTGATTTGCACATTAAAACTGTTTATCATTGTTAATAGACTGTTTCAGTGTATAGTGGGCGGGGGGTGATAGATCTGTGCTGAAATAACGCCGATCTACATTTTTTTTTCTTTCCCACATTTACAGTGGGGCGGTGCAGTCTCTCAGCCTATCAGCAGTGCACACACACACAGCAATGTGCATGTGATCAGGGCCGGCTCCAGGTTTTTGAGGGCCCCAGGTGAAAGAGTCTCAGTGGGCCCCCCCTTTAACACATACCACGATTCATGATCACATATAAACACAGCCATGTAGTATATAACACAGCCCACGTAGTATATAGCACAGTCACGTTGCATATTACACAGCCATGTAGTATATAACAGCCCACGTAGCATATAACACAGCCACGTAGTATATAGCACAGCCCATATAGTATATAGCACAGCCACATAGTATATAACACGGCCCACTTAGTTTATAGAACAGCCATCTAGTATATAGCACAGCCCACGTAGTATATAACACGGTCCACGTAGTATATAGAATAGCCATGTAGTATATAGAGACACTTGCCCCATATAATGCTGCACAAACGTAATGGCCCCATAGATGCTCCATACAGACACTTGCCCCATATAATGCCGCACAAACGTTATGGCCCCATAAGATACTCCATACAGACACTTGCCCCATATAGTGCTGCACAAATGTTATGGCCCCATAAGATGCTCCATACAGACACTTGCCCCATTTGCTGTTGCTGTGATTAAAAAAAAAAAGAAATCACATACTCACCTCTCTGTCGCTCAGGCCTCCGGCACTTTCAATATTCACCTGTCCTCGTTCCAGCCGCCGCTCCATCTTCTTCAGCGTCTTCTGCACTGATGCTCAGGCAGAGGGTGCGCACTGACCACGTCACCGCGCCCTCTGACCTGAGCGTCACTGCTGAAGACGTGGAAGACGGAGCGGCGGCTGGAACGTGGAGCAGGTGAATATCGCGCAGCGCTGCGCTCCCCTCCCCGTTATACTCACCTGCTCCTGGCGCTGTGCAGTCCCTGCTTCCCGGCGCCGGCAGCTTCTTCCTGTATTGAGCGGTCACCCTTATGGGAGGTGGAGCTGCATATTCATTACTGTAATGAGCGGTACCATGTGACCGCTCAGTACAGTGGGGAGCTGGGGACCTGCAGGGACCGCACCAGCCGCAAGGAGTAGGTGAGTATAATTAGACAGCCCCCGGCCGCTCCCACTCCCCTGCCGAGTCAGCTCCGTGATGTGCCGCTAGCTGAGGGCCCCTGGGGGAGCGGTGGTCCTAGGCACTGGCAGCTGCCTGCCCTTAACGCTGGCCTTGAATGGGCCCCCCTGTGTCGCCAGGGCCCCGGCACTTGCCCGGGTATGCCGGGTGCTGACGCCGGCCCTAACCCCATGGGCAAACCGATCTATGTAGTATGCTCCTTCACAGAAGCAGCCCAATGGGAGGACACTATTAGGAGGCACAGGTAGTAACCGGAACGCCTCCTCAATGTCTGTTTTGGCCATTAGGGTGCCCCTTACCAACTTCTTGACCCCGCCTGATTGCCTCGTCAAAGGAGGTACAGTACATAGTACTGTACTTGGTTCCGCGTCGATGTTGTCGTTTACTGACCTGCCCCTTGGATATGACAAATGGTGGATTAGTCTGAATGTATTGGGTTCCTTTTTTGGCACAACTCCCAACGGGGGTACCACTACGTCTTCTAAGGAAAGTGTTCTGAATGGACCCGCCGCCATTCTACCTAAAGATATTTCTTTTTTATTTATTTTTTTAACGATGTTTGGGTGTTGGTAGAGTGATTTTAGATTTTTACTCCAGCTTTTCTTGATTTTAGAAGGGCACGACATGCCTATATCTGTGTCTCCTGCTCCTTTTACTCCTCCACCTCTTTTCTTTTCGCATGACTATATGTACTTGTGACTTTTCCTTGTGTTTGTTGTGTCTTCTGAGCAGTTTGTCAGCTTTTGGACACCTTTTAAGGTGTTTTCTATGTGTTTGTATGTGTTTGAGTTTGCCTGCCATTGGTTTCAATGGGGTTCGATGGTGCTCGTCGAACGTTCGACGAACATTCGTCGAACACGCCCCAGTTCGACGAACCGAACCGAACTCTAACACTACGGGGGTGGCTCAACACTAGTCTTTGCCTGTACAGTGAGGGCCTCATTATACCCCTGGATAAGTCTCTAGTGAAGCAGTACACATTGGTTTCAGCATTGCTGTTTCCTCAGATTGTTCGCTCTTGTGAGCAGCGACCCTGTGCTACTCGGTTGTAGTAACGTATTACTCTCTAATTTGTGGCGTTTTTGTACATTGCTGTAGTCATTCCCTCTTGGACACAATTTATCTGCATCCGTATCTTTTCTGCAAACGCCTGGAACTGCATCCTGATCAGGATTTGGTTGGAAATGTGAAATTCTGACTTCTGGGGCAGAGAGGAGAGACTGGTGACAGTGAAAGGAAAAAAAATGGCTCTCCGAGCCTGCGCAGTATGACATCCACATTGGACGCAGGCAGCCTGGTTCGGGGGCGTCTACATTGACAATCATGGTTTTTGGACACGCTGCCACGTACCAGGATGTCTGCAGATTTTTTAACACCCAAAATTTGCAACATACTGTGTTTTGGGAGCACATGAAAAATCCTGATGCATCCTGATTAGTGATGAGTGAATATACTCGTTACTCGAGATTTCTCGAGCACGCTCGGGGGTCCTACGAGTATATTTTAGTGCCTGGATATTTAGTTTTCATCGCCGCAGCTGAATCATTTACAGCTATTAGCCAGCATAAGTACATGTGGGGGTTGCCTAGTTGCTAGGGAATCCCCACATGTAATCAAGCTGGCTAATAGATGTAAATCATTCAGCTGCGGCAAGAAAAATAATAATAATAATAATAATAATTTTTATTTATATAGCGCCAACATATTCCGCAGCGCTTTACAAATTATAGAGGGGACTTGTACAGACAATAGACATTACAGCATAACAGAAATACAGTTCAAAACAGATACCAGAAGGAGTGAGGGTGCTGCTCGCAAGCTTACAAACTATGAGGAAAAGGGGAGACACGAGAGGTGGAGAGGTGGAAAAACTAAATCTCCGAGCACTAACAAATACTCGGAGGCCCCCGAGCGTACTCGAGAAATCTAGAGTAACGAGTATATTCGCTCATCACTAAGGCTGGTTTCACATTTGCGTTAAAAAATGCAGCGTTTTTAACGCAAACGCATTTGGTGCAAAAAACGCGTGTAAACACTGCGTTTTTTAGACGCATGCGTTTTTGCATGTGGTAAAAAAAAACGCAGCGTTTTGACGCGTTTACATGCGTTTTTTCCTGCGTTTGCGTTTTTGAAACGCATGATGAGAAGTGCGTGACAGCTGCCAATCATCAAAATCAACTAGAAAACCCACTATAAACAGAAATAGCTAGGGTTAGGATCCCTAGAGTTAGGATCCCTAGGATTACTTGGGATCCTAACCCTAGGGATCCTAACCCTAACCCTAGGGATCCTAACCCTAGGGATCCTAACCCTAGGATCCCAACCCTTAGGCCGGGGACACACACAACGTATAAAAAAAGGTCCGTTTTTCCCGGACGAGAATCGCACAAATGTTTACCAAACAGTGATCCGTGTGCAGTGTGAGGATGCGATTTTCTCGCATCAAATGATCCTTTTGACATCCGTGTGACATCCGTATGGCATCCGTATGGCGAGATTTTCTCGCAGGCTTGCAAAATGGACATATAACGGTTTTTCCACCTGAAATAATTTAAATCATCACCAAGAACATTATTTAATGGCCCTAAACACAGGTGCCAGCCACCAATCTATGCAGTAGAGTCCCTGCTTGTGTTGGTGCACTTCGGATTGATGAGCAACATGTCTGATCGACTGACTTTCAACACCACAGAGCGTGTGCTTTTCAACTGGGTACTTTCCCAACGTTTTGGCCAGCCATACCCAGTTATTGTAGATCCGAGGAGGCGGAGACGGATGTGGGTACATCCACTTATCAAACAACGTATCAATAAAGGCCATTTCAGCCGTCTGTATGCTGCTCTGAGGACTAATCCGGACAAGTTCTTCAACTATTGTCGGATGAGGATTCAAACCTTTGACATTTTGTTGGATATTTTGCGTCCAGGGATCACGAAGAAGGACACCAGGATGCGCAAATCTATTTCAGCTGAGGAGCTCCTTATCCTTACCTTGCGGTATGCCTTAATACTAATTGATCCAATTTGTTACACATTTTTTGGTCGATCCCCCTTATTCAAATTAGATACTTAAATGTTTAAGTAACTTCAACATCATTTGTCCTTCTTTTATTACATTACATTTTTGCAAAGATCAAAGCCATAGCATGTCCTTAATGTTTTTTTTTTTTTTTTTTTTGGGGGGGGGGTTTATTGCCCCATATAACCCTGTATTGTGTTAATTTTATCTTTGAAAACAATATTCTTTTGTCTTTTAGCTTCCTTGCCACTGGCCTATCATATGCGGCCCTGCATTTAGAGTTTTTATTGGGCAAATCTACAATTTCTGGGATTGTGCGGGATACATGCAAGGAAATCTGGGGAAGACTCCATCAAGAGGTGATGCCTGAACCCAAAAGTGCAGACTGGTTACGTATTGCACAAGGATTTCAGGACACATGCCAGTTTCCGCACTGTATTGGGGCTCTTGACGGAAAGCACATCCGTGTGCGTAAGCCGCCAGGTTCAGGGACCCAATTCTATAATTATAAACAGTTTTTCTCTGTAGTGCTGTTGACCCTAGTCGACAGCAACTACAGGTTTATAATTGCAGATATTGGGGCCTATGGGAGAACTGGAGACTCTAGAGTCTTCAGTTCTTCCATTATGGGTCGGCGGCTGCGCAACAATGAATTGGATCTCCCACCCCCAAGTCACATACCAGGGGCTAATTTGGAAGCGGTGCCTTACATGATGGTAGCAGATGAGGCCTTTCAATTATCAAGGAACGTCATGAGACCATATCCACGGAGAGGCCTGGACTACCGGCGCAGAATCTTTAATTTGCGTCTTTCCCGTGCCCGCCGTCTGGTCGAGTGTTCATTCGGCATTCTCAGTGCAAAATGGCGGGTCCTTCAGTCTGCAATCCAACTGCGTGAAGGCAATGTAAATGGTGTGATTAAAGCATGTGTTGTTCTTCACAACTTTACAAGAGACCATGATTGCCCATCATCTGCTGCAGATGACATTGATTATGCAAATACTGTCTTGAAAACTACACGTGTTCGTCCTTCACGTCGTCAGCCCTCTGGGCTAAAAGTTCGTGATGTTTTAACCAATTTTTTTGTGTCACCAGAGGGATCTACGGTTTGGCAAGACAATGCTGTTTTGCCTTAATTTTCTTTTAGATTCTAAGTTAATATATCACATAATTTACTTCATAATTTGGTGTAATATGTATCTGATGATGAAAAGATGTAAGTGTGTAAAGTTGACAAATCATGTATGTAGCTGGACCAATACATAACACTCTGTTTTCTGAACAAATTTTTACTGCTCAGCGCATATACAGTGGGGCAAAAAAGTATTTAGTCAGTCAGCAATAGTGCAAGTTCCACCACTTAAAAAGATGAGAGGCGTCTGTAATTTACATCATAGGTAGACCTCAACTATGGGAGACAAACTGAGAAAAAAAAATCCAGAAAATCACATTGTCTGTTTTTTTTATCATTTTTTTTGCATGTTATGGTGGAAAATAAGTATTTGGTCAGAAACAAACAATCAAGATTTCTGGCTCTCACAGACCTGTAACTTCTTCTTTAAGAGTCTCCTCTTTCCTCCACTCATTACCTGTAGTAATGGTAACTGTTTAAACTTGTTATCAGTATAAAAAGACACCTGTGCACACCCTCAAACAGTCTGACTCCAAACTCCACTATGGTGAAGACCAAAGAGCTGTCAAAGGACACCAGAAACAAAATTGTAGCCCTGCACCAGGCTGGGAAGACTGAATCTGCAATAGCCAACCAGCTTGGAGTGAAGAAATCAACAGTGGGAGCAATAATTAGAAAATGGAAGACATACAAGACCACTGATAATTTCCCTCGATGTGGGGCTCCACGCAAAATCCCACCCCGTGGGGTCAGAATGATCACAAGAACGGTGAGCAAATATCCCAGAACCACGCGGGGGGACCTAGTGAATGAACTGCAGAGAGCTGGGACCAATGTAACAAGGTCTACCATAAGTAACACACTACGCCACCATGGACTCAGATCCTGCAGTGCCAGACGTGTCCCACTGCTTAAGCCAGTACATGTCCGGGCCCGTCTGAAGTTTGATAGAGAGCATTTGGATGATCCAGAGGAGTTTTGGGAGAATTTCCTATGGTCTGATGAAACCAAACTGGAACTGTTTGGTAGAAACACAACTTGTCGTGTTTGGAGGAAAAAGAATACTGAGTTGCATCCATCAAACACCATACCTACTGTAAAGCATGGTGGTGGAAACATCATGCTTTGGGGCTGTTTCTCTGCAAAGGGGCCAGGACGACTGATCCGGGTACATGAAAGAATGAATGGGGCCATGTATCGTGAGATTTTGAGTGCAAACCTCCTTCCATCAGCAAGGGCATTGAAGATGAAACGTGGATGGGTCTTTCAACATGACAATGATCCAAAGCACACCGCCAGGGCAACGAAGGAGTGGCTTCGTAAGAAGCATTTCAAGGTCCTGGAGTGGCCTAGCCAGTCTCCAGATCTCAACCCTATAGAAAACCTTTGGAGGGAGTTGAAAGTCCGTGTTGCCAAGCGAAAAGCCAAAAACATCACTGCTCTAGGGAGATCTGCATGGAGGAATGGGCCAACATACCAACAACAGTGTGTGGCAACCTTGTGAAGACTTAGAGGTCAAACGTTTTCTGTGTCATTGCCAACAAAGGATATATTACAAAGTATTGAGATGAAATTTTGTTTCTGACCAAATACTTATTTTCCACCATAATATGCAAATAAAATGTTAAAAAAACAGACAATGTGATTTTCTGGATTTTTTTTTCTCAGTTTGTCTCCCATAGTTGAGGTCTACCTGTGATGTAAATTACAGACGCCTCTCATCTTTTTAAGTGGTGGAACTTGCACTATTGCTGACTGACTAAATACTTTTTTGCCCCACTGTATATATGTATTCAAAAAACATATTTCCATTCTCATATGTAATTTGAGCAAAGAAATTAAAAAAAAGTTTACATGCCAAGGTCACAAAAAACTTAGGCAAACAAAAAGCCCAAATGAGAGCCAAAAAATAACATCAAAAACATTACAGGTTATGGTAGGTTGGGGGTGGTGATGGTGGGTGTCCAGCATGTGCGGAACTTGGCCTGGGTGGTTGACCAACCACACTGTCTACCTGTGTTAGTGCAGATATAAATTGCGGGTGTTGCTGCAAGTTGCGATCATGTGTATGAGCTAACACTTGATGTGGAGGGTAGAAGGGCATCAAGTCCAGGGTACAGGATTGACCCATTTGGTCAGAACCCCCAATATGGCCATGTCGAGCAGACACATGTTGGGACCAGCCTCCAAACATGTGTCTGTTCAAGTGGTCAGATTGGGGATGTGCTGCAAAATCATAACTACCCCTGTTTTTGGCTTGTTGTGTGCTTTGTGCAGGCTGTTGTTGGGGAGCTATAGGTTGCGGGGGTGGTGCTGACACAGTTTGTAATTGGTCCTGTGGAAGGTCTTGCACCGCCAGAATGTTTGTAGCTGACATTTGCCACCGTTCAAGATTTTTAAAAATATTAGTGGGGTTGTTTGGGGGTGTTGCAGCATCTAGCAAAATTTGGATACAACCTCTGGTCCGCAGCCTGAGCGAGCGTGGAATGGGCCGTAAATAGCGGGCAAGACTGCGGAAGTAAGCTTCCTCCCCATCGTCATGGGCAGCTCAGGACAAATAGTCCAACACCCCGGTATCAACTTGCCTCCTGGTGCCAATGTTCAAAGCCACCCTTCTGCGACGACCACGGTTTGGTCTGGTAGTAGGCTGTGGTGATGTATCCAGAGCCAAGGTTGGACTGCTGCTCTGGCCTCCTTCATCAACCTCAGGATTTTCCTCCTGTGGAGCAGAAGACGCTGCTGCTGCTGGTTGTGGTGGTGGTGGTGGAGGGTGGTTGCTGCCTGTTGCTTGCCCAGATGGTCCAGCCATTTCTGCATCTTCAGCAACAGGGTCAATCAGCAACTCTGAGTCAGATCCAGTCTCTCTTTCAGTCAGATTTGACTCTGTTCTGTATTTCACAAAAGATTATTTATATTAAAAAATACATACATATTCACATAATAAGATGTGTACAATATTTTGAGACATGCATGCACTTACGGTCGTAGCTCCATCACCGGGGCAAGAAAATTTAGACGATCATAATAAAGGTATTTCCTTTTTTTGGGGGCTGCATCACCACTCCGCCCAGAAAGTTGTCGTTCACGCCGTTATTGGTCCCGGCAACTCCGCCAGCGTCTATTGACATCATTGACTGCAAATATACAAAATATTCGATCTATAAATATCACACACATAACTCAAACCGTTACAGGGTCTGCAAGAACACATGGGCCAGGAGGCTAGGGGGACATAAAATTCCTTTGGCCCTATATTAACCGACTATAGCTAAAATAAATTTCATCCATATTTGTGTCTCTTGGTAATGTTTTGGCATCTTCAACCAAGAGCATGGATGATTTACTCCCATCATAAACAAAACACATATGATGGGTTCATGCTTATTTTTTATTCCTGAAAACAATATTATTAAACAACATTTTTTGGTGAAGAATGTTACTTACATATTTCTTGCTGAACTTCTTGAGGTCGCTCATCAAAATCGGGGAACATGTGGCGACATATTGACCTCCATGCTGCGTCTTTACGTGCACGGTCCGCATAATGTGCGTCGCGTTGGTCCCATAATTCGGGCCTATCATGGACCAGAGCAATGAGCATCTCCACATTAATATGCCTGGCCATGCTGCTACTACAGAACACTCCGTGGAGGCGTGCTTCCTGGTTTGCAATCCAGCGTGGGCCAGAAATTAGCATTCCAAAGCTTCATGATAATGGATGATTCAATTTCCTGTCACCTGGAGAAGTCTTCCGTATTTCTCGCAATGCACACGCATGGTCCGTATGTAATCCGATTTTTTCTTGCACCCATAGACTTGCATTGGCGATTCTCGGCCGAGATACGCTGACAATCGCAGCATGCTGCAATTTCATTCAGATCCGGAATACGGCCGAGAAAATATCGGATGATGGGAGCTGACCCATAGATTAACATTGGGACGAGTGTTATGCGATTTTTTAGCGCACTGCACTCGTCCGTAATACGGTCTAGTGTGACCCCAGCCTTAGGATCCCTAGGGTTAGGGTTTGGCGGTGGCTTATCAGTGTGTATTCTTGTGTTTTTCTATTGAAACGCATGCAAACGCATGCGCTTAAAAACGCATGCGTTTACATAGACAGCAATACGTTTTTTTGCCGCAAAAAAACGCCGCCAGAAATTATTACAGGTTGCATTTCCGCAACAAAACGCAAGCATAGAAACGACGCATGCATCTTCAAAACGCATGCAAAAAAACGCATGCGTTTTTAATGTTAAATATAGAAAAAAAAACGCATGCGTTTTTTTGCGCTAAAAGGCAGCGGCAAAAGTCGCAAATGTGAAACCAGCCTAATCCTGATGCAAACGCAGGTCCATGCTTCCCTATGTTAAGTGTAGGGATGCATCAGGATTGCTACACATCACACCGTACCAAAGCGCTAGCCCCACCCGTGCAGCCCCTAACCAGGAGCTCCATATTATACAGATGCTCCCAATACACTGTATTAGCATTAGCACGCTATAACATAGGACACAGCCCTTCACTGTATGACAGCACAACAGGCAGAGTCTCCATTATGTCTGCGTACTGCTCCCATACAGTTTCATCACTTTTCCATACAGCACATCCCTTGCTTCTGAGCATGCTCAGTACTGCATAACGGATCCGTGTTATCCTGGATCCGTGCTCCATGGTAATTCCAGACGTGCAGCCACGGGTCCGTCTGTGTCCCCGAGCCTGCGTGTTTTTCAGACGACACAAAACTGCAACAAGTTGCGTTTTTGTGCGTCTGGTAAAATATGCAGATACACGGATCCGTGGGAAAGCGGTGACAATTGGATGCACACGCAAGGCCCATCTGTCACCACTGAAAGTCAATGGAGACGAAAACGGATCCGTGTGCAGCCATTGTCACACAGATTGCAGAATATGCAAGTGTGAAACCAGCGTAACTCTATATGATTGGAGCCGTAGTAGATCTCGCCACAGGTTCTGCCTAAAATCACTTTATATTACCCTCAGCAGCAACAACTGATCCATCCTCCTCCCTGTATGTTCCTGTCCTGAATCCTCCTCAATCCACAATGTGCCGAACCCCTCCTCCTGTACACACTATATACGTATAGGCCATGGATGAGGCCAGTAAACTATAGCTTTATTTGGGACCACGGTAACTCACATCCTGACTCCAGCACTGAAGGACGGTGTAACACTAATGCTTGCAGTCTGGGGGCACTTAAGGCTTAACAATAGGAAGCCATTTTTTTCCTTTTCCCATCCACCCTGTCCTGTGCACCATCTCTCTAGTACTCACATGCATTTACTAAGGCTCTGAGCACACGTTGCAGATTTGCAGCAGTTTCCCAGGAGTTTACAGTACAATGAAAACCTATGGGAAACAGAAAACGCTGTGCCTATGCTGCGGACAAAAAAACGCATGGAAACGCAGCGGATTATTTTCCGCAACATGTCAATTCTTTGTGCGGAATCCGCAGCGGTTTTACATCTGCTCCAATAGAAAACTGCAGATGTAAAACCGCAGCGGAATCTGCAGTAGAAAACGCGATAAATCCGCAGTAAAAACCGCAGCGGTTTTCCAATGCGGATCATTCTACGTGTGCACATACCCTAACAGTCCACATCTGCCTCTCTCCTCACTGCTCCTCCCACATGACTCACAGTCACACTTCACTAACCGGAATCTGATAAGCTCCAGGCTCAGCCAAGGAAAAAAAACTGGACTCACTCACACTGCAGAGCCCACTGCTTCCATTCACAGCAGGGAGCCGGCTCTTTGTATCCGATCCTTCACAAATGACACATCACTAGGCAGCATTTACCGAGAGGAGACTGTGTATCTAATCCTGTGTGATACTGCCTGCTGAGCCGTGTATCTAATCCTGTGTGATACCGTCTGCTGAGCCGTGTATCTAATCCTGTGTGATACCGTCTGCTGAGCTGTGTATCTAATCCTGTGTGATACTGTCTGCTGAGCTGTGTATCTAATCCTGTGTAATACTGTCTGCTGAGCTGTGTATCTAATCCTGTGTAATACTGTCTGCTGAGCCGTGTATCTAATCCTGTGTGATACTGACTACTGAGCTGTGTATCTAATCCTGTGTGATACTGTCTGCTGAGCCGTGTATCTAATCCTGTGTGATACCGTCTGCTGAGCCGTGTATCTAATCCTGTGTGATACTGCCTGCTGAGCCGTGTATCTAATCCTGTGTGATACCGTCTGCTGAGCCGTGTATCTAATCCTGTGTGATACTGCCTGCTGAGCCGTGTATCTAATCCTGTGTGATACCGTCTGCTGAGCCGTGTATCTAATCCTGTGTGATACCGTCTGCTGAGCCGTGTATCTAATCCTGTGTAATACTGTCTGCTGAGCTGTGTATCTAATCCTGTGTGTTACTGTCTGCTGAGCCGTATATCTAATCCTGTGTGTTACTGTCTGCTGAGCCGTGTATCTAATCCTGTGTGATACTGTCTGCTGAGCCGCGTATCTAATCCTGTGTAATACTGTCTGCTGAGCTGTGTATCTAATCCTGTGTAATACTGTCTGCTGAGCTGTGTATCTAATCCTGTGTGTTACTGTCTGCTGAGCCGTATATCTAATCCTGTGTAATACTGTCTGCTGAGCTGTGTATCTAATCCTGTGTAATACTGTCTGCTGAGCCGTGTATCTAATCCTGTGTGATACTGTCTGCTGAGCCATGTATCTAATCCTGTGTGATACTGTCTGCTGAGCCGTATATCTAATCCTGTGTGAGACTGTCTGCTGAGCTGTGTATCTAATCCTGTGTGATACTGTCTGCTGAGCTGTGTATCTAATCCTGTGTGATACTGTCTGCTGATCCGTGTATCTAATCCTGTGTGATACTGTCTGCTGAGCCATGTATCTAATCCTGTGTGATACTGTCTGCTGAGCCGTATATCTAATCCTGTGTGAGACTGTCTGCTGAGCTGTGTATCTAATCCTGTGTGATACTGTCTGCTGATCCGTGTATCTAATCCTGTGTGATACTGTCTGCTGAGCCGTGTATCTAATCCTGTGTGATACTGTCTGCTGAGCTGTGTATCTAATCCTGTGTGATACTGTCTGCTGAGCCGTATATCTAATCCTGTGTGATACCGTCTGCTGAGCCGTATATCTAATCCTGTGTGATACTGTCTGCTGAGCCGTGTATCTAATCCTGTGTGATACTGTCTGCTGAGCCGTATATCTAATCCTGTGTGATACCGTCTGCTGAGCCGTATATCTAATCCTGTGTGATACTGTCTGCTGAGCCGTGTATCTAATCCTGTGTGATACTGTCTGCTGAGCCATGTATCTAATCCTGTGTGATACCGTCTGCTGAGCCATGTATCTAATCCTGTGTGATACCGTCTGCTGAGCCGTATATCTAATCCTGTGTGATACTGTCTGCTGAGCCGTGTATCTAATCCTGTGTGATACTGTCTGCTGAGCTGTGTATCTAATCCTGTGTGATACCGTCTGCTGAGCCGTATATCTAATCCTGTGTGAGACTGACTACTGAGCTGTGTATCTAATCCTGTGTGATACTGTCTGCTGAGCCGTGTATCTAATCCTGTGTTATACTGTCTGCTGAGCCGTATATCTAATCCTGTGGGATACTGACTACTGAGCTGTGTATCTAATCCTGTGTGATACTGTCTGCTGAGCCGTGTATCTAATCCTGTGTTATACTGTCTGCTGAGCCGTGTATCTAATCCTGTGTGATACTGTCTGCTGAGCTGTGTATCTAATCCTGTGTGATACTGTCTGCTGAGCCGTGTATCTAACCCTGTGGGATACTGACTACTGAGCTGTGTATCTAATCCTGTGTGATACTGTCTGCTGAGCCGTGTATCTAATCCTGTGTGATACTGTCTGCTGAGCCGTGTATCTAATCCTGTGTGATACTGTCTGCTGAGCCGTATATCTAATCCTGTGTGATACTGTCTGCTGAGCCGTGTATCTAATCCTGTGTGATACCGTCTGCTGAGCCGTATATCTAATCCTGTGTGATACTGTCTGCTGAGCTGTGTATCTAATCCTGTGTGATACCGTCTGCTGAGCCGTATATCTAATCCTGTGTGATATTGTCTGCTGAGCTGTGTATCTAATCCTGTGTGATACCGTCTGCTGAGCCGTATATCTAATCCTGTGTGATACTGTCTGCTGAGCCGTGTATCTAATCCTGTGTGATACTGTCTGCTGAGCTGTGTATCTAATCCTGTGTAAAACAATAAATAAACAGCAAACAGGTAGAAATGCAGTAATGGAGGAGTCCCGGCCCCGGCAGCTCAGTGGCACTCAGCGGCTATAGGTCACCGAATAAGCAGGGACCCGAAGAAATTCACTCATCTCTAGTTACAGAGTGACGACATGATCACGGACGCCCTGATCCCCCTGAAGATGCTGCACTGAGCAGCGAAACATGTCTGAAGGGTTCTGTGACCATTTTTAATACAACCATTGTATCGTTGTGAATTAGTGACATCCATTTTGCTTAAAGAGGGTTTTTGTTTCTCAGTCCCCATCGCCATATCAGGGCTTTTTTTGGCGGGACGAGTTTTCGTTTTGATTGACATCGTTCACTTTACCAAATAATGTAGTGAAAATGGGGGGGAGGGGGGGGAAGTGCAGTAAAAAATCCAAAACAATTCAATTTTTTTAATTTTATTTTACGGTGGTAAAATGACCTGGAAACCTGATTCCATAGGTCGTGAAGAAAATTTCCGCTGACAGGCGGCCATGTGCACCTGACCCCATTGTTATGCCTCTGCTGCCATAGCAACCACAGCCCCCTCTTATACTTCCCAGAAAAGGGTCAGTAATAGACATGGGGGCTGAACCACAAAACTTTTTGTGCAGCCACAAATATTGGCCTAGAGAAGCCCCTCACTGCTGCCACACAGTTAACTATCCCTTTTATAGCCCCCAAAAGTATGACACCCCCACTATGCCTCCCTACAGTGTATGAGGCCCAGAGCTCTAGGATGCCTGCGAGGAGCGACGTCCTCCCCCCGGACACAGACCGCCTGCGAGGAGCGACGTCCTCCCCCCGGACACAGACCGCCTGCGAGGAGCGACGTCCTCCCCCCGGACACAGACAGCCTGCAAGGAGCGACGTCCTCCCCCCGGACACAGACCGCCTGCGAGGAGCGACGTCCTCCCCCCGGACACAGACAGCCTGCAAGGAGCGACGTCCTCTCCCCGGACACAGACCGCCTGCGAGGAGCGACGTCCTCCCCCCGGACACAGACCGCCTGCGAGGAGCGACGTCCTCCCCCCGGACACAGACCGCCTGCGAGGAGCAACGTCCTCCCCCCGGACACAGACCGCCTGCGAGGAGCGACGTCCTCCCCCCGGACACAGACCGCCTGCGAGGAGCGACGTCCTCCCCCCGGACACAGACCGCCTGCGAGGTGCGACGTCCTCCCCCCGGACACAGACAGCCTGCGAGGTGCGACGTCCTCCCCCCGGACACAGACCGCCTGCGAGGAGCGACGTCCTCCCCCCGGACACAGACCGCCTGCGAGGAGCGACGTCCTGCCCCCGGACACAGACAGCCTGCGAGGTGCGACGTCCTCCCCCCGGACACAGACCGCCTGCGAGGAGCGACTCCTCCCCCCGGACACAGACCGCCTGCGAGGTGCGACGTCCTCCCCCCGGACACAGACCGCCTGCGAGGTGCGACGTCCTCCCCCCGGACACAGACCGCCTGCGAGGAGCGACTCCTCCCCCCGGACACAGACCGCCTGCGAGGTGCGACGTCCTCCCCCCGGACACAGACAGCCTGCGAGGTGCGACGTCCTCCCCCCGGACACAGACCGCCTGCGAGGAGCGACGTCCTCCCCCCGGACACAGACCGCCCGCGAGGAGCGACGTCCTGCCCCCGGACACAGACAGCCTGCGAGGTGCGACGTCCTCCCCCCGGACACAGACCGCCTGCGAGGAGCGACTCCTCCCCCCGGACACAGACCGCCTGCGAGGTGCGACGTCCTCCCCCCGGACACAGACCGCCTGCGAGGTGCGACGTCCTCCCCCCGGACACAGACCGCCTGCGAGGAGCGACTCCTCCCCCCGGACACAGACCGCCTGCGAGGTGCGACGTCCTCCCCCCGGACACAGACAGCCTGCGAGGAGCAACGTCCTCCCCCCGGACACAGACCGCCTGCGAGGTGCGACGTCCTCCCCCCGGACACAGACCGCCTGCGAGCAGCGACGTCCTCCCCCCGGACACAGACCGCCTGCGAGGAGCGACGTCCTCCCCCCGGACACAGACCGCCTGCGAGGAGCGACGTCCTCCCCCCGGACACAGACAGCCTGCGAGGAGCGACGTCCTCTCCCCAGACACAGACCGCCTGCGAGGAGCAACGTCCTCCCCCCGGACACAGACCGCCTGCGAGGTGCGACGTCCTCCCCCCGGACACAGACCGCCTGCGAGCAGCGACGTCCTCCCCCCGGACACAGACCGCCTGCGAGGAGCGACGTCCTCCCCCCGGACACAGACCGCCTGCGAGGAGCGACGTCCTCCCCCCGGACACAGACCGCCTGCGAGGAGCGACGTCCTCTCCCCGGACACAGACAGCCTGCGAGGAGCGACGTCCTCCGCCCGGACACAGACCGCCTGCGAGGAGCGACGTCCTCTCCCCGGACACAGACAGCCTGCGAGGAGCGACGTCCTCCCCCCGGACACAGACCGCCTGTGAGGAGCGACTCCTCCCCCCGGACACAGACAGCCTGCGAGGAGCGACTCCTCCCCCCGGACACAGACAGCCTGCGAGGAGCGACGTCCTCCCCCCCCGGACACAGACAGCCTGCGAGGAGCGACGTCCTCCCCCCGGACACAGACCGCCTGCGAGGTGCGACGTCCTCCCCCCGGACACAGACAGCCTGCGAGGTGCGACGTCCTCCCCCCGGACACAGACCGCCTGCGAGGAGCGACGTCCTCCCCCCGGACACAGACCGCCTGCGAGGAGCGACGTCCTGCCCCCGGACACAGACAGCCTGCGAGGTGCGACGTCCTCCCCCCGGACACAGACCGCCTGCGAGGAGCGACTCCTCCCCCCGGACACAGACCGCCTGCGAGGTGCGACGTCCTCCCCCCGGACACAGACCGCCTGCGAGGTGCGACGTCCTCCCCCCGGACACAGACCGCCTGCGAGGAGCGACTCCTCCCCCCGGACACAGACCGCCTGCGAGGTGCGACGTCCTCCCCCCGGACACAGACAGCCTGCGAGGTGCGACGTCCTCCCCCCGGACACAGACCGCCTGCGAGGAGCGACGTCCTCCCCCCGGACACAGACCGCCTGCGAGGAGCGACGTCCTGCCCCCGGACACAGACAGCCTGCGAGGTGCGACGTCCTCCCCCCGGACACAGACCGCCTGCGAGGAGCGACTCCTCCCCCCGGACACAGACCGCCTGCGAGGTGCGACGTCCTCCCCCCGGACACAGACCGCCTGCGAGGTGCGACGTCCTCCCCCCGGACACAGACCGCCTGCGAGGAGCGACTCCTCCCCCCGGACACAGACCGCCTGCGAGGTGCGACGTCCTCCCCCCGGACACAGACAGCCTGCGAGGAGCAACGTCCTCCCCCCGGACACAGACCGCCTGCGAGGTGCGACGTCCTCCCCCCGGACACAGACCGCCTGCGAGCAGCGACGTCCTCCCCCCGGACACAGACCGCCTGCGAGGAGCGACGTCCTCCCCCCGGACACAGACCGCCTGCGAGGAGCGACGTCCTCCCCCCGGACACAGACAGCCTGCGAGGAGCGACGTCCTCTCCCCAGACACAGACCGCCTGCGAGGAGCAACGTCCTCCCCCCGGACACAGACCGCCTGCGAGGTGCGACGTCCTCCCCCCGGACACAGACCGCCTGCGAGCAGCGACGTCCTCCCCCCGGACACAGACCGCCTGCGAGGAGCGACGTCCTCCCCCCGGACACAGACCGCCTGCGAGGAGCGACGTCCTCCCCCCGGACACAGACCGCCTGCGAGGAGCGACGTCCTCTCCCCGGACACAGACCGCCTGCGAGGAGCGACGTCCTCTCCCCGGACACAGACAGCCTGCGAGGAGCGACGTCCTCCCCCCGGACACAGACCGCCTGTGAGGAGCGACTCCTCCCCCCGGACACAGACAGCCTGCGAGGAGCGACTCCTCCCCCCGGACACAGACAGCCTGCGAGGAGCGACGTCCTCCCCCCCCGGACACAGACAGCCTGCGAGGAGCGACGTCCTCCCCCCGGACACAGACAGCCTGCGAGGAGCGACGTCCTCCCCCCGGACACAGACAGCCTGCGAGGAGCGACTCCTCCCCCCGGACACAGACAGCCTGCGAGGAGCGACGTCCTCCCCCCGGACACAGACAGCCTGCGAGGAGCGACGTCCTCCCCCCGGACACAGACCGCCTGCGAGGAGCGACGTCCTTTCCCCCGGACACAGACCACCTGCGAGGAGCGACGTCCTCCCCCCGGACACAGACAGCCTGCGAGGAGCGACGTCCTCCCCCCCCCGGACACAGACAGCCTGCGAGGAGCGACGTCCTCCCCCCGGACACAGACAGCCTGCGAGGAGCGACTCCTCCCCCCTGACACAGACCGCCTGCGAGGAGCGACGTCCTCCCCCCGGACACAGACAGCCTGCGAGGAGCGACGTCCTCCCCCCCCCGGACACAGACAGCCTGCGAGGAGCGACGTCCTCCCCCCGGACACAGACAGCCTGCGAGGAGCGACTCCTCCCCCCTGACACAGACCGCCTGCGAGGAGCGACGTCCTCCCCCCGGACACAGACCGCCTGCGAGGAGCGACGTCCTTTCCCCCGGACACAGACCGCCTGCGAGGAGCGACGTCCTCCCCCCGGACACAGACAGCCTGCGAGGAGCGACGTCCTCTCCCCGGACACAGACAGCCTGCGAGGAGCGACGTCCTCCCCCCCCGGACACAGACCGCCTGCGAGGAGCGACGTCCTCCCCCCGGACACAGACCGCCTGCGAGGAGCGACGTCCTCTCCCCGGACACAGACAGCCTGCGAGGAGCGACGTCCTCCCCCCGGACACAGACCGCCTGCGAGGAGCGACTCCTCCCCCAGGATACAGACCGCCTGCGAGGAGCGACTCCTCCCCCCGGACACAGACCGCCTGCGAGGAGCGACTCCTCCCCCCGGACACAGACCGCCTGCGAGGAGCGACATCCTCCCCCCGGACACAGACCGCCTGCGAGGAGCGACGTCCTCCCCTCGGACACAGACCGCCTGCGAGGAGCGACGTCCTCCCCCCGGACACAGACCGCCTGCGAGGAGCGACGTCCTCCCCCCGGACACAGACCGCCTGCGAGGAGCGACGTCCTCCCCCCGGACACAGACGCTACATTTGAGCACAGATTCACGCTGTAGATAGAGGTATTTATGGTCACGTGACGCGCAACCTGTCCGTTTTATCCAATGACAGCTTTAGCTGCGAACAGCCAATAGTCGCAAAAAGTAGAACAGTTTTAGCCAATCAGAGCACGACGTCGATCGCGCACGTGCAGAACAAGTGGTAAATAGAAACAGCTTATGCCCAAAATCCAATCACATCACAGAATTTCATGCCTACGGAGAACACGTGACTGAGTCATTCAGCCAATAGCTGCGCATAGCTACGGCCGTTGCCCCGGCAATGGTGAAATCCGCGCTGTGATTGGCCGGCGCGGCGCGCTGACTTCCTGTGACCGGAGCTGCCGTGGTCCAGTAGTCCCGATGCGCCGCCCGCTGCTCCTGCTGCTGTGCCCCTGCCTGCTCGGGCTGCTCCTGCAGCTGTGGCTCCGCTCCCCGCACCACCCGCTGGTGATCGGCGTCCTGTCCGCCCGGCAGCACCGCGCCCTCCGGGACACCATCCGCGGCACGTGGCTCCAGGCCCTGCCGCCCGCCCGGCGCCCGCTGCTGCGCTTCATCGTGGGCTCTGAGGCCTGCTCCGTGCCGCCCGAGGACCGGGAGGACCCGTACTCCTGCCGCCTGCTGAACATCACGTCCCCGGTGCTGCAGCGGGAGATCGAGGCCTTCACCGGGCCGGAGCCCGCCCGCTCCCGCCACCAGC
Source organism: Ranitomeya imitator (assembly GCF_032444005.1). Taxonomy (NCBI): domain Eukaryota; kingdom Metazoa; phylum Chordata; class Amphibia; order Anura; family Dendrobatidae; genus Ranitomeya; species Ranitomeya imitator. The sequence goes on from NC_091282.1 coordinate 17,715,814, forward strand.
AGCTCAGCGTCACCTTCCGGGTGCTGCACCCGCTCGTCATCACCCGGCTGGGGGCGTGGTGCGGCATGGGGCGGAATGTGAGCGCCCGTCTGTTCCAGGCGGAGCAGGAGGATCCGCTGCTGGTGGCCCGCTTCGCCCCGGGCTCGTTGGCCGCCCCCGCGGGGCTGTGCTACAAACCGGTGGAGCGCTTCGTCCTCCCGGAGGGCTTCCTGGGCACGCTGCGCTGGGACAGCCATGACGGGGGCGGGCTGCCCATGTGGGGCGTGCAGCGGGTCGATCTGAACGACGGCGGGGGCGTGCTGCGGGTGACAGCGGCCCCGGAGGGGCTCCTGCCCTACGACTTCTCCCAGGGCCCCGAGGGAATCGCCGGCGGCTTCACCTACACGGTCCACGAGGGCGAGCTGCTCCTCCGGCGGCTGAGCTCCCGCCCCCAGCGCCAGGCCCGGCACCGCGCCGCCCTGCAGGAGGAGGAGGCGGCGCTGCAGGCGGAGAGCCGCGTACACCGCGACATGGTCTTCGTAGACGTGGTGGACACGTACCGCAGCGTCCCCCGCAAGCTGCTGCTCTTCTACCGCTGGCTGGAGGCCGCCGTCACCTTCACCTTCCTGCTGAAGACGGACGACGACTGCTTCATCCACCTGGACAACGTCCTGCGGGCCCTGGAGGGCGGGAGCGTTCAGGGGCCCAACGCCTGGTGGGGGAACTTCCGCCTCAACTGGGCCGTGGAGCGGACGGGGAAGTGGCAGGAGCTGGAGTACATGAGCCCCGCGTACCCCGCCTTCGCCTGCGGCTCCGGCTACGTGCTCTCCCGCGACATCGTCCAGTGGCTCGCCGCCAACGCCGACCGGCTGCAGACCTACCAGGGCGAGGACGTCAGCATGGGCATCTGGATGGCGGCCATCGGCCCCCGCCGTTACCAGGACGACGCTTGGCTCTGTGAGAAGTCCTGTGACCGCGCCATGCTCTCCGCCCCGCAGTTCTCGGAGGAGGAATTGGCCGAGCTCTGGCGGGAGAAGCAGCGCTGCGGGGACCCCTGCGGGTGCGCCAACATGTGACTCAGGACTGAAGACTGGGGGACGGGGCGTGGTATTGGGGGTGACCCCGGGGGATATCCAACGGCTCCCCTCCCTCCTGTGCGGGCGAGGAGCGGGGTCTGAATATGGAAACGGCTTCTCTAGGACTTTGCCCTTAAGTCGCCCCCAAAAGCCATAAAAGATGCAGAACAGGCAACATGGCCGCCACTCTAGCTCCTACCCTTTAGCCAAGTGGGAGGGTACATGAGTTGTCACCCAGCTGCCATACGAGCGCATCTAACAGAAAACAAGACGCCATCAGGACATGCCGTTCCTTGGGAGCCGTCTTATTTATGTATCTTCCAGGAGACACTGGGAGGGCGGAGTCACTGCAGGCTCCTCCCCCTCGGAGCGATCCAGACATTTATAACTGGACGTATATGTAATATTACCAATCGCGTATATATTTATTAAAATTATTTTTTGCACCCAAAAAAATTCTTGGCACTTTCACTATATTTTGTTGTCATTTCTGACGACAAGTGGGTGTGGCCTAAATTGCACTGAAATGCGAGGAGAAAAAAAAAGCCAGGATGCACAAAACATTGACTTAATGGAACAATCAGGAGGTAACAATAGAGCTGGGCGCTCACACAAAGGTGTAATATACATATATAGCAGTGAGAGTGAAGTCAGGGAAAGTAAGCTGTACTTACTGCAAGGAAAGCTAGAGAGACTCCCACCCCGACGCGCGTTTTGGTGTTGACCTTCGTCAGGGATTGGCATCTTCAAAAGAGACGAGTTTAAAAAGTGGCATAGGCCAATCATATGTTAAGGTGTGTGAAAGAACCACCAGTGCCTTAAGGTAGGCGTGGTATAGGCTATAATACGTCACCGAGCCCAAGCGGAGGGGATCAGGAAGCGGCCAATGTAGTTGAAGGCACTGTGGTATGATGCGGCCAGGAAGGTCCATGACAGCGGCGTTATGTCACCCGCATCGCCAGAATCACATGTGAGACGCGAGGGCACGAAGAGACACAGCCAGCGTCCGATGGCTTGAGATTGCATGACTGAGCGTGCATGTGTGAGTCCATAAGTGAGAGTACGTGACTGAGCGTGCATGTGTGAGCGCATAAGTGAGAGTACGTGACTGAGCATGCATGTGTGAGTCCATAAGTGAGAGTACGTGACTGAGCGTGCATGTGTGAGCGCATAAGTGAGAGTACGTGACTGAGCATGCATGTGTGAGCACATAAGTGAGAGTACGTGACTGAGCGTGCATGTGTGAGCGCATAAGAGAGAGGACGTGGCTGAGCGTGCATGTGTGAGCGCATAAGTGAGAGTACGTGACTGAGCGTGCATGTGTGAGCGCATAAGTGAGAGTACGTGACTGAGCGTGCATGTGTGAGCGCATGAGTGAGAGGACGTGACTGAGCGTGCATGTGTGAGCGCATAAGAGTACGTGACTGAGCGTGCATGTGTGAGCGCATAAGAGAGAGGACGTGGCTGAGCGTGCATGTGTGAGCGCATAAGTGAGAGTACGTGACTGAGCGTGCATGTGTGAGCGCATAAGTGAGAGTACGTGACTGAGCGTGCATGTGTGAGCGCATGAGTGAGAGGACGTGACTGAGCGTGCATGTGTGAGCGCATAAGAGTACGTGACTGAGCGTGCATGTGTGCGCATAAGTGAGAGTACGTGACTGAGCGTTTATGTGTGAGCACATAAGTGAGAGGACGTGACTGAGCGTGCATGTGTGAGCGCATAAGTGAGAGTACGTGACTGAGCGTGCATGTGTGAGCGCATAAGTGAGAGTACGTGACTGAGCGTGCATGTGTGAGCGCATAAGAGAGAGGACGTGACTGAGCGTGCATGTGTGAGCGCATAAGTGAGAGTACGTGACTGAGCGTGCATGTGTGAGCGCATAAGTGAGAGTACGTGACTGAGCGTTTATGTGTGAGCACATAAGTGAGAGTACGTGACTGAGCGTGCATGTGTGAGCGCATAAGTGAGAGTACGTGACTGAGCGTGCATGTGTGAGCGCATAAGAGAGAGGACGTGACTGAGCGTGCATGTGTGAGCGCATAAGTGAGAGTACGTGACTGAGCGTGCATGTGTGAGCGCATAAGTGAGAGTACGTGACTGAGCGTGCATGTGTGAGCGCATAAGTGAGAGTACGTGACTGAGCGTGCATGTGTGAGCGCATAAGTGAGAGGACGTGACTGAGCGTGCATGTGTGAGCGCATAAGAGTACGTGACTGAGCATGCATGTGTGAGCGCATAAGAGAGAGGACGTGACTGAGCGTGCATGTGTGAGCGCATAAGTGAGAGTACGTGACTGAGCGTGCATGTGTGAGCGCATAAGTGAGAGTACGTGACTGAGCGTGCATGTGTGAGCGCATAAGAGAGAGTACGTGACTGAGCGTGCATGTGTGAGCGCATAAGTGAGAGTACGTGACTGAGCGTGCATGTGTGAGCGCATAAGTGAGAGTACGTGACTGAGCGTGCATGAGTGAGAGTGCATGAATAAAAATGACTATAGTTTTTGAGGATGAATGTATTAGAATAGGCAGGAACACGTGTATACATCTGCTACGTAACAATAAATATATAGATGAATCCGCAGTATCCAGAATGTTGAGAATTCCATAGTTACCAAGGATACAAAACAATGTGACATCACAAAAGGGGGAGGATAAGCGGTGAGGGCATGGAGGGGGAAGGGCAGGTATGTCGCCTCCTGTGTCCAGAATGTTAAGCCTCCATCACGGAGACCATTAAGAATGGAGAGTAAGATGTCTCTGCGCCCGCTGGTCACGTGCCCCCTACATGATTCTGGCCTTGCGGGTCACATGACGCAGCTGCCGCGGGTCTTCCTGGCCGCAATGTACCACGCCCCCTCCAACCACCTCGCCTGGTTCCCCACCCCCTCTGACGCTGACGTATTATACGCTTTACGTACCAGTCGCTGACTCATTGCGTTCACGATAATTGTCCTTGTTTTTAGTATGTACACCCCTTTTCACAGGTTCAGCGCCATGGAATAAATGGCACTATAATAATATCGTGCCTACCTTCAGGCACTGGTGTTTTTTTTCACGCACCTTAACTTTTGATTGGCCGATGACACTTTGTAAACTCATGTCTCTTTTGATGACCCGACCTCCTGCCAAAGGTCAGCACTGAGCGCGCGTCGGGGTGGGAGCCGTGCAGCTGCGGGTCTCTCTAGCACTCCTGATAGTGAGCTTCCATTATCTGACTTCACTCTCACCGCCCACAGACTGAGTGCGTCATATACGGCTGTTTATACTCCGTGAATGGCGCCGGCCCCCGCATCGCTGCTATGTATGTGTATGGATTGGTGTTTGTGTGGCCCCCCCAGACACCTGTTTGCATTACCCAGGGGCCCCCTGACTTATTGGTGTTTGTTTCTCCTGGTTACTGACCTCTTAGGTCATCGTATGACGTGTACCGTATTATTGGTTACACCACTAGTTATATAAAGGGAAGGTGCCGCGATTTTTAATTTTGTATTAATTATTATATAATCAATTATTTTTAATACAAAATTAATTGTATAGTTTTCATAGTCTTGTGTTATTACTTTTGACTTTAACCACTGGCAGCTGCCATTTTCTTTTTGGTGTGTTTTGATGTCTGAACAGGACATTTACTCCCCCCACGTACGGCAGCCCCTGAGCCTGCGGACAGACGGTGGCGACATCCCTTGTACTGAGACCATTCTAGCTGAGCCCGGGGCTTGTCCCCTCGGCTGTCTAGGTCATAGCTGTGGGAGGACATCGGCCATCTTTGTGGAGCCCGCAGTGCTCCCCCTGCTGTCGGACATACTGCTCAGCAAGCACGTGCGATGACAGTGAAGTGAAGCGCTATATGGGGCCATTATACTGTATGGAGCTCTATATGGGGCCATTATACTGTGGAGCACTATATGGGGCCATAATACTGTGGAGCTCTATATGGGGCCATTATACTGTGGAGTGCTATATGGGCCATTATACTGTGGAGCACTATATGGGCCCATTATACTGTGGAGCGCTATATGGGCCCATTATACTGTGGAGCGCTATATGGGCCCATTATACTGTGGAGTGCTATATGGGCCTATTATACTGTGGAGCGCTATATGGGCCCATTATACTGTGGAGCGCTATATGGGCCCATTATACTCTGGAGCGCTATATGGGCCCATTATACTGTGGAGCGCTATATGGGCCCATTATACTGTGGAGTGCTATATGGGGCCATTATACTGTGGAGCACTGTATGTAGCCATTATACTGAGGAGTACTATATGGGGCCATTATACTGTGGAGCGCTATATGGGGCCATTATACTGTGGAGCGCTATATGGGCCCATTATACTGTGGAGCGCTATATGGAGCCATTATACTGTATGGATTCATTATACTGTGGAGTAGTATATGGTGCCATTATACTGAGGAGCACTGTATGGGGCCACTATACTGAGGAGCACTATATGGGGCCATTATAATGAGGAGCCCTAAATGGACCATTATACTGTAGAGCGATATATGGGGCCATTATCTATAATATAACGCTGGGAGCGTCACTCTGTCCGAAGCCTTTATAGACTGCGCAAGCGCCGGCGCAGTCTGGGCCTCACAGAGTGACGCTCCCGGGAGATCGCGGTGTGCGTTCACACTGAACGCACACCGCGATCTCCAACAGAGAAGCAGGGACCGCCAGGAGGGTGAGTATTGGCCATATTCACCTGTCCTGCGTTCCACCGCTGAGCGCCGCCATCTTCCCGGTCTTCGGCCTGTGACCTTCAGTTCAGAGGGCGCGATGACGCGCTTAATGCGTGCAGGCGCCGCCCTCTGACTGAACAGTAACAGCCAGGAGACCGGGAAGATGGCGGCGCCCAGCAGTGGAACGCAGGACAGGTGAATATAGTAAGTGCTGGGGGGCCTGAGCTGGCGGCGATACCGGCACCTGACCCCCACAGCGCGCCGGTGTCCCCGCCTGCTCAGGCCCCCCAGCACTCGGCGCCGAGCGGGTCAGAGGCAGTATGGGGACGCAGGATGGAGCAGCACATAAGGATGGGGACGCAGGATGGAGCAGCACATAAGGATGGGGACGCAGGATGGAGCAGCACATAAGGATGGGGACGCAGGATGGAGCAGCACATAAGGATGGGGACGCAGGATGGAGCAGCACATAAGGATGGGGACGCAGGATGGAGCAGCACATAAGGATGGGGACGCAGGATGGAGCAGCACATAAGGATGGGGACGCAGGATGGAGCAGCACATAAGGATGGGGACGCAGGATGGAGCAGCACATGACAGGATGGGGACGCAGGATGGGAGCAGCACATGACAGGATGGGGACGCAGGATGGAGCAGCACATAAGGATGGGGACGCAGGATGGAGTAGCACATAAGGATGGGGACGCAGGATGGAGCAGCACATAAGGATGGGGACGCAGGATGGAGCAGCACATGACAGGATGGGGACGCAGGATGGGAGCAGCACATGACAGGATGGGGACGCAGGATGGAGCAGCACATAAGGATGGGGACGCAGGATGGAGCAGCACATAAGGATGGGGACGCAGGATGGAGCAGCACATGACAGGATGGGGACGCAGGATGGGAGCAGCACATGACAGGATGGGGACGCAGGATGGGAGCAGCACATGACAGGATGGGGACGCAGGATGGAGCACACATACCAGGGTGGGGTCGCAGGATGGAGCAGCACATGACAGGATGGGGACGCAGGATGGGAGCAGCACATGACAGGATGGGGACGCAGGATGGAGCACACATACCAGGGTGGGGTCGCAGGATGGAGCAGCACATGACAGCATGGGGACGCAGGATGGGAGCAGCACATAACAGGATGGGGACGCAGGATGGGAGCAGCACATGACAGGATGGGGACGCAGGATGGGAGCAGCACATGACAGGATGGGGACGCAGGATGGAGCACACATACCAGGGTGGGACGCAGGATGGAGCAGCACATGACAGGATGGGGACGCAGGATGAAGCAGCGCATGACAGGATGGGGACGCAGGATGGAGCAGCACATGACAGGATGGGGACGCAGGATGGGAGCAGCACATGACAGGATGGGGACGCAAGATGGAGCACACATACCAGGGTGGGACGCAGGATGGAGCAGCACATGACAGGATGGGGACGCAGGATGAAGCAGCGCATGACAGGATGGGGACGCAGGATGGAGCAGCACATGACAGGATGGGGACGCAGGATGGAGCAGCTCATGACAGGATGGGGACGCAGGATGGGAGCAGCGCATCACAGGATGGGAGCAGCGCATCAAAGGATGGGGACGCAGGATGGAGCAGCACATGACAGGATGGGGACGCAGGATGGAGCAGCACATGACAGGATGGGGACGCAGGATGGAGCAGCACATGACAGGATGGGGACGCAGGATGGAGCAGCACATGACAGGATGGGGACGCAGGATGGGAGCAGCGCATCACAGGATGGGAGCAGTGCATCACAGCATGGGGAGGCAGGATGGGAGCAGCGCATGACTGGATGGGGACGCAGGATGGGAGCAGCGCATGACAGGATGGGGACGCAGGATGGAGCAGCACATGACAGGATGGGGACGCAGGATGGAGCAGCGCATGACAGGATGGGGACGCAGGATGGAGCAGCACATACCAGGATGGAGACCATATACCAATATAAATGCTCGCCACCCAGGCGTAGAACGGGTTCAATAGCTAGTACAGTATAGCGCTATATGGAGCCATTATACTGTATGGATTCATTATACTGTGCGGTACTATATGGTGCCATTATACGGAGGAGCACTATATGGGGCCATTATACTGAGGAGCACTTTATGGGGACCATTATACTGTGGAGCGCTATATGTGGACCATTATACTGTAGAGAGCTATATGAGCCCATTATACTGCGGAGCACTATATCGGGGCCATTATACTGTGGAGCGCTATATGGTGCTATTATAGTGTGGAATGCTATATGGGGCCATTACACTGTGGATCGCTATATGGGGCCATTATACTGTGGAGAGCTATATGGGCCCATTATACTGTGGAGCGCTATATGGAGCCATTATACTGTGGAGCGCTATATGGGGCCATTATAGTGTGGAGTGCTATATGGGCCTATTATACTGTGGAGCGCTATATGGGGCCATTATACTGTGGAGCGCTATATGGAGCCATTATACAGTGGAGCGCTATATGGGCCCATTATACTGTGGAGCGCTATATGGGCCCATTATACTGTGGAGCGCTATATGGGGCCATTATACTGTGGAGCTCTATATGGGGCCATTATACTGTGGAGCTCTATATGGGGCCATTATACTGTGGAGCGCTATATGGGCCCATTATACTGTGGAGCGCTATATGGGCCCATTATACTGTGGAGCGCTATATGGGCCCATTATACTGTGGAGCGCTATATGGGGCCATTATACTGTGGAGCTCTATATGGGGCCATTATACTGTGGAGCGCTATATGGGCCCATTATACTGTGGAGCGCTATATGGGCCCATTATACTGTGGAGCGCTATATGGGGCCATTATACTGTGGAGCTCTATATGGGGCCATTATACTGTGGAGCTCTATATGGGGCCATTTTACTGTGGAGCGCTATATGGAGCCATTATACTGTGGAGGAACCATTTAGCCGAGTAGCGGTCGATCTGATAGGGCGGGGAGGGGGCATAATTTGGCCTTGCATCGATCCCCCCTCTTGCCAATGCGCTGGCAACCGTCACAGGTCTGGCAGTACTGACGAACATCATAGGTTACCCCCGGCCAAAAGAAGTTTTGTGTCAGACGATGCCTGGTGCGACTGACGCCGAAGTGCCCGGCCAAGGGTATGTCATGAGAGATTCGCAGTAACTCCTGCCTATACTTCTTGGGAACTACCAGCTGTCGTTTTATAGTGGGGCTCGTCCCTGTGTGGTGCTGCTCTGTGATCCGGTAGAGGAGTCCCTGCATCCATATAAACTGTTCCCCTTCCAGTACCCCTCTCCCCTCCTGTGCCTTCCCACGATATCCCTCCAATGAAGGATCCTCAAGTAACTCCCTCTTAAATTCATCTGGGGTGGCCCAAGAAATGTGTCTGGCTATGGGAATACATGTAGGGCTGGGATGTCTTACCTGGGCCTCCTCTGAGTGTGATTCCGCCTCCGCAGCTCGAGCTTGTCTCCGGGTGGTCATAGGATATGTCTCAGCCAGAGGGGCAACCGAGAATGCAGACAACATGGGCCCCAAGTCATTTCCCATCAAGATGTCTGCAGGCAAGTCCTCCATCAAGCCGACCTCAACAAGGCCATCCCCGACTCCCCAGTTCAGGTGAATCCTGGCAGTGGACAGTCGATGTATAGCTCCCCCTGCTACACGGACTGCCACTGTCCGGTCCGTCTTCTCTTGGTCCCGGACGAGATGAGGTTTCACAAGGGTCAAAGTTGCCCCGGAATCTCTTAGTGCCTGCATACGTTTCCCATTAACCCACACGACCTGTCGATGCTGTTGTCGATTATCTGCCCGGGCTGCCTGCACGGGGTCTACTTCATGCAGCAATTCCTCCATCTCTTCTACCCCTTGGTTAGTCTTAGCCCCCAATCCGGGTCAGCTTCGCCTTGGTAGCAGTGTACAGCGGCGCGGCGGAAGGTAGCTGTTCCCGCCTTTGGCCACTGGGTATGCTGAGTCCGGTTGGGACATTGTCTTTGCAGGTGGCCCAGCTGACGGCAGGTGTGGCATCGCACCCCAGGGGGACTGTGGTAGGCTGGGTTTCTAACTGGTCCCCCTACAATCTTCAGTGGTATGGGGCCCTCCAGGTCCATGGGCGGGCCCCTAGTGACCATCTTTGATCCGGACAACTGCGGCCTCCTGGCATCATGATGTTCATCGGCCAGACGAGCGGCTTCCTCAAGAGTCGTTGGCCACCTGTCCCGAAGCCATTGCTGTGTCTCGGTGGTTAGTCCATTAAAGAATCGTTCTAACAAGAGCTGGAGGACGTCCTCCTTAGTGGTTGCTTGGCTCTCTTGTACCCACTGTAGCAGTGACCGCCGTAATTTACAGGCCCATTCAGCGTGGGTATCGGTTACGCGTTTTATAAGTCCGCAGAACTTTTGGCGGTATGCCTCTGGTGTCAGCGCATACCGGGCCAAGATCACTTCTTTGATCCGCTCATAGTCCATACAGTCCTCATCAGGTACCGTGCGATAGGCGTCCGCTGCCCGGCCTGTCAGCTTGCTGGCCAGAATCTGAACCCGTTCCTCTGGCTTCACTTGATGAAGGGCACACTGCCGCTCAAAGTCCTGCAGAAAGCCATCAATGTCTTCCTCTGCCTCCCCCAACTGTCGGAAGGCATTATACTGAATCTTTTTGTGGCTAACTGTTGAAGATACCTGGTCGAAGGTCAGAGCTCCCCCTGCTCGCTGACTCTCCTCTCTCCCATCTCCATCTTGGTCCGCTCTGCCATCACCATCTTGGCTAGCTCTATCCTGGTCCACTCGGCCATCTCTTCAGATCAGTACGCACATCAGCCATCACCTCTCGTATGATCTCTACTGCAGGGTTTGGGCCATAGAACGCCAGTCTGTTCTTTACCTCCCTCTGGAATTCAGTCTCCTCCACGTTCACATTGGGGGGCGCTGCACTGTCGTGTTCCATGATGGCTGCTATCAAATCCGCTTTTGTTTTGTTGCTGGCGATCAACCCTCGGGCTTCCACCAGATCTTTTAATGTAGTCCTTTTTAACTTCTGGTAGTTGTTTTCCATTCATTCCTTTCCTCCTGTAGAAGGGGTATCCCGCTGTCTGCCATCAGTGTAACGGGGTCTACCAATCTGGGGTACCTCTTTCAGTACCACCCCGTGTTTCCAGAGGTCCACTCTGCTTTGGCTGGAGTCTGAATGAAGGACACTGGCTGGATTTCCTTGGTTACATGGGGGCATATAAAAGATCACTGCTTCTCCATGTATTTCCAGTCTGACAACACTTTACTCACAGGACACAGAATATATCACACAGATACAGAGGGCAGGCCAATAGAAAAGCGGCAGGCCAGACATACATTACAATAGCCGCAGGTGGCCGGAGCCTGCAGATATTTACTGTGGGAATTACAAAGGTGGAGAGGGGGGGCAGACAAAAGGGGAATATCGTGTCCCCTCTGCCGTATATGGAGCCATTATACTGTGGAACACTATATGGAGCCGCCATTATACTGAGGAGCGCTATATGGGGGCCATTATACTGTGGAGCACTATATGGGGGCCATTATACTGTGGGGCACTATATGGAGCCATTATACTGTGGAGCCCTATATGGGGGCCATTATACTGTGGAGCCCTATATGGAGCCATTATACTGTGGAGCACTATATGGAGCCGCCATTATACTGTGGAGCGCTATATGGAGCCATTATACTGAGGAGCACTATATGGGAGCCATTATACTGTGGAGCACTATATGGAGCCATTATACTGTATGGATTCATTATACTGTGGAGCACTATATGGGGGCCATTATACTGAGGAGCCCTATATGGGGCCATTATACTGTGGAGCGCTATATGGGGACCATTGTACTGTGGAGCACTGTATGGAGCCATTATACTGTGGAGCACTGTATGGGGCCATTATACTGAGGAACACTATATTGTTCCATTATACTGTGGAACGCTGTATGGGGCCATTATACTGTGGAGCTCTATATGGGGCCATTATACTGTGAAGCACTATATGGTTCCATTATACTGTGGAACGCTGTATGGAGCCATTATACTGAGGAGCACTATATGGGGCCATTATACTGTGGAGCTCTATATGGGCCCATTATACTGTGGAGCGCTATATGTGGCCATTATACTGTGGAGCGCTATATGGGGCCATTATACTGTGGAACGCTATATGAGGCAATTATGTTGAGGATCACTAAATGGAGTTATTATATTGTATGGAGCCATTATACTGTTGAGCACTGTATAGTGACCATTATACTGTGGAGCACTGCATGGAGCCATTATACTGTGGAGCACTGTATGGGGCAATTATACTGAGGAGCACTATATGGGCCCATTATACTGTGGAGCGCTATATGTGGCCATTATACTGAGGAGCACTATATGGGCCCATTATACTGTGGAGCGCTATATGTGGTCATTATACTGTGGAGCACTGTATAGGGCAACTATACTGAGGAGCACTATATGGTGCCATTATACTGAGGAGCACTATATCATTCCATTATACTGTGGAGCGCTGTATGGGGCCATTATACTGAGGAGCACTATATGGGGCCATTATACTAAGGAGCACTATATGGGGCCATTATAGTGTGGAGCGCTGTATGGAGCCATTATACTGTGGAGCACTCTATGGAGCCATTATACTGTGGATCACTATATAGGGCCATTATACTGTGGAGCGCTGTATGGGGACCATTATAGTGCAGAGCCCAATATGGGGCCATTATACAGAGGGCTCGATGAATGATGTAGTTACTGACATGATAGCTGCCGGATCTCGTGGAGCACAGCAGGACCTGGAGTGGCTGCTTCTACAGACTATTCTCTGAAAGAGGCTCCATAGCCTTTGAATGTCAGATTCGTGGATCGTTGTGGGAATGACACGGACTACATTGGACCTGTGTGGGAACTTTCCAAGAACAGAATACTTTGATAATGTTACAAGAGTTAGAAGAAGATATTAATTTGTAGATCTCACACACCTGATTTGTGTTTGGGAGTGACGGTCAGTCTTTTGATATTTGTATACATAGGCTCTCTGCCTGAGCACTGCACGCATCAGCCTCAGGTGTATTTAGTTACAGCAGGATCCTATCCACACACATAAATGTAGACTTCAGTCTAAGACAGGATTCACGTTAGGCAGGTTCCCAGCAATGAGAATTGCCTTATCGTAGCTGCTGGGCACACATGAATTATCCAATTCATGTGTACCCGGCAGCCACAATAAGGAGATTCTCGTTGCTGGGAACCTATGAATTGACCAATTTATGGGCTAAATTTTCTCATTACTTCAGGTGTGTACAGGTGCTTACTAATAGTAGCCATCTCCATGTATAACCACGAAATAAAGCTGCACTCTGTAGCGCTATGGCATGCAAACATGAAATGTATGAAAATGGAATTGCATTACTGCACTAGAAATTCTAAAAGCTTTTGGTCACTTTTTTAGACCTCACAGAAATGATCAGGTAACGCTGTATGTCTGGGGAATTGAAGCCTACAACTTTTTTAAAAGCTTTTTAGCAGTTTTAGAGATCACAGAAATTCACTCCACACTACGGAATAGTGTATGGCTGAGAAATGTAGCCAAGGAAAATGTTTCAACTATTTTTGGATGTGTTATATTACACAAAAAAGGACCTCAAAAGTACGTAATACTTGATGGATCAAAATATAGTAACTATCTTGGAATCTACGGGTGGTGTATAACAGTGGCTAATTGTATAATATATATATATATATATATATATATATATATATATATATATACAAAAAAAATAAATTAAAAAATTAAAAAGATTAAAAAGACTAACAACAAGACATCAGAAAGACAAAAAAGGTGCAGAATAGGTTGTCCTTCAGATATAATGCCTAAGCTCTTGCCTGCCTACCAGCGGAGGTTGGCACCCTATATATAGACAAATGGCGCCCCCGCTCCTCGGTGGCTGTCCCTGTCGTATAAGCAGTATATATTAAGGCACAGATTATGACAACAAAATCAAGATCTCATCTGGGTATTCGCAGGTAATGGTATCTTGTGACCTCAGTCTGTGTACCGATATGTGCTGGTCGCTGGAGCGCAAATGCACTTCCGGGTGTCTGAGTCCGGAGATGTGTCACAGCAAACTGGCGCTCCTTTGCACATGTCCGGAGTCTGTGCCCTCCAGCCTGGAACGCCATCCCAATTATGGAAGATTGTGCGCTCCAGCCCAGAACACGAGCCAGATAAAGCTCTCCAGCCTGGTGTGCAGATAGTAGATGAAAATATGTCACCGTGAGCCGGCGCTGTTGTGCGTATGTCCAAAGTACATGCGTTCCAGCCCAATAATAGGAGACCATGTGTTCCAGCCCGGAACACAAGCCAGATAAAGCTCTCCAGCCTGGTGTGCAGATAGTAGACAGAAGTGCGTAACCGTGAACCAGCGCTGTTGTGCGCATGTCCGAAGTACGTGTGTTCCAGCCCAATAATGGGAGACCATGCGTTCCAGCCCGGAACACAAGCCAGATAAAGCTCTCCAGCCTGGTGTGCAGATAGTGGATGGAAACGCGTCACCATGAACCGGCGATGTTGTGCGCATGTCCGCAGTATGTGCATTCCAGCCAAATAATGGGAGACCATGCGTTCCAGCCTGGAACACAAGCCAGATAAAGCTCTCCAGCCTGGTGTGCAGATAGTGGATGGAAACGCGTCGCCATGAACCGGCGATGTTGTGCGCATGTCCGCAGTATGTGCATTCCAGCCAAATAATGGGAGACCATGCGTTCCAGCCCGGAACACAAGCCATATGAAGCTCTCCAGCCTGGTGTGCAGATAGTGGATGGAAACGCGTCGCCATGAACCGGCGATGTTGTGCGCATGTCCGCAGTATGTGCATTCCAGCCCAATAATGGGAGACCATGTGTTCCAGACCAGAACACAAGCCAGATAACGCTCTCCAGCCTGGTGCGCTGATAGTAGACAGAAGCGCGTCACTGTGAACCGGCACTGTTGTGCGCATGTCCGAAGTACGTGCGTTCCAGCCCAATAATGGGAGACCGTGCGTTCCAGCCCTGAACACAAGATAGAATTCTTCTGCAGGAAGGATTTTTTATCATAGGGATTTCTCCAACTGCAAGACCACGGGCCTCGTATACATGGCCACCTGCACATGCCCTATGGATTACAAAGGTAAAACTGAAGAAAGCTCAGGAGGGTTGGTGAACACATAGATGATGTAAGGCACAAGCGGGACACTCCGCTGGGGAGACATCATAACGAATTCCATCATGGTGATTTGAAGGATATCACGTTCTGTGCCATAGAGGTGGATAGACCTAACCCTAGAGGAGGGACTTTGACTAAAATCTTCTCCAAAAAGAATGTGAGTGGATTTTTCGCATGGACTCATTGGGCCGTAAGGGGCTGAATGAGCAACAATCTTATGCCTATTTTCTTTAACACCAACCTATTGGAGGGACCTGTTAATATATAGGGATTCATTATGAAACTGCCATTACGTCGGCTCCCCCAGACTTACCTGCGCACCATTCTGGAGTGCTCTATCCGGTTTGCGTTCCGGGCTAGAACGCACGGTCTCCCATTATTGGGCTTGCGTTCCAGGCTGGAACACACGTGCTTCGGACATGCGCACAATAGACTGATTGATCACAGCATGATTGTGCAGGAGATGCTGAAATATCAGCAACTCCAGCATGATCACAGCAGGAACTCAGTGCGGCTAATGGCCGAGCTCCTGGTGTTGCAGTCAGGGACTGTGCTAGCACCGCTCCTGGTTGTTTAACCCGCTAATTGCTGCGATCGAGAATGATCACAAAATTTAGGAGGCAGGTAGCTAGCTCCCTTCAGTCATGACGACCCATGGGTCACCAAGCCACATTTATCCTGCGCTCTGCGCTGAGCGCTTACACCAGAGTTTCTGTGTAAATCTCTGAAATACGTTATTCAGACAGAATACGCACTATTGAAAAGAACAACGCTGAACAGAGTCCAGACCATGTCCAGAGTAACTCCGCTGCCTCATTGTTAATGGATCTCTCAAGGTTTCATATGAATCACATCACTCAGAGATTTAGATGGAAACCTCGATGTAAGTGCTCAGTGTAGAGCACAGGTGGTCAAAAATGTTATCTAAAATGTTCACAATAAAAGCTTAAACTCAAACCACAAAAAAGCAAGTCCCCACTCAGGTCCATCATCTGTTATCAGAAATATAGGGGGCTTCTACGTTACTAGTAGCACAAAGGCTCTGGAAAAGCTGAATGGCCCCTCACCCGTCAAAAGAAATTCAGCAAATTCTCTGCTCTCAAATCCAAATGCCCCCTCCGTTCATGTTTAGGATTTCTGTATTGATGAGAGCCCACCTAATTTACAGGTGTGTGTCTCCACAAGCACGGGCTGGACATAATGTACTGGTGACTACAACGTGCTGGGCAACATCCACTACTGTTCGTCAAATCATCACTACATCTGCAGATAAAATCCCAAAGGGGTATAATTTCCAAAATAGGGGTCACTTGAGGGGGGATTCTGCTCTTCTTGCATTTAGTGGCTCTGAATATGGAGTTCGCAAACTATTCTAGAAAAATCTGAGCACCAGGAGGCAAATACGCTTTGTCCTTCCCAAATCTCTCCGTGAGGGCTAAGCAGTACTGTACAGCCACATATAAGGTATTGCCATGTTCAGTAGAAATTGTGGGACACATTTTTTTTACACATTTCCCCATGAAAATGTAAAATCTGAGGCTAAATCAATTTTTTTTCTTTACTGCCCAATGGTATAAAATTCTGTGACACACCCTTGGGGTCAATATGATCACTGCACCCCTACATGAATTTTTTGAGAGGAATAGTTCGTAAAATAGGGTAACTTGGAGGGGGGGGGGGGGTTCTGCTGTTCTGGCACCTCAGGGGCTCTCCCAGTGGGTCATGGGACCTGCAAACCATAACAGCAAAATCTGAACTATAGTATGGCGCCTCTTCCTTTCTGAGCTTTGCACTGTGCCTCAAAAGTAGTATTCCCCAACATGGAGTATTGGCGTACTCAGGAGCAATTGCATAACAAATTGTATGGTGCAATTTATCCTGTTTCCCTTATGAAATGCAAAATTTGGGGCCAAAATAACATTTATGTGGGGAAAATGTGATTTTTTTTTTCATGGCTCAGCATTATAACCTGAAGCACCTGGGAGTTTCAAAGTGCTCACCACACATCTATATACATTCCTTGAGCGATCTAGTTTCCAAAATGGGGTCACTTGTGGGGGTTTCCACAGTTTAGGCACATCGGAGCTTTCCAAACACGACATGACGTCTCTCAATTATAGCCAATTTTGCATTGAAAAAGTCAAATGGCGCACTTTCCCTTCCGAGCCCTGCTGTGCACCCAAGCAGTAGTTTTCTAACACATTTGAGATATCGGTGTACTCCGGAGAAATTGCACAACAAATATGGTTCTATTTCTCCTGTTAGCCTTATGAAAATGCAAAATTTGGTGTTAAAACAACATGAAGAATATGATTTTTAATTTTCTTGGCTCAACGTTATAAACTTCTGTGAAGCACCTGGGGGTTCAAGGTGCTCACCATGCATCTAGATAAATTCCATGAGGGGACTAGTTCCAAAAATGGGATCACTTGTGGGAGGTTTTCACTGTTTAGCCACATCAGGTGCTCTAGAAAAGTGACATGGCATCCACTATCGTTTCCAGACATTTTTGCGTTCAAAAAGTCAAATGGCGCTCCTTCCATTCTGAGTCATGCCAGGCTCACAAACAGTAGTTTTCCCCCACATATGGGTTATCGTCATACTCAGAAGAGTAATTTTGGTGTCCATTTTCTCCTGTTACCCTTGTGAAAATAAAAAATTGGGAACTAAAGTAAAATTTTTGTGAAAAAAGTAAATTGTTCATTTTTACTTCCACATTGCTTTAATTCCCGTGAACCACCTGAAGGGTTAATAAACTTCTTGAATGTGATTTTGAGGGGTGCGATTTTTACAGTGGGTATTTTCTGTCATACAGGCCCCCTAAAATCACTTCAAATGTGAAGAAGACCCTAAAAAAAATGTTTATGTATTTTTTTCTTCATTTCCTGCTTTTTCTATTTAATTTTCATTTATTACACATATTGTGCCATCCCCTCCCCAACATTAGACATTTGTGGGGCATTTAAACATCTAAATACTTAGGGGCTGGCAGTATAACCTTAGTTATAGCCTCCTGGCTGCATAGCAGAGCTGACTGGGTCTCCTAGGACCGGCAGCTCCTGCTCACTCCCTACACTCAGCGATCACAGGACCACTTGTTACAGATGAGGAAGAGCCGTTAGCCAGGGCCGGCGTCAGCACCCGGCGTACCGGGGCAAGTGCCGGGGCCCTGAACAAATGGGGGGGCCCACTCGTGGCCGGGATACCAGGGGGCCTGGGCCGCTCTCCCAGCAGTTTCTGCACTATTTGAGCTCAGCCGTCACTTAAATAAACGTGGCCGCGCACAGTGCACTCTGCAGCGATGTCTCTGCCAGTAATGACGCGGCCGGGCAGACACACAAGCAAAGTTAAAGGCAGGGCCGGCTCCAGGATTTTGTGGGCCCCGGGCAAAAGAGTCTCAGTGGGCCCACATACCACGATTCATGATGCACAGATACGGCGGAGAAATAAAGATATACTACATAGGGCCTAGCCTTCCCCCTCATCCTTCACATAGGCAGATATGCACACACACAATACGCAGACATACACACACATCTACAGTGCGCAGACATGTGCACTCACACACAAACACAAAATACGCAGACATGCACACACACACAATACACAGACATGCACACACACAATACGCAGACATGCACACACAATACGCAGACATGCACACACACAATACGCAGACATGCACACACACAATACGCAGACATGCACACACACACACACAATACGCAGACATGCACACACACACAATACGCAGACATGTACACACACAATACGCAGACATGTACACACAATACGCAGACATACACACACAATACGCAGACATGCACACACACACACAATACGCAGACATGCACACACACAATACGCAGACATGCACACAAACAATACACAGACATGCACACACACAGAATACGCAGAAATGCAAACACACAATACGCAGACATGTACACACACAATACGCAGACATGCACACACATACAGTACTCAGACATGCACACACACAATACGCAGACATGCACACACACAATACGCCCACTCGTGGCCGGGATACCAGGGGGCCTGGGCCACTCTCCCAGCAGTTTCTGCACTATTTGAGCTCAGCCGTCACTTAAATAAACATGGCCGCGCACAGTGCACTCTGCAGCGATGTCTCTGCCAGTAATGACGCGGCTGGGCAGACACACAAGCAAAGTTAAAGGCACAGTGTCTGCCTGACCGCATCATTAGCAGCAGACACAGCTGCAGCGTGCACTGTGGGTGGCCATGTCTGTTTAAGTGACGGCCACCGATCAAGCAGCGCTCCCTCCACAGCCACATGCCAGAGGAGCCTGATGGGGGACAAGCCTGGGGGAGCTGAGTGAGGCTTGTGTCTGTCTGTATGTCTGTGTATGCCTGTATGATGTGCAGATCTGTGTATATCAGTGTGTTTGACTGTACATATTTATGTATTTTTGTGAATTTGTCTTCAAATATATGTATGTAAATATCTGCGTATTGTATGCGTGCATGTCTGCGTATTGCATGCGTGTGCATGTCTGCATATTGTATGTGTGTGCATGTCTGCGTATTGTGTGTGTGCATGTCTGAGTACTGTATGTGTGTGCATGTCTGCGTATTGTGTGTGTACATGTCTGCGTATTGTGTGTTTGCATGTCTGCGTATTGTGTGTGTGTGCATGTCTGCGTATTGTGTGTGTGCATGTCTGCGTATTGTGTGTGTATGTCTGCGTATTGTGTGTGTATGTCTGCGTATTGTGTGTGTGCATGTCTGCGTATTGTGTGTGTGCATGTCTGCGTATTGTGTGTGCATGTCTGCGTATTGTGTGTGTGCATGTCTGCGTATTGTGTGTGTGCATGTCTGCGTATTGTGTGTGTGCATGTCTGCGTATTGTGTGTGTGCATGTCTGCGTATTGTGTGTGTATGTCTGCGTATTGTGTGTGTATGTCTGCGTATTGTGTGTGTGCA
This sequence comes from Ranitomeya imitator, assembly GCF_032444005.1. Classification (NCBI taxonomy): domain Eukaryota; kingdom Metazoa; phylum Chordata; class Amphibia; order Anura; family Dendrobatidae; genus Ranitomeya; species Ranitomeya imitator. The sequence goes on from NC_091282.1 coordinate 17,735,761, forward strand.
TGTCTGCATATTGTGTGTGTGCATGTCTGCGTATTGTGTGTGTATGTCTGCGTATTGTGTGTGTATGTCTGCGTATTGTGTGTGTGCATGTCTGCGTATTGTGTGTGTGCATGTCTGCGTATTGTGTGTGCATGTCTGCGTATTGTGTGTGTGCATGTCTGCGTATTGTGTGTGTGCATGTCTGCGTATTGTGTGTGCATGTCTGCGTATTGTGTGTGTGCATGTCTGCGTATTGTGTGTGTGCATGTCTGCGTATTGTGTGTGTGTGCATGTCTGCGTATTTTGTGTGTGTTTGTGAGTGCACATGTCTGTGCACTGTAGATGTGTGTGTATGTCTGCGTATTGTGTGTGTGTGCATATCTGCCTATGTGAAGGATGAGGGGGAAGGCTAGGCCCTATGTAGTATATCTTTATTTCTCCGCCGTATCTGTGCATCATGAATCGTGGTATGTGGGCCCACTGAGACTCTTTTGCCCGGGTCCCACAAAATCCTGGAGCCGGCCCTGCCGTTAGCCATTGTTTTAGAACCGTGTATACAGCGATTGGGAAGGCAGAGACGGTAATAAAAAAAAACATCTGTACCTTTTCTGTTGGGAGTCTGAATGTGTCTGTAGTTATAGAGCAACTAAAGTTTTGTAACTTTTATGTTTGAGTGTCCTTTTAACTGCAAGCTGATCAGTTGGGTTCAGGTCTTGACACTTCCACCAACTGCTCAAAAACACGTTAATAAGGCGCACAATTAATTAGACAAGAGCGCACGTGTCTGAGCGCGAACACACAAAATGGGATACTGACTCAAGAGAAAGCATAGGCTCCGTGTGCAGGCAGGAACTATGCTCTCCTGTCACCTCTCAAGGGATATTTACCCATCAGTGATGGTCTAAGGACCCGGACCCCCACTGATATGCATATGATTGAAAGGGAACGCAAATACATACACACATTTATATATATATATATATATATATATATATATATATATATATGTTATGTTTAATTACTCTTTAGCAATATCTGATTTCACTGTCAAAAACACTTCCCATAGTTTACAGGAGTACGGCTTCTCCGCTCTGTGAATTCTCTCCTGTGAAACAAGTTCTGCTTTCTGTATAAATCTGGCAGTTCTCTTTTTATGTTCTTTTATGTCTAAAGCTATGTTCCAAGGATGAGCTTTTGGCGGTGCAGATTTTTAAAAAAAAGCAAGTATGCTATCTTAATTAATGGGTGCAGAACCTGCAACATCAAAAAGCTGATGATGAGAACCTAGCCTAAGAAGATTTGGGTTATTTCCCACATTTGGCACATGATTTAGGCTATGTGCACACGTTCAGGAATTCATGCAGAAAATTCCTGAGAATTCCGGACATTTTCTGCATGAAATCCGCAAGAAAACCGCATGCGTTTTTGCCGCGTTTTTTTCCGGACACTTCCCAATGCATTTTGGAGTGGGAAATCCGCAAAAAAAACGCAAAAAGATAGAGCATGTCCGGATTTTGTGCGGTATGCGTTTTTTTTGCGGAAAAAAAACGCATCATGTGCACAAAACATCCGGAATTCATTCTAAATGATGGGATGCTTATTGTATGCGTTTTTTTTTGCGGTTTTATGGCGTTTTTATCGGGAAAAACCGCGAAAAAACCGCAACGTGTGAACACAGCCTAAGGCTTCTCTCCTTTGTGCATTCTCTGGTGTTTAATAAGACTTAAAGTGCCGCTGTCAGCAGGATTGTGCTCAGTGACTACAGACAGAGTCAGGTTGGCGCCGTTATACTGATTACACTGATACCTGGTGATGAAATCAGTCTTATGGTTGTTCTTTAGTCTTTATTTGTAGTTTTCAGTTAATGATATGATCGCATTATGAATAGCTATTCAGAGCATCACATGAAGACCCCCCAAGGCTGCCAGCAGCCCCGTCCACAGGCCGCCCCAGACCACGAGCATATCGTTAACTGAAAATAAAAATTAAAAAAGAACCACAAGACGGATTTCATCACCAGGTATCATTGTAATCAGTATAATGGCGCCAACCTGACACAGTCGTTACTGTGAGCAATCCTGCTGACGGGGGCACTTTCTCACATTATAAACAATAAGACTGGGTTCACTTGTGTATTTAGTGTAGATTTTATGCAGGTAAAATTGGTTGCATTTTACAGTACCAGCAATGTGGACAAATTTTAATGTCATCTCATCCACATGATGCGTTTGTTTTGCTGCAGAATCTGCACAGAAATAATTTTTTAGTGCATTTTTAAAAAGTAAATTCCTGTTGCAAAAATGCACCTTTTTGGTACGGTTTTTACACATTGAATTCAATCGTAATCCTGAAATCTGCACGTTAAACTGCTGGTTTGCAATATTTTGTTGCATTTTCTGCAATAAAAAATGCACTAATAAGTCCAGTTGTATTCATGCACAGATTTTTATTGCAGGTACAGATCAGATTTGTATGTGGAAATACATCTGCAAAATCTGCAGCAAATCTGCATACAAAATGTGTGGACTGACCCTAGAAGTTCTCGGATATATTACTTCTTTTATGCAGGGTGGGCCATTTATATGATACACCTAAATAAAATGGGAATGGTTGGTGATACCAACTTCTGTTTGTGGCACATTAGTATATGGGAGGGGAAAACTTTTCAAGATGAATGGTGACCATGGCGGCCATTTTGGATCCAACTATTTTTTTCAATGGGAAGAGGGTCATGTGATATCAAAATTATTGAGAATTTCACAAGAAAAACAAAGGATTGCTTGGTTTTAACATAACTTTATTCTTTCATGAGTTATTTACAAGTTTATGGCCACTTATAAAATGTGTTCAAAGTTCTGCCCATTGTGTTGGATTGTCAATGCAAACCTCTTCTCCCACTCTGGACACACTGATAGCGACATCGCAGAAGAAATGCTAGCACAGGCTTCAAGTATCTGTTGTTTCAGATGCTGCACATCTCGTATCTTCACAGCATAGATAATTGCCTTCAGATAACCCCAAAGATAAAAAGTCTAAGGGGGTCAGATCGGGAGACCTTGGTGGCCATTCAACTGGCCCACGAAGACCAATCCACTTTCATGTAGGAATGCTCGGACCGGACACCCATAATGTGGTGGTGCACCATTTTGCATGTGTTCACTCTATTCTATGTCAGCAAGCATTTTGTACTGGTAATCACTTCATTCAACTCCTTTGCTATAATTCATCTGTTACATTGTTCCCATCTGTAGATATGTTATCTCAGAAGAGGTGCCATAGCATAGAGATGGAATCAGGACTAGCGTCTTTGCTCATCTATCCACACCAGGATGTGTTGAGCAGCTGTTGCTAATTTATGACAAACGGCTCCCACAGTCCCTCTCTTGTCCCCTATATTGGGGCCTAGAAATTTAGCAACATTCTAAGGGGTGCACGCATGTGTGGGGTCGCACGCATTCAGCAAAGAATCGCATTAGCCAAGTATCAAGCAAAAGCAGTTATTCCATGGCAGTTAGTCAGGGCAGGAGTCAGGTAAATCACACTTTGTAATCCCTTTTATCCATGTGTTTTATTCCTATCCTCCTATGTTCCCTTGCCCTCAACGTTCACGACTCTATACCTCCTCCATCACAACTCATACACATCAGCCCCTCTATACTTCCCTCTCTCATGTACAGCTCCCGTGCACTTCTCACCTTCCTGAAAAACCTCAGCCCATCTTGCCCAAACACATCGCAGAAAAAAAAACTTAAAAAAAAAAAAACTTCTTACAATTCAAATAACTACTTGCTCTTTATCTTCCTACTCCTGATTTCAGGGGACATCTCCCCCAACCTCAACTCATATGAAAACCATACTAACCTCATTAATATTACTTGCACTCCCTCATCTCCCTCTTTCAATTGTGCTCTCTGGAATCCACGGTCTGTATGTAACAAGCTTCCTTTCCTGCACAATTACTTTCTGAACAGCTCTCTGAATCTGTTGGCCCTCACTGAAACCTGGATCCAGGATTCTGACAGTCTCCCTGCTGCCATTTCTCATGGTGGCTTACAATTCTCCCATTCCCTGAGACCCAAAACAGACTTGGTGGTGGAGTCGGCATACTCCTGTCCCCACAATGCACTTTCCAGGTCATCCCCCCAGTTCCATCACACTCGTTCCCTTTTGAGGTCCATGCCATCAGGCTCTTTGATCCCCTCTCCCTCAGAGTAGCGGTCATATACCGGCCCCAAGGCTCAACCACACATGTCCTTGACCACTTCTCAGCCTGGCTGCTGCACTTCATCTCCTCAGAACTCCCAACCCTTATCCTGGAAGACTTCAACATCCCCATCAACAGCCCCACTTCTACATCTGCATCCCAGCTTCTATCACTAACCACTTCTCTCGGCCTCTCACAGCTCTCAACCTCTGAGACACACAAGGACGGTAACACCCTTGACCTGGTCTTTGTCCAGCTGTTCAATCTCTTACCTAAACTCACCACTTCCCCTCTCTGACCACAACATTCTCTCCTTCACACTCACAATTCCTCGCCCACTCCAGCACACTCCTACCTACCACACATTCAGAAATCTACAAGCCGTTAACCATTGTCCCCAATCTCTTTTTCCTGTTCTGATCTGGCTGTACACCACTACAATGACACCCCCAGAAGCCCTTTTGAGCAAGTAGTTCCCCTCACCCTCAGAACCTCCAAACACAGAGTGAAACACCCCTGGCTCACATCGCAAACCCAATTTCTCCAGTGATGCTCTGGGAGTGCTGAACGCTTATGGAGGAAAATCCTCACACCAGAAGACTTCATCCACTTAAAATTTATGTTAAGAACCTTTAGAATTGAGAGTCCTCAGTGGTTGATTCCTTTTAATGGCTAACTGAAAAGATTGTAACAAATTGCAAGCTTTCGAGACTACACAGGTCTCTTCATCAGGCAAAGACTAATACAAATTCTGAAGAATCACATTTATACACTGTCATTATGGGAAAGTGATAAACAGCTGTGTCCATAAATATTGGAAAGTTCCTAGATTAGGAGTGAATGTTTTGTTGTCCTCTGATTGGGGTCTGGTTCTGTTAGCCATTAAAAGGTATCAACCACTGAGGACTCATATCTGAGTCAAGACCCCAATTAGAGGACAACAAAACATTCACTCCTAATCTAGGAACTTTCCAATATTTATGGACACAACTGTTTATCACTCTCCCATAATGACAGTTTTGTGCTGAGTTGTGTATAAATATGTGATTCTTCAGAATTTGCTTTAGTCTGTGCCTGATGAAGAGACCTGTGTAGTCTTGAAAGCTTGCAATTTGTTACCATCTTTTCAGTTAGCCATTAAAAGGTATCAACCACTGAGGACTCTCAATTCTAAATATTTTTCTATCTACTGGCTAACACGGTACCAAGATATTTATCTTTCCTGTGTTAAGAACCTACAATTCCGCCCTTCACCTCGCCAAACAGATCTACTTCACCACTCTGGTCTCCTCAATATCCAACACCAAGAAACTTTTTGACACCTTTCACTCCCTCCTCAGGCCAAAAGCACAAGCCTCTATCACAGACATTTGTGCCGATGACCTGGCCTCCCACTTTATAGAAAAAATAGATAACATCCATCAGGAAATCCGCTCCCAACCACTAAGTGCTATGACTCCCATCTCTCCCTGCATTTTCCCTGGCTCACTCTCCACATTTGATCCCATCACAGAAGTCGTCTCCAAGCTCCTCTCTTCGTCTTGTCTGACTTCATGCACTACTGACCCCATTCCCTCACATCTCCTCCAGTCATTACAACTCACCTAACTACAATCTTTAATCTTTCCCTCTCCTCAGACATTTTCCCCTCCACCTTCAAACACTCTATCAGAACTCCATTATTAAAGAAACCCGCTCTCGATCCATCCTTCACAAATAACTACAGACCGGTCTCCAATCTCCCCTTCTTCTCTAATCTCTTGGAGCGCCTGATATGCTCCCGCCTTACCCGCTACCTCTCCACTCATTCCCTCCTAGACCCTTTACAGTCCAGCTTCCGCCCCCCTACATTCGACTGAAACTGCACTCAAAGTTACCAATGACATTCTGACAGCAAAATGTAACAGTAACCACTCTCTGCTCATTCTTCTCGACCTCTCTGCAGCTTTCGACACTGTTGACCACAGTCTCCTACTCTCTAGGCTCCAGTCACTAGGCATGAAGGCACACATTGCTGATTTTTCGCGTTTTTTTCGCGATAAAAACACTATAAAACCGCAAAAAAAAGCATACACTATGCATCCCATCATTCAGAATGAATTCTGCATGTTTTGTGCACATGATGCGTTTTTTGTCGCAAAAAAAACGCATCGCGGTAAAAAACGCATGTTCATTAATTTTGTGGTTTTTTTTGCGGATTTCCTACTATAAAATGCATTGGGAAATGTCCGGAAAAAACCGCATCAAAAACGCGGCAAAAACGCAAGCAGGTTTTTTGCAGAAAATTTCAGGTTTTTCTCAGGAATTTTCTGCAAGAAATCCTGAACGTGTGCACATAGCCTAAGGACACTGCTCTCCCCTGGTTCTCTTCCTACCTTTCTGACCGCTCCTTCAGTGTTTTGTTCACTGGCTCCACTTCATCTCCTCTTCCTCTCACTGTTGGGGTACCTCAGGGCTCAGTCCTTGGCCCCCTTCTCTTTCTACACGGCCACAAATGGACAGACCATCAGCAGATTTGGCTTTCAGTACCATCTTTATGCCGATGACACACAGCTATACACTGTAAATGACGAAAGCTAGCACTCGACGGTAGTGAGTCACGGTGCTAGTGAACGGGTCATAAAGTCCCATAAACCATAGAATGAAGAAATCACTGCACTCGTATATTGAAGTTGCTTGAACAAGTGTAAAGTTTTATTCACAAGTGAAAGTTCATGTTGAAGCGATAGGCAAAATAACGTTTCGGCCAAGTCGTGGCCTTGTTCACAACATCGCTGCGGTTAAACAAAAAAGAGAAGCAAAAATCAGACAATATACAAATATAAATATACATATATACAAATAACAGAAGTATATACACATTTGGGCGAATGCATGTCAACGGAGTAATGTTGAAGAGGTCCGATCAAAAAGATAAAAAACATAGACTGAATTCCACCAAGAAAGCAAGAGGAGGGTAACTGTACCCTGTGGTCCCAATGAGGCATATTGGGCAAAGGTAAAAACAAGTAAGGCAGGTAGGGCGGAGGTAGAAAACAAAACAAAGTATGCTGACGGATAAGAACAATGAACATACCCAGAGAATATACTTGTGGTGAATTATTTAGAGTACTGGACGGCTAGGATAATTTTGGTGGGGGACCCAGTCAGAGGTGCCTGCAAGGAACAATATAATGTAAGGTACGACCAAAAGCTGTATAGGGGCAGTATGGTACTATGTGGTGGAACCTGGAAGGACTAAACACACTCAATGGACCTTAGGGCAGGAAGCTATCTCTTGTGTTAGATTATGTAACATAGGAAACTACAGACATGGTGGAATGATCGTCATAAAGAGGCATGGTCTAAACGTTATACCTGTCAAGGTACTGCGAACGTTGTCCCAGCTTGGGAATGAAAATTGCATGCGGCTGTAGAGGAAAGTAGAGTGTAAGACACCAGGAATGAGGTGTCGCCAGATATCCACATGTATACAGGAAAAAAAAGAGGATAGTACCTGTTTAAATCTATGAATGTGTCAGGTAACAAGGTCCCTGTGTACTATAAGGTGTCCCGAGGAGATCAGCAGATAATAGCGCTGTGAAAAGGGAAGAGGGTTTGAGAATCAGAGTAAATAGAGCCACTACTTATCTGAAGGGACAATGCTGTCATACATCCTTGGGTAGCAGATCCTGGGAAGCAGAGCCAGCGTAGGTGTGGTGTGCCGACACCGTCCGTGTCTAGGCAGAGGGGAGGCTGCTAATCCTATCTGTCTCCCTGCTTAAATAAGGTTCCCGCCGGTCATGTGACCGGATATGCGATGGTACACGGGCGCCTGCGCAGAGCGCACTAGTGGGAGGCTGAACGCTGTAACAAGGAGGGAGAAGCTGCGCCTGCGTGTGACGCATCAGTGGCGGCGCCTGCGCAGTGGGAATCACCCAGCTTGTGTTGCCTTAATGCAGGACAGCGCCTGCGTGTAACGCATCGGTGGCGGCGCCTGCGCAGTGGGAATCACACAGCTAGTGTTGCCTAATTCAGAACGGCGCCTGTGCGTTGTGCTTTGATGGCGGCGCCTCCATGGAGATAATGGTAGTCAGCGCCTGCTATGACTCTCACGGGACAAAAACGTACAGGAACCTTCCCCTGCCTCAATTGCACATGCTGTTCAAATATAATAAAGGGCAACGAAATAGTGCATCCCCGAACAGGTAAATCATACCACATCAAGGATTATTACACGTGTAACACTAATTTCGTTGTCTATATTATCAAATGTCCCTGTGGACTATTATATGTAGGGGAAACAACACAAACAATTAGAGAACGCATATCTAGCCACAAATCCACAATTCGTTGTGAGAAACTGTGGCTCCCCCTCCCCCTTCACTTCAAGGAAGCTAAACACAGTGTGGCCCAATTGCGCTTTCAGGTTGTAGAAAAGGTTCCTCGCCCCAGAAGAGGGGGCAACCACGTGAAATTATTGAAACAACGTGAAACATTCTGGATCAACACTCTCGATACCCTATACCCACACGGTCTGAACCGAGAAATGGATTGGCTAACTTGATTTCATTTTTTATGTAGATCAACTGACCTTTCGCACTTGCAATACCCGCAACTTGTACGTCTATGACGGTAAGACGCATACCCTTCCAATTTTAATTTTCATCATTTTATTTTTCATTTTCTATTTTTATTTTTTTATTATTTTTATTTTCCCCAAAAATATTCCTTTTCATAAAATCCCCTATTTTTTTAATCTTTTTTTCAACTTTTCTTTTTTTTCTCATTATTTTTGATGTTTCATCATTATTTTTCATCATTTTTCATTATTTTCATTAGTTGCATTATTCCCATTAGTTTCATCATTTATTTCACTCTTTTACTATCTTTATTTTCTTGTTCTTAGACCTATACCCCATATTGTTCTCACTAGGTTTAATTATTTTCCTCCCTTCCTCTTCTGTTTGGACTCCTACCATTGAAGAAAAAAATGTATACACATATTTGTTGGTGATTTATTATTTATAATTTTACAGTTGTGTACTCCAGGGATCATGCTCACAATACTCACTATATGGTGACTATTTGTGCTTTCATACATGTCACCCCCATGTTAGGGACACACCAATACCACACGTGACTACGCAAACCTTGCCTACTACCCTGTAAGTCCCTGCCTCCGTCATTCATTTGACACCCCTCTCTGCGCAGGCGCTGACTACCATTATCTCCATGGAGGCGCCGCCATCAAAGCACAACGCACAGGCGCCGTTCTGAATTAGGCAACACTAGCTGTGTGATTCCCACTGCGCAGGCGCCGCCACCGATGTTACACGCAGGCGCTGTCCTGCATTAAGGCAACACAAGCTGGGTGATTCCCACTGCGCAGGCGCCGCCACTGATGCGTCACACGCAGGCGCAGCTTCTCCCTCCTTGTTACAGCGTTCAGCCTCCCACTAGTGCGCTCTGCGCAGGCGCCCGTGTACCATCGCATATCCGGTCACATGACCGGCGGGAGCCTTATTTAAGCAGGGAGACAGATAGGATTAGCAGCCTCCCCTCTGCCTAGACACGGACGGTGTCGGCACACCACACCTACGCTGGCTCTGCTTCCCAGGATCTGCTACCCAAGGATGTATGACAGCATTGTCCCTTCAGATAAGTAGTGGCTCTATTTACTCTGATTCTCAAACCCTCTTCCCTTTTCACAGCGCTATTATCTGCTGATCTCCTCGGGACACCTTATAGTACACAGGGACCTTGTTACCTGACACATTTATAGATTTAAACAGGTACTATCCTCTTTTTTTTCCTGTATACATGTGGATATCTGGCGACACCTCATTCCTGGTGTCTTACACTCTACTTTCCTCTACAGCCGCATGCAATTTTCATTCCCAAGCTGGGACAACGTTCGCAGTACCTTGACAGGTATAACGTTTAGATCATGCCTCTTTATGACGATCATTCCACCATGTCTGTAGTTTCCTATGTTACATAATCTAACACAAGAGATAGCTTCCTGCCCTAAGGTCCATTGAGTGTTTAGTCCTTCCAGGTTCCACCACATAGTACCATACTGCCCCTATACAGCTTTTGGTCGTACCTTACATTATATTGTTCCTTGCAGGCACCTCTGACTGGGTCCCCCACCAAAATTATCCTAGCCGTCCAGTACTCTAAATAATTCACCACAAGTATATTCTCTGGGTATGTTCATTGTTCTTATCCGTCAGCATACTTTGTTTTGTTTTCTACCTCCGCCCTACCTGCCTTACTTGTTTTTACCTTTGCCCAATATGCCTCATTGGGACCACAGGGTACAGTTACCCTCCTCTTGCTTTCTTGGTGGAATTCAGTCTATGTTTTTTATCTTTTTGATCGGACCTCTTCAACATTACTCCGTTGACATGCATTCGCCCAAATGTGTATATACTTCTGTTATTTGTATATATGTATATTTGTATATTGTCTGATTTTTGCTTCTCTTTTTTGTTTAACCGCAGCGATATTGTGAACAAGGCCACGAGTTGGCCGAAACGTTATTTTGCCTATCGCTTCAACATGAACTTTCACTTGTGAATAAAACTTTACACTTGTTCAAGCAACTTCAATATACGAGTGCAGTGATTTCTTCATTCTACACAACTATACACATCATCCCTTGACCTTACCCCCGCTGTACTACAGAACGCCACTGACTGTCCGCAGTCTCCAACATCATGTCCGCTCTCTATCTGAAACTCAACCTCTCCAAAACTGAACTACTTCTGCTCCCGACGTCTACTAACCTCCCTAAATCTGACATTTCCCTCTCCGTGGGTGGCACCATAATAACACCCCGGCAGCAGGCGCGCTGTCTGGGTGTTATGTTTGACTCCGATCTCTCCTTCACATCCCATATACAATCTCTTGCCCGCTTGTGCCGCTTACACCTAAGGAACATCTCTAGAATCCACCCTTTTCCCACCAGGGAAACAGAAACCCTCACTGTCGCCCTGATCCACTCCTGCCTGGACTACTGCAATGCTCTATTAATTGGCCTCCCCCTCACTCGACTTTCCCCTCTCCAGTCCATACTTAATGCAGCAGCCAGGGTCATCTACCTGGCTAATCAGTACTGAGACGTGTCCCCTCTTCGCCAGTCATTTCACTGGCTGCACATTCATTATAAGATCCAATTCAAAGTCATTGTTCTCACCCACAAAGCTCTCCACAGTGTGGCACCCCCTTTACATCTCCTCCCTCATTCCTGTCTATTAGCCTAACTGACCACTGCGCTTGTCAAACGACCTTCAACTAAAATCTGCACAAATTCGTACCTTCCACTCCCATCTCAAAGACTTCTCCCGTGCTGCGCCAATCCTCTGGAATGCTCTACCCCAAGAAATTAAAACTATCCACAATCTGCACTATCCTCAAAACGCATTTGTTCAGAGAGGCCTATCATGCTCACTAATAATGTAATACCATAATTTTCCTCGGGATCAATAAAGTTTATCGTATCGCATTCAAAGTCATTTTATGTGGAAATGTGCATGTGTAGCCCATTCACTATCCTCATCTATCCCCCACTCCCTCAAGATGGCTGGACCATCATTGTAAATACACACCTGTACTTTGTACCTCCCCCACCGCATTGTAGATTGTAAGCTCTCACGAGCAGGGTTGTGTAAATTTAGCTTTATTGTATTAACGTTGTTACGTATGACTTGTGTTTTGAAACTGTTAGACTGTAAAGCGCTGCGGAATATGTTGGCACTATATAAAGCTTATTATTTTTATAGAATGAGAATGAAACGTCTGAAATCTCAACTGTAGAATTCACCAAGATGAAATTATCTGAATATAGATTAGAACTAAGAGGAATCCCTTCCTTAAAAAAAAGGTCTCTTTTAGAAAGACCCTTTTTCGTTCCGTTTATTTTTGTAAAAGAGTTTGTTTAACAAGTTTTTGGGCTTCTTTCCACCGGTTTTGAGTGGGTGAAGGACTTTCTACCAAATAGATTTCAGCGTTTCTGAGTTCCTGGAAGTCCGCCTGATCTTTTATGCTTTTCATTTCACTCCCAGCTATCTCTTTAATGAATAGACCCTTCAAATAAGCTTTTCATGGTCTCCCACACCACCGAAGCAGACCCTGCCCAATCATTACACTGGAAAAACTTTCAAATTGGAAGATATCTTATCTACATTTATAATTGGCAGCCAGAAAGCATTTATAGCCTTCACTGCTCAGTGAAAGTGGTACACGAAGTGGACCTTGGTCTAAGATGACCCTCGGTAAGTATTGAACGTCCCAAAGCAGCCCATCCATCAAGGAGTTACCCAGAGCTAGGTGAAAGTGTGAAAGGGAGGTAGGAGTTGTAGAATAGCAGGAATATTGCTAGACCTTAGGAAACCTGCTTCTCCACAGATGTCAGCGCCAGCTCTTTAATATATGACCCAAAGGGGGTAATATTGCCCCTGATGTCATGCCTTCCCTTGTCCCAGTGACCACCAATAATATTATTGACATTGCCTATAAATCGGCAGAGGTGGACCCTGAAGCTGTGCTAATAACCCTACCGCTGCATGGAGGTGGGATGTATACTGAAACAATAGAAATCACCAAATCAAATAACCTACATGTTAGATATGCAAACTGTTCGTCTATATCTGCATCTATATATATAATTGTCTAAGGGTTTGGCTGTCTGTCCTGGAAATCCCACGTCGCTGATTGGTCGAGGCCGCTAGGCCTCGACCAATCAGCGACGCGCAGTCTGCTGCGAATTTTGTAATCATCATTGTCCTCCACTGCTGTCAAGTGCCGCCATTGTGTTGTCTTAGGGTACCGTCACACTATACGATTTACCTACGATTACGACCAGTGATACGACCTGGTCGTGATCGTAGGTAAGTCGTAGTGTGGTCGCTGGGGAGCTGTCACACAGACAGCTCTCCAGCGACCAACGATGCCGAGGTCCCCGGGTAACCAGGGTAAACATCGGGTTACTAAGCACAGGACCGCGCTTAGTAACCCGATGTTTACCCTGGTCACCAGCGTAAAAAAAAAAAAACAGTACATACTTACATTCCGGTGTCTGTCCCTTGCCGCCTGCTTCCCGCACTCAGTGACTGCCGGCCATAAAGTGAAAGCACAGCACAGCGGTGACGTCACCGCTCTGCTCTGCTTTCACTTTATGGCCGGCAGTCACTGAGTGCGGGAAGCAGACGGCAAGGGACCTGACGGACACCGGAATGTAAGTATGTACTGTTTGTTTTTTTTTACATTTACGCTGGTAACCAGGGTAAACATCGGGTTACTAAGCGCGGCCCTGCGCTCAGTAACCCGATGTTTACCCTGGTTACAAGCGAACGCATCGCTAGATCGGTGTCACACACACCGATCTAGCGATGACAGCGGGAGATCCAGCGACGAAAGAAAGTTCCAAACGATCTGCTACGACGTACGATTCGCAGCAGGATCCCTGATCGCTGCTTCGTGTCAGACACAGCGATATCGTAACGATATCGCTGGAACGTCATGAATCGTACCGTCGTAGCGATCGAAATGGCACTGTGTGACGGTACCCTAAGGGTCTAATTGTCTATCTCGGATATCAGCCAATCAGCGATATTAGTGCGGGATTTAAACACCACTGACAGCGCAACATATTCTAGAATACCTAATGCTTTTGAATCGGGCCAACATCTAGTTATCATATATTAGCTAAAATGGGACCGCTGAGTGAATCAATGTGGACTCATTTAGAATACGATTATAGAGTGATGGCTTGACTGCATCCACCTCTTATTAACCATGGATGTTTTCTTTTTTTGTTTCCTGAAGACATTATGGAAGCGCTATAGGGCTGAATATACTGAAAAACTGCATCTCTTTTTACCCCGTCTAGGAGACCTTTGACATTCCTACTTAGAATTTGAATTGTTCCTGACATCAGAAGATTTAACCAGGATCCTACTGTCTTAAGGTGTTTGGTGCATTTTCTGAATTTTAACTATTCAATATTTTGAACTGAAATAGGACAACAAAGAATGGGATAAATCAAAGTTCCCAAACCTCAACCCCTCCCGTCACCCACATAAAAATGCAAGAAGTACGATCTCCCTCTCCCGCTGAGAGGGCAAGTCTACTCCCAACGCAGATGAAAACACTCCCATCATATATCAAAAGGCTCCCATTCTTACATTCCCCCTCTGCTACCATCTTACCAAAGAGATTTACATTGAGTTTAGAACAAATGAACATTAAGTTTCAATAAGATGACAAATCCCATAATACTAAATGTAACCATAGACTGAACAATCCTGTGAAAAAATTTCCCTCACTAAAAGGGAAAAAAATTTAAGAAACCCTCGTAGGGCCATCATATATTATCCTGGCAGTCCTCATTTCCGGATCTGCTGGATTTCCATGGCTGTCATTTGTAGCTGTCCTTAGTGCTGGTCTAGTAATGTCATGACCTCCTCTGCTTCCGTAAAGAAATTAGATTCATCAAAAGCATCAACCCTTGGTCGTGCCGGTTACAACATAGAATAAGACAGGTTTTGGTTCCTCAGCCGCTTGTTCACTTCCGTGAATTTCTGCCTCCGTTTTTGAACTTCCGCTGAGAAATCCAGAAAAATGGATACTTTTCTCCCATTTATATACAGGTCCTGTATGTCTCTTGCTCGTCTTAAAATGGTATCACAGTCTCTATAGTCCTGAATCATGGATATCATTGGGCGAGGGGGATGTCCAGAGGGTGAGGGTCTTGAAGGAACCCAATGCGCTCGTACAATAGCAAATAAAGGTGTAAGAACATCGATTATTTTTAAGCCAGTGTTCCATTAATTCAGTGGGAGAATTCCCTTCTGTATTTTCCATCTGGGATTCCTATAATTCTCAGTTTATTCCTCCTCATCCGGTCTTCTAGGTCGTCTGTCTCAGTAACCAGTTAAGATATACGTTGGACTGACCTAGTTTGGACCTTTTTCACATTCAGGATATTGTCCTCATTAGTGCTCACTCTCTCCTCCACAGCTCCGGTTCTCTAAACCATCCCCCTTCATCTCACACTTTGAGGGATATTCCCATCTCCAAGATCCTATCCCAATATACAGTAGGTGTAATAATAAGATTAGCAAATACTGCCAATTAGAAATGTAGTATACTTTATGTGATTCACTATGTCTCTTTCCTCATGTGCAGGCATTGCAGGACCTTATCTATCAATGGTTACGACTAGTGATGAGCGAGTGTACTCGTTGCTCGGGTCTCCCCGAACATGTTTGGTTGATCTCCGAGTATTTGTAACTGCTCGTATGAATTAGTTTTCGTAGCCTCAACTGCATTATTTACGGCTGCTAGCTAGGTTGAATACATGTGAGGGCTGCCGGTTTGTTAGGGAATTCCCACATGTATTCAGGCTGTCCAGAAGCCGTAAATCATGCAGCTGAGGCTACGAAAACCAAATCTCCAAGCACACCCAAGTACTCGGAGATCACCCAAGTATGCTCGGGAGACCCGAGCAACAATGGTACTCACTCATCACTAGTTACGACCACTAACAGCTGTGACTATATTAGTGGATAAACAAAGGTTGCAAAGAATAAGCATGTCCTATACATGTAAACCTGTGTACACAATAATTAAAGGAAATCACCCTCAAAGTGATACATGTACATCTACAAAATAAGTATGAATAAACAAATCGCAATGAAACAACCAATTAGAAACCCAACTGAAAAGTCTAAGCACGGAAGATATATAATAAAGAGGGATTTTTGGTTCTTACCGTAAAATCTCTTTCTTGGAGCCTTCACTGGGGGACACAGGTAACCATGGGTGTATGCTGCTGTCACTAGGAGGCTGACACTATGCAAATAAAGTAACTCCTCCCTGGCAGTATACACCCTCCGACAGGCACCAGGCAACTCAGTTGGTGCAAAAGCAGTAGTAGGAACAGGTAATATATAACTCAACCTATGTACCAACCCACAAGAACAGGACGTTGGCCAACACGGTACAACTTCACGGGAGGGTGCTGTGTCCCCAAATGAAGGCACCAAGAAAGAGATTTTACGGTAAGAACCAAAAATCCCTCTTTCTTTCTCGCCTCATTGGGGGACACAGGTAACCATGGGACGTCCAAAAGCAGTCCCTACAGCGGGATATTCTGCAGAAAACGAGGAGATAGGTTGGCCGGTCAAAAAACGCCTCATACCCAGGCTCGCGTCCGCAGAAGCCTGAGTATGCACCTTGTAAAATTTTACAAAGGTGTGAATGGATGACCATGTTGCTGCCCTGCAAACCTGTGAGGCCAAAGCTTGGTGACAAACTGCCCAGGAAGTTCCCACAGCCCGGGTAGAGTGAGCCTTCACCCCCGACGGAGGCAGTTTGTCTTGAACACGGTATGCCTCCACAACCGCCGTGGACTTGGAGGCGGGGAGCCCCTTTCGCCGCCCCTTCTGAGACTATGAACAGAAAATCAGCCTGACGAAAAGAGGCAGTTCTGGCGAGATAAATTCGGATAGCCCTGACCACATCCAACTTGTGAAGAGATTTCTCCAAGGGATGAACCGGGGAAGGGCACAAGGAAGGGAGGACAATGTCCTCATAGATGTGAAAAGTCGAAACCACCTTTGGTAGAAAGGAAGGAACCGGACGAAGAACCACTTCGTCCTGATGAAGGACTGGGAAGGGAGAACGACAGGATAATGCCGCCAGCTCCGACACTCTTCTAATGGAGGTGATGGCGACCAAACAGGTCACCTTCCAGGATAGAAGCGAGAAGGAAATGTCCTGAATCGGTTGAAAAGGCGCACACTGGAGGGCGTCCAAAACGAGGTTGAGGTCCCAAGGCTCGACAGGAGGACGATAAGGGGGAGCTGAGCGACCCCCTGGATGAAGGTTCTCACCTGAGGCAGGGAGGCCAGGCCTCTTTGAAAAAGAATGGACAGAGCGGAAATCTGACCCTTCAAAGGTGCTAAGGGAAAGACCCGAATCTAGACCCGCTTGAAGGAAACTGAGAAGAGATGGAAGGGAAAAGGTCATAGGAAACAGATTGTCCTGACACCACTGGAAAAAGGCCTTCCAACACCTGTGATCAATACACGAGGAAGCCAGTTTTCTAGCCCTTATCATAGTCTGGATGACGCTATGAGAAAAACCAGTGTCGTTCAGGACCGCGGCCTCAATGGCCATACCGTTAAATTCAGAGACCGAGAATTCGGGTGGAAGAGGGGCCCCTGCGAAAGAAGGTCCGGATGATCCGGAAGCCTCCACGGAACATCCGATAGCATGTTCACCAGTTCCGCATACCAGGCCCTGCGAGGCCAAGCTGGAGCTACTGAGAGTACAGGGATCCCTTCTGTCTTGATCTTTTTTACGACCCTTGGGATCAATGGGAGGAATGGGAACAGATAGGGCATCTGGAACTGAGTCCACGGGATCACGAGTGCGTCGCATCCGACGGCCATCGGATCCCGTGATCTGGGGAAGTACTGGGGAACCTTGTGGTTTGCCCGGGAAGCCATCAAGTCGACGTCTGGGACGCCCCACCGCTGGCAAATCTGGCTGAAGATTGAGGGGAGAAGAGACCACTCGCCCGCCACGATGCCCTGGGGATGTGGACGGCTGACAGAGAGGGAACGTGATCCTCCGCCCAACGCAGAATTTTTGCCACTTCCGCCATGACTTATGGGCTGCGAATCCCTTCATGATGGTCTATGTAAGCCACGGCCGTGATGTTGTCCGACTGAATGCGGACCGGTTTCCCTGAAAGGAGAGACTCCCAGCGGATGAGGGCTAGGAAGATGGCTCTGATTTCCAAGAGGTTGATAGGGAGGCGCGCCTCCTGAGCAGTCCAGCGGCCCTGGGCCGTGAGGTGGAGAAAAACTGCTCCCCAACCTTGGAGACTGGCGTCGGTGGAGATCACCTGCCAGCGGGGAGGGAGGAATGACCTCTCGCGCAGCAAGGAGGTGGACAGCGTCCACCAAGAGAGAGACTGTTTCACTCTGGGGGAGAGGCGAAACGGGCGATCCAGGGAAAGTGGATTCCTGTCCCAGGCCAACAGAAGGGCCAGCTGGAGGGGACGAGAGTGGAACTGGGCATAGGGGACCGCTTCCATGGAGGTGACCATCTTTCCCAGAACCCTCATGGCAAGGCAGAGACGGAGGATTCGGGCTCTTTAGTGCCCTGACCCCTCGACGAAGAGAAAGGAACTTCTCTTTGGGAAGAAAGACCTGAGCCAGAGAGGTGTCGAATTCCATGCCCAGGAACTCCAGCCGCTGAGTTGGAATCAGGGAAGACTTCTGGTAATTGATTATCCAGCTGAGGCGAAGAAGCGTGTCCAGAGTAAGCTGGAGGCTCTGGCTGCAATCCCGACGGGAAGGACCCTTGATCAAGAGGTCGTCGAGGTATGGGATTACCAGAATCCCCTTTGAACGTAGGATGGCCATGACCGCTGCCATGACCTTCGTAAAGACCCTGGGCGCAGACGCCAGACCGAAAGGGAGGGCCGTGAACTGATAATGATGACCCTGGATTATGAACCAGAGGAATCTCTGATGTCATATGCAAATAGGGACGTGGAGGTACGCATCTCGGATACCCACGGAACATAGAAACTCTCCCGGTTCCATGGACGCGATCACCGAACGTAGAGATTCCATCCTGAAACGCCGAATCTGGAGATGGCGGTTCAGCCGCTTTAGATCCAAAATTGGATGGAGAGAACCGTCCTTTTTTTGGAACCACAAACAGGTTTGAGTAAAAACCCAAAAACCGCTCGCGATGAGGCACCGGAACTACAACTCCTGAGGCGAGGAGCGAATCGACGGCCTGGAGAAGTCCTGAGAAGTTGGCCTCCCACCCACCCTGTAGGGATTTCCAGGTGGGGGCGACCCGTCAGAGAACCTGTGGCCCCGAGATCCAGATAGTCTTGCGGGGTGGCTCTTAGCCTTCCAGCGCGGTGGAGGCCTGAAAGGCTTTCTTTGGTCTCCTTGCGAGGAAGAACGGTCCTGGTTGGGGTTTCCTGAGGGGGCAAAGGACCGAAAGGGATGAAAGTACTGGGGGCCCCTCTGGTTGAAGGGACGTTTCGGCTTGGATTGGGGTAAGGAGGTACTCTTACCACCCATAGCGTCCGAGATCATTTGATCCAGCTGCGTGCCGAAGAGTCTGGAACCCTGGAAGGGCAGACCAGTGAGGGATTTTTTAGAAGCGGGGTCAGCGTTCCACGCTTTTAGCCAGAGAATCCGGCGAATGGCCACAATGTTGCTGTTAGCCCTGGTGGAGCAGGCCGCTGCATCAAGGGAGGCAGTCATGAGGTATTTTCCCGCAAGAGAAATCTGATCCGCCAATTCAGACAGTTCCTCAGCAGGAGCAGAGGTCAAAATGCCCCTGCGCAGGGTTTTGACCCAGGCTGACACAGCCTTGGCTACCCAGGACGAGGTGAAACTAGGGCAGAGGGAGGCTCCAGAAGCCTCAAATGCCGATTTTTCTAATGTCTCGATTTGCCTGTCCGTGGGGTCCTTAGGGGATGCCGCGTCCGGGATAGACAGAACCGTCTGCGAGGATAGCCTGGAGACGGGCGGGTCGACCTTAGGAGACTCGGACCATTTGGAAACAAGGTCGGAGTGAAAAGGGTATAACACGTCAAGCCGTTTCCTGCCAGGGAAACGCTTGCCAGGATTTTCCCAGTGTGTAGAGGTAGTGTTGTAAAAACTCCCTGTGATTAGGAAAAAAACCTAGGACGTTTAATCCGCTTAAACACAACGGAGACGTCCTGAGAGCTTGCCTCATCCTCCTTAAGATCAAGCGTTTGAATGATAGCCGAAATAAGGCTATCAACCATCTCCTGTGTTCCGGAAGTCTGATCTGCATCAGAGTCAGATTCCGACAGAGGATAGATCAGACCCGACGTCCGCCTGCGAGGAGGGGGAACGGGCAGAAAGGGGAATCCTGTCCAGGGAACAGGAAGAGGATCTAGATAAGGTCAGTTTTCTGTCTCTTTTGTCTGGTCTGCCTCTGTGAGGGTCTAGAACAGGTGCGAGCGAATCGCCGTGTGAGGCGTTCGTGGCACTGGTGGCATTAGAGAGAAGCGGGATATGTTCAAGTGCCTGGACCAGGGACTGAGAAACCTTAGTCAGGTGGGACACTGATTGAGACATAGCAACAGCCCACTCCAGGGGAGGGGGGGTGCACTGATCCCGGGACCTAGGAGCTTCCTGAGGGACGGACATGGTGGGAGGAACGCAGGACGGGCAGAAGGCTGACCTGAGGCCCACTTTTTCTTACAGTGAGCGCAGGCGTAATGGATGGCCGTAGTTGCAAAGGCCGGGGTGGGGTCTGACATAGGTGGATATTACCTTGTCCTGGAGCGGAGTACTGCCGGGAGGAGTTGAGCCCGAGAGCAGTAGCGCTGAGCCTGCTGGAAAACAGCGACAGCGGTAGCCGCAGGTGCCTGCGATCCCCCGAAAATCTTGTCCCACGCGGTGTGCAGACTCTGACAGGGAGCAGGAAGCGGTAAAAAGAGCGCTGAGACAGCGCAACGCTGTGGGCGGGCACAAGCGCTGAAGGGGAAAGCAGAAAAGCCCCCAGCAGCGCTGAAAAATTCCCGGCCGCAATACTGCCAGCTCGTGGTGCCGAGAACAATGACAGCCTATATGCACTGAACAATCAATTAGGCTAAGTACACAGCATATAATCTGCATGCGCAAACGCATGCCAAAATGCATGGTTACGCTGCGTTTTTAATCTAAATCAGCTTACGCATGATGTAAAAAAATGCTGCATGCGCTGTTTCTGCGCATGCTTTCGAAATTTCCATGAATTTTGGTATGTGGTAAATGCTGTTCCAGGAGAATTTCCTTGACAAAAGCCACACACAATGGGCATGTGTCATTAAGATTCTGTATACATAGACCCTACACAGATGAAATCCTCATCTTTTGCTGCTGTATCCAGCTACAAGATGGATCTTGGCATGGAGAGCTTCTATCGTAACCTGGATTTGGAATTGAAATTGGCTTTTGCCTTTGCTGTGGCTTGTGAAGAAGAAAGAAGAGAAAGACTGAGATGACGTCGTCGTCGCTACTGGCAACAGCCCATGATTGAAGTCCGAGAGAGCCGTGGAGCCTATATTCGTTGTACACAGAGCTGCGTGAAAGCCCTGAGAAGTTATTGGACTATACGAGGATGTCTGAACGGAGTTTCGATGAATTGCTGCAATGTGTCCTAGGATCCATCACCAGGCAGGACACACAACTACGTTGAGCAATTCCTGCTGAGGAACGTCTATTGGTGACCCTGAGGTACGTAATTTTGAAAAACAAACATGTCGTTATTGTTATAAAAGCCATGTAGTTACCTTTTTTCCCCATTTTCTGTTCTGCAGATTCCTGGCTACTAGGGAGACCTTATCAATCTCTACATTTTCAATTTCGGATTGGAGTGTCCACCCTTTCTGAGATTGTTGGAGACACCTGCCGTGCTTTTTGTGCGTGAAGAATTCCTCCCCCCAACCCACAACTGAACTGTAGCTGGAAAATGCTGCAAAATTCCAGGAAATCTGTAATTTTCAAAACTGTTTGGGGCCTGTTAACGGAAAACATTCGGATTATGAAACCTGCTGGAAGTGGATCAGAGTATTTCAATTACAAAAATACTTTTCAATTGTTCTCATGGCGATTGAAGATGCAGAATTTTGGTTTGTTGCCGTTGGCTCATTTCGACAAGGAAATGCCTCTCAAACTTTAAAAAAATCTGACATGGGCAGACGTTTGTATGATAATAATTTCTATTTTCCACTGCCACAACCTCTTCTGAACACTGAAGGACCGCCAATGCCGTTTGTTGAGATTGGGTATGAGGCATTTCAAATGTGTGCCAACCTCATAAAACCGTACTCAAGTCGGAATTTGAATCACACCAAAAGGATTTTCAATTACCGACTGACAAGGGCACGAAGAACTGTGGAGTGTGCCTTTGGTTTGCTGGCATCAAAATGGCGCATTTTGGGAATACCAATCAATCTAAAAACTGAGAAAATTGATGATGTTTTCAAAGTGTGTGTTATGCACTATTACATCCTGGCAAAAGAGAGACAACAATTAGAACTTGACGAATCAGTTGCTAGCACTTTGCAGGATTACCGTGATCACCCTTGGAAGACTACAGTGGAAGTTGCCCAGATGAGGGATGTTTCCTGCTTACTTTTTTTTGGATATTAGTCGTGTGGCATGGCAAGACGATATGGTTTAATACACTTGTAAATGTACCTGTAATGTTTGCTAACTTTACTACTAATAAAACACCTCCAGTGAAACACCCATTGCTACTTCACTCAACAATACAATACACGCGAGTGTGTTTTCACATAAAGAGACAAAGAAAACACAGGAACTGTGCAAACAAAATACAAATTTTAATTACCAACAACAAATAACTGTTTATTTTCCATTAACCACCAATTGGGCTTATGTTCAGTGTCTGTCTGACGGCGAGATATTGTGGACCTTGGGGGTGTTGAGCTGTGATGATGGGGTAGGAGTCGATAAAAAGGTTACAGGGGAAGGGGCAATAAATTGCAGGATTGGCTCATGGTTGGACTGGACACATTGGGAGTTGAATCGCGGGAAGAGATAGACAAAATGGAAGAGAGAAACACAAGGGAAGGTGGAGACAGATTTGACAACAGAGACACATTGGGAGGTGTGGGTGGTGGGTCCTTTTATGGTCGACATTTTTTGCTCCGGGTCTTCATTTGCTGAGCAGAGTCACTAGTGGAAGTCGGGTTTTTGTAGGTACCTCTGCGTTTCTTGCTTGACTGAGTGGGAGTGGTGGCCTCTGTAGCAGTGTGCTGGCGTGCTGCTGGACTGGGCAGAGTGGTGGATGCTGCATGCTGGCGGGATGCTGCACTCGGCAGCGTGTTGGATGCTGCATGCTGCAGGGGTGCTAAACTGGGCAGCGTGGTGGATGCTGCATGCTGCAGGGGTGCTGCACTCGCCAGCGTGGTGGATGCTGCATGCTGCAGGGGTGCTGCACTCGCCAGCGTGGTGGATGCTGCATGCTGCAGGGGTGCTGCACTCGGCAGAGTGTTGGATGCTGCATGCTGCAGGGGTGCTAAACTGGGCAGTGTGGTGGATGCTGCATGCTGCAGGGGTGCTGGACTGGGCAGCATGATGGATGCTGCATGCTGCAGGGGTGCTGCACTCTGGAGCATGGTGATGCTGGGAATTGGGGGAACTGCCATAAGGTCCAGCGGTGGTGGTGCAGGATAGTTCGGTGCTGTCATCTTCTGCCACTGATGCTGTGCTTGGCCTTGTTGCTGTGTCGGGAAATAAATGTTCGCCTGCTGGTAATATCCAGCCTGCGGATGGTAGCTTCGGGACTGCTGCAATGCCTGGCTGTAAGCAGCCTGGCAGGCCAGCATGACGTTCAGCTGGAGTTCAGGCGTAAGGTTTTCCGACATGCCCCGCTCTATTGCAGAAAAAAAATGTTGCGCCGGTGTCTGAAGGTTGGCTTTCAGGCAGTCAAGCTGTCTGTGGACATCCTTCAAAAGTGTGTTCACCTGAGTGAACACACTGTCTATTCTATCTCCAGTCACCTTCATCCCATCCTGGAAGACCGAGCTTAAGTGAATAAACTCGGGCATGACTGACCTCTCCCAGGCCCTCTGCCGCTGACGAGAAGTCCCAACAAAAGCAGTGGAAGAGGGCTGGGAGAGGGGAAAACCTGATGGACCGGCTGCCTGTTCCCCAGCCTGTGAAGCCTGCCCAGTTACTGCATTCCTGGTGGATGATTGCGAGCGTTCCGTAGCTGGTCGCTGACGGGCCACTGCAACTGAGGACGATCCAGGTTCTGTGGTGCTGCTCCAGGTTCTGTGTGGAAAATAAATGAAAAACATTACAATAAAAATAAAAAGCGCCAACATATTCTGTAGAACTGAACAATTCAGATGTTAGATAATTGAATGCAACACAAAGATACTCACGGTCGATGAACAAGCGCAGGCCTCAGGAAAGCCAGCATGCGATGGTATTTGTATTTTGGTAGCTTTGGAGCAGCACCACTTCGAACCTTAATCTCCTCTCTCATGTCCTTATTGAAGCGATCCTTCATCGATCGCCAACGGACTTTTACGCTCTTCACTGTGAAGGGGGGAAAAAATAAAAATAAATTGTGAAACAATGCACCTACATTTACAGGTTCATCGCCGCATTGCAACACTTACAAAAATCCTTTCTGACTTGTGTGGTGGCACGGTCCCAATTACCCAAGAGCGATCGCGCCACTTCTTCCCAGAGTCTTCGAATCACCATTGAGTCAGAATGTTGACGATGACGGGTGTCCCACAACGCTCGTCGCTCTTGTACAAGATGAATCAGTTGTTCATTGTCGATGATGGTATTGGCTTCCTCACGTTGTGGAACCTAGACATCACAGAAACACAAAAAAATTATAAGTCATAGTTTTAAAGATGAAACACTTAACCCCCGAAGCTTTTTTCGGTTTTGCGTTTTTTTTTCGCTCCCCTCGTTCCCAGAGCCATATTTTTTTTATTTTTCAGTCAATATGACCATATGAGGGATTATTTTTTGCGGGACGAGTTGTACTGTTGAACGACACCATTGGTTTTACCATGTCGTGTACTAAAAAACGGAAAAAAATTCCAAGTGTGGTGAAATTGCAAAAAAGTGCAATCCCACACTAAATGCTAAAACTGACCGGCCATTGTGATTCTCCAGGTCATTACGAGTTCATAGACACCAAACATGTCTAAGTTCTTTTTTTTTTATCTAAGTAATGGAAAAAATTCCAAGCTTTGCAAAAAAAATAAAAAATTGAGCAATTTTCCGAGACCCGTAGTGTCTCTATTTTTTGTGATCTCGGGTTGGGTGAGGGCTTTTTTTTTGTGCGACAAGCTGACATTTTTAATGACACCATTTTGGTGCAGATACGTTCTTTTGATCGCCTGCTATTACATTTTCATGAAACGTTGCGCCGATCAAAAAAACGTAGTTCAGAAGTTTTTTGATTTTTTTTTCTCGCTACGCTGTTTAGTGATCAGATGAATCCTTTTTTTATTGATAGATCAGACTATTCTGAACGCGGCTATATCAAATGTGTGTATATTTGATTTTTTTATTGTTTTATTTTGAATGGGGTGAAAGGAGGCTGATTTGAACTTATTTTTTTTTTCATAATTTTTTTTTTTTTTTTTTTTTCTTCATTTGCCATGCTTCAATACCCTCCATGGGAGGCTAGAAGCTGGCATACCCTGATCGGCTCTGCTACATAGGAGCAATGCTCAGATCGCCCCTATGTAGAATTACAGCATTGCTATGAGTGCCGACCACAGGGTGGTGCTCATAGCAATCCGCCATCAACAACCATAGAGGTCTTGAGGAGACCTCTGGTTGTCATGCCGACGCACCGCTGACCCCCGATCATGCGAGTCAGCGGTGCGTGTATTTCTGGCCCGATGGCTGGAAGCGCGCGTTAAATGCCGCTGTTAAGTGTTTGAGAGCAGCATTTACCTAGTTAAAAGGCGCGGGCGGTTTGCGAATCTGCCCGTGTCAATTGCGGGCACATGTCAGCTGTTCAAAACAGCTGACATGTCCTGACTTTGAGGTGGGCTCACCACAGAAGCCTGCATCAAAGTGGGGGATACTGACACTGGTGTAATACTACGTCTGATTTCAGTAAGGGTATGTGCACACGTTGCAGAATTTGGCTGCGGATTCGCAGTTTTCCATGTTGTACAGTACTATGTAAAACTATGGAAAACCAAATCCGCAGTGCACATGCAGCGGAAAATTCAGAGCGGATACGCTGCGGTTTATTTTCCGCAGCATGTCAATTCTTTGTGCGGAATCCGCAGCGTTTTACACCTGCTCCATAACTGGAATCCGCAGGTGTAAAAACGCATGTGAAATCCACACAAAAACCGCGGTAATTCCGCAAGTAATCCGCAGGGCGTTTTACCTGTGGATTTTTCAGAATCTGCACGGAAAAATCCACACTCGAATCCGCAACGTGTGCACATACCCTAAGGGGTTAAACCAAAAACAATCAAGACTACTTGCACGCCGTCTTTCCACCTCAGGAACTCGGGCCCGACGACCCTGGGAAGAATCATCACTCAACTCCTCCGGCTGTTCAGCACCAGAAGTGTCCTGTAAAGAAAATACATGATTTTGAGATTGTATTGACTGTCATTACGACACATAAGTCCTAACTGTCATGTACCTGCTTCTCAGCACGTGACTTGGGGTTGCACTTGCAAGGGTTAATCTATCTCCTCTCTCTCAGTCCAGCATTCAGCCTCTGTCCTATGCTGCAATGGAGCATAAGTCACCCCTGACACAGTCCACGCACCCCGCTCATACACGCTGCCACCACTCACCGAACACACGGGCGATGAGTCCCGGAAATACTACTATTACTGTCTGCCAATCACCAGGATCACACACTCTAAGGCTATGGATTCTTTAGAGCATACAAGGTTCAAACTTATTAAAGTTTTAAGCTTTAATAGAAAAGGTACAGTGCTTACAATAAAAGATAAAAATATGTAAATAAAAAGTGACATACAAATATGCAAAACAGTTATAAAAATAAAAGGAGAAAACTTACAGAAATATCAAAACTTTGCAGTCAAGCATTCTGCTCCCTGAGAGAGGGATGAATATGGCTGACTCTCAATCTATGAACGTGTTTCTATGTGTAAAGGCCTACTTTATAGAGTCAACCCGGGAGTCAGATTTCTAGACCAGCCTCTCAGGTTAATATTCTAATCCTTGGTTTGTGACTGGATCCTGGCTATTACCAATGAATACATTATTTTTCTTTGAACACTCTTCGTGTAATCTTTCTTTCTCAGAGTAAATATACAATGTCAGGCTGCAATTTGGCATCTTTCCATCAAAGGCACTAGGAGGTATGAAGTGTTTCCAATTCTGTGTGTGCTCTGGAAATCCCCCCTGGGGTGACTGGAGACTGCCTGCTCAGGATAACATAGGTCATGACCTTTTTGAGAGCTGCAGTCTAAAGGTACCATCACACTCAGCGACGCTGCAGCGATATAGACAACGATCCGACCTAAACTAGATCGCTGGAGCATCAATCATGTCTACTAAGATTTAAAGACGCGCGTCGTGGTAGAGGGACCGGACACTCTTCCATACACTCAGCAGTAAGTACTGTGGCTTTATTACTGCCGCCGAGCAATATAACTTATACAGCTCATCCTATTGGGAGAACAATTTTTAGGCTCTCGGAGGCTATAGTTACGGCGGCGGTCACCGCACTTTAAATCTTAGTAGACATGGGCGGGTAATACCCTGTTATAATGTGGATTTTGTGTGGGTTATACCACGGATATCTAAGAGGGAGATTTAAGTAAACTATTGGATGAATATATGCTTTGTGGTTTTTTGAGTTTAGTTTAGTTGTCCCTCACATTTGAGATACCTGTTTTTTTTTGTTATATTTTATGATATATGAATTCAATTGTTAAATAAAAATTATTTTATTGGGCTAAATGAGATGGTTGTGCTTTTCTGTGTCACTACTGGTTGCAGTTATATGTGATATGGACGGAATGGATAGTTAGCTTATAGCACAAATTAATATCGGATCATAAGTTTGGATAAATGATTATATACATATACATATATATATATATTTATTTTCACTCATACATTATGTGGATATGTAAACAATGTAAACAATAAATCTAAAGAAAAGAGACCATGTGAAGCTAATAAAGTTTATTGACATATTAAACCAGTAACAAATGACGGTAACGAGAAATTTGAGGCCATGCGAACCAAATGTTAAGATCGAGCAGTTAACTGGTCGCTCAACACAAACAGTAACGATACATGCAACAAATCGTTTATTTACAGATTTTCTATGAATTTCTGTACGTATACATACTAGGCCGGCAACTCGCTGTGATTAACCATGGCCGTAAATACGGGAGGAGCCGACATCAGCAGAAGGAACGCATATGCGTCCCTCTGCTGATGAAAGCTCCTCCCGTATTTACGGCCGTGTTTTCCTACGAGTTGCCGGCCATGTGTATACGGACCACAATTTTGTATGAATTTTGGTCCGTATACACACGGCCGGCAACTCGCTGTGGTTAACCACGGCCGTACATACGGGAGGAGCTGACATCGGCAGAAGGAACGAATATACGTCCCTTCTTCTGCCGATGTCAGCTCCTGCCGTATGCACGGAGAGTTGCTGGACGTGTGTATACGGTCCAAAATTTATAGAAAATTGTGGCCCACAAAACTACCGGTAAATGAAGGCCAAAAAAAAACCAGCAGTGTGAACGTATGAAGTGCTTAGGAAACAGAAGTCTCTATCGTTTTCAGTCCAAGAACACTACAGATGTTGATAGTAGGTGTCAATCTCGCTGTACTAGTGTGTGGCCGTAGAAGGTCCTTGCGAAAAGTCACCAAAAGAAGGGGGTGGAGGTGGTGTCCAAAACTGCAAATGATGTGGGGCCGGTCTGCGGACAGGAGTGCTGTGCATGGGCTCTTGCTGGTGTCCCCGAGAAAACTGGTCACTGGACTGACGGTCGCTGCTGGTCAACGTGGTTGTCTCAGTCAGTTTGCCTGCGGCTGCCATGTTCAAAACCTCGAACATGACTCTCTCCGCATACGTTCGCTGGGTAATGTCCAATCTATTTAAGCGTTCCGCAACGAAGGATGGGAATCTGGTGAGCTGGGTTGTGGCATGCTGGGTCATTATGTTGCTGGCCAGTGCCAGGAGATCCACAGGTGTGCCCGAAGTCGCATTTCTTTTGCGAGATGGGCGCAGTGGACGTGTCTGCTCCTCGACACACGGGCTTATGGAGGACTGAGGGGTCTCGTCGTCATTGCCTTCTGGTGTTTGGAGATGTTCAGGAGGCACCTGCGAGTACAGAGAAAAAAAAAAAGTCAATAACAAACACATCAACCCTAGAGAGCCCCCACCTCCCCAACACCTCTATGCCCGTCCGTGGGAAGCTATGAGGAACAGTTATCTAGGTAGCAAACCACGGGGGTTACAGAGCTTACAGAGCTAGGCTGAACTACTTTTGCCGGCTATACTGTACGAATGTGCGGAAGACACAAAATTTAAATTTATTTTCGACTTTTGAAATAAGACAGCATTTAAAAGTAGGGAAGGACTGTTTGGACAGGAAGTGACAAATGTTATTATCTGGTAGATTAAACATGAAAAACGTGAATTATTATTATTGGAAACCGCGCAGTATCATAAACATACAAGACACAGGGCATGCTACAAGCAGGGAAGCTAGGGGGTACTTACATGCTCGTCAGAAGACTCGGGCAGGATCTCTTCGGCAGATGGCGCACAAAGGCTTGTCACGGTCTTGGACGGGAGAGGGATTTCCTGGTCCCGAGTGAACGCCAGCAGGTCATAGTACCACAACTTGGGCACATACACGTCGTCGGTTCCGGCCCCAGACTTCACGGACTTTTCCACCTTGTTCAGTTCTTTTTTGTAGACTGTGCGGAGAGCCTGGATCTTCTTCCGCACAATGTTATCATCCACCGTCTCAGTGGGAAGATGCTGCTTGTAGAGGGCCAACAGTTTCTCGTAAGCAGCTTTCTTCTTGTAGCGGTTGCGGTAATCCGCAGACTTCATCTTCCACAAGCAGGGCAGGGAGCGGTACATGTCGATGAGTTCCCGAACAAACTCCTGGTCATTGGCAGACATCTGAAAGAAAGAAATAGTAAAGTTACAGCAAGCAAGAAAGCGAACGCTCAAAATGGCTGCCAGCCAGCCAGCGCAAAAGCGTATTTGTTTACAAACTTGCAAGCTCAAACAGATCTCTGTAGAGATGTAGTATACATCACTCTACAATACACATAAATTAGCATTGCTGCATGGCAGATGAAACAAACAGCACAAAGATATTACTAACCGTTGATAAGCTGAAAGAGATAGAGGACGAAGACGTCGGGAGTATGCAGAGTTCCGGACAGGACGCTCCCGTGAGGCTCGTAGGTGGCGGAGGACGCACAAGTGATTGCAAAGGAAAGACTGAGTAGAGTCGCGGTTTATATTTCGGAACGCAGCTACAGATGATCCTGCTGTGGCCTATCAGCGTTCACAGGGAGACGGCGTCACAGCCACTCATTTCCGCCCAGCTATCAACCATTGTTCCTGCTGCAAGTTCCCTCCCAGGCCGTCGCGGCTGAGGGCGTCTCTTTCTGTAATATAACACGTCTGCCTACCTAGAAGGAGACGCTGCGACGCCCCCTATGCTCGTTGCTGGCGTCGTTGCTTTTGATGTCAAACATGACGATACACGCCGACCTGGCGACGAAATAAAGTTCTGGACTTCTAGCTCTGACCAGCGATGGCACAGCGGGATCCAGATCGCTGCTGCGTGTCAAACACAACGAGATCACTATCCAGGACGCTGCAACGTCACGGTCGTTCTCGTTGCAAAGTTGCTGAGTGTGACGGTACCTTTACAGAAATATCTAAACTTTGCAGTCTGGCATTCTGCTCCGTGAGGGAGGGATGAGTATGGAATGGCTCACATCAGCTTGGCTGCCCCTCAATTTGTGAACGTGTTTCTATGTGTAAAGGCCTAACAGAGTCAACCTGGGCGTCAGATTTCTAGACCAGCCTCTCAGGTTAATATTTGTGACTGGATCCTGGCTATTTTACCAATGAATACATTACATTATTTTTCTTCGAACACTCTTCATGTAATCTTTCTTACTCAGAGCCAGGCTGCAATTTGGCATCTTCCCATCAAAGGCACTAGGAGGTGTGAAGTGTTTACAATTCTGTGTGTTCTGGAAATCCCCCCTAGGGTGACAGGAAACCAGGAGACTGCCTGCTCAGGATAACATAGGTCATGACCTTTGTGAGAGCTACAGTCTAAGGGTGGTTTCACATTTGCTTTTTTTACATTTTTGCGGAAAAAAACGCATGCGTTTTTTCCCTATATTTAACATTAAAAACGCATGCGTTTTTTTGTATGCGTTTTGACACATTTTTGCAACGCATGCATTTTTTTTCTGCATGCGTTGTGTTGCAGAAATGCAACATGTAGTATTTTTAGCGGCGTTTTTTTGCGGCAAAAAAATGCATTGCTGTCTATGTAAACGCATGCGTTTTTAACCACATGCGTTTGCATGCGTTAAAAACGCATGCGTTTTTTTAAAAAACAAAAAAACACACTGATAAACCACCCCACACCATAAAATTGATAAAGGGATCCTACCCCTAACCCTAATCCCTTAAAGGGTAGGGTTAGGGGTAGGGTTAGGATCCCTTTAGGGTTAGAGGTAGGGTTAGGATCCCTACCCCTAACCCTAGCTCTTTCTGTTTATAGTGGGTTTTTTACTTTATTTTGATGATTGGCAGCTGTCACACATTTATCTGCATGCGTTTAAAAAATGCAAACGCATGAAAAAACGCATGTAAACGCGTCAAAACGCCGTGTTTTGTTTACCACATGCAAAAACGCATGCGTTAAAAAAATGCAGCGTTTACATGCGTTTTTTTCACCATGCGTTTTTTTTAAAAAACGCATGCGTTTTGAAACGCAAGTGTGAAACCAGCCTAACAGATGTTAATTTACTGCTGGTCATACATTCATACATATTCCACTACAGATACAGATCGGTATAGCAAATGTACTCACTTCATTGGTGTCTTGTCCACTCTGGGGAGCGCCCAGGTCTTCAGTCGAGGACATGTTGGAATAGAAGGCTGCAAGAGAGACAGTACACACTGCATAATATGACAAACACAAAGAGACAGAGTACAGACTGCAGTGGGAGAGACAGAGACATTTTCATAGCTTCTATAATCATATCCATAGTCTTCAGATGAAATCCAGAGTGTTGTGATCACGTCAAGAGTCTTGAGAGTACTGAAATTACAGTGTCCACACCCCCTTTTTAT
Organism: Ranitomeya imitator; assembly: GCF_032444005.1. Classification (NCBI taxonomy): domain Eukaryota; kingdom Metazoa; phylum Chordata; class Amphibia; order Anura; family Dendrobatidae; genus Ranitomeya; species Ranitomeya imitator. The sequence goes on from NC_091282.1 coordinate 17,767,865, forward strand.
ACAGCTTGGTTTCTGGGGTGGCTGAAACCAGTTCCTGGACATGTTCAGTCTGAAGTACGCATGCGCATCGAACGCATACATGCGCATATCCTTGTGTACCAATGCGTTCCCACATACAGTAATGCGTTGTTTTGATGCATTCATCCGCATGTGTATGCCTGCGCATATTTGACGCCTCAAAAAATGCAACATGTTGAGTTCGCTGGACACAGTAAAATTATGCACAGGGACGCATCTGCATACAAACTGATTCCAACGCATGTCCCTGCGTACACAATGTTTAAGCTAGGTACGAATGACGCATGCGCACAGTACACAGGCCTACGCTGTGCAAAAAAACGCTAATGTGAAACCGCCAGATCACTAAGTGCGATTTGTCACGTGCAGTCTATCCGTATAGATTGGCTACTAAAGAACTACTGATCAGCAAATATTCACCGATCGGTTGTCGTTTAATGCCACAGGTTGGACAGTTTCTGTAAACGAAACCTGCTGTCTAAAGTCCCTTGATAACGTTGGCAGAAACCCGCGATACTGACAGGCTCTGATGATTGTCTAATGGATATGGAGACTGTGGACAATTTACCGTCAGGGGAAAACATTGATCCAGCATGCCCAATTTCGGGTTGCCAATTGTATTATATCCTGGAGAGAAGTCGCCGTGATGCCTGGTGACGGCTCTCTCAGAGTTGGCCAAACAATTGCTCGGTCAGCAGCCGTCTACAGTGGACGACCTCACTTATCAATTGTGTTGTATGGCTAATCAGCAAGGAGACAGATATAGAATTGCAATAAAATGTGAGAATATTAAAAGGACCTAGAATAAAAGACACACAAGGACCACACTACTGTACCTGCGATAAGTGCAAGTGCTCAAACAACCAGCGCTCGTATAGAAAGACTCAACCTCACCAATGTGCCATAATGAAACATTCTGCCAACCTGGATGGCAGGAACAAGAGAGGGATGGTTCCTATATAACCCCGTCGTGCCCCGTGTATATCTCCTGACCTAAGAAGGGCAGAACCCGATTGTGGCACTGCTGGGAAAATAGACTTTTACAAAAAAAAACTGCTGAAATTAAGCATTCTATTGAGTCCCTGGGGTGGCATATCCATCTGGATTCCCTTTGTAACAACACTTTATTGAAGTTACCCCACCTGGAGTAGTTTAATCCTGTCAATCCCCAAAAAGGTAATAACTGATGTTACCCTGATGGTCACTATTGATGTGTGTAGCTGGAGATGTGCCACGTTTGCTCCTCCGCTTGTCTCCTGAAATCAATTTGCCACAAGCAGATAGCCTTATAGATGATGCCCCTCATTTTGCAATTAATTCTCCAATATGGAGCTCTTCACCAGTACTATCATTACGGAAAGGTTTTCCTGCTTGGATCGACTCAAGTGCCACACAGATGCCACATTTGTAAGATCGCCCAAGTTTCGTTGGTAGCCAGGTGTACCACACGGTCACCGGTGGACCGAGTCTTGGGGTAAGTGATCATGGGGGAAGTTACCGATGATTTTACAAATGTCCTCATCCATCCTGAGTATTTTCCAGAGTTTACTGAGGATCTCCCTAACCAGTGGTTAGATGAGACAAATGGATTGGTCTTTGATTACCGATTTGTCCTGAGATACCAGAAGTCCCTCTCGCTCTGTCTTAGTGAATGATGGAAGGACTCCCTCAACACCAGGTCAGGGTGGCTCCTTGTCAGAAATCTCTCTCTGAGATCATTAGATTTACACGTCATTGACAAATCTGACCCACAAATCCATGAGTATGGTAAATTAAGACATGGTTTCAGGAAAAACCACGGTATCCTCCAACCAGCCAAGGAACAGGTTCGTGTAACTTGCTGCCCATGGCAGCGGCCCAGAGCTGGGGGTGGATATTCCTGGCAGAGGTGAAAAACTTATTGGCCAGAACAAATTCAAGGAGGGTTCGCACAAGATTATTATGTTAGAAGTATTGACAACCCCTTGCTGAGAGAAAGTATTCAACACAATCTATGCCTTTATTATGGGGGGACTGAGGAATACAAGACCTCAATGTCAATGCAAGCCATGAAAGTGTCCTGTTCAATAGAAATTCATTCCAGTCTACGTAGAAAATCCTTTGTGTCCCTGATGTATGAGGGTAAGATAATCACAAAGGGTCTAACGATGTAGTCTAGAATAGACTCCTACATTGTGTCCAACACTACCAATTCCAGACACAATTGGTCTCCCTTTAATAGGTGTGTCACGATAATGTAAAAATGCCATATTATGAGTTCAGTTCTAGAAGGTTCCATGGCACACACACACACACACAGCAGATTCAAACCCCCCACTGCATTCGCTGATACAAAAACAAAGCCCTATGGCAGACACACGCTGTGGGCTCGCTGACACCCCCTCTTCAGCTGCATAGGAAACTGACTTCCACTACACACTTTACAACTTGATACCAATGTGCAGCAGCCCCCAACTGAGTAGTTTATGGCATTAAGCTGGGAAAGGCAGCAATAGTACCATGTGTTCTATTGTTCATGTTCATGTAGAAACTTAACAGTAAGGCATAACTTGACTCCAATTAGTGACAGAGGTATGAAAGTTATATATTTGGTATGTGCAACAATAGGGCTACCCACCCGTGCGTTTTCTAAGCTCAGCGCTTAGCAGAAATTGAGAAACGCATTACTGCTTAAGCGGGTCAAATATCTACCTCGTGTTTATACTTCAATAAACCCCCATGACGTGGTCAGCATCATGATCATTGTGTCGTTCTTCTACGAGGTTCATACGGCGAGAAATGTGTAGAGATGGCTTTTCATAATTTTAAGAAAGGGGAGTATTCAGCCCCTGAGTGAGGTCACCATGGGAAGTGCTTGGGTTTTGGGCACAGGGATAAGTGAGTGTCGCCCTTCCCCTGAGCCACATGGTCTGCTATGAAATATGAGAGAACTGTAAGTCTATTTTCTTCCGTTAATCCCTTTTTATTTGTAATTGTCTGTACATATGATACTTTTCTTTTATAATATCCATTTACCTTTTTATAAACACTGCCTACCTTTTTGGAGTAAAATATATAAAATTACTAGCTTCATTTCTCCTTGCTCTATAACGTACTGTCACATCCTGTGAAGTGAATTACGCTACTAATTGGGTTGGCTCCAGACCCGTTATTAATTAAGAAATCGGAGCTGATTTGTCCTGCGCTTTTGGGAACCTGGTAGCGACTGGCAGCGTTGATAATTATTGTTCCTGCCTGTGTGGGAGTAGTTATATTGCCCTCACTGCAGTGTGCCCATTAGCCAGTACATAGTAAGGCAGCCTTTCTGGTGACCAATTATCCTAGGTGCAGTACCCTGCCTGACCTGAGGGTGAGGAGGGCACCAGAGAGCTGCAAGTTTCAAACCGGAACTGGGAAGTGGGATATAGATAAATCCCCTTCAGAAAAGAACTGGGGCAACCAAACAACCCCGGTTCATGACATATTGGGGGGGATGATAAAGTTATCCCCCTGAGATTCGTGACATATTGGTGGCAGAGTGGTGGGATAATAGAGTATTAGCGATCGAGTTTGAGCAATCATTCCCCGCACTAAAAACTTCTAGCGAAGACTTTCCGCAAAAAAGTTTTGGAGAACGAACTCCGTGTTTACTAGTCCTGAGACAATTGTGTGTATAGAAATTACCCCCTACCCTTCTCTTCGTCTTTCTGTCCTATCTTTTATTTGGCAACCATGGCTATGCTGGGAGTAAAGGAGCCAAAACGGTTAGAGCGTATGTCAGCATGATGAGTAAGTGTGGTCTGTCTCTAGAAGGATGGCTCTAAAAAAGGAAAACAGCAAAGATGACAGCAGAAATATGCCAGAAATGAGCCAGAAGTGAACAGAAGGTAAGACTAACCACTGTTAATAAATGTACTAAATTTCTTTCCCTTTCCACCACACTTACTCATCATGCTGAAATACGCTCTAACAGTTTTGGCGCCTTTACTCCTCACTCTCCTTCGTTATCCCCAAACCCCAGCACCCTCTAACCAAGTAATTATCTCTCCTTCCCTCCTGCTTCCCCACCTGACCTGCTCCTCAACCTTAGAGCTCTCCTAATAATACACAAAACAAGCCGCCCACTCTCCTCCCACCTACTCTGTCTCTCTCTGCTTCTCCTCACTGCTGGCCACATATCTCCCAATCCTGGACCCCCACAGCTCATACCTCCCATTATCACCCCCTTCTATCGCTCCCAACCCAACATAAACACCCGATATTTGGCCCAACTCAAATCAGTGCCACTGACGCCCACCACCCTGCTTCCTCTCTCTGGATCACTCTGGAATGCCTGCTCTGTCTGCAATAAACCCCACCTGATTCACGATCTCTACCTATTTGTAATCTCTTCAACAACTTACAATCTGGCTTCGGTCCCCACCATTCCACTGAGACTGCCCTGATCAAACTTACAAACGACTTGCAGCCAAAGCTAACAGACAATTCTCTATACTACTCCTTCTAGACTTGTCCTCTGCCTTCGACACAGTTGACCACGGCCTCCTACTACAGATCCTCTCTTCCTTTGGTGTCAAAGACCTCGCCCTATCCTGGATCTCCTCATACCTTACATTTAGCGTTTCCTACTCCCATACTACCTCTTCATCTCGCCCCCTCTCTGTTGGCATCCCTCAAGGCTCTGTCCTAGGACCTCTTCTCTTTTCAATCTATACAATTAGCCTGGGACAAATCAAAGTCCTATGGCTTCCAGTACCATCTATATGCCGATGACACTCAATCTACCTCTGTGTCCCAGATGTCACCTCTCTGCTGTCCATGTCCAGAATCCAAGAGTGTCTGTCAGTCATATGCTCCTCCTCCTCTCGCTTCCTCAAGCTCAATGTGGACAAAACCGAACTAATTATCTTTCCTCCATCTCACACGTCTTCCCCTACCTGATCTATCTATCACAATAAATTAATTTAGACTTTCCCCCGTCCAGGTAATCCACTGCCTCGGAGTAACCCTGAACTCTGCCCTGTCCTTTAACCCTGCTGTTCTGTTCGTGTCCACTGTACACTTGTACGGCTCCGGTCATTTTTGACCGGACCTATTAAAATGCTGTTTTAGCTACTTAAAAATTTTTTTTTGAATACCTGTTGCATTATTATACTATATGTAAACATGGTTGGTCATTATAACAAAAAAAAAAAAAATGTAAACAACTCAATGTTATTTATTTTGTGTTTATAAAGGTTACAAGAGCTTATTGAATTCTGCACAGAAATTACAAATTTGAGCTTAACGAACTAAACCAACTACTACTATAACAACTATAACTAACTAACTAAAATTAACTATAGTATAAAATTTCACTGCGTGCAAACATTTTGAAAAAAATAGTAAAAATAAAAGAAAAAAATCAGTTTTTTTCAGAAAATTGTAACAATTCTATTTTTTACATTCAGGACAACAATAATAAACATGTCTCTTGCACATATATTTTTCGCAACGAAAACAAGTCATGTTTGATTTGTGGTCATTATTAGGAGGGCAAAAGCAGCATCTCTTTCTTTTGATGCTGGCAGTTGTGCTGATTGAGGATGCTGATTCAGTTGCAGTGCTGGTGGAGGCTGTGGTTTGAGCATGCTGCTGGATGCTTTGCACAATGGCAAGCGCTCCTTCACTTCTGGGATTCACAGGTCTCTCTGCAATAAAAGGCCTAATTAGGGACTGTCCTAGCTCTTCCAGAAAGTCTTCTTTTATGTAGTTTGTTTCTGTTCCAGTTGGGATCTGTTTCACACCATAACACAAATGCGTTGTAGGCGGAAACATCAAGAATATTATAAAAAATAATCATTGGCCACCGATTGGTTTTTCGTTTGCAAGTATAAGTTGTTATTAGTTGGTCAAGTGTATCTACGGCCCCTTTTGTTGCATTGTAGTCCATTATCATGTCTGGCTTTCGATCTTCTTGATTGCTTATACTGCACATCCAAGCTCTCGCCACCCCCTGTCGCCTCCAGCTGAAAAATATTTCCATAATCCGTCCTTTCCTCAACCCTCACTCTACCAAAATGCTTGTGCATGCCCTAATCATCTCCCGCCTCGACTACTGCAACATCCTCCTTTGTGGGCTACCTTCTAACACTCTCGCACCCCTCCAGTCCATCCTTAACTCTGCTGCTGGGCTAATTAATCTCTCTCCTCGCTACACTGCTGCTTCCCCTGTTTGCAAATCCCTTCACTGCCTCACGCTGGGAAATTGTATCAAGTTTAAACTACTAACACTGACCTACAAAGCCATCCATAACCTTTCTCCACCTTATATTTCCGTACTAATCTCTCAATATCTTCCCTCACGTAATCTCCGGTCCTCCCAAAACCTCCTTCTCTCCTCCACACTTATTTGCTCCTCACCCAATCGCCTCCAAGACTTCTCCCGAATATCCCCCATCATCTGGAATTCTGTGCCCCAACACATCCGGTTATCCACCACATTTGGATCCTTCAAACAGAACCCGAAATCCCACCTCTTCAAAGAAGCTTACAACCTGTAATGACCACACGGCCACCTCAACACCATCGGAGGTGCTGCAACCCCCGACCTACTGTCTCCTTCCCCATAATCCTGTAGAATGTAAGCCTGCAAGGGCAGGGGGTCCTCTCCCTTCTGTATCAGTCTGTCATTGTTAGTTTGTATACTGTAAGTGATATTTGTATTTTGATGTAACCCAGTCTCATATACAGCACCATGGAATTAATGGTGCTATATAAATAAACTAGATGGTGGCCCGATTCTAACGCATCGGATATTCTAGAATATTTAAGTAGTATATAGCACAGTCCACGTACTATATTGTACCGCCATGTAGTATATAACAGCCCACGCAGCATGTAGCACAGCCCACGCAGCATGTAGCACAGCCCACGCAGCATGTAGCAATGTGGGCACCATATCCCTGTAATAGTTATATACTCGCCTTCCATCGGCCCCCGGATCCAGGCCAGGCCTGGCCTTTACCGATGCTCGTCGCGACGCTCCGTTCCCAGTAATGCACTGCGCCAATAACACGTGATGATGTAGCGGTCTCGCGAGAGCGCTACGTCATCTCCGGTCATAGCTGCAATGCATTCTTGGGACCGGAGCGTCGCGAGGACCGGGAAAGGCTGGTGCGGACGGCGGAAGGTGAGAATATAATGGGTTTTTTTTTATTATTATTTTAACATTATATGTTTTTACTATTGATGCTGCTGAATAGTAAAAAGTTGGGCACCCCAAAATGAAGAAAAATAACAGCAACACTCCAAATGTTGGTGAAAAAAATCCTTAGTCCTTAATTTTACAAAGAATTGCATGGACAAGGTTGTGCGGGCAAGGACAAGTGCAGATTATGCAGAAGAGAGAAACAGGACGACGGCTGTTTCGCGTTATTCACGCTTCCACAGGTCCTGTTTCTCTTTTCTGCATAATCTGCACTTGTCCTTGCCCGCACAACCTTGTCCATGCAATTCTTTGTAAAATAAAGGACTAAGGATTTTTTTCACCAACATTTGGAGTATTTTTCTTCATTTTGGGATTTCTTCATGTGGCTTTCCAGCAAGCCCCTTCAACAGCGTGATTCAACCACTGTATTGTGTCCGTGATTCCGCGTCTACTCTGCGATAATAGTAAGTGCGCTACTCAGTGCCATTCGCTTTTTTCTTGCTTTTAAAAACTTGGGCACACTTACACGGTTAATGGCAGCGTTAAGGGACTGCTTTACACCGCGTTATGCCGCTATGTGGGTGCTGACTGGAGGAGAGTATGGAGGAGGCACTGACTGGACGGAAGTAGAGAGGGGCTAATTCGCGGCCGGACTTTGCCTTTCGCTGACTGGCCGCGACCAATCAGCGACCCGGGATATCCGTTACAGACAAACGGACGGAAGTACCCCTTAGACAATTATATAGATAGATAATAATAATGTGGCAGATGCACTGTTGACCATCTTTTCACGGGGTGAATTTCTCAGGGCGGTGATTACTGATCAAGGGACCCAATTCATGTCTCGCCTAATGGATGCTCTCTGTAAAAGAATGCGGTGAAGTGTCTGGTATGGAGTGCGTATCACCCACAGACCAATGGCTTGGGTGAGCGCTTCAACGGTACCCTCAAACAGATGCTATGCATGCTATTTCAGACCCAAGGACACGACTGGGAGCGGTACCTCCCACACCTGCTATTCGCTTACCGAGAGGTTCCGCAGGCCTCGACGGGGTTCTCCCCCTTCGAGCTGCTGTACGGCAGGCAAGTCCACGGACCCCTTGGGTTGGTAAGGGAATCCTGGGAAGAGGAGCCAAAGCCTTCTGAAGTGTCCACAGTGGAGTATGTCATGCGCTTCCATGACAAAATGCAGACCTTGACGCAGTTGGTGCATGACAACATGACAGGCTCAGGCTGACCAGAAGCACTGATACGACCAGAATGCCCGGGAGCAGACCTACCAGGTAGGTCAAAAGGTGTGGGTGCTGGTCCCGGTACCAAAGGATAAGCTTCAGGCAGCCTTGGAAGGCCCGTACGTCGTCCACCAACAGCTCAACCAGGTCACCTACGTGGTCATGCTTGACCACGCTCGGGGTAGGCGAAAGGCCTTTCACGTCAATATGATGAAGGCTCATCACGAATGTGAAGCATACGTCCTACCGGTCTGCAGCTTGCCCGAAGAAGGGGAGGAAGACCCCGTCCTGGACATGCTGGCCCAAGCCAAGGCCGGTGGGTCCATCGAGGACGTGGAAGTAAGCGCCTTGTTAACCGAACCCCAGCGGTCCCAACTGCGAACCAGGCTGGAACCCTTCCAGGCCGTGTTCTCCAACCGACCTGGAAGGATGGAGTTAGCGGTCCACGAGGTGGACACCGGGAATCATGCCCCACTACGGTGAACACCCTATCAGATCTCCAACGAGGTGCAGCAGGTTATGCGCCAGGAGATTGATGAGATGTTACAGCTGGGGGTGATTCAACGGTCCAAAAGCGAGTGGACCTGACCTGTAGTCCACGTGCCAAAAAAGAAGGATCGGACCACACAGTTCTGCGTGCACTACAGGGGCTCAAGATCTGAGTCAGGGATACTGGCAGATACCAATGAGCACTGAGGTGCAGGAGAAGTCGCCTTTATCACACCCTTCAGACTGTACGAGTCCACGGTCATGCCCTTCGGCATGAAGAATGCCCCAGCCACTTTCCAGCAGATTGTCAACCACCTGCTTCAGGGACTAGAGAAGTGCACGGTGACATGCTTGGATGACATTGCAGTCTTCAATTCCTCCTGGGATTAACACTTGCAGCATCTACAGGAGGTGCTCAGGCAAATTCACCAAGCAGGTCTGACCATCAAGCCGGGAAAGAGCCAGATGGGCTTGAGAGAGGTCCACTACCTGGGGCACTGGGTAGGCGGGGACTCCATGAGGCCAGAGCTAGAGAAAGTGGATGCGATAGTGTCCTGGCCCACCCCCAGGACCACGATGCAGGTGATGTCCTTCCTGGGCACAGCAGGGTACTATAGGCGCTTTGTACAAAACTATAATAGCCCAGCAAAACCCTTGGCGGACCTCCCCAGGAAGAAGCTACCCCAGTCGACTGGGCAGATGGTTGTGAGGGGGCCTTGCAGGCTTTGAAAACAGCCCTGTGCAACTCTGTGTTATAAGCAGTCAGCAGCAGTCGACCGTTCCTGGTGCAGACCGACGCCAGCGAGTTTGGCCTCGGTGCTGTGCTCAGCCTGATCGACTCGGGGAACCAAGAGCACCCCATGTTGTGCTTGAGCCGGGAGCTTCTGCCAAGCGAAGTGGCCTATTCCACTATCAAGAATTAGTGCCTGCCCATGGTCTGGGCCCTGCAACATTTGCAGCCCTACCTGTACGGTCGCACCTTCCCTGTGGTGACTGACCACAACCCTCTGTGCTGGCTACAATCCATGTCTGGAACCAACAGAAGATTGCTACGCTGGAGCCTTGCCCTCCAACAGTACAACTTTACCGTGAAACACAAAAAGGGCAGCGAGTATGGCAATGCAGATGGGTTGACCCGCCAAGGCGAACCTGCCAAGGTGCGCATGGAGGAATACCAAGAGGTCCTGCCTCCGTAGCGTAATCCAAAAGGGGGGGAGGTGTCACGATAATGTAAAAATGACATATTATGAGTTTAGTTCTAGAAGGTTCCATGGCATATACACACACACACACGTTGCAGATTCGAACCTCCCCCCTTTCTCACCCACTGCATTCGCCGATACAGAAACTAAGCCCTATGGCAGACACACGCTGTGGGCTCTCCGATCCCCCCTCTTCAGCTGCATAGGAAAATGTCTTCCACTACACACTCTGTGCAACTTGATACCAATGTGCAACAGGCACCCCCCTCTCCCGAGCAGTTTATGGCTTTAAGCTGGGAAAGGCAGCTATAGTATGTGAAAGAAGTGATTAATTTCTATTCTGAATAAAAAATAAATTAATGTGCTCTTTTGTTCATGTAAAAACGTTATAGTAAGGCATAACTTGACTCCAATTAGTGACAGAGGTATGAAAGTTATACATTTGGTATGTGCAATAATAGGGCTACCCACTAGTGCGTTTTCTAAGCTCAGTGCTTAGCAGAAATTGAGAAACGCATTACTGCTTAAGCGGGTCATATATCTACCTCGTGTTTATACTTTAAAGGGCCACTGTCACCCCCCTCCAGCCGTTATAAACTAAAAGAGCCACCTTGTGCAGCAGTAATGCTGCATTCTAACAAGGTAGCTCTTTTAGTTTTGTGTTCAGGTATTACTAAAATAAAGCGCTTTGAAACTTTGCAAAAATACCTATCTTCGTCCACGGAGGCGGGTCCTCAATCCCCAGCTTGAACAGTACTCTGCCGTCACTCACATCTTCAGGGGCTTTCGGCGCCGCCCCCTCCGCGCTGTTTTCTCTTCAAATCCAGCGCCTGCGTGGTGTACATCTTTGTGGGGCAGGCGCAGTAAGCTCTGGCGGTCTGACGTCCCAGCCAGGTTTGGAGACTGCGCCTGTGCTGGCAGTGCGGCCACCCACCTCGGTAATCCCTGCCCCGCACTGTGTTATGCATTATGCACAGTGCGGGGCTAGGATTCCTGGGCATGCGCACTGCGTGTGTCAGACTGTCACCCAGGTCCCCCGCCTTACAGCCTCTGCCTATTCAGCTGATCGTGCCTCCTCCTCCTCATAGCAATCGCCGGGACGATCAGCTGAATAGACAGAGGCTGTAAGGCGGGGGACCTGGGTGACAGTCTGACACACGCAGTGCGCATGCCCAGGAATCCTAGCCCCGCACTGTGCATAATGCATAAGAAATCGGAGTTAGTGGCAGCGGATTTGTCCTGCGCTTTTGGGAAACCTGGTAGCGACAGACGGCGTTGATAATTATTGTTCCCGCCTGAGTGCAGTGTGCCCATTAGAAAGTACATAGTAAGGCAGCCTTTCTGGTGACTAATTATCCCAGGTGCAAGTACGCGGTCTGATCTGAGGGTAAGGGGGGGCGCTAGAGAGCTGCAAGTTCCAAACTGGAACTGGGAAGTGGGATATAGATAAATCTCCTTCAGAAAATAACTGGGGCAACCAAACAACCCCGGTTCATGACATATTGGGTCAGCGGGGTCGGATGATAAAGTTATCCCCCAGTGTTTCGTGACAAGGTGTAAGAACTTTATGCAGTTTCGGGAAAGCAGGGGGAGCAGACTGATCTCACCCAGCTGTCAGACCTGTATGACTGCAGGGAGTACGTTTGGCATCACCGCTCAGGACTCTCACATACATGGCGCATGCTGGAGGTGGAGGAACTCTTTTTCTATGGCAGGAAGTGCACATGCGCGGCCGGCTGATCGGATACTGGGATGGAAGGGTAAAGTTCACAGACGGAATAACCGGGACTATTTCAGAAGATGAAAGGTTCATTTTTTGAACATCATCTATATATATATATATATATATATAATTGTCTAAGGGGTACTTCCGTCTGTCTGTAACGGAAATCCCGCGTCGCTGATTGGTCTCGCCAGCTGCCTGTCCTGGCTGCAGCGACCAATCAGCGACGGGCACAGTCAGGCCGAGAATTAGTCCCTCCCTACTTCCGTCCAGTCAGTTCCTGGCGCTCGCTCCATAATCCCCTCCAGTCACCGCGCACACAGGGTTAATGCCAGCGGTAATGGGCCGCGGGTACCGAACTCCATTAATGCTGCTATTAACCCGGTGTGTCCCCAACTTTTTACTATTGATGCTGCCTATGCAGCATCAATAGTGAAAAAAGATGTAATGTTAAAAATAATAAAAACAAAAAACCTGCTATTCTCACCTACCGTCGTCCAACGATGCGCTCGCGCCTGCCGCCAGCTTCCGTTCCCAGAGATGCATTGCGAAATTACCCAAAAGACTTAGCGGTCTGGCGAGACCGCTAAGTCATCTGGGTAATTTCGCAATGCATCCTGGGAACGGAAGATGGCGGCAGCCGCGCGCACATCAGCACAGCTTCGCTGGACCCCGGCGGGTGAGTATAACTATTTTTTTTATTTTAATTACACGGTGAGTGGCCGAGCTCGGGCGTAGTGATCTATGTGTACCGTGGCCCCAGCTGTGCGGAGTAGTCGTATATCATATGAAGCTGTATGGGACTATTTACTTCTGTGGCCAGTGTTATATACTGCGTGGCCAGTGTTACACACTACGTGGGCTGTGTTTTATACTACGTGGCTGCTATATACTGCGTGGGCTGTATTATATACTATGTGGGCTATTATTTACTGCGTGGCCTGTATTAAAGGGAGCCTGTCACCCCGAAAATCGCGGGTGAGGTAAGCCCACCGGCATCAGGGGCTTATCTACAGCTTTCTGTAATGCTGTAGATAAGCCCCCGATGTTACCTAAAAAAGGAGAAAAAGATGTTATATTATACTCACCCAGGGGCGGTCCCGCTGCTGGTCCGGTCAGATGGGCGTCTCCGGTCCGCTGCGGCGCCTCCCATCTTCATTCCAAGACGTCCTCTTCTGATCTTCAGCCACGGCTCCGGCGCAGGCGTACTTTGCTCTGCCCTCTTGAGGGCAGAGGATAGTACTGCAGTGCGCAAGCGCCGGAAAGGTCAGAGGCCCGGCGCCTGCGCACTGCAGTACTTTGTCTGCCCTCAACAGGGCAGAGCAAAGTACGCCTGCGCCGGAGCCGTGGCTGAAGATCAGAAGAGGACGTCTTGTAATGAAGATAGGAGGCGCCGCAGCGGACCGGAGACGCCCATCTGACCTGACCAGCAGCGGGACCGCCCCTGGGTGAGTATAATATAACGTCTTTTTCTCCTTTTTTAGGTAACATCGGGGGCTTATCTACAGCATTACAGAATGCTGTAGATAAGCCCCTGATGCCGGTGGGCTTACCTCACCCGCGATTTTCGGGGTGACAGGTTCCCTTTAACGCATCGGGTATTCTGCAATATGTATGTATGTATATAGCAGCCACATAGTATATAGCACAGGCCAAGTAGTATATAGGAGTACTACATGGCCTGTGCTATATACTATGTGGCTGCTATATACATACATACATACATATTCTAGAATACCCGATGCGTTAGAATCAGGCCACCATCTAGTTTATAATAACTGTAAATAGCAAAAACATTTATTTACACATTTTCTGCTTAGTTAAATGAAATGTATCCTTTATGGCAGGGGTCCCCAACCTGTAGCTCGGGAGCCACATGTGGCTCGCAGTACCATGAATCGTGGCTCACGGCTCTCTGCCAGCTTGGTGCTTTAGCTGCAGGTCTAGCAAACAGATATGAGGAGAAAATCTAAAAATGAGTAACTTTGTGTGTAGCCCTGAACCGAAGAGCTAATCTGATGCACATATACTGGTTTTAGGGGTTTTAGAGATAATTTAAGTATGGGACGTTGGAGACAGGATGATAGCACCTGTCGGATAAGGTGCCTGAAGCTAAATGTGACAGTATGTCTGGATGGGAGAATACTGAATGGGAGTATTGTGGGGACCGCTGGATCTTGTTATACTGCTTTGGGGTGATTTCTGTGGAAAAGCTTTGGTTATCATTATACCCGTAATGGGGGCTCTGGTTGCCACTACTGTGAGGGTGAGGGAGCAATATGTGGCTCGCGACGCCCTCTCAGAGCGGAATGTGGCTCGCGACGCTCTCACAGAGCGGAATGTGGCTCTCTAGGTCAGAAAGGTTGGGGACCACTGCTTTATGGTGTCACAACCCTTTTAAGTATGTAATAAGAAACACTGACTGGGGATCAGGTGTAGGGAAGAAGAAGAGGAGGAGAGCTGTGACATCTATAGTGAATGGTGGATCCTGTGTTATCAGTCATTGTACAGGAAGAGGAAATGAGCTGTGACATAATCTGTCACGATAATATGAATATGCCATGTTTTTAGTATATACCTAAAAGGTCCATGGCTTTCAGACACACGCTGTGGGCTTTTCAGACCTCCCCTATTCACTCTGCCTAGGAAGCTCTCCTCTGTCTTGGCCTGCAGGCAACTCCCTCCCCCCTGAACACAGCTGTAACTTGAAACTCCAGTGTGGGACTCTGTCTCCCCTCTTCCCTCTCAAATGCAGGAGTGTGTAGAATCCCTTTGTCTGAAAACCATGTGCTTTCTTGCTCATGTACAACCTTACTAGTAAGGCATATCTTGACCCCAATTAGTGACAGAGATATGGAAGTTATATATATTTGGTATGTGCATTGGCCGGGCCATCACCCAGTGCGTTTCCCAGTTTACTGTACCCTTGGTATCCGAGAAACAAATTACTGTTTACTCGCTGTACATAGAGAGGTCATGTATGGTCTAAATAGAATGCTAGTCGCAAAACAAGATCAATAATAATTCTGTTGTTGCTATACAAGGTTGCATCCTGGAGCTACGGTGCATATGAATGTTCCATAATTTGAAGCAGTTACAGAAGAAGAAGTAAGCAGGCTCCTTGCATCTTCGCGCCCGACCACTTGCACCAGTGACCCCATTCCGTCACATCTCCTCCAGTCCCTTTCCCCGGCTATCACCTCTCACCTAACAAAAATATTCAACCTTTCCCTCACTTCCGGTATTTTTCCCTCCTCATTTAAGCATGCCATCATACATCCATTACTTAAAAAACCATCCCTCGATCAAAACTGTGCCGCTAATTATAGACCTGTCTCTAATCTTCCCTTCATCTCTAAACTCCTCGAACGCCTGGTCCACTCCCGTCTTACCCGCTATCTCTCAGATAACTCTCTTCTCGACCCTCTTCAATCTGGCTTCCGCTCTTTACACTCTACTGAAACTGCCCTCATTAAAGTCTCTAATGACCTACTAACAGCTAAATCTAATGGTCACTACTCCATGCTAATTCTCTTGGATCTCTCTGCAGCATTTGACACTGTGGATCATCAGCTCCTCCTCACTATGCTCCGCTCCATCGGCCTCAAGGACACCGTTCTCTCCTGGTTCTCCTCCTATCTCTCTGACCGATCCTTCACTGTATGTTTTGCTGGTTCCTCCTCCTCTCACCTTCCCCTTACTGTTGGGGTTCCTCAAGGATCAGTCCTAGGCCCCCTACTCTTCTCGTTGTATACTGCCCCTATTGGACAAACAATCAGTAGATTTGGTTTCCAGTACCATCTCTATGCTGACGACACCCAATTATACACTTCTTCTCCTGATATCACACCGACCTTTTTAGAAAACACCAGTGATTGTCTTACCGCTGTCTCTAACATCATGTCCTCCCTCTATCTGAAACTAAACCTGTCAAAAACTGAACTCCTCGTGTTCTCTCCCTCTACTAACCTACCTTTGCCTGACATTGCCATCTCCGTGTGCGGTTCCACCATTACTCCAAAGCAACATGCCCGCTGCCTTGGGGTCATCCTTGATTCTGACCTTTCATTCACCCCCTACATCCGATCACTGGCTCGCTCTTCTTACCTGCATCTCAAAAACATTTCTAGAATTCGCCCTTTTCTTAATTTCGACTCTGCAAAAACTCTGACTGTTTCACTTATTCATTCTCGTCTGGACTATTGTAACTCTCTACTAATCGGTCTCCCTCTTGCAAAACTCTCCCCGCTCCAATCTGTCCTGAATGCTGCAGCCAGGATCATATTCCTCACCAACCGTTACACCGATGCCTCTACCTTGTGCCAGTCATTACACTGGCTACCCATCCACTCCAGAATCCAGTACAAAACTACTACCCTCATCCACAAAGCACTCCATGGCTCAGCACCACCCTACATCTCCTCCCTGGTATCAGTCTACCACCCTACCCGTGCCCTCCGCTCCGCTAATGACCTCAGGTTAGCATCCTCAATAATCAGAACCTCCCACTCCCGTCTCCAAGACTTTACACGTGCTGCGCCGATTCTTTGGAATGCACTACCTAGGTTAATACGATTAATCCCCAATCCCCACAGTTTTAAGCGTGCCCTAAAAACTCATTTGTTCAGACTGGCCTACCGCCTCAATGCATTAACCTAACGATCCCTGTGTGGCCTATTTATAATAAAAAAAAAAAAAAAGGTTCCTCGCATCATGTTCTCATACACTTTATGCAGTATTAGCCCTCTGTGTCTGTACTGCTACATACTTAGGCAGGTAACTGGTTCATGCAGCTTTACATGAACACCTGAGCCTTACACTATAGCTGGTCCGAATAACTAAAGCAATTGTTACCATCCACCTCTCGTGTCTCCCCTTTTCCCTATAGTTTGTAAGCTTGCGAGCAGGGCCCTCATTCCTCCTGGTATCTGTTTTGAACTGTATTTCTGTTATGCTGTAATGTTTATTGTCTGTACAAGTCCCCTCTATAATTTGTAAAGCGCTGCGGAATATGTTGGCGCTATATAAATAAAATTATTATTATTATTATTATTATAATTATTATTAATTCTGAGTCCCTCTGAGAAAAGAGGAGTGCATTTCATAACTCAGCCCACTCAGTGATGTCACGACCAGAGGGCATATGGACATATCTTAACCGTGCTGAGTTGTGAGTCAGTCTTTGACCAGGGAGAGAGCAAACAGCAGCTCTGCAAGCTGCTCTGATGCACTCTGATGTTCGCCCCTCCCCCACAGCACATTGTTTGCCATTATCTAAAATGATGAGAAATGCAAGTGTTTTTTTCCAATTTTAATCCCTTTTGATTTGTAACTGTACTGTACATAAGATACTTGTCTACTTTTATAATACCTTTTTATACTTCTGTAAACGTTGCCTACCTTTTTTGGAGTTAAATATATAAAATTACTAGCTTGGTCTCTCCTTGCTCTATAACGTACTGTCACGTCTTCTGAAGTGAATTACGCTACTAATCTGAGTTGGCTCCGGACCCGTTATTAATTAAGAAATTGGAGCTGGTGGCAGCATACTTTTTTGCAGCGGTGATGTCACGGTTCACGGGGAGGATACCTGTATCTTCCCCACCACTCACACCAATTTGCCATGAGTCGGGGTTGTTTGGTTGCCCCTGGTTCTTTCTGAAGGGGATTTAATTATATCCCACTTCCGGTTTGGAACTCGCAGCTCTCTGGCGCCTCTCTAACCCTAAGGTCAGTCAGGGTACTGCACGTAGGATAATTTGTCGCCAGAAAGGCAGCCTGCTATGTACTGGCTATTGGGCACACTGCAGCGAGGGCGATATAACTACTCCCACTCAGGCGGGAACAATAATTAATCAACGCCGCCGGTCGCTGCAAAGATTCCCAATCGCACAGAACAAAGTATGCTGCCACCAGCTCCGATTTCTTAATTATTAACGGGTCCGGAGCCAACCCAGATTAGTAGCATAATTCACATCAGAGAACGTGACCGTTCGTTAAAGAGCAAGGAGAGACAAGCTAGTAATTTTATATTTTACTCCAAAAAAAGGTAGGCAGTGTTTACAGAAGTATAAAGACATTTTAAAGAAGACAAATCATATGTACAATACAATTACAAATAAAATGGGATTAAGGTTGAAAATAAACACATTTCTTTATGTCTTCTTATCTCATGGCCGACCGTGTGCTGTGAAGGAGGGGGTCACACCTAGAGGCATAGCACGCATCTGTATAGCAGCTAGACCCCGGACAAAGATACTTCAAGTTTCCTGCTTCTCTTACTTATTTTCTAGCCTAAAACCCAGGCACTCCCCCTGTGGTGACCCCATTTAGAGGCTGAAACCTCCCCTTTACTTAGAATCATGAGAACTATTTTTATGCCTAGCTCGCTGTATGAATCTCGTATACGAAAGACACGATGATTAGAAAGTGCCCCACATCAGGGGTTTCTTTTAAGCGTAGACACGGAGTAATTACATGACCCACTTACGGAGAAACCCGCTCTTTGCACTCATTGGGTTTAGCTTCTAGCCAATTCAGGGAGTTCTAGATCTCTCGATGGACATTCGGAATATACAAATCTTATATCTTTTGCCCTGATCGGATCGGTGCGCATATATATTATAGAATCTATCTATCCATCTATATATATATATATATATATATATCTATCTATACATATATACATACATACATATACACACACACACACATATATACAGCAATGGCAAAAAGTATTGACACCCCTGCAATTCTGTCAGATGATACTCAGTTTCTTCCTGAAAATGATTGCAAACACAAATTATTTGGTATTATCTTCATTTAATTTGTCTTAAATGAAAAAACACAAAAGAGAATGAAGCAAAACATTGATCATTTCACACAAAACTCCAAAAATGGGCCAGACAAAAGTATTGGCACCCTCTGCCTAATACTTGGTTGCACAATCTTTAGCCAAAATAACTGCGACCAACCGCTTCCGGTAACCGGTCAATGAGTTTCTTACAATGCTCTGCTGGAATTTTAGACCATTATTCTTTGGCAAACTGCTCCAGGTCCCTGATATTTGAAAGGTGCCTTCTCCAAACTGCCATTTTTAGAACTCTCGACAGGTGTTCTATGGGATTCAGGTCTGGACTCATTGCTGGCCACCTTAGAAGTCTCCAGTGCTTTCTCTCAAACCATTTTCTACTGCTTTTTGAAGTGTGTTTTGGGTCATTGTCCTGCTGGAAGACTCATGACCTCTGAGGGAGACCCAGCTTTCTCACACTGGGCCCTACATTATGCTGCAAAATTTGTTGGTAGTCTTCAGACTTCATAATACCACGCACACGGTCAAGCAGTCCAGTGTCAGAGGCAGCAAAGCAACCCCAAAACATCAGGGAACCTCTGCCATGTTTGACTGTAGGGACCGTGTTCTTTTCTTTGAATGCCTCTTTTTTTCTCCTGTAAACTCTATGTTGATGCCTTTGCCCAAAAACACCAAGGTTACTTACTGGTAGCCGGTTTTTCCGGAGCCCATGACAGCACACCTGAGAGAGGGATCCGCCCAGTCGGGACAGGAAACCTACTGAAATAAAAGGGCGGTACCTCTCCCTCGCTTCAGTTGGTTTTCAGAGCATGAGAGGCCCCCTTGGTTAGTACACATGGCAATCTACCACCACATCATAATAACAAATAACACCCAGCTAAAAAAGTGCTCACCAAAAGGGTGAAAAAAAGAAGGGAGGGAATATACAGGTGCTGTCATGGGCTCCGGAAAAACCGGCTACCAGTAAGTAACCTTGGTGTTTTCCCGTCTCCCAGGACAGCACACCTGAGAGATTTTTGGAGAAAGAAACACCTTAGGGAGGGACCACCGCTTGTAGCACCCTTCTACCAAAGGTAAGGTCAGTTGAGGAGGATAGATCTAGCCGGTAGTGTCTAAAAAAGGTAGACGGTGAGGACCAGGTAGCGGCCTTACAAATTTGATCAATCAATACCTCTGCTTTTTCTGCCCAGGAAGTAGCCACAGCTCTGGTGGAGTGAGCCTTGATGCCTTCAGGGATCGGGGCACCACGAGAAGCATAGGATAAGGAAATGGCCTCCCTAATCCACCTAGCAATAGTACCCTTGGATACCCCATATCCTTTTCTGCTACCCTGGAAAGCTACAAATAAGGACTGATCTTTCCTCCACTGACTAGTCAAAGATATGTACTGCAAAATAGCTCTTCTTACATCCAGTGTATGAAATTTTTCTTCCCCTGGATTCTTGGGATTATCACAAAAAGAGGGTAACACAATCTCCTGGCTTCTATGGAATTTAAGTACTACTTTTGGCAGATATGCCGGATCTGGTCTGAGTACTACTCGGTCATCAAATATCTGTGTATAAGGAGGGGAGATAGACAGGGCTTGCAAGTCACTCACCCTACGGGCTGATGTTAACGCAACCAGAAGTACTGTTTTAAGAGTATTTTTATTGATGACTCCTGCAAAGGCTCGAATGGATCACTAGTCAGAGCCTCTAACACCAGATTTAAATCCCATGGAGGAACCCTCTGAATTATTACTGGTCTAGACCTACTACAGGATTTTATAAAGCGGGACACCCATCTATTGGAGGCCAGATTACAATTATACAAGGCTCCTAATGCCGACACTTGTACTTTGAGCGTATTAGTTGCCAACCCTAGTTGTAAACCCGCCTGTAAAAACTCTAGAATAGTACCTACAGGAGCCTTGTCCCCCAAAGGTTGCCCTGAAAAATCTAGAAACTTTTTCCACGTTCTACCATAAATCCTCGATGTTACTGGCTTTCTACTTTTCAACAAGGTAGAGACTGACCCTGGCGAAAACCCCCGCCTACTCAATAATGCCCTCTCAAATTCCAGGCTGCAAGATGGAAGCCCTTCACTTGAGAGTGGCATATTGGACCCTGAGTAAGCAGGTCCGGAATTTCTGGCAGGATCCATGGATCGGTTACTGACATTTGTCTCAGGAGGGAGAACCAAGGTCTTTTTGGCCAGAATGGAGCAATCAAAATTACTCTCGCCTGCTCCATTCTGATCTTCCTTACTACTGTCGGAATCATCGCTATCGGTGGAAACACATACGCGAGACTGAACTTCCATTGTATTTGAAGAGCATCCACCGCGAAGGGTATCTCTCTCGGGTCTAAAGAACAGAAACTCTCTACTTTCCTGTTGTTTAGAGTGGCAAATAAATCTATTACAGGTGAGCCCCAAGCCTGCACTATCTGTTGAAACACTTGGGGATTCAAAGACCACTCTCCTTGTCTCAGTATCTTGCGACTTAGGTAATCTGCTTTCGTATTCTCGACTCCCTTTATGTGGAGAGCCGAGAGGGATAGTAGGTGGCGCTCCGCTATTTGTATGAGGACAGACGCTGAATTCATCAGGGAAGGGGATCTCGTCCCTCCTTGGTGGTTGATATACGCAACCACTGCGTGATTGTCTGACATGACCCTGGTATGGTGACCCTGAAGGATGGGTAGGAAATGTTTTACAGCTCTCTCTACAGCCCATAACTCTCTTAAATTTGACGCCTGCTGTGATTCTAGTTGGGACCAGGATCCCTGAACTGAGAGAGTCCCTAAATGAGCCCCCATCCTGTACCATTTGCGTCTGTGGTGATGACCTCCTCTATCGGAGTTACCCACTGGACTCCCGACGCCAAATGATCTCTTACTACCCACCATTTTAGGGAATCCGTCACCTCTAATGAAAGGCGTAGCTTCCCTTCTAAATGCCCTTTTAACCACTTTTGTGCTGACAGGACCTCCCACTGTAACTGTCTTAGATGGAACTGCGCCCATCTTACTGCAGGTATACAGGACGTTAGAGAACCCAACAGGGACATTGCCTTCCTCAACGTCATTACAGGGTGATGAATTGCCGACTCCACAAGATTTTGAATTTTGACCAGCTTGTTTTCTGGTAGGAGACAAAGCTGACGCCTGGAGTCCAGAAGTAGACCCAGAAAGGACTGAACTAGCTCCGGCGTCAACCTCGACTTGGTGAGATTTATTTTCCACCCCAACCGCTCTAGAGTCGATATGACTTTTATTTGTGCCAGACAATGTGCTGCTGAGTTCCCTATTATAAGGAAGTCGTCTAGATATGGAACTATAACCACGTTCTGAGAGCGGAGGAAGGACATGACCTCTGACATCAGCTTGGTGAATATTCTTGGCGCTATAGACAGGCCGAATGGGAGGGCAGCGTATTGATAGTGCCTGAGACAACCTTGGACATAAACTGCTACCCTTAGGAATTTTTGATAGTCCCGATGTATTGGGACGTGGTAGTAGGCGTCCTTTAAGTCTATGGCTGCCATGAAGCAACCTGGAAACAAGAGTTTTATTGCTGTATTCACGGACTCCATTTTGAAGGAGCAATTTACTACTGACTGGTTTAGATTTTTTTTAAATTGACTATGGTTCTCAGTGACCTGTCCGGTTTTTTGTATTAGAAAAAGAGGGGAGTAAAAACCTTTTCCCTGCTCTTCTTCCGGGATCTCTACCAGAACTCGTTTTGATGCCAGTTCCAATATCACTGCTTCCAAGGCTAGCTGCTCCTCCGGGGTTTTTCTTTGGGGCGTTAAAACAAAAGTTTGTCGTGGAGGAAAAACAAAATCTATTTTTAGGCCGTCTTTGATGACCTTCAGAGTCCAATGACTGGGGGAGATGTCTACCCAGGCTGGGAAAAAAGATAAAAGCCTTCCCCCCACCTCCGGCCTGGCGTCATTGGGAGGGTTTTTTTGCCGAAGTAGAGGGACGTTTAAACATATATCCAGAACCTCTCCTTTCTCTTGAATCCCAATTCCTTCTATCTCCCGGGGGGCTGCCCCTACTAAATTTGCCCCTCCGAAAATAAGGCCTTCTAAAGTCCACAGGAAAGCGAGGAAATCCCTTTTTTCTATCTCCTGCTGTCTCTTGAATGTCTTCTAATTTTTGTCCGAAGAGGAAATGGCCATCACATGGTATAGAACAAAGTCTATTTTTTGAAGGTAAATCGCCGGGGCACCCCTTCAACCAGAGAGCATGTCTAGCCGCGTTGGATAAACTTGCAGCTCTAGCCGCCAGCCTTACGGAATCTGCCGAAGAATCTGCTATAAAGGCAGCTGCTCCTTTAGCCAAAGTTACATTTGTTAAAATTTCATCCCTTGGGGCTTTAGATTTCAGTTGCTCCTCTATCTGCTGCAGCCAGACGATAAGGGAGCGAGAGACACAGGTCCCTGCAATTGCCGGTTTTAAGCCCCCTGCGGTCGCTTCCCAGGTGTGCCTTAGGAATCCATCCGCTATTTTATCTAAGGGATCCATTAACACACCAGAGTCTTCTAAGGGAAGGGATGATTTTTTAGACGATCTAGCTACCGCACCATCGATTTTCGGAACTTTATCCCATGTTTCCGAATCCTCTCCTCAAAGGGGTAATGTCTTTTAGAAGCCGAGGGTAGATTACCCGATTTCTCCGGCTTCCTCCACTCCTTTTCTATAAGGGCCTTTACTCTAGAATTAACTGGAAAGGTGCACTTTCTCTTCTCCTCTAGACCCCCAAACATTATGTCCTCCAGGGACTTGGCCGCTTTCTCATCTTTTAGGCCCATTGAAGCTCTAACGGCTTTTACTAGTTTGTCCGTGTTCTCGGTTAGAAAGCACGGACGGCCTCCAACATCACTATCGGAAGAGGAGCCAGAGGACTTAGAGGAAGAGGAGCAGGGAGATAATGGTTCCTCCTGACATTCCTCGTCAGAAAGAGAAACCTCGGAAACCGAAACTGGTTCTGGGTTTTTACTACCCTTTTTCTTAAGGGCTGCTTTTACAGAGCCTTGTACTTCTGCTCTGATTATTGCTCTAAGACTAGAGGCAAAGTCAGGGGTCTCTTCCTGGATAGTCTTTTGGATGCAATCTACACAAAGACTTTTCTGCCACTGGACTGGCAACGGAACTCTACAGAGGGCACATTCCTTATTCTTTGACTTGGAGCTAGCCTTCCTCGGCGCCTGCCAAGTAAACAGAAAATGTAGCCCATTACCACCAGGGTGACATTCACGTAGATCACTCACCACCCGCTGACCATAAAGAGTACCGGATTCTGAGGCGGACTGGGAGCACGGGGAACGTTCCTCCTGGAGGATGAAGAGTCCTGAGACGTCCGACTAGGACGATTGCCGCTCCTTCCACTCGAGCGGCTATTCTTCTTAGCATGATGATGAGCCGCTGCATCACCTGATGAGGTCTCCTGCTGCTGCTGTAATAACTGCTGCTGCTATATACGATCTTCCATCTCTGGAATCTGTATGAAGATGAGCAGCGATCCGTGCAGCCACCACCTTAATAAGGGGTCTTCCACATTGCTCCCCGCCTCTTCCGGTAACTATTTCGCTCCTCTCCCCCTCCAGTATACCGCCGGGAAGCGTACAACATTACTGGCGTTACATCCCATGGGCGCCGCCATCTTGGATCCGGCGCGCCTCTCTGACGTCACGAAGGCACGCCCATTCCCAGCGTGCCTTGCGCTGAACGCCAGCCGCGCGCCGGAAGTCGCCCAGCAGAGGGGGGGAGAGCGGCGTGGCAGACGCAGAATGGCCCCCAGAGTTTCGGACTGCGCTGGACCGACGCCCGCACGTGCGCAAGAGCCCGAAGGATCTGCGGACGGCGCTACCAGCATCCCGAAGGCCGGCATACAGGCGCTCTGCCTGTGCTTCCAGTGCCGGGACGAGAGTGGGTAAGTGGATCTTCAAATCAGTCAAAAACAAAAATAAAAAATACCGCCGTGATTCCAGCACAAGGGTTCCCATCAGGACAGCAAACCCAACTGAAGCGAGGGAGAGGTACCTCCCTTTTATTTCAGTAGGTTTCCTGTCCCGACTGGGCGGATCCCTCTCTCAGGTGTGCCGTCATGGGAGACGGGAAAAGCTCTACTTTTGTCTCATCTGACCAGAGAACATTCTTCCAAAACGTTTTAGGCTTTTTCAGGTAAGTTTTGGCAAACTCCAACCTGGCTTTTTTATGTCTCGGGGTAAGAAGTGGGGTCTTCCTGGGTCTCCTACCATACAGTCCCTTTTCATTCAGATGCCGACGGATAGTACGGGTGACACTGTTGTACCCTCGGACTGCAGGGCAGCTTGAACTTGTGTGGATGTTAGTCGAGGTTCTTTATCCAACATCCGAACAATCTTGCGTTGAAATCTCTTGTCAATTTTTCTTTTCCGTCCACATCTAGGGAGGTTAGCCACAGTGCCGTGGGCTTTACACTTCTTGATGACACTGCGCACGGTAGACACAGGAACATTCAGGTCTTTGGAGATGGACTTGTAGCCTTGAGATTGCTCATGCTTCCTCACAATTTGGTTTCTCAAGTCCTCAGACAGTTCTTTGGTCTTCTTTCTTTTCTCCATGCTCAATGTGGTACACACAAGGACACAGGACAGAGGTTGAGTCAACTTTAATCCATGTCAACTGGCTGCAAGTGTGATTTAGTTATTGCCAACACCTGTTAGGTGCCACAGGTAAGTTACAGGTGCTGTTAATTACACTAATTAGAGAAGCATCACATGATTTTTCGAACAGTGCCAATACTTTTGTCCACCCCCTTTTTATGTTTGGTGTGGAATTATATCCAATTTGGCTTTAGGACAATTTTTCGCGTTTTTTCATTTAAGACAAATTTAAATGAAGATAATAAAATAATTTGTGTTTGCAATCATTTTCAGGAAGAAAATGAGTATTATCTGACAGAATTACAGGGGTGTCAATACTTCTGGCCATGACTGACTGACTGTCTGTAATAAATAAATATATATATATATATATATATATATATATATATATATATATATATATATATATATATATATATATATATATATATATATATATGTATATATGTATATATGTATATATGTATATATGTATATATGTATATATGTATATATATATATATATATATATATATATTTTTTTTTTTTTTAATAATAATCTTTATTTTTATATAGCGCTAACATATTCCGCAGCGCTTTACAGTTTGCACACATTATCATCACTGTCCCCGACGGGCTCACAATCTAAATTCCCTATCTGTATGTCTTTGGAATGTGGGAGGAAACCGGAGAACCCGGAGGAAACCCACGCAAACACGGAGAGAACATACAAACTCTTTGCAGATATTGTGCTTGGTGGGGTTTGAACCCAGGACTCCAGCCCCAGTATACGCACGGAGGCGTATTGAGGCCATAGGAATGCATGGCAATCGCAGGCATGACTGTGGTAATGTGATAAAGTCCGGCAGGATTGTGAATGGCCGATACGTGTCGCAGAGCAGAAGACTTTGCGCTGCCAGCCTGAAGTGATGTGGTGTTCTGGGACCTATAGTCCCACAAGTGTTTGGTATGTCTATAATGGGAGGCTGGCAGGGCTAGTTATGCGAGATGGGCGGGACAAACTAGCCACACATCCACACTCCCACCCAGGGGAGTGGTTTTAAGGTATGTAATGTGACCAGAGTGTGGGTCACATGTTCTGAGTTAGGGGACCTGAATGGTCCATGTGCAAGGTCCTGGTAGATACCTCGGTGTTGGGTGTGATAAGCCCTGAAGAGCACGTGGGACTTTGCCACTGGTGACCTGGGTTATTGGACGGTCCCAGCTGGGGATGAAGGTCCCGAATTGTACCCGGACAGGCCACCTGTGTGATCCCGAGTAACCAGGGTGTTGGGAGGTCCTGGGAGAAGGACCGGATCCCTGAACAGCACGAGGTGAGGACCAGGATCTGCAGAGCCAGAAACAGGTCCCGTGTGGTACTGCCAGTGGAAAGCCTGCAGCACTGACGAGCAGGTAATACCAGACTGTGTGTTTGGCTCCAGAGCGAGCCTGAATATTGGACTCGACCAAGAGGGTATGGTCACCGTCCTGATGGAACAGAGTCACGCTGTGAACATTGTTACTTTGTTTTGCCATGCTATGAAGATTGTTGTTTTGTGTTTTCTGCCACTGGGGTTTATGGAGTAATAAACCCAGTTGAACTTTTAGAAGAAAATACGGTCTTGTGTGTTAATACGCTGCCAAGCGGAGCATTTCCCAACCCGCAAGTAAGTGCAATCATATATATATATATCCTTACAAGAAAAATATAAGCTCATGCTTCCTATACCAGTATTAACCAGTACCAGGTGGGAGGGGGGAATGAGGGGAGTAGGGAGATTTGTATGCAGCAGGGTAGAGCCATATTAATTTTTTTGGGAGGAGGGAAATGAAGTATAGGATTACACACACAGACAGACAAAAGAGGGGGAAGGGCCCACAGTGTGTATCTGGAAAGCCAATGTACTTTTAGGTAGATACTAAAACATGGTATATTCATGTTATCGTGACAGGTGTTATCAGTCATTGTACAGGAGGAGGAGGTAAGCTGTGACATCACCTATTGTGAATGGCGGATCCTGTGTTATCTACTGTATACTAAGGTATTATCAGTCATTGTACAGGAGGAGGTGAGCTGTGACATCTATAGTGAATGGTGGATCCTGTGTTATCTACTGTATATAGAGGTGTTATCAGTCATTGTACAGGAGGAGGAGGTGAGCTGTGACATCTATAGTGAATGGTGGATCCTGTATTATCTACTGTATATAGAGGTGTTCTCAATAATTGTACAGGAGGAGGTGTCACGATCACTGATAGCTACATGTCCGGCCGGCGCGCTCCCGACGTCCCTCCTCGTCCTTCTCTGCCCGGCTTTTCTGGTTCCCGGCGCGTCGGAGGTCTGCGCATGCGCCGTAGCGTCTCCTCCGCCGCTCGACTTCCTGGGAGGTCGTGACCCGGTGGTCCCGCCTCCAATATGGCGGCGCCCACCGGGTATTTCTGCTTGGCGCTTACGCGCCTGTGAGTCTTCGTTGTTGCCATCTAAGCATCGTTCTCAGGCCCTCTCAGTGTCTGGTTCTAAGTGCTCCTTTCTTCTGTGCTTGCTCCGTCTTTTCCTGGTTTCTTTTGTCCTCCTGTGCCTCCATAGTCTCAGTATTGCCGTCACTTAATACTTTTGTTTCCTTTTCAGCTCACCACCTCGTCATCCTCTAACCTTCAGCGTTCCTGTTTACCAGCTTTACCCAGTCGTCCCTTTGGCTCCAGCAGTTGCGGTTCCATCCTCCTTGGGCCTGCTCCTAACACTCCTTGTATAGGGGATGCATCATCAGGATTGCTCGCCCTTGGGGGCTCTGGGGCCGCAACCAAGAGGGTCCACCCTCGGGTTCACCATACCCTCTGTCTCACCCCTGTGTAGCGCGATAGTGAGCTGTGACATCACCTATTATGAGTGGTGGATCCAGTGTTATCTACCGTATACTGAGGTATTATCAGTCATTGTACAGGAGGAGGAGGTGAGCTGTGACATCACCTATTATAAATGGTGGATCTAGTGTTATCTACCGTATATTGAGGTATTACAGTTAAATGAAAAAGTTTGGGCACCCCTATTAATCTTAGGCTTGGGTCACATGATATTCAGGTCTGGGGACTGGGATGACCATTCCAGAACAGTGTAATTGTTCCTCTGCATGAATGCCTGAGTAGATTTGGAGCGGTGTTTTGGATCATTGTCTCGCTGAAAGAACCATCCCCTGCGTAACTTCAACTTTGTCACTGATTCATGAACATTATTGTCAAGAATCTGCTGATACTGAGAGGAATCCATGCGTCCCTCAACTTTAACAAGATTCCCGGTGCCGGCATTGGCCACACAGCCCCAAAGCATGATGGAACCTCCACCAAATTTTACTGTGGGTAGCAAGTGTTTTTCTTGGAATGCTGTGTTTTTTGGCCGCCATGCATAACGCCTTTTTGTATGACCAAACAACTCAATCTTGGTTTCATCAGTCCACAGGACCTTCTTCCAAAAATAAATTGGCTCCTCCAAATGTGCTTTTGCATACCTCAGCCGACTGTTTGTGGCATGCTTGCAGAAACGGCTTCTTTCGCATCACTCTCCCATACAGCTTCTCCTTGTGCAAAGTGCGTTGTATAGTTGACCGATGCACAGTGACACCATCTGCAGCAAGTTGATGCTGCCGCTCTCTGGAGGTGGTCTGAGGATTGTCCTTGACTGATCTCACCATTCTTCTTCTCTGCCTTTCTGATGTTTTTCTTGGCCTGCCACTTCTGGCCTTAACAAGAACTGTACCTGTGTTCTTCCATTTCCTTACTATGTTCCTCACAGTGGAAATTGACAGGGTAAATCTCTGAGACAGATTTTTGTATCCTTCCCCTGAACAACTATGTTGAATAATCTTTGTTTTCAGATCATTAGACAGTTGTTTTGAGGAACCCATGATGCCACTCTTCAAAGGAGATTCAAACAGGAGAACAACTTGCAAGTGGCCACTTTAAGTAGCTTTTCTCATGATTGCATACACCTGGCTATGAAGTTCAAAGCTCAATGAGGTTAGAAAACCAAAAAAAGTGCTTTAGTAAGTCAGTAAAAAGTAGGTAGGAGTATTTAAAACAAGAAAATGATAAGGGTGCCCATACTTATGCACCTGTCAAATTTTGTTTGAATGCAAATTGCACATTTTCTGTTAGTACAATAAACCTCATTTCAAGGCAGAAACATTACTGTGTCCAACAGTTATTAGATATATGAAACTGAAATAGCTGTTGCCAAAAAAAACAATTTTCATAAAACATTAAGCTTAAGATTAATAGGGGTGCCCAAACTTCTTCATATAACTGCATCAGTCATTGTACAGGAGGAGGAGGTGAGCTGTGACATCACCTATTGTGAATGGTGGATCCTGTGTTATCTACTGTATATAGAGGTGTTATCAGTCACTGTACAGGAGGAGGAGGTGAGCTGTGACATCACCTATTGTGAATGGTGGATCCTGTGTTATCTACTGTATATAGAGGTGTTATCAGTCACTGTACAGGAGGAGGTGAGCTGTGACATCACCTATTGTGAATGGTGGATCTTGTGTTATCTACTGTATATAGAGGTGTTATCAGTCACTGTACAGGAGGAGGTGAGCTGTGACATCACCTATTAAACATGGTGGATCTTGTGTTATGAGATGTGCTCTTCTGATAATGTTAATACAAATAATGGAAACCTAATGTCATGATTACGTACCTGTGGTAACATCTGGAGTTTCCTCCTTCACGACGTTCATACACGGCTGACCTCCTCTCATCGCCTCTTCTAGGTTTTCCTCCACTTTAATACTAATGAGATCTTCCCTCTGATGTGACAGATGAAACAATTCAGCACAACTTGGGGTTTGACAGCAGAAGACACAAACCAAGGCGCCATTCACAGATCAGCTTCATGTACATGTTCTATACGGTTTTTGTAAGAAGCTCGTGTAGTCTTTAGTCTAAATCACCATCTTCTCACATTTACTACTTGAATTACTGTAAACTATAGATTTCTGTGTCGTAAACTCCGGAATACACGGACATTACTCAGCCGGATGTGGTCACTGCTGAAAAGACGTATAGGTTTTTCTCATCATTGATAACCGAGGCACAATAATATGGTCTAAGGTCAGGAAGATCCACCAGAACTTATGACATCTATGACCTCGATCAGAAATGTCCCCCCATATACAGATCCGGTACAGGGCTCAGCACCGTCTACCTGATGATCCTCCGGGATGTTGTGATTCTCCTCCGGACAGTCCTGGGGACACAGAGGACGGGGACATCTCTCTGGTGGATTTATCCTCCTGGATCCACCTGTGGAGACACACAGTGATGGAATAGATTGTGTCATGTGATGATGAGATGATGCGAGTAGTAGTCGGTGACCACAGAACAGACATGACAGTCTCCCCTCCTCACCCTGCTGATCGGCCCATATATCCATTGTCTCTTCTACTTCATCTTTAACCTCAACCTTAATATCAATCAGATCTTCACCCTAAAAAAGAAAAATGTAAGATGAGCTCAGGTCCCATCACTTCATGGTCAGATGTTGTGGGGGCTTCAGTGTCATCTACCTGATGATCCTCCGGGATGTTGTGATTCTCCTCCGGACAGTCCTGGGGACACAGAGGACGGGGACATCTCTCTGGTGGATTCCTCCTCCTGGATCCATCTGTGGTAAACATACAAAAGGACTAATTATGGGCAGCACGGTGGCGCAGTGGTTAGCACTGCAGCGCTGGCGTCCTTGGTTCAACTCCCACCAAGGACAACATCTGCAAAGAGTTTGTATGTTCTCCCTGTGTTTGCGTGGGTTTCCTCCGGGTTCTCCGGTTTCCTCCCACATTCTAAAGACATACTGAAAAGGAATTTAGATTGTGAGCCCCATCGGGGACAGCGATGAAAATGTGCGCAAAACTGTAAAGCGCTGCGGAATGTTAGTGCTATATAAAAATAAAGATTATTATTAATTACATGACCTCCATATATCTTTAATGGCAGCCAGAAGACTGTAGCCAAAAACGCTACACCCATGTTATAATTCCAGGGTTTTGTAACGTAAACGACATTAATTGAGAAGTGGCATGACTGGAATATTACCTAGAACTAGACGTCCC
The DNA here is from genome assembly GCF_032444005.1 of Ranitomeya imitator. Classification (NCBI taxonomy): domain Eukaryota; kingdom Metazoa; phylum Chordata; class Amphibia; order Anura; family Dendrobatidae; genus Ranitomeya; species Ranitomeya imitator. The sequence goes on from NC_091282.1 coordinate 17,799,231, forward strand.
TCAAAAACTGAGGAAGAGGCAAGAAGAAAATTGGTCTGGGTGAATGCAAGAGGCCGACGGCAACATTAAAGGAGCTGCAGGAATTTCTGGCCAGCCCTGGCTGTGTCCTGCATGTGACAATCTCCCGCAGTCTTCATATGTGTGGGGTAGGAGACAGAAGCCTTTCCTTACAGAGAAAAACATGCAAACCCAGCGATGTTCTGCCAAACTCTCCATCATGGCTGCCAAAGGCATGAGGGAAACGTGTTCTAAAAGGTTGAACTTTTTTGCCATAATCCCAAAAGGTTTGTTCAGCGCAAATCCGACACTGCACATCATCAAAAGAACACCATCTCCACAGTGAGGTATGGTGGAGGCAGCATTATGATTTGGGGCTGTTTATGGGCAGCTGGAACTGGGGTTTTAGTCAAGGTGGAGGGAATTATGGACAGTTTCAAATATCAATTTTACATCAGAACCTTCCGGCCTCTGCTAAAAAGCTGAAAATGAGGAGGAATTTCTTCTTTCAAACAACAATTATCCTAAGGGCAGTGGCGTAGGAAGGGGGGTGCGAGGGGGGCGGGTCACCGGGCCGCGGCCGGCGCTGCAGGAGGAGGGAAAAAAAAAAAAAAAGATGTGTGCCCTTTAAATCTTCGGGCCCCCCGCCAGCGCCAATACTCACCTCTCCTGGTTCCTGCGGCTGCGCGGTAGCTGCAGCGTCTTCAGCGCCCTCTGACTCTGCGACGTCTCAGGGCAGAGGGTGCGATGACGTCATCACTGCGCGCTCAGCCTCTGTCCTGAGCGCGCAGGGACGGAGAGATGTTGAGTGCACCGGACCTGCGCTGGGAACGGGAGAGGTGAGGATTTTACTTTTTTTTTTTCCTTCTCTGACTGTCTGTCTGGGGGCAATGCTGGAGACCCTGGGGCAAATTTCTGGACAGACTGGGGCAGATTTCTGGACAGACTGGGGCTATGCTGGAGACCCTGGGGCAGATTGCTGGACACGCTGGGGGCAATGCTGGACACGCTGGGGCAATGCTGGACACGCTGGGGGCAATGCTGGACACGCTGGGGGCAATGCTGGACACGCTGGGGGCAATGCTGGACACGCTGGGGGCAATGCTGGACACGCTGGGGGCGATTGCTGGGCACGCTGGGGGCAATGCTGGACACGCTGGGGGCGATTGCTGGGCACGCTGGGGCAGATTGCTGGACACGCTGGGGCAGATTGCTGGACACGCTGGGGGTAATATGCTGGACACACTGGGGCAGATTGCTGGACACACTGGGGCAGATTGCTGGACACACTGGGGGCAGGACTTGAGGCATGGGCAGAATGTAGATACGGGGCATGATTGGAGACACGGGGCAGAATGAAAGACACGGGGCAGGATTGGATCATGGGGCAGGATGGATACGATGGAGACAGATGGGGCAGGATGGGGAGATCATATGGTGTAGGATGGATACTCATGAGGGCAGGATGCGAGAACATATGGCTGGAGCCAGGAATGAGATAAACGGGGCCAGGGTGGGGAATAGTATTACCATAGGGGGTAATTAAGGGATGTTACTACTGCAGTGATGCATTTTATTTTTTGAGTATACTGTTTTAAATGGGGGGTGGGGGGGGGGGGGGCGGTCCTGTTACTGTGCAGAGTGACACTATATCGCCTTTTTTTCTTCATGTGGTGTAATGTAGAAGTTGTTAAAAATTAAGTAATGTGTTCTGCAAGCGGAGCTCGAGATAACAGTGTTATTTCCTGCAGAAACGAGTGCTGGCTGGGAGAAATGATGGCGGTCTGTGCTGGATGAAAGATGAATGAAGGACTTCACCTAGAGACGTCACTGGTGAGTCAGTGTTACCTATACACTGACACTACACACTGTATACTATATACAGAGCTCCTGTGTACAATGTCACCAGTGATCACTGTATTACCTATACATTATATACAGAGCTCCTGTGTATAATACCACCAGTGATCACTGTATTACCTCTACACAGACACTGCATACTAAGTACAGATCTCCTGTGAATACTGGCACTTATGGTGATAGTATTGTGTTTTTTGTTTTTTTAATACTGATCAGTATTGTGGTACTCAGTCACTATGTGGTGGTAATATGTGGTCTGGAAATGGTGTTGTGGTATTTGTCCCTTGTATGTGCTATTTGGTCACCAAGTGGTGGTAATATGTGATCTGGTCATGGTGAGGCGGTATTTGTCCCTTGTATATAGTATTATTATTTATTTTGGTAAACTGTGTGTATTGAGCGCGGGGGGGGGGGGGCGCCAAACTCGGGAGCAGCCCCGGGCGGCAAAAGCTCTAGCTACGCCTCTGCCTAAGGGAATGGTGGATCCTGTGTGATATACTAAGGTACTATCAGTCATTATACAGGAGGAGTAGGTGAGCTGTTATATCACCTATTGTGAATGATGGATCCTGTATTATCTACTGTATATGGAGGTGTTATCAGTCATTGTACAGGAGGAGGAGGTGAGCTGTGACATCACCATTCGTGAATGGTGGATCCTGTGTTATCTACTGTATATAGAGGTGATATCAGTCATTATACAGGAGGAGGAGGTGAGCTGTGACATCACCTATTGTGAATGGTGGATCCTGTGTTATCTACTGTATATAGAGGTGTTATCAGTCATTGTACAGGAGGAGGTGAGCTGTGATATCACCTATTGTGAATGGTGGATCCTGTGTTATCTACTGTATATAGAGGTGATATCAGTCATTATACAGGAGGAGGAGGTGAGCTGTGACATCACCTATTGTGAATGGTGGATCCTGTGTTATCTACTGTATATAGAGGTGATATCAGTCATTATACAGGAGGAGGAGGTGAGCTGTGACATCACCTATTGTGAATGGTGGATCCTGTGTTATCTACTGTATATAGAGGTGATATCAGTCATTATACAGGAGGAGGAGGTGAGCTGTGACATCACCTATTGTGAATGGTGGATCCTGTGTTATCTACTGTATATAGAGGTGATATCAGTCATTATACAGGAGGAGGAGGTGAGCTGTGACATCACCTATTGTGAATGGTGGATCCTGTGTTATCTACTGTATATAGAGGTGTTATCAGTCATTGTACAGGAGGAGGAGGTGAGCTGTGATATCACCTATTGTGAATGGTGGATCCTGTGTTATCTACTGTATATAGAGGTGTTATCAGTCATTGTACAGGAGGAGGAGGTGAGCTGTGATATCACCTATTGTGAATGGTGGATTCTCTGTTATCTACTGTATATAGAGGTGTTATCAGTCATTGTACAGGAGGAGGAGGTGAGCTGTGACATCACCATTCGTGAATGGTGGATCCTGTGTTATCTACTGTATATAGAGGTGATATCAGTCATTATACAGGAGGAGGAGGTGAGCTGTGACATCACCTATTGTGAATGGTGGATCCTGTGTTATCTACTGTATATAGAGGTGATATCAGTCATTATACAGGAGGAGGAGGTGAGCTGTGACATCACCTATTGTGAATGGTGGATCCTGTGTTATCTACTGTATATAGAGGTGTTATCAGTCATTGTACAGGAGGAGGAGGTGAGCTGTGATATCACCTATTGTGAATGGTGGATCCTGTGTTATCTACTGTATATAGAGGTGATATCAGTCATTATACAGGAGGAGGAGGTGAGCTGTGACATCACCTATTGTGAATGGTGGATCTTGTGTTATCTACTGTATATAGAGGTGTTATCAGTCACTGTACAGGAGGAGGTGAGCTGTGACATCACCTATTAAACATGGTGGATCTTGTGTTATGAGATGTGCTCTTCTGATAATGTTAATACAAATAATGGAAAGCTAATGTCATGATTACGTACCTGTGGTAACATCTGGAGTTTCCTCCTTCACGACGTTCATACACGGCTGACCTCCTCTCATCGCCTCTTCTAGGTTTTCCTCCACTTTAATACTAATGAGATCTTCCCTCTGATGTGACAGATGAAACAATTCAGCACAACTTGGGGTTTGACAGCAGAAGACACAAACCAAGGCGCCATTCACAGATCAGCTTCATGTACATGTTCTATACGGTTTTTGTAAGAAGCTCGTGTAGTCTTTAGTCTAAATCACCTTCTTCTCACATTTACTACTTGAATTACTGTAAACTATAGATTTCTGTGTCGTAAACTCCGGAATACACGGACATTACTCAGCCGGATGTGGTCACTGCTGAAAAGACGTACAGTGCCATGCGAAAGTATTCGGCCCCCTGGAACTTTCCAACCTTTTCCCACATATCAGGCTTCAAACATAAAGATACCGGGGGGCATGGTGTGCCAAGGGACAGGAGCAGACGTGTTTCTGCAGAGCTCCTGTTTATCCCTTGATTGCTACTTATACAGCTTACTAAAACGTGGACTATTCTATTCATAAACCCACAAGAATATGCCAGGAACAAGTGGGAAGCAGAATTTTGCGGGCACACCGAAGAAATCTCCCTCAATAGGGCAGAGAAGTCCCCGGGAGAAATGCAGCAATGGCGGCGACAAGCCTCCTCATGGTGAGGGGAAAAGTAGTCCCGTGACTCAGAGCGGTGCAGCAGCTGGCCGAAAACCGGCGGCTCTACAGCCCCAAAGAGCACAGACGAACACCCGGACTGCTGCACGGAGGACCCATACCCCTGCCTCACCCTCAGCACAGACTGCGGAGGAACAGGTGAGAGACAACGCGACCGCGGAGATTCGCTACGCAGCGACGCGGCGGAAGGATGTAGCCAGAACAGCGGCGCCGGCGACGAGAATCCCCGCGCCTGTCAAACCGGCGGGGAGGAGAGGAAGGAACGCCGAGAGATTCCCCCGGCACCGCTAACATCAGCGACGCTGAGGGGACAGATGGAGTACTCACCGGCAGCACAGCAGCCCAGACGCGGAGTAATCTCCCCGACGCTCCGAGGCTGCCTCAGGTATGAAGCACCGGAGTTCATACCCGGAGATGAAGGGGACCAGCGGCACCAGACGCTGAGAATGGCGTCGGAGGACAGTAAAAACATACCACAACAGCAGGGTTCTCACACTGCACCGTACCAGGAGGGAGAGCACTCATGGGACTGTACTCCTCTCCTGAGCAGGAGGAGGACAATACATACGGTCAAAATAAATGACAACACACAAAATAAAACAGACGGGGACAGTATCCTTAGGGATGAGGAGGAATCACACAAACAGCAGGGGCATAGCCACAGGATTAACCCCCTATCTCCCCCAATGCTGAGCCACAATGAGGAACTGGGAATCCAGATAAACACCACTAATGAAAGCATACCCTCAAAAAACAATCCCATCGTACATGGAAATACATCCCCTTCACATAGAGAAATATCAAAACTCACTGCAATGATGCCCCCGACTTTCATTGATACATTCACTTCACAGCTTAAGGAGAAACTTGAGTCCATTAATAGAGGGATATCCAAAGACCAGTCTAAGACGGACAACTTTTACTCAACGCCTGACCCTCCTATGTCACCATCGGCGGAGAAATATGCGCACTCAGACAACTACACAGACTCCTCAACTTCCTCTGATCACAACTATAACGGTTCCTCTGGCGACTTCGACAACGAGGGTTTATCAGACTCGGACGGATACTCAGAGGGTTTTAGCGAAATTGAAGAGCTGAGTGGCTCAGATGTCACGTCAAATTCCTCAGATATCAGTGACATGGAACAGGAACAGTCCTGCTACGAGATCCCTAGCCATTCCTTGATAGACAATATCTCAGCTTCTGACGTTTACCCCTCAGGGAAATTCACGGTCAAACTATGCAAGGCTCTACTATCATCTATGGAAATAGCGGGAACTAAAATATCTGAGAAAATTCTCAAAAAACTATTTAAAGACATTTTTTTCACAAAGTAACGCTGTTCCAACCTCTGGCCTAAAAGTGTCATCTGCCAAACCTCCCAACACCCCGAAAAAGTATGACGCCTCCAGTGAACATCATGAGCCGACGTCCTCTAATGACGCACGGAGCGAGCCTTTACGACCGGATCCTCTGATCAACCTAAAGAGGGATATAATCTCATTTAAAAACAACTTAACAGATTTTGAAAACTTTAAAAGAAAGAACAACTTAAAAGTCAGAGGAATCCTGGAATCAGTGGGAAGATCTCAACTGGAAGCTTATGTTTCATCTATGTTATCTTATTTACTCCCCCATACGAAAGGGGAAAACTTAATTGTTAAAGCATACAGGATACCCAGACCACCATCTCTTCCGTCAAACTTAGCCGCAGACGTTATTGTCTCATTTTATCCTAACTGGCTGAGAGACTCATTGCTTGACATCGCAAGAGAATCAAGATTAATTTCTTCCCCATACGGCCACTTAATCTTCTACAGGGATCTATGTAAGGAGACTCTACAAAAACGAAAATCGTTCCAACACGTCACCCATAGACTGCAACAGGCCGGATTACAATACATATGGCACCAGTTCTCCAATCTAAGATTCTTCTTTGCGGCAAAGTGGCGTACCTTCACTTCCCCGGATGGGGCGGCGGACTTTTTAGACTGTGCGGGTATTGGCCCTCCCGGATCTCCTTCTGACCCTTCGTCCAAACCCCAACCAAATTGAGAGCTTTGAGGGACATTTCATCTCTTTATGTTTAGTCCACGTCACAGCCTGTGTCTAAACCGAACATTTTGCCCACAAGGTCCAAGGGTCATCTGAAGATGACCTGGAGACAACAGGCCTTCGTACGATATTCTTATCTACTGGACAGCTTAAGGGTCATCCATATTAACATGTATATTATGATACTACCTATGTTACCATACTTACTAGTTAAACCTCTTTTAGGTTTTGTTTTCTCAGCTACAACACATAGTCACAGTATGCGGCCTTCAAATATTCACTACTAATATATCCTACTCACCACTCTACTAAGCAATATTTTCGTATCACATCTATCTTTGTAAATTCTTACAATAGTGTGTGATTGCCTGTTCCCCTATTTCTATAGGGGTTTCTTTTTCCCTACACTCGTACCCCTTCCCTTTATCCCCTCCCCAGTTAAAAAATAATCAAAACCCAATAAAAGTTTGTTGGAACAAACATAAAGATACCAAATGTAAATTTTTGGTGAACAATCAACAACAAGTGGAGCACAATTGTGAAACTGAAGGAAATTTATTGGTTATTTAAAATTTTTGTGGAAATTCATAAACTGAAGAGTGGGGCGTGCAATATTATTCGGCCCCTGTAACTTAATACTTTGTTGCGCCCCTTTTGCTGCGATTACAAGTCTCTTGGGGTTTGTCTCTATCAGTTTTGTACATCGAGAGACTGAAATTCTCCTCGTTCTTCCCGGCAAACAGCTGGAGCTCAGTGAGGTTTGATGGAGATCGTTTGTGAACAGCAGTTCTTGGCTCTTTCCACAGATTCTCCATTGGATTGAGGTCTGGACTGTGACTTGGCCATTCTAACACCTGGATACGTTTATTTGTGAACCATTCCATTTTAGATTCTGCTTTATGTTTGGGATCATTGTCTTGTTGGAAGACAAATCTCCGTCCCAGTCTCAGGTCTTTTGTAGACTCCAACAGGTTTTCTTTAAGAATGGTCCTGTATTTGGCTCCATCCATCTTCCCTGTCCCTGATGAAGAAAAGCAGGCCCAAAACATGATGCTGCCACCACCATGTTTGACAGTGGGTATGGTGTGTTCAGGGGGATGAGTTGTGTTGCCTTACCCCCAAACATATCGTTTGGCATTGTTGCCAAAAAGTTCGATTTTGGTTTCATCTGACCAGAACACCTTCTTCCACGTTTGGTGTCTCCCGGGTGACTTGTTGCAAACTTTGAACAACACTTTTTATGGATATCTTTGAGAAATGGCTTTCTTCTTGCCACTCTTCCATAAAGGCCAGATTTGTGCAGTGTACGACGGATTGTTGTCCTATGGACAGACTGTCCCACCTCAGCTGTAGATCTCTGCAGTTCATCCAGAGTGATCATGGGCCTCTTGGCTGCATCTCTGATCAGTCTTCTCCTTGTTTGAGATGAAAGTTTAGAGGGACGGCCGGGTCTTGGTAGATTTGCAGTGGTATGATACTCCTTCCATTCAATATGATCACTTGCACAGTGCTCCTTGGAATGTGTAAAGTTTTGGAAATCATTTTGTATCCAAATCCGGGTTTAACCTTCTCCACAACAGTATCACGGACCTGCCTGTTGTGTTCCTTGGTCTTCATGATGCTCTCTGTGCTTCACACAGAACCCTGAAACTATCACAGAGCAGGTGCATTTATACGGAGACTTGATTACACACAGGAGGATTATATTTATCATCATTAGGCATTTAGGACAACATTGGATCATTCAGAGATCCACAATGAACTTCTGGAGTGAAAGTAAAGGAGACGAATAATATTGCACGCCCCACTTTTTCAGTTTTTGAATTTCCACAAAAATTTTAAATAACCAATAAATTTCGTTCAACTTCACAATTGTGTTCCACTTGTTGTTGATTCTTCACCAAAAATTTACATTTGATATCTTTATGTTTGAAGCACGATATGTGGGAAAAGGTTGAAAAGATCAAGGGAGCCGAATACTTTCGTAAAGCACTGTATAGGTTTTTCTCATCATTGATAACCGAGGTACAATAATATGGTCTAAGGCCGGGAAGATCCACCAGAACTTAAGACATCTATGACCTCGATCAGAACTGTCCCCCCATATACAGATCCGGTACAGGGCTCAGCACCGTCTACCTGATGATCCTCCGGGATGCTGTGATTCTCCTCTGGACAGTCCTGGGGACACAGAGGACGGGGACAACTCTCTGGTGGATTCCTCCTCCTGGATCCATCTGTAGGAGACACACAGAGACGGAATAGATTGTGTCATGTGATGAGATGATGGGAGTAGTAGAAGAAGATGACCACAGAACAGACATGACAGTCTCCCCTCCTCACCCTGCTGATCGGCCCATACATCCATTGTCTCTTCTACTTCATCTTTAACCTCAACCTTAATATCCATAAGATCTTCACCCTGAAAAGACAAAAAAAATGTAAGATGAGCTCAGGTCCCATCACTTCATGGTCAGATGTTGTGGAGGCTTCAGTGTCATCTACCTGATGATCCTCCGGGATGTTGTGATTCTCCTCCGGACAGTCCTGGGGATACAGAGGACGGGGACAACTCTCTGGTGGATTTCTCCTCCTGGATCCATCTGTGGTAAACATACAAAAGGACTAATTACATGACCTCCATATATCTTCAATGGCAGCCAGAAGACAGCCAAAAACGCTACACCCATGTTATAATTCCAGGGTTTTGTAATGTAAAAGACATTAATTGAGAAGTGGCATGACTGGAATATTACCTAGAACTAGACGTCCCTCAAAAACTGAGGAAGAGGTAAGAAGAAAATTGGTCTGGGTGGATGTAAGAGGCCGACGGCAACATTAAAGGAGCTGCAGGAATTTCTGGCCAGCCCTGGCTGTGTCCTGCATGTGACAATCTCCCGCAGTCTTCATATGTGTGGGGTAGGAGACAGAAGCCTTTCCTTACAGAGAAAAACATGCAAACCCAGCGATGTTCTACCAAACTCTCCATCATGGCTGTCAAAGGCATGAGGGAAACGTGTTCTAAAAGGTTAGACTTTTTTGCCATAATCCCAAAAGGTTTGCTCAACGCAAATCCGACACTGCACATCATCAAAAGAACACCATCTCCACAGTGAGGTATGGTGGAGTCAGCATTATGATTTGGGGCTGTTTTTTTTGGCAGCTGGAACTGGGGTTTTAGTCAAGGTGGAGGGAATTATGGACAGTTTCAAATATCAATTTTACATCACCAAATTGCAAAAGAACGGATTCACTAGAAGGAAGATGGAAGTTCTGGAACGGCCGAACCCAGACCTGAACCCAAGTGAATCTGTGCAGACCTGAAGAGGGGGCTGTGCACAGGATATGACCCCACAATCTGACAGATATGGAGCTACTGCAAGGAGCTGGCAAAGGTCGCCGATTCTAGATGAGTCGCGCTGATAGTGTTGAACCTTTTTAGGTTGTGGTCTGCCAGAAATTCAAAGGGCACTTCAACAAAGTATTAGTGGCACTTTAATAATAGGGGTGTGTAGACTTTTTCTATCCACTGAATATAAGAGATAGTCACACAATGTTTGGAGTATATTACCTGCTATTCGCCTGTTTATATACCATATATACTCGAGTATAAGCCGACCCCCCTAATTTTGCCACAAAAAAACTAGGAAAACTTAATGACTCGAGTATAAGCCTAGGGTGGAAAATGTTGCAGCTACCGATAAACTTCAAAAATAAAAATAGATACCAATAAAAGTAAAACTAATTAAGACATCAGTAGGTTACGTGTTTTTGAATATCCATATTGAATTAGGAGCCCCATATAACGCTCCATACAGTTCATGATGGCCCCATAAGATGCTCCATATTAAAATATGCCCCATATAATGCTCCATACAGTTCATGATGGCCCCATAAGATGCTCCATAGACATATTTGCCCAATATAATGCTGCACAAACGTTGATTATGGCCCCATAAGATGCTCCATAGAGATATTTGCCCCATATGCTGTTGCTTTGATTAAAAAAAAATAAATAAAATGACACTCACCTCACGGCTCTCAGGTCCCTGGCACTCACTATACTCACCTCGTTCTGGCGCCGCTGTGTCTTCTTCGTCCTCTGCACCAACGTCCAGACAGAGAGCATGGACTAACCACGTCATTGCACCCTCTGACCTGAGCGTCACTGCAGAGGACGCGGAAGACCGAGCGGCGCCGGAACGTGGGACAGGTGACTATCGCACATTGCTCCCCCTGCCCATTATACTCACCTGCTCCTGGCGCGGTCCCTGGTTCTCCGGCGCTGACAGCTTCATCCAGCGTTGAGCGGTCACCTGGTACTGCTCATTACAGTAATGAATATGCGGCTCCACCACTATGAGAGTGGAGTTGGCTCCATATTCATTACTGTAATGAGCGGTACCACGTGACCGCTCAACGCTGGAAGAAGCTGTCAGCGCCCGGAGAACCAGAGACCACGCCAGGAGCAGGCGAGTATGTCACAGCCGCCGCTCCCCATCCCCCGCCGACCCCAAGGGACAATGACTCGAGTATAAGCCGAGAGGGGCACTTTCAGCCTAAAAAAATGGGCTGAAAATCTCGGCTTATACTCGAGTATATACAGTAAGTGACACTTCTCTCAATACCATTTATACTATGTACAGAGGCTTCTCACAGAATTAGAAGATCATCAGAAAGTTAATTTTTAGTTCACTTTTTGTATTGAAGAACTGAATCTCCTATATTCGATAGAGTCATTACACACAGAGGGATCTATTGCACATGTTTATTTCTGGTAATGTTGATGATTATGGCTTAAAGCCAATGAAAACCCAAAAGTCATTATTGCAGTAAATTAGAATAATTATCATAAAACCTAAGTGTTTATAAAGGTCCCTTAGTTTGTTTCAGTAGCTCCACAATCATGGGGAAGACTGCTGAGCTGACAGATGTCCAGAAGGCGTCACTGACACACTCCACAAGGAGGGGAAGCCACAAAAGGTCATTGGTAAAGAAGCCGGCTGTTCACAGAGCGCTGTATCCAAGAATATTAACGGGAAGGAAAGTGTGGTAGAAAAAGGTGCACAAGCAACCGGGATAACCTCAGCAAGTGGAGAGACCACAATCCAAGCTGCTGGAGGTCTAGTGTGAAGTCTCCACAATCAGTGATGGTTTGGGGAGCCATGTCATCTGCTGGTGTAGGTCCACTGTGTTTTATCAAGACAAAAGTCAGCGCAGCCGTCTACCAGGACATTTTAGAGCACTTCATGCTTCCCTCTGCCGACAAGCTTTTTGGAGATGGAAATGTCATTCTCCAGCAGGACTTGGCCCCTGTCCACACGGCCAAAAGTACCAATACCTGGTGTAAAAACAACAGTATCATTGGGCTTGATTGGCAGCAAACTCACCTGACCTTAACCCCATAGAGAATCTATGGAGTATTGTCAAGAGGAAGATGAGACACCAGACCCAACAATGCAGACGAGCTGAAGGCTGCTATCAAAGCAACCTGGGCTTCCATAACACCTCAGCAGCGCCACAGGCTGATCGCCTCCATGCCACGCCGCATTGATGCATTAAGGCCCCGTCACACATAGCGAGATCGCTAGCGAGATCGCTGCTGAGTCACAAGTTTTGTGACGCAACAGCGATCTCAGTAGCGATCTCGCTATGTGCGACACGTACCAGCGATCAGGCCCCTGCTGTGAGATCGCTGGTCGTGTCGGAATGGCCTGGGCCATTTTTTGATCGTTGAGGTCCCGCTGACATCGCTGAATCGGCGTGTGTGACGCCGATTCAGCGATGTCTTCGCTGGTAACCAGGGTAAACATCGGGTAACTAAGCGCAGGGCCGCGCTTAGTAACCCGATGTCTACCCTGGTTACCATCGTTAAAGTAAAAAAAAAAAAACGCTACATACTTACCTACCGCTGTCTGTCCCCGGCGCTCTGCTTCTCTGGTCTGGCTGTGAGCGCCGGGCAGCCGGAAAGCAGAGCGGTGACGTCACCGCTCTGCTTTCCGGCCGCTGTGCTCACAGCCAGACCAGAGAAGCAGAGCGCCGAGGACAGACAGCGGTAGGTAAGTATGTAGCGTTTGTTTTTTTTTACTTTAACGATGGTAACCAGGGTAAACATCGGGTTACTAAGCGCGGCCCTACGCTTAGTTACCCGATGTTTACCCTGGTTACCAGGGACCTCGGGATAGTTGGTCGCTGGAGAGCGGTCTGTGTGACAGCTCTCCAGCGATCAAACAGCGACGCTGCAGTGATCCGGATCGTTGTCGGTATCGCTGCAGCGTCGCTATGTGTGACGGGGCCTTATGTCTGGCAGCTCTCACAGTTCATTAAAAACTCCCCTGATGCCTGCACCTCCGCATATATCAATATAACCAATTTTATGGATTAACGCCACATCCTGAAAGAAGGATCGGGCGAGTGCTGCTTTTCTTATTACTTTTTCTGATATAATACATGTTCTTTATGCATGCACCACCCAGAAGAGATCCGACGAGGCTATTTCTGAGGATTTGGGTTGAAATAACACGCAGAAAAAAAAGTGACTTGGTGCCTGGAATAACCCTTTTTTTTTTTTTTAACACGTGAAATAGATCCCTCTGTGTGTAATGACTAGAGAATATATGCATTTCATTGTGTGTATTCAAGAACTGAAATAAATTCACTTTTTGATGATATTCTAATTTAGTGAGAAGGACTTGTAGGGGGCTTCAATGTTACTGGTAGGTTAAAGGCTCTGGAAAAGCAAAATGGCTCCTCACCCTCCAAAAGAAATTCAGCAAACTCTCCGCTCCCAAATCCAAATGCCCCACAGTAAACCTAAACCACATATAGTGTCCATGTTTGGCATTTCTGAAGCGATGAGAGCCCGCCTAACCTACGGGTGCATGCCTCCAGAAGCACGGGCCGGGCATAACGCACCGGTCACTACAGCGCACTGGTCACTACAGCGCACTGGTCACTACAGCGCACTGGTCACTACAGCGCACTGGTCACTACAACGCACTGGTCACTACAACGCACTGGTCACTACAACGCACTGGTCACTACAACGCACTGGTCACTACAACGCACCGGTCACTACAACGCACCGGTCACTACAACGCACCGGTCACTACAACGCACCGGTCACTACAGCGCACTGGTCACTACAACGCACTGGTCACTACAACGCACTGGTCACTACAACGCACCGGTCACTACAACGCACCGGTCACTACAACGCACCGGTCACTACAACGCACCGGTCACTACAACGCACCGGTCACTACAACGCACCGGTCACTACAGCGCACCGGTCACTACAGCGCACCGGTCACTGCAACGTACTGGTCACTACAACAGCAGCTTGCAATTTTCACTCAGCAACATTCACTGCTGTTCGTTTCTTGAAAACACCCATGGAGTCAAAATCATCAGTACACCTGTAGATAAATTCCCCAAGGAGTATAGTTTCCCCAAATGGGGTCACTTGAGGGGGGATTCTGCTCTTCTAGTAATTGGGGGCTCTGTATATGGAGTACACAAACTGTTCAGGGAAATAAGCGCTCCAGGAGGCAAACAGCGCTCTGTTCCTCCGAGTGTCTCCGTATGGCTAAGTAGCACTGTACAGCCACATACGGGGTATGGCCACGTTGAGTAGAAATTGTGGGACAAATTTTGATGCCATTTTCACCCACCACTTGTGTGAAAATGTAAAATCTGAGGGCAAATTAACATTTTAGTGGTAAAAATCTAATTATTTTTTCGTCACTGCCCAATGGTATAAAATTCTGTGACACCCGTGGGGTCAATCTGATCACTGCACCCCTAGATGAATTCACTGAGAGGTGTAGTTTGTAGAATGGGGTCACGTATGGGGGGGCTCTGCGTTTCTGGCCCCTCATGGGCTCTCTCAGTGGGTCATTTAACCCGCAGACCATAACCGTAAAATCTGCTGCTCCTTGTTATCCGAGCTTTGCACTGTGCCTGAAAAATATTTCCCATGCAAGCATCATACCCTTCCCCAGGCATACCCCAGCACGCAGTCCCATGCAAGCATCACTCCCTTCACCAGGCATACCCCAGCATGCAGTCCCATGCAAGCATCACCCTCTTCCCCAGGCATACCACCAGCATGCAGTCCCATGCAAGCATTACTCCCTTCCCCAAGCATACCCCCAAGACGCAGTACCATGCAAGCATCACCCCCTTCATCAGACAGACCCCCCAGCACACAGTCCCATGCAAGCATCACTCCCTTCACCAGGCAGACCCCAGAACGCAGTCCCATGCAAGCATCATGCCCTTCCACAGGCAGACCCCAGCACGCAGTCCCATGCAAGCATCATCCCCTTCCCCAGGCAGACCCCCAGCATGCAGTCCCATGCAAGCATTACTCCCAGCACACAGTCCTATGCAAGAATCACTCCCTTTACCGGGCATACCCCAGCACGCAGTCCCATGCAAGCCTCACCCCCTTCCCCAGGCAGACCACCAGGACGCAGTCCCATGCAAGCCTCACCCCCTTCCCCAGGCAGACCCCCGGGATGAAGTCCCATGCAAGCATCACCCCCTTCCCCAGGCAGACCCAGCATGCAGTCCCATGCAAGCATCACCCCCTTCCCCAGGCAGACCCCAGCACGCAGTCCCATGCAAGCATCATCCCCTTCCCCAGGCAGACCCCAGCATGCAGTCCCATGCAAGCATCATCCCCTTCCACAGGCAGACCCCCAGGACGCAGTCCCATGCAAGCATCATCCCCTTCCCCAGGCAGACCCCCAGGATGCAGTCCCATGCAAGCATTACCCTCTTCCTCAGGCAGACCCCCCCCCCCAGGACGTAGTCCCATGCAAGCATTACTCGCTTCCTCAGGCAGACCTCCCAGGACGTAGTCCCATGCAAGCATCACCCTCTTCCCCAGGTAGACCCCAGCACGAAGTCCCATGCTAGCATTACTCGCTTCTTAAGGCAGACCCCCCAGGACGCAGTCCCATGCAAGCATGACTCGCTTCCCCAGGCAGACCGCCAGGGCGCAGTCCCATGCAAGCATTGATCGCTTCCCCAGACAGACCCCCAGGACGCAGTCCCATGCAAGCATTACTCGCTTCCCCAGGCAGACCCCCAGGACGCAGTCCCATGCAAGCATTACTCGCTTCCTCAGGCAGACCCCCAGGATGCAGTCCCATGCAAGCATTACTCGCTTCCCCAGGCAGACCCCAGCACGCAGTCCCATGCAATCATTACTCGCTTCCCCAGACAGACCCCCAGGACGCAGTCCCATGCAATCATTACTCGCTTCCCCAGACAGACCCCCAGGACGCAGTCCCATGCAATCATTACTCGCTCCCCCAGGCAGACCCCCAGGACGCAGTCCCATGCAAGCATTACTCGCTTCCTCAGGCAGACCCCCCCAGGACGCAGTCCCATGCAAGCATTACTCGCTTCCCCAGGCAGACCCCAGCACGCAGTCCCACGCAAGCATTACTCGCTTCCCCAGACAGACCCCAGCACGAAGTCCCATGCAAGCATTACTCGCTTCCTCAGGCAGACCCCCCAGGACGCAGTCCCATGCAAGCATTACTCGCTTCCTCAGGCAGACCCCCAGGACGCAGTCCCACGCAAGCATTACTCGCTTCCTCAGGCAGACCCCCAGGATGCAGTCCCATGCAAGCATTACTCGCTTCCCCAAGCAGACCCCAGCACGAAGTCCCATGCAAGCATTACTCGCTTCCTCTGGCAGACCCCCCCAGGACGCAGTCCCACGCAAGCATTACTCGCTTCCTCAGGCAGACCCCCACAGGACGCAGTCCCATGCAAGCATTACTCGCTTCCCCAGGCAAGCATTACTCGCTTCCCCAGACAGACCCCCGGGACGCAGTCCCATGCAAGCATTACTCGCTTCCCCAGACAGACCCCCAGTACGCAGTCCCATGCAAGCATTACTCACTTCCTCAGGCAGACCCCCAGGATGCAGTCCCATGCAAGCATTACTCGCTTCCTCAGGCAGACCCCCAGGATGCAGTCCCATGCAAGCATTACTCGCTTCCTCAGGCAGACCCCCCCAGGTCAAAGTCCCATGCAAGCATTTCTCGCTTCCTCAGGCAGACCCCCAGGACGCAGTCCCATGCAAGCATTACTCGCTTCCTCAGGCAGACCCCCAGGATGCAGTCCCATGCAAGCATTACTCGCTTCCCCAGACAGACCCCCAGGATGCAGTCCCATGCAATCATTACTCGCTTCCCCAGACAGACCCCCAGGATGCAGTCCCATGCAATCATTACTCGCTTCCCCAGACAGACCCCCAGGATGCAGTCCCATGCAATCATTACTCGCTTCCCCAGACAGACCCCCAGGACGCAGTCCCATGCAATCATTACTCGCTCCCCCAGGCAGACCCCCAGGACGCAGTCCCATGCAAGCATTACTCACTTCCTCAGGCAGACCCCCCAGGACGCAGTCCCATGCAAGCATTACTCGCTTCCCCAGGCAGACCCCAGCACGCAGTCCCACGCAAGCATTACTGGCTTCCCCAGACAGACCCCAGCACGAAGTCCCATGCAAGCATTACTCGCTTCCTCAGGCAGACCCCCTCAGGACGCAGTCCCATGCGAGCATTACTCGCTTCCCCAGGCAGACCCCAGCACGCAGTCCCACGCGAGCATTACTCGCTTCCTCAGGCAGACCCCCCCAGGACGCAGTCCCACGCAAGCATTACTCGCTTCCTCAGGCAGACCCCCAGGACGCAGTCCCATGCAATCATTACTCGCTTCCCCAGACAGACCCCCAGGACGCAGTCCCATGCAATCATTACTCGCTCCCCCAGGCAGACCCCCAGGACGCAGTCCCATGCAAGCATTACTCACTTCCCCAGGCAGACCCCAGCACGCAGTCCCACGCAAGCATTACTGGCTTCCCCAGACAGACCCCCAGGACGCAGTCCCATGCAAGCATTACTCGCTTCCTCAGGCAGACCCCCCAGGACGCAGTCCCATGCAAGCATTACTCGCTTCCTCAGGCAGACCCCCTCAGGACGCAGTCCCATGCGAGCATTACTCGCTTCCCCAGACAGACCCCCAGGACGCAGTCCCATGCAAGCATTACTCGCTTCCCCAGGCAGACCCCCAGGTCAAAGTCCCATGCAAGCATTACTCGCTTCCTCAGGCAGACCCCCTCAGGACGCAGTCCCACGCAAGCATTACTCGCTTCCCCAAGCAGACCCCCAGGACGCAGTCCCATGCAAGCATTACTCGCTTCCCCAAGCAGACCCCAGCACGAAGTCCCATGCAAGCATTACTCGCTTCCTCAGGCAGACCTCCCAGGACGTAGTCCCATGCAAGCATCACCCTCTTCCTCAGGCAGACCTCCCAGCACGCAGTCCCATGCAAGCATTACTCGCTTCCTCAGGCAGACCGCCAGGGCGCAGTCCCATGCAAGCATTACTCGCTTCTTAAGGCAGACCCCCCGGGACGCAGTCCCATGCAAGCATGACTCGCTTCCCCAGGCAGACCGCCAGGGCGCAGTCCCATGCAAGCATTGATCGCTTCCCCAGACAGACCCCCAGGACGCAGTCCCATGCAAGCATTACTCGCTTCCCCAGGCAGACCCCCAGGACGCAGTCCCATGCAAGCATTACTCGCTTCCTCAGGCAGACCCCCAGGACGCAGTCCCATGCAAGCATTACTCGCTTCCCCAGACAGACCCCCGGGACGCAGTCCCATGCAAGCATTACTCGCTTCCCCAGACAGACCCCCAGGACGCATTCCCATGCAAGCATTACTCGCTTCCTCAGGCAGACCCCCACAGGACGCAGTCCCATGCAAGCATTACTCGCTTCCTCAGGCAGACCCCCACAGGACGCAGTCCCATGCAAGCATTACTCGCTTCCCCAGGCAGACCCCAGCACGCAGTCCCATGCAATCATTACTCGCTTCCCCAGACAGACCCCCAGGATGCAGTCCCATGCAATCATTACTCGCTTCCCCAGACAGACCCCCAGGACGCAGTCCCATGCAATCATTACTCGCTCCCCCAGGCAGACCCCCAGGACGCAGTCCCATGCAAGCATTACTCACTTCCTCAGGCAGACCCCCCAGGACGCAGTCCCATGCAAGCATTACTCGCTTCCCCAGGCAGACCCCAGCACGCAGTCCCACGCAAGCATTACTGGCTTCCCCAGACAGACCCCAGCACGAAGTCCCATGCAAGCATTACTCGCTTCCTCAGGCAGACCCCCCAGGACGCAGTCCCATGCAAGCATTACTCGCTTCCTCAGGCAGACCCCCTCAGGACGCAGTCCCATGCGAGCATTACTCGCTTCCCCAGCACGCAGTCCCACGCGAGCATTACTCGCTTCCTCAGGCAGACCCCCCCAGGACGCAGTCCCACGCAAGCATTACTCGCTTCCTCAGGCAGACCCCCAGGACGCAGTCCCACGCAAGCATTACTCGCTTCCCCAGACAGACCCCCGGGACGCAGTCCCATGAAAGCATTACTCGCTTCCCCAAGCAGACCCCCAGGACGCAGTCCCACGCAAGCATTACTCGCTTCCCCAGACAGACCCCCAGGACGCAGTCCCACGCAAGCATTACTCGCTTCCCCAGACAGACCCCCAGGACGCAGTCCCACGCAAGCATTACTCGCTTCCCCAGACAGACCCCCAGGACGCAGTCCCACGCAAGCATTACTCGCTTCCCCAGACAGACCCCCGGGACGCAGTCCCATGCAAGCATTACTCGCTTCCCCAGACAAACCCCCAGGACGCAGTCCCATGCAAGCATTACTCGCTTCCTCAGGCAGACCCCCACAGGACGCAGTCCCATGCAAGCATTACTCGCTTCCTCAGGCAGACCCCCACAGGACGCAGTCCCATGCAAGCATTACTCGCTTCCTCAGGCAGACCCCCACAGGACGCAGTCCCATGCAAGCATTACTCGCTTCCTCAGGCAGACCCCCACAGGACGCAGTCCCATGCAAGCATTACTCGCTTCCCCAGGCAGACCCCAGCACGCAGTCCCATGCAATCATTACTCGCTTCCCCAGACAGACCCCCAGGATGCAGTCCCATGCAATCATTACTCGCTTCCCCAGACAGACCCCCAGGACGCAGTCCCATGCAATCATTACTCGCTCCCCCAGGCAGACCCCCAGGACGCAGTCCCATGCAAGCATTACTCACTTCCTCAGGCAGACCCCCCAGGACGCAGTCCCATGCAAGCATTACTCGCTTCCCCAGGCAGACCCCAGCACGCAGTCCCACGCAAGCATTACTGGCTTCCCCAGACAGACCCCAGCACGAAGTCCCATGCAAGCATTACTCGCTTCCTCAGGCAGACCCCCCAGGACGCAGTCCCATGCAAGCATTACTCGCTTCCTCAGGCAGACCCCCTCAGGACGCAGTCCCATGCGAGCATTACTCGCTTCCCCAGGCAGACCCCAGCACGCAGTCCCACGCGAGCATTACTCGCTTCCTCAGGCAGACCCCCCCAGGACGCAGTCCCACGCAAGCATTACTCGCTTCCTCAGGCAGACCCCCAGGTCAAAGTCCCATGCAAGCATTACTCGCTTCCTCAGGCAGACCCCCAGGACGCAGTCCCACGCAAGCATTACTCGCTTCCCCAAGCAGACCCCCAGGACGCAGTCCCATGCAAGCATTACTCGCTTCCCCAAGCAGACCCCAGCACGAAGTCCCATGCAAGCATTACTCGCTTCCTCAGGCAGACCCCCCCAGGACGCAGTCCCACGCAAGCATTACTCGCTTCCTCAGGCAGACCTCCCAGGACGTAGTCCCATGCAAGCATTACTCGCTTCCTCAGGCAGACCCCAGCACGCAGTCCCATGCAAGCATTACTCGCTTCCTCAGGCAGACCTCCCAGGACGTAGTCCCATGCAAGCATCACCCTCTTCCCCAGGCAGACCCCAGCACGAAGTCCCATGCTAGCATTACTCGCTTCCCCAGACAGACCCCCCAGGACGCAGTCCCATGCAAGCATTACTCGCTTCCTCAGGCAGACCCCCATGACGCAGTCCCACGCAAGCATTACTCGCTTCCCCAAGCAGACCCCAGCACGAAGTCCCATGCAAGCATTACTCGCTTCCTCAGGCAGACCCCCCCAGGACGCAGTCCCACGCAAGCATTACTCGCTTCCCCAGACAGACCCCCGGGACGCAGACCCACGCAAGCATTACTCGCTTCCTCAGACAGACCCCCAGGACGCAGTCCCATGCAAGCATTACTCGCTTCCTCAGGCAGACCCCCCCAGGACGCAGTCCCACGCAAGCATTACTCGCTTCCTCAGGCAGACCCCCAGGTCAAAGTCCCATGCAAGCATTACTCGCTTCCTCAGACAGACCCCCAGGACGCAGTCCCACGCAAGCATTACTCGCTTCCCCAAGCAGACCCCCAGGACGCAGTCCCATGCAAGCATTACTCGCTTCCCCAAGCAGACCCCAGCACGAAGTCCCATGCAAGCATTACTCGCTTCCTCAGGCAGACACCCCCAGGACGCAGTCCCACGCAAGCATTACTCGCTTCCCCAGACAGACCCCCGGGACGCAGACCCACGCAAGCATTACTCGCTTCCTCAGGCAGACCCCCCCAGGACGCAGTCCCACGCAAGCATTACTCGCTTCCTCAGGCAGACCCCCCCAGGACGCAGTCCCACGCAAGCATTACTCGCTTCCTCAGGCAGACCCCCAGGACGCAGTCCCATGCAAGCATTACTCGCTTCCTCAGGCAGACCCCCCCAGGACGCAGTCCCACGCAAGCATTACTCGCTTCCTCAGGCAGACCCCCAGGACGCAGTCCCACGCAAGCATTACTCGCTTCCCCAAGCAGACCCCAGCACGAAGTCCCATGCAAGCATTACTCGCTTCCCCAGACAGACCCCCGGGACGCAGTCCCATGCAAGCATTACTCGCTTCCTCAGACAGACCCCCGGGACGCAGTCCCATGCAAGCATTACTCGCTTCCTCAGGCAGACCCCCCCAGGACGCAGTCCCACGCAAGCATTACTCGCTTCCTCAGACAGACCCCCAGGACGCAGTCCCATGCAAGCATTACTCGCTTCCTCAGGCAGACCCCCCCAGGACGCAGTCCCACGCAAGCATTACTCGCTTCCTCAGGCAGACCCCCCCAGGACGCAGTCCCACGCAAGCATTACTCGCTTCCCCAAGCAGACCCCCAGGACGCAGTCCCATGCAAGCATTACTCGCTTCCCCAAGGAGACCCCAGCACGAAGTCCCATGCAAGCATTACTCGCTTCCTCAGGCAGACCCCCCCAGGACGCAGTCCCACGCAAGCATTACTCGCTTCCCCAGACAGACCCCCGGGACGCAGACCCACGCAAGCATTACTCGCTTCCTCAGACAGACCCCCAGGACGCAGTCCCATGCAAGCATTACTCGCTTCCTCAGGCAGACCCCCCCAGGACGCAGTCCCACGCAAGCATTACTCGCTTCGTCAGGCAGACCCCCAGGACGCAGTCCCACGCAAGCATTACTCGCTTCCTCAGACAGACCCCCAGGACGCAGTCCCATGCAAGCATTACTCGCTTCCTCAGGCAGACCCCCCCAGGACGCAGTCCCACGCAAGCATTACTCGCTTCCCCAAGCAGACCCCCAGGACGCAGTCCCATGCAAGCATTACTCGCTTCCCCAAGGAGACCCCAGCACGAAGTCCCATGCAAGCATTACTCGCTTCCTCAGGCAGACCCCCCCAGGACGCAGTCCCACGCAAGCATTACTCGCTTCCCCAGACAGACCCCCGGGACGCAGACCCACGCAAGCATTACTCGCTTCCTCAGACAGACCCCCCCAGGAAGCAGTCCCACGCAAGCATTACTCGCTTCCCCAAGCAGACCCCCAGGAAGCAGTCCCACGCAAGCATTACTCGCTTCCCCAAGCAGACCCCCAGGACGCAGTCCCACGCAAGCATTACTCGCTTCCTCAGGCAGACCCCCAGGACGCAGTCCCATGCAAGCATTACTCGCTTCCTCAGGCAGACCCCCAGGATGCAGTCCCATGCAAGCATTACTCGCTTCCTCAGGCAGACCCCCCCAGGACGCAGTCCCACGCAAGCATTACTCGCTTCCCCAGGCAGACCCCAGCACGAAGTCCCATGCAAGCATTACTCGCTTCCTCAGGCAGACCCCCAGGACGCAGTCCCATGCAAGCATTACTCGCTTCCTCAGGCAGACCCCCCCAGGACGCAGTCCCATGCAATCATTACTCGCTTCCCCAGGCAGACCCCAGCACGAAGTCCCATGCAAGCATTACTCGCTTCCTCAGGCAGACCCCCAGGACGCAGTCCCACGCAAGCATTACTCGCTTCCTCAGGCAGACCCCCCCAGGACGCAGTCCCACGCAAGCATTACTCGCTTCCTCAGGCAGACCCCCAGGACGCAGTCCCATGCAAGCATTACTCGCTTCCCCAGGCAGACCCCCAGGACGCAGTCCCATGCAAGCATTACTCGCTTCCCCAGGCAGACCCCCCCAGGACGCAGTCCCATGCAAGCATTACTCGCTTCCTCAGACAGACCCCCAGGACGCAGTCCCATGCAAGCATTACTCGCTTCCTCAGGCAGACCCCCAGGACGCAGTCCCATGCAAGCATTACTCGCTTCCCCAGGCAGACCCCCCCAGGACGCAGTCCCATGCAAGCATTACTCGCTTCCCCAGGCAGACCCCCAGGACGTGCATGAACATCTACTTACTTGATCTGTGACCCCAAAACACCCCAGACTCCGCCATGACACCCGCAGCTTCCCGGCGACTGCGTGCTCTGTGGACTAAGAGGCGCCGCCCCTTCCTGTGACATCATCCCACACATGGTCACATGGGCGTGACGTCAGCAGAGCTCCCTCTGGAGTCTGGCCACGAGGATTTCTCCTCTCTCGTGTTCTCTGGTGTCAGCCAGCAGCAGATTTCCCGCCATTCCGGTGAGATTACAGGAGGGTTTGTGGTAAATCTGTGAGAGGAGAGTGTGGGGTGAGATCAGAGCTGTTCCTGTGGAGGCTCCTGCTCCCTGTGACTGCGGCTCCTCAGTGTTGGGGAAGGGCAGCGTCTGCTCCTCATCTCACGGCCCCGCTGGCGGTGTAGTTACCCCGGTGACCGTCCTCTGCTGGCGGTGTAGTTACCCCGGTGACCGTCCTCTGCTGGCGGTGTAGTTACCCCGGTGACCGTCCTCTGCTGGCGGTGTAGTTACCACGGTGACTGTCCTCTGCTGGCGGTGTAGTTACCACGGTGACCGTCCCCAGCTGGTGGTGTAGTTACCCCGGTGACCGTCCTCTGCTGGAGGTGAAGTTACCACGGTGACCGTCCCCTGCTGGAGGTGAAGTTACCACGGTGACCGTCCCCTGCTGGCGGTGTAGTTACCCCGGTGACCGTCCCCTGCTGGCGGTGAAGTTACCCCGGTGACCGTCCCCTGCTGGCGGTGTAGTTACCCCGGTGACCGTCCTCTGCTGGCGGTGTAGTTACCCCGGTGACCGTCCCCTGCTGGCGGTGAAGTTACCACGGTGACCGTCCCCTGCTGGCGGTGTAGTTACCCCGGTGACCGTCCTCTGCTGGCGGTGTAGTTACCCCGGTGACCGTCCCCTGCTGGAGGTGAAGTTACCACGGTGACCGTCGCCTGCTGGCGGTGTAGTTACCCCGGTGACCGTCCTCTGCTGGCGGTGTAGTTACCTGTTATGAACAGGTGATTCAGAACCACAATGGACCTGGTGGTTAAGAGCACACAAAGTGACCTGATAGTTACTAACATAGGACGAGCTCTGAGACGTGGGAACTCTGCTGACCGCAATCCCTAATCCTATCACACCACACTAGAGTTAGCCGTGGATTCTGCCTATGCAACTCGGCACAGCCTGAGAAACTAGCTAGCCCTGAAGACAGAAAAATAAGCCTACCTTGCCTCAGAGAAATTCCCCAAAGGAAAAGGCAGCCCCCCACATATAATGACTGTGAGTTAAGATGAAAATACAAACACAGAGATGAAATAGGTTTTAGCAAAGTGAGGCCCGACTTACTGAATAGACCGAGGATAGGAAAGATAGCTTTGCGGTCAACACAAAAACCTACAAACAACCACGCAGAGGGGGCAAAAAGACCCTCCGCACCGACTAACGGTACGGAGGTGCTCCCTCTGCGTCTCAGAGCTTCCAGCAAGCAAGAAAAACTAACATAGCAAGTTGGACAGAAAATATAGCAAACAAAAGTAACACAAGCAGAACTTAGCTTATGCAGGATAACAGGCCACAGGAACGATCCAGGAGGAAGCAAGACCAATACTAGAACATTGACTGGAGGCCAGGATCAAAGCACCAGGTGGAGTTAAATAGAGCAGCACCTAACGACTTAACCTCGTCACCTGAGGAAGGAAACTCAGAAGCCGCAGCCCCACTCACATCCACCAGAGGAAGCACATAGACAGAACCAGCCAAAGTACCACTCATGACCACAGGAGGGAGCTTGACCACAGAATTCACAACAGTACCCCCCCCCCCTTGAGGAGGGGTCACCGAACCCTCACCAGAGCCCCCAGGCCGACCAGGATGAGCCAAATGAAAGGCACGAACCAGATCGGCAGCATGAACATCAGAGGCAAAGACCCAGGAATTATCTTCCTGACCATAACCCTTCCACTTAACCAGGTACTGGAGTTTCCGTCTCGAAATACGAGAATCCAAAATCTTCTCCACTATATACTCCCAACTCCCCCTCAACCAAAACCGGAGCAGGAGGATCAACGGATGGAACCACAGGTGCCACGTATCTCCGCAACAATGACCTATGGAATACGTTATGGATGGAAAAAGAAGCTGGAAGGGTCAAACGAAAAGACACAGGATTAAGAACCTCAGAAATCCTATACGGACCAATGAAACGAGGCTTAAACTTAGGAGAGGAAACTTTCATAGGAATATAACAAGATGACAACCAAACCAAATCCCCAACACGAAGTCGGGGACCCAGACAGCGCCTGCGCTTAGTGAAACGTTGAGCCTTCTCCTGAGACAATGTCAAATTGTCCACCACATGAGTCCAAATCTGCTGCAACCTATCCACCACAGTATCCACACCCGGACAGTCAGAAGACTCAACCTGCCCTTAAGAGAAACGAGGATGGAAACCAGAATTGCAGAAAAACGGCGAAACCAAAGTAGCCGAGCTGGCCCGATTATTAAGGGCGAACTCAGCCAAAGGCAAAAAGGACACCCAGTCATCCTGATCAGCAGAAACAAAACATCTCAGATAGGTTTCCAAGGTCTGATTGGTTCGTTCAGTCTGGCCATTTGTCTGAGGATGGAAAGCCGAGGAAAAAGACAAATCAATGCCCATCCTAGCACAAAAGGCTCGCCAAAACCTCGAAACAAACTGGGAACCTCTGTCAGAAACGATGTTCTCCGGAATGCCATGTAAAGGAACCACATGCTGGAAGAACAATAGCACCAAATCAGAGGAGGAAGGCAAGTTAGACAAGGGTACCAAATGGACCATCTTAGAGAAGCGATCACAAACAACCCAAATGACCGACATTTTTTGAGAGACTGGGAGATCCGAAATAAAATCCATAGAGATATGTGTCCAAGGCCTCTTCGGGACTGGCAAGGGCAAAAGCAACCCACTGGCACGAGAACAGCAGGGCTTAGCCCGAGCACAAATCCCACAGGACTGCACAAACGAACGCACATCCCGCGACAGAGACGGCCACCAAAAGGATCTAGCCACCAAATCTCTGGTACCAAAGATTCCAGGATGACCAGCCAACACCGAACAATGAACCTCAGAGATAACTCTACTCGTCCATTTATCAGGGACAAACAGTTTCTCCGCTGGGCAACGGTCAGGTCTATTAGCCTGAAATTTTTGCAGCACCCGCCGCAAATCAGGGGAGATGGCAGACAAAATTACCCCCTCTTTGAGAATACCCGCCGGCTCAGACAAACCCGGAGAGTCGGCCACAAAACTCCTAGACAGGGCATCAGCCTTCACATTTTTAGAGCCCGGAAGGTACGAAACCACAAAGTCAAAACGGGAGAAAAACAGCGACCAACGAGCCTGTCTAGGATTCAACCGTTTGGCAGACTCGAGATAAGTCAAGTTCTTGTGATCAGTCAAGACCACCACACGATGCTTAGCTCCTTCAAGCCAATGACGCCACTCCTCGAATGCCCACTTCATGGCCAGCAACTCTCGATTGCCAACATCATAATTACGCTCAGCAGGCGAAAACTTCCTGGAAAAGAAGGCGCATGGTTTCATCACCGAGCCATCAGAACTTCTCTGCGACAAAACAGCCCCTGCTCCAATCTCAGAAGCATCAACCTCGACCTGGAACGGGAGCGAAACATCTGGTTGGCACAACACAGGGGCAGAAGAAAAACGACGCTTCAACTCTTGAAAAGCTTCCACAGCAGCAGAAGACCAATTGACCACATCAGCACCTTACTTGGTTAACTCAGTCAACGGTTTAGCAATACTAGAAAAATGATTGATGAAGCGACGATAAAAATTAGCAAAGCCCAGGAACTTTTGAAGACTCTTCAGAGATGTCGGCTGAGTCCAATCATAAATGGCCTGAACTTTAACAGGGTCCATCTCGATAGTAGAAGGGGAAAAAATGAACCCCAAAAATGAAACCTTCTGAACACCAAAGAGACACTTTGACCCCTTCACAAACAAAGAATTAGCACGCAGAACCTGGAACACCATTCTGACCTGCTTCACATGAGACTCCCAATCATCCGAGAAGACCAAAATATCATCCAAGTATACAATCAGGAATTTATCCAGGTACTCTCGGAAGATGTCATGCATAAAGGACTGAAACACTGATGGAGCATTAGAAAGCCTGAATGGCATAACCAGGTACTCAAAATGGCCCTCGGGAGTATTAAATGCTGTTTTCCATTCATCGCCCTGTTTAATACGCACAAGATTATACGCACCACGAAGATCTATCTTGGTGAACCAACTAGCCCCCTTAATCCGAGCAAACAAATCAGACAGCAGCGGCAAGGGGTACTGAAATTTGACCGTAATTTTATTTAGAAGGCGGTAATCAATACAAGGTCTCAGCGAACCATCCTTCTTGGCCACAAAATAGAACCCTGCTCCCAATGGCGACGACGACGGGCGAATATGTCCCTTCTCCAAGGATTCCTTTACGTAACTCCGCATAGCGGCGTGCTCAGGCACAGACAAATTAAACAGTCGACCTTTAGGAAATTTACTACCAGGAATCAAAGCGATAGCACAATCACAATCCCTATGCGGAGGTAGGGCACTGGACTTGGGCTCATCAAATACATCCCGGTAATCTGACAAGAACTCTGGGACCTCAGAAGGGGTGGATGATGAAATGGACAGAAATGGAACATCACCATGTTCCCCCTGACAACCCCAGCTGGACACAGACACATTGATTTCCAATCCAATACTGGGTTATGGACTTGTAGCCATGGCAACCCCAACAGGACCACATCATGCAGATTATGCAACACCAAAAAGCGAATATCCTCCTGATGCGCAGGAGCCATGCACATGGTCAGCTGTGTCCAGTACTGAGGCTTATTCTTGGCCAAAGGCGTAGCATCAATTCCTCTCAATGGAATAGGATACTGCAAGGGCTCCAAGAAAAACCCACAGCGCCTAGCATACTCCAAGTCCATCAAATTCAGGGCAGTGCCTGAATCCACATATTGCCATGACAGAATAGGATGACAAAGAGCAGATCAAAGTAACGGACAAAAGAAATTTCGACTGTACCGTACCAATGGTGGCAGACCTAGCGAACCGCTTAGGACAATCGGAGATAGCATGAGTGGAATCACCACAGTAAAAACACAGCCCATTCTGACGTCTGTGTTCTTGCTGTTCAGCTCTGGTCAAAGTCCTATCGCACTGCATAGGCTCAGGTCCATGCTCAGATAACACCGCCAAATGGTGCACAGTTTTACGCTCACGCAAGCGTCGACCGATCTGAATGGCCAAAGACGTAGACTCATTCAGACCAGCAGGCATAGGAAATCCCACCATGACATCCTTAAGGGCTTCAGAGAGACCTTTTCTGAAAATTGCTGCCAGCGCACATTCATTCCATTGAGTGAGCACAGACCACTTCCTAAACTTCTGACAATATATCTCTACCTCATCCTGACCCTGACACAGAGCCAGCAAATTTTTCTCTGCCTGATCCACTTAATTAGGTTCATCATACAGCAATCCGAGCGCCAGAAAAAACGCATCAATATTACATAATGCAGGATCTCCTGGCGCAAGGGAAAATGCCCAGTCTTGAGGGTCGCTACGTAATAAAGAAATAATGATCTTAACTTGTTGAACTGGGTCACCAGAGGAGCGGGGTTGCAAAGCCAGAAACAGTTTACAATTATTCTTAAAACTCAGAAACTTAGCTCTATCTCCAGAAAACAAATCAGGAATAGGAATTCTTGGCTCTAACATAGAATTCTGAACCACAAAGTCTTGAATATTTTGTACTCTTGCCGTGAGCTGATCCACACAAGAAGACAGATCTTTAATGTCCATCACTACACCTGTGTCCAGAACCACCCAAATGTCTAGGGGAAAAGAAAGACAAAACACAGTACAGAGAAAAAAAAATGGTCTCAGAACTTCTCTTTTCCCTCTATTGAGAAGCATTAGTACTTTGGGCCTCCAGTACTGTTATGAACAGGTGATTCAGAACCACAATGGACCTAGTGGTTAAGAGCACACAAAGTGACCTGATAGTTACTAACATAGGACGAACTCTGAGACGTGGGAACTCTGCTGACCGCAATCCCTAATCCTATCATACCACACTAGAGGTAGCCGTGGATTCTGCCTAACGCTCCCTATGCAACTCGGCACAGCCTGAGAAACTAGCTAGCCCTGAAGACAGAAAAATAAGCCTACCTTGCCTCAGAGAAATTCCCCAAAGGAAAAGGCAGCCCCCCACATATAATGACTGTGAGTTAAGATGAAAATACAAACAGAGATGAAATAGATTTTAGCAAAGTGAGGCCCGACTTACTGAATAGACCGAGGATAGGAAAGATAGCTTTGCGGTCAACACAAAAACCTACAAACAACCACGCAGAGGGGGCAAAAAGACCCTCCGCACCGACTAACGGTACGGAGGTGCTCCCTCTGCGTCTCAGAGCTTCCAGCAAGCAAGAAAAACCAATATAGCAAGCTGGACAGAAAATATAGCAAACAAAAGTAACACAAGCAAAACTTAGCTTATGCAGGGCAGACAGGCCACAAGAATGATCCAGGAGAAAGCAAGACCAATACTGGAACGTTGACTGGAGGCCAGGAACAAAGAACTAGGTGGAGTTAAATAGAGCAGCACCTAACGACCTAACCTCGTCACCTGAGGAAGGAAACTCAGAAGCCGCAGCCCCACTCACATCCACCAGAGGAAGCACATAGACAGAACCAGCCGAAGTACCACTCTTGACCACAGAATTCACAACAGTTACCCCGGTGACCGTCCCCCGCTGGCGCTGTAGTTACCCCGGTGACCGTCCCCTGCTGGCGGTGTAGTTACCCCGGTGACCGTCCCCTGCTGGCGGTGTAGTTACCCCGGTGACCGTCCCCCGCTGGCGGTGTAGTTACCCCGGTGACCGTCCCCCGCTGGCGGTGTAGTTACCACGGTGACCGTCCTCTGCTGGAGGTGTAGTTACCACGGTGACCGTCCCCCGCTGGCGGTGTAGTTACCCCGGTGACCGTCCCCCGCTGGCGGTGTAGTTACCCCGGTGACCGTCCTCTGCTGGCGGTGTAGTTACCCCGGTGACCGTCCCCTGCTGGAGGTGAAGATACCCCGGTGACCGTCCCCTGCTGGAGGTGTAGTTACCACAGTGACCGTCCCCCGCTGGAGGTGAAGTCACCACGGTGGCCGTCCCCCTGCTGGCGGTGTAGTTAGCCCGGTGACCGTCCCCTGCTGGCGGTATAGTTATCTCGGTGACCGTCCCCTGCTGGAGGTGTAGTTACCCCGGTGACCGTCCCCTGCTGTAGGTGAAGTTACCCCGGTGACCGTCCCCTGCTGTAGGTGAAGTTACCCCGGTGACCGTCCCCTGCTGGAGGTGAAGTTACCACGGTGACCGTCCTCTGCTGGCGGTGTAGTTACCCCGGTGACCGTCCCCTGCTGGCGGTGTAGTTACCCCGGTGACCGTCCCCTGCTGGCGGTGTAGTTACCCCGGTGACCGTCCCCTGCTGGCGGTGTAGTTACCCCGGTGACCGTCCCCCACTGTAGTAGCTGGTTGCTGCTGGTCTGAGTGCGTCTGATGAAAGGGACGATGTCGGCACAGGATTACTGTTTATACCACACTCTGGCTCCGTCCCTCCGTCCACCTTGTCGCGCTGACATTTCGCCGCTCCTTGTTTTCTCCCCTCTCGTCTGTGACTGACAGCTTTGGTTTTATAGAGGCAGATGTAGAAGAAGCAGGAGGAGGCGGGGCCCTGAACTGTTCGGCGCCAGGACGCGCTGAGCTCCGGGGCTTTGTGTGAACAGTCACTCTGTGCTGACTGTCCGCAGCGCCATTTATTGTCCTCAGAGCTGCTGGGACGGCCAGCGTTGGGCGATGTTTCCAGCTCTCGCATTCACAATGAATGGAGCATTGGACCATCCAGGACTCTGCAGCCGCGGCCTCTGCACTGCTGCTCGTCCCACTGGGTGACCCTCACTGATCTCCACATTATCCCCCATAGTTTAAAAAAAACATTACACTCCCCTCTGATGAGCGGAGAGGTGACTGCTGGGACATTATACAGCACTGGAGGATTCTGGGTGATGACCGGAGAGGTGACTGCTGGGACATTATACAGGACTGGAGGATTCTGGGTGATGAGCGGAGAGGTGACTGCTGGGACATTATACAGCACTGGAGGATTCTGGGTGATGAGCGGAGCGGTGACTGCTGGGACATTATACAGCACTGGAGGATTCTGGGTGATGAGCGGAGAGGTGACTGCTGGGACATTATACAGCACTAGAGGATTCTGGGTGATGACCGGAGAGGTGACTGCTGGGACATCATACAGCACTGGAGGATTCTGGGTGATGAGCGGAGAGGTGACTGCTGGGACATTATACAGCACTGGAGGATTCTGGGTGATGACCGGAGAGGTGACTGCTGGGACATCATACAGCACTGGAGGATTCTGGGTGATGAGCGGAGAGGTGACTGCTGGGACATTATACAGCACTAGAGGATTCTGGGTGATGAGCGGAGAGGTGACTGCTGGGACATTATACAGGACTGGAGGATTCTGGGTGATGAGCGGAGAGGTGACTGCTGGGACATTATACAGGACTGGAGGATTCTGGGTGATGAGCGGAGAGGTGACTGCTGGGACATTATACAGCACTGGAGGATTCTGGGTGATGAGCGGAGAGGTGACTGCTGGGACATTATACAGCACTGGAGGATTCTGGGTGATGAGCGGAGAGGTGACTGCTGGGACATTATACAGGACTGGAGGATTCTGGGTGATGAGCGGAGAGGTGACTGCTGGGACATTATACAGGACTGGAGGATTCTGGGTGATGAGCGGAGAGGTGACTGCTGGGACATTATACAGGACTGGAGGATTCTGGGTGATGACCGGAGAGGTGACTGCTGGGACATTATACAGCACTGGAGGATTCTGGGTGATGAGCGGAGAGGTGACTGCTGGGACATTATACAGCACTGGAGGATTCTGGGGGATGAGCGGAGAGGTGACTGCTGGGAGATTATACAGCACTGGAGGATTCTGGGTGATGAGCGGAGAGGTGACTGCTGGGACATTATACAGCACTGGAGGATTCTGGGTGATGACGGTGTGGCTGTTGTCAGGTTCCTATAAGGTGTCAGGACGTCGCTGTCTATCTCTCCATGGAGGAGTGGGAGTATCTAGAAGGACACCAGGATCGGTACCAGAACGTGATGATGGAGGAGCGCCGGCCTCTTACACCACGAGGTGAGAAGTTATATATTATTTGTATATAAATATTAGCTATTGAACCCGTTCTACGCCCGGGTGGCAAGCATTTATTTGGTATATGGTCTCCATTCTGTTATGTGCTGCTTCCTTCCTGCGCCCTAATCTTGTTGTGTGCTGCTACCATATTGCACCCCCATCCTGTGCCTTCAACTGTTTGTGTGCCTCCATGTTGTCATGTGCTACTCTCTTTCTGCGCCCCATCTTGTAATGTGCTGCTCCCATCCTGTGACCCCATCCTGTCGTGTGGCGCTCCCATCCTGCGCCCCCATGCTGTCATGTGGTGCTCCACTCCTGCGCCCCCAATTGTCATGTGGTGCTCCCACCCTGCGCCACCAATTGTCATGTGGTGCTCCCGTCCTGCGCCCCCACCCTGTCGTGCGGCGCTCCCGTCCTGCGCCCCCACCCTGTCGTGCGGTGCTCCCGTCCTGCGCCCCCATCCTGTCGTGCGGTGCTCCCGTCCTGCGCCCCCATCCTGTCGTGCGGCGCTCCCGTCCTGCGCCCCCATCCTGTCGTGCGGCGCTCCCGTCCTGCGCCCCCATCCTGTCGTGCGGCGCTCCCGTCCTGCGCCCCCATCCTGTCGTGCGGCGCTCCCGTCCTGCGCCCCCATCCTGTCGTGCGGCGCTCCCGTCCTGCGCCCCCATCCTGTCGTGCGGCGCTCCCGTCCTGCGCCCCCATCCTGTCGTGCGGCGCTCCCGTCCTGCGCCCCCATCCTGTCGTGCGGCGCTCCCGTCCTGCGCCCCCATCCTGTCGTGCGGCGCTCCCGTCCTGCGCCCCCTTCCTGTCGTGCGGCGCTCCCGTCCTGCGCCCCCATCCTGTCGTGCGGCGCTCCCGTCCTGCGCCCCATCCTGTCGTGCGGCGCTCCCATCCTGCGCCCCCGTCCTGTCGTGCGGCGCTCCCATCCTGCGCCCCCATCCTGTCGTGCGGCGCTCCCATCCTGCGCCCCCATCCTGTCATGTGCCCCGTATGCTGCTCCATAAAGGTTGATGGCCCCATAAGATGCTCCATGGCATAATATGCCCCGTATGCTGCTGCCATTAAAGGAAAAAAAAAAAAGACATACCCACCTTTTGTCGTTGGGCGCCGAGTGCCTGGGGCCAGAGTAGGCGGTGACACCGGCGGTGTCGGAGTCGCAGCTGGCTCAGGCCCTCGGCACTTGCGATTTTCACCTGTCCCCGTTCCACCGGGTCTGTGTCTTCCGGGTCTGCTGTGACGTTCAGGCAGGGGACGCGCCCTTTGACCTGAACGTTACAGCCAGAGGAAGCAAAGACGGAGCACGGCGGTGGAACGGGGACAGGTGAATATTTCATGGCTCCCCCTCCCCCGTCATACTCGCCCCCTCATGGCACGGTCCCTGCTTCTCAGTCTCAGATTGCGTTCAGTGCTTACGCATATCTCGATCTCCTGGTCTGCGTCACTCTGTGGGGTCCAGACTGCGCAGGCGCTTGCGCAGTCTATAAAGGCTTTGGACAGAGTGACGCTCCCAGCGTTATATTATAGATAGGCAGAGGCCATTATCTGGAGCCTCCGTACTTCCATGGCTCGGACTCGGGTGATGACCTGCACCATCAGTGGTGGGAATCGCTTTTTTATTATTATTATTATTATTGTTATATTATACATTTTTATAGCGCCATTTATTCCATGGCGCTTTACATGTGAATACGGGGCAAATATAGACAAATACATTAAACATGAGCAAAAAACAAGGCACACGGGTACATAAGGAGGGAGGACCTTGCCCGCGAGGGCTCACAGTCTGCAGGGGATCGGTGAGGAAATACTAGGAGAGGGTAGGGCAGGTTGTGCGGCGGTTCAGTAGGTTCAGGATCACTGCAGGCTGTAGGCTTGTCGGAAGAGGTGGGTCTTCAGGTTCTTTTTGAAGGTTTCTATGGTATGCGAGAGTCTGATGTGTTGGGGTTGAGAGTTGCAGAGTATGGGAGAAGCACGGGAGAAGTCTTGGATGCGGTTGTGGGAAGAAGAGATGAGAGGGGAGTAGAGAAGGAGATCTTGAGAGGATCGGAGGTTGCGCGTAGGTAAGTACCGGGAGACGAGGTCACAGAGGTATGGAGGAGACAGGTTGTGGATGGCTTTGTATGTCATTGTGAGGGTTTTGAACTGTAGTCTCTGGATGATAGGAAGCCAGTGAAGGGCTTGACATAGGGTAGAGGCCGGGGAATAGCGGGGAGACAGGTAGATTAGTCAGGCAGCAGAGTGTAGGATGGATTGGAGCGGTGCCAGAGTGCTACAGGGGAGTCCAGAGAGTAGGAGGTTGCAGTACTCGAGGCGGGAGATGATAAGGGCATGCACTAGCGTTTTTGCGGTGTCGCGGTCAAGGAAAGCACGGATCCGGGAAATATTTTTGAGTTTGAGACGGCAGGAGGAGGCAAGGGCTTGGATATGTGGCTTGAAAGAGAGGGCAGAGTCGAGGATCACCCTGAGGCACCGGGCGTGTGGGACTGGGGATAGTGAGCAGCCATTGACATTGATGGATAGGTCTGGTGGAGGGGTAGAGTGAGATGGGGGAAAGATGATGAATTCTGTTTTGTCCATGTTCAGTTGTAGAAAGCGAGCAGAAAAGAAGGCTGAGATAGCAGACAGTGCGGGATTTTGGTAAGTAAGGAGGTGAGGTCAGGTCCGGATAGGTAGATCTGCGAGTCATCAGCGTAGAGATGGTACTGCAGACCGAGGGATTCTATGAGCTTTCCCAGGCCGAAAGTGTAGATGGAGACGAGTAGGGGTCCTAGAACAGAGCCTTGACTGACAAGGGGCGAAGTGAGGAGGTGGTGTGGGGGAGGGAGACACTGAATGTTCGGTCTGTCAGATATGACGAGATTCAGGAAAGGGACAAGTCTGTGATGCCAAGAGATGAGAGGATTTGTAGTAGAAGGGAGTGGTCCACAGTGTCGAAGGCAGAAGACAGGTCCAGGAGAAGGAGGACAGAGTAGTGTCGCTTGCTCCTGGCAGTTGGTAGGTCATTGGTGACTTTAGTTAGGGCAGTTTCAGGGGAGTGATGGGAACGGAAGCCAGATAGTAACCGATCAAAGAGGGAGCAGGAGGAGAGGTGGGAGGACAGTTCAAGATCGACGTGTTGCTCCAGCAATTTGGAGGCATAAGGGAGAAGAGATATCGGGCGATAGCTAGACACAGAGGATGGGTCGAGGGAAGGTTTTTTGAGGATGGGTGTGATCTTGGAATGCTTGAAGGATGAGGGGAAGACACCTGTTGTGAGTGAGAGGTTGAAGAGGTGCGTTAGGGTTGGGCTGAAGACCGTGGAAAGGTTAGGGATGAGGTGGGATGGGAGCGGGTCAAGCGTGCAGGTGGTGAGGTGTGATCTTGACAGGAGGGTGGAGAGCTGATCTTCTGTCATGGTGGAGAAGCTGGTTTTGGAGGAGCAGGGTTGAGCGGCTAAGAGGGGCAGTGGGCGCTGTGGGCCAAAGCTTTCTCTGATCGTATCGATCTTCTGTTTAAAGAAAGAGGCGAAGTCTTCAGCAGAAATGAGGGGGGAGGTGCTGGGGGACGGAGTAGAGAATTGAAAGTGTTGAAAAGCCGTTTAGGGTTGTGAGACAGGGAGAATATGAGAGATGAGAAGTAAGTTTGTTTTGCGGCAGTGAGCGCAGACTTGAAGCTGGCGAGGGACTGCTTGTATGCAGTGAAGTGGTCGGCAGAGCGGGATCTCTTCCATCTCCGCTCAGCGATCCTGGAAGCCCGTCTCAGTTCTTTGGTCAGGCTGGTCAGCCAGGGCTGCCTGTTGAGTGTACGAGTTTTGCTATGCATGAGCGGGGCGGACAAATTGAGTGTTGCTGTTATAGTGGTGTTATAAAAAGTGGCAGCAGCATCTGTGTCATGAAGGGAAGCTATGTCTGTGAGAGGGAGAAGGGACTCCGAGAGAGATTGTAAGTTGAGCTGTTTGAGATTTCTGCGAGGGAGTTTGTGGAGTGGGGGTTGCACATTAGGAGAGGAGAGGGAAGAGAATGTCAGTAGGCTGTGGTCAGACAGGGGGAGGGGTGTGTTAATGAGATTAGTAAGGGAGCAGAGACGGGTGAAGATGAGGTCCAGCGTGTGGCCATCTTTGTGAGTGGCCTCAGAGGACCATTGAGTGAGGCCAAAGGAGGCAGCCAGTGATAAAAGTTTAGAGGCAGCTGAAGTGGAAGTGTCAATGGGGATATTGAAATCACCCATGATGATAGTGGGGATGTCGACAGAGAGGAAATGAAGTAGCCAGGTGGTGAAGTGTTCGAGACAGGTGGAGATGGCTAGTTCTGGGGGGCGGTAGATGACAGCCAGCTGGAGGTTGGAGGGGGAATAGATGCGGACAGAGTGCACCTCAAACGAGGGAAGAGTAGCGGAGGGTGGTAGCGGGATTGGAGTGAAGGAGCAGGTGTCAGACAGGAGCAAGCCAACTCCTCCACCATGTTTGTTGCTGGGGCGAGGGGTGTGAGAGAGGTGGAATCCGCCGTAGGAGAGCGCAGCTGGAGAGGCTGAGTCAGAGGGGGTGAGCCAGGTTTCAGTGAGGCCGAGGAAGGAGAGTTTGTTGGTGATGAAGAGGTCAGGGATAAATGGCAGTTTGTTGCAGACGGAGCGCGCGTTCCATAGTGCTCCAAGTAGGGGGAGCGGGGGAGTGGGGGCTGGATGAATGGGTATGAGGTTGTCGTGGTTGGGAAAACGTGTGGAGGATCGTGGCAGGGGGTAAGAAATGAGTGTGGGGATGAGTTGGGGAGGGCTGGGATTTGGGGATATGTCACCAGCAATGAGGAGTAGCAGACAGATCATTAGAAGCAGAGCATTAGAGCATCCCATGTACTTCTCTCCCTCTTTCCTAACTGCTGGGTACGTCTGATCTCCTATTCTGGAATACCCACTGCACCCCTGAATCCCATGTTCTTCTCTCCCTCTTTCCTAACTGCTGGTACGTCTGATCTCCTATTCTGGAATACCCACTGCACCCCTGAATCCCATGTTCTTCTCTCCCTCTGTTCTAAGTGGTACGTCTGATCTCCTATTCTGGAATACCCACTGCACCCCTGAATCCCATGTTCTTCTCTCCCTCTTTCCTAACTGCTGGTACGTCTGATCTCCTATTCTGGAATACCCACTGCACCCCTGAATCCCATGTTCTTCTCTCCCTCTTTCCTAACTGCTGGTACGTCTGATCTCCTATTCTGGAATACCCACTGCACCCCTGAATCCCATGTTCTTCTCTCCCTCTGTTGTAAGTTGTACTTTGCTTCTTTTTCCCTGACTTGAATTCCTGTATCATTCTGAAAATTTTGTGACTGCATATTGACATGTCTGTGCTCCTCACACCTAGCCCCATCTTTTGATCTTATCCTGCCTCTGTCTGCAGTTAATACAACATTTGTCTACCAAAAATGAGATCTGCTAATTGTCTCCTGCTGTGGACTGTCCTCCACCTCCTTTCCTCCCCTCCCTCTCTCACCTGGCTTCATTTCTTGGTCATTTGAATGGTATAATTTGCATGGTGTGGGTCAGATCTGACTTCAGTCAGATGTGACATAATTTCAAGTGAATCATCTGAAATATACCACAAATAGTCCAGAAATCGGCCAGACGGTAAGACTAATCACTGTCTTCTAAGTTTACTTTTCTTTTTCTCCCATGCTCTTTAACCATGCTCATTTCCCCCACTGTTTTCTCTCCACTAATCCTCAATCTCCTCCACTAACCCCATACCCTTGCACCCTCAAACCACATAACTATCTCCCCCTCTCTCTTACCCCCCACCTCGCTTCATCTGCAGACCTGCTCTCTAACCTCAGACCTCTACCACCAAGATATAATATAAGCCAATCGCTCTCCTTCACCCACCTGCTTCTTTCTCTGCTTATTCTCACTGCTGGCGACACATCCCCCAATCCTGCCTGCCACCCACACAGACAGACATACGCTAGACCTAATCTTCACCCGCCTCTGTTCCTTATCTAATCTCAATTCAATTCAATTCAAATGAGCTTTATTGGCAGGACTAAGTACATGTTAGCATTGCCAAAGCATATGGTAAAAATACGGGGGTGGGGAAGGGGGGCATATAGAGGTCCAGGGAATATCAAATTCCTTTTAGAGGATAGGGGATGTTTCCAGGGTGGGGTATAGGAGTCCATGACATATCAGGCTCCTCTTAGTCTGTGGCAGGCACTGACATATTCCACTGCTACTGCCACTGCACTTTCCTCTTCCCCCAGTATTATCGGCAGTTTCTCTTCCTCCTCCTTGGAGGTGAAGTCTGGGAGGAGATCAGACAGTCTCTTGAAGTGAGTGTCCCTCACTGCGGAGTATTTGGGGCACCTCAGCAGGAAGTGGGCCTCATCCTCCACGGCCTCCTGGGCGCACTGCTGGCAGAGTCTGCTCTCTCGGGGCTTGTAGTGTAGTGTAGAGGTTGTAATCTCACAACCTCTCCCTTCCCCCTATCTGACCACCATCTACTCACCTTCTCATCCTTGTCCTCCTAACCTGCCCCCCATGTCCAGCCATTACCACATCCTCGCAGAAACCTCGCACATCTAGACATTCTCAGACTCTCTCCTACCCCTGTCCTCCATATCTTCACTCCACGACACGGACAGTGCCACCGGTTTCTATAACTCCACCCTCACATCAGCCATAGACTCAGTCGCCCCTCTCATGCATGGCACAGTGCGACGAACCAGTGCGACTAACCTTGGCATAACAATCTCTCAAAAAAACTTCGACAAGTATCCAGGGTTGCGGAGCGGCGTTGGAAGAAAACACGCCTGCCAGACGACTTCACTGCTTTCAAACAAGCTACATTTGACTTCAAATTAGCCCTCACCTCCGCTAAACAGACCTATTTCACTAACCTTGTATCTTCACTATCCTACAACCCAAAACAACTATTCAGCACATTTACCTCCCTCCTCCGCCCACCACTGCCACCTCCAACTCCCCTCATCTCTTCCAAGGTATTTGCCACCTACTTCAAAAACAAGATTGACCAAACAAGGCAAACCCTAACTGTTCCACGACCCCAACCACTCAATATACCAGACCTCTGCCCTTCCCTAATAACCTCCCTCTCCAGCATCACTGAAGGAGAGCTTACTCGCCTCTTTTCCAAATCGCACCTCACCACCTATGCACTTGGCCCCATCCCCTCCCACCTGCTCCCCAACCTCACTAACATGCTCATTCCAGCCCTAACCCATCTCTTCAACCTATCGCTGTCTTCTGGCACCTTCCCCTCTGCCTACAAACATGCCACCATCACACCCATCCTCAAAAAAACTAACCTTGACCCAACTGCTATGCCCAGCTACCGCCCCATATCACTGCTCCCGTTTGCTTCAAAACTCCTTGAGCAGCATGTCCGTGCTCAAATTGCCTCCCACCTGTCATCTAAAGGTACCGTCACATTAAGCGACGCTGCAGCGATATAGACAACGATGTCGATCGCTGTTTGGTCGCTGGAGAGCTGTCACACAGACAGCTTTCCAGCGACCAACGATGCCGAGGTCCCCGGGTAACCAGGGTAAACATCGGGTTACTAAGCGCAGGGCCGCGCTTAGTAACCCGATGTTTACTCTGGGTACCATTGTAAATGTAAAAAAAAAAAACTACATACTTACATTCCGGTGTCTGTCACGTCCCTCGCCTTCAGCATCCCGCACTGACTGAGCGCCGGCCGTAAAGCAGAGCGGTGACGTCACCGCTGTTCTCTGCTTTACGGCCGGCCGGCGCTCACAGTTAGTGCGGGAAGCTGAAGGCGAGGGACGTGACCAGACACCGGAATGTAAGTATGTAGTGTTTTTTTTTTTTTTTTACATTTACAATGGTAACCATGGTAAACATCGGGTTACTAAGCGCGGAGCGATGTCAGCGGGAGATCAGCGACCAAAATAAAGTCCTGATCATTCCCCAGCGACCAACGATCTCCCAGCAGGGGCCTGATCGTTGGTCGCTGTCAGTGAGGACCCTGTCCGGGAAGGCTCACAATCTACAAAGGATGGGTGAGGATACAGTAGGCGAGGGTAGAGCTGGTCATGCAGCGGTTTGGTCGATCGGTGGTTACTGCAGGTTGTAGACTTGTCGGAAGAGGTGGGTCTTCAGGTTCTTTTTGATGGTTTCGATGGTAGGTGAGAGTCTGATGTGTTGGGGTAGAGAGTTCCAGAGTAGGGGTGATACGCAAGAAAAATCTTGTATGCGATTGTGGGAAGAGGAGATAAAAGGGGAGTAGAGTAGGAGATCTTGTGATGATCGGAGGTTGCGTGTAGGTAAGTACCGGGAGACGAGGTCACAGATGTATATGGAGGAGACTGGTTGTGGATGGCTTTGTACGTCATGGTTAGGGTTTTGTACTGGAGTCTCTGGGTAATGGGGAGCCAGTGAAGGGATTGACAGAGAAGAGAGGCCGGGGAATAGCGGGGGGACAGGTGGATTAGTCGGGCAGCTGAGTTTAGAATAGATTGGAGGGGTGCGAGAGTGTTAGAGGGGAGGCCACAGAGCAGGAGGTTGCAGTAGTCAAGGCGAGAGATGATGAGGGCATGGACTAGAGTTTTTGCAGATTCATGGTTGAGGAATGAACGGATTCGTGAAATATTTTTAAGTTGGAGTCGGCAGGAAGTGGAAAGGGCTTGGATATGTGGTTTGAAGGAGAGATCAGCGTCAAGGATCACCCCGAGGCAGCGAGCTTGTGGGACTGGGGAGAGTGGGCAGCCATTTGGGGGGGGGGGAAGGGTCGCGTGAGATGGGGAAAGATGATGAATTCTGTTTTGTCCATGTTAAGTTTCAGAAATCTAGCGGAGAAGAAGGATGAAATAGTGGACAGACATTGAGGGATTCTGGTTAGTAGGGAGGTGATATCTGGTCCAGATAGGTAGATCTGTGTGTCATCAGCATAGAGATGATACTGAAAGCCGTGAGATTCTATGAGCTGTCCCAGGCCAAAGGTGTAAATGGAGAAGAGCAGGGGCCCAAGGACTGAACCTTGTGGGACTCCGACAGATAGGGGGCGAGGTGAGGAGGTGGTGTGTGAGTGGAGACGCTGAATGTCCGGTCTGTTAGGTATGATGAGATCCAGGATGGGGCCAAG
Source organism: Ranitomeya imitator (assembly GCF_032444005.1). Lineage (NCBI taxonomy): Eukaryota > Metazoa > Chordata > Amphibia > Anura > Dendrobatidae > Ranitomeya > Ranitomeya imitator. The sequence continues at coordinate 17,840,856 of NC_091282.1, forward strand.
TCTGTGATGCCAAGAGATGAGAGGGTCTGTAATAATACGGAATGGTCAACTGTGTCAAAGGCAGAGGACAGGTCCAGGAGGAGGAGGACAGAGTAGTGTTGCTTGCTCTTGGCGGTTAATAGGTCATTGGTGACCTTAGTTATGGCAGTTTCAGTGGAGTGGTGTGACCGGAAGCCAGATTGTAAGCGTTCGAAGAGGGAGCAGGAGGAGAGATGGGAGGACAGTTCAAGATGGACGTGTTGTTCCAGTAGTTTGGAGGCAAAGGGGAGAAGTGATATAGGGCGATAGCTCGATACAGAGGATGGGTCAAGAGAGGGCTTTTGAGGATAGGTGTGATGGAGGCTTGTATGTTAAGGAACAGTTCTGTGGAGGAGGTGAGGTGGATGGGGAGGATTGAAGAGGAGATGAACAGTTCCTTGCTTGGTGTGGGGATTGGGGGAGTTAGCAGAAAGTGAAGGATTATAGGGGTGAAAGTGAAAACAAACAGAAACATTGTTTACAGTGACTGGGCAGTTATCTTCAGTTCCCTTCAGGTTCAATTCGGGTTTTAATTCTACTTTAATCCACACATTTAGGCCAGTCTCACACGTCAGTGGCTCCGGTACGTCAGGTGACAGTTTCCTCACGTACCGGAGCCACTGACACACGTAGACACATAAAAATCAATGTATCTTTTCAGATGTCATTGATTTTTTGCGGACCGTGTCTCCGTGTGCCAAACACGGAGACATGTCAGTGTTCGTGGGAGCGCACGGATTACACGGACCCATTAAAGTCAATGCTGCAGGGAACATATGAATATTAGTGTTTAAAATGCAGATCCAGGTCCCACCCCCTGTGCGCCCCTCGCAGGCTGTAGGCTTTCCTGAAGAGATGGGGCTGCCGATTAAAATCATGAATATGCGGCTCCGCCTCCCAAAGGGGCCGAGCCGCATATTCAGTACTGTAATCGGCGGCCCCACGTGACCACATACAGGAGAGGCTGCGGCCAGAAGAGGACGCTACAGCGAGGGATCCGGACGCTAGGTGAATATTTTAATCACAGCAGGGTTGGCGCACAGGGGGTGGGAGGGGGGGGGACCTGGATCTGCATTTTAAACACTAATATTCATATGTTCCCTGCAGCAAACACTTCAGCACCAGATGCTGGTATGTGTGGTACCCAGCACCGTGCGTGTCGTACCCAGTAGGCACACGGGTGGCGACCAACGATCCCGAAGTCCCCGGGTAACCAGGGTAAACATCGGGTTACTAAGCGCAGGGCCGCGCTTAGTAACCCGATGTTTACCCTGGTTACCGTTGTAAATGTAAAAAAAAAAAAACACTACATACTCACATTCCGGTGTCTGGTCATGTCCCCCGCCGTCAGCTTCCCGCACTGACTGTGAGCGCCGGCCGGCCGTAAAGCACGCTGTGCAGCGGTGACGTCACCGCTGTACTTTAAGGCCGGCGCTCAGTCAGTGCGGGAAGCTGACGGCGGGGGACATGACCAGACACCGGAATGTAAGTATGTAGTGTTTTTTTTTTTACATTTACAATGGTAACCAGGGTAAACATCGGGTTGCTAAGGGCGGCCCTGCGCTTAGTAACCCGATATTTACCCTGGTTACCAGTGAAGACATCGCTGGATCGGTGTGACACACGCCGATCCAGCGATGTCAGCGGGAGATCCAGCGACAAAATAAAGTGCTGGACTTTCCCCAGCGACCAACGATCTCCCAGCAGGGCCCTGATCGTTGGTCGCTGTCACACATAACGATTTCGTTAACGATATCGTTGCTATGTCACAAAAAGCAACAATATCGTTAACGATATCGTTATGTGTGACGGTACCTCAAGTGCGTTCAGGTGTGAAGCAGAGAGGAGTGGTCTCTGTTCATCTTGGTCAGAGAATTAAGAGTGGACCAGATGCATACAATCAAGCATTGAGTAAACAATGTCATAAATAACACTAGGGTAGAGCTGGGGTTAGCTGAAAAGCATACCATGTGGAAGCTAGGCGCAGAGGGAAATCTATGTGCAAAGCTGGGTGATGTACTATGTGCACTTCATAGACAGACAAAGCAGGAGAGCAGGCTGGAGAGCTGGGTGGATGAACATACCTGTTGGAAGAATAGAGATGCTTGTTAGAGTGTGATGGTGGCAGGTAGCATGTGTGACGGCACCTTAACTCTCTCCTTGACAACCTCCAATCTGGCTTCCTCCCCACCACTCCACCGAAACTGCCCTGACAAAAATTACTAATGACTTACTCACAGCCAAAGCTAACAGACCGTTCTCCATCCTCCTCCTTCTCGACCTGTCCTCTGCTTTAGACACAGACGATCACTGCCTACTGCTACAGATTCTTTCTTCTCTTGGCATCAAAGACCTTGCCCTGTCCTGGATTGCCTCATACCTTTCCGACCACACATTTAGCGTTTCCCACTCCCACACCACCTCCTCATCCCGCCCTCTCTCTGTTGGAGTCCCTCAAGGCTCTGTCCTAGGGCCCCTACTTTTTTCCATCTATACTCTTGGCCTAGGACAACTCATACCACCTGTATGCGGACGACACTCAGATCTGCCTCTCTGGCCCAGATGTCACCTCTCTGCTGTCCAGAATCCCGAAGTGTCTGTCAGCCATATCCTCCTTCTTCACCTCTCGCTTCCTAAAACTCAATGTAGACAAAACCGAACGCATCATCTTTCCCCCATCTCGCATATCCCCCTACCTAATCTATCTATTATGGTAAACGGCATCACGCTCTCTCCCGCACCTGAAATCCGCTGCCTCGGTGTAATTCTCGACTCTGCCCTGTCCTTCAAAGCGCACGTCCAAACTCTCGCCACCTCCTGTCGCCTCCAACTCAAAAATATTGCCATAATCCGTTCCTTCCTCAGCCCACAATCTACTAAAACTCCCGCCTCGACTACTGCAACACCGTCCTCTGTGGCCTCCCCGCTAACTCTCTTGCACCACTCCAGTCTGTCCTCAACTCTGCTGCCCGGCTAATCCACCTCTCTCCTCGCTACTCTCCTGCTTCTCCCCTCTGAAAATCCCTCCACTGGCTCCCAATTCCCCAACGAATTTAGTTCAAACTACTAACACTGATCAACAAAGCCATCCACAACCTGTCCCCTCCCTATATCTCTGACCTAATCTCCCTCACGTAATCTCCGATCCTCCCAAGACCTCCTACTCTCCTCCACACTTATTCTTTGCTCACACAACCGCCTCCAAGATTTCTCCCGAATATCCTCCATCCTCTGGAATTCCACGCCTCAACACGTCCGACTATCCACCACCCTCGGATCCTTCAGACGGAACCTGAAAACCCATCTCTTCAAGAAAGCCTACAGCCTGCAATAACCATTCTGCCGCCTCACCATCGCCAGAGCCGCCTCCTCGCCCTTACCTTCTGTCTCTTCCCCACTATCCTGTAGAATGTAAGTCCGCAAGGACAGGGTCCTCTCCCCTCTGTACCGGTCGGTCATTGTAAACTTGTTTACTGTAAACGATATCTATAACCCTGTATGTAACCCCTTTCTCATGTACAGCACCATGGAATTAATGGTGCTATATAAATAAATAATAATAATAGAAGGTGGGAGCAGGATAGGACATGATGCGGCCGTGTGTCTGGAGAAAAAGGATTGTATGTGGAGGAACAGTTCTGAGGAGAAGGTGAGGTGGCTGGGGAGGATGGAGGAAGAAATGACTAGTTCCTTACTAGGTGGAGGGATTACAGGAAATTGTAAGAAGGAAAGTAGTATGGGGGTGAAAGAGAAAAGAAACCGAAACATTGTAGTGGTTGGTATTCTGTTACCTCCCAGTCAATTCCGGTCCAATTCAGTCTAATTCAAATTAATAATTAAAAAGATGGAAGATAAAAGATGAATTGCAGCAGACTGCGTCTGTAGCAGACTCCTGCATGTGAATATATCCCCAGTTAAGGGCAATCAGGTGTGAATGAGGAGGTGGCTGGGTATGGGAGACCAGATGTAGAGAGTTAAGGTACCTTCACACATAACGATTTCGTTAACGATATCGTTGCTTTTTGTGACGTAGCAACGATATCGTTAACGAAATCGTTATGCGTGACAGCGACCAACGATCAGGCCCCTGCTGGGAGATCGTTGGTCGCTGGGGAATGATCAGGACCTTTTTTTTGGTCGCTGATCACCCGCTGTCATCGCTGGATCGGCGTGTGTGACGCCGGTCCAGCGATGTGTTCACTGGTAACCAGGGTAAATATCGGGTTAATAGGCGCAGGACCGCGCTTAGTAACCCCGTGTTTACCCTGGTTACCATTGTAAAAGTTAAAAAAAAAAAAAACAGTACATACTCACATTCGGTGTCTGTCACGTCCCCCCGGCGTCAGCTTCCCTGCACTGACTGTCAGCGCTGGCCGTAAAGCAGAGCACAGCGGTGACGTCACCGCTCTGCTTTACGGCTGGCCGGCGCTGACACAGTGCAGGGAAGCAGAACGGCGGGGGGACGTGACAGACACCGGAATGTAAGTATGTAGTGTTGTTTTTTTACTTTTACAATGGTAACAATGGTAAACATCGGGTTACTAAGCGCGGCCCTGCACTTAGTAACCCGATGTTTACCCTGGTTACCCGGGGACTTCGGCATCGTTGGTCGCTGGAGAGCTGTCTGTGTGACAGCTCTCCAGCGACCACACAACGACTAAACAGCGACGCTGCAGCGATCGGCATCGTTGTCTATATCGCTGCAGCGTCGCTTAATGTGACGGTACCTTTAGGCAGAGGTCATAAAGAGAGGGAGGGGTTGGACTGACCACTCAGAGATGCTGGGATAACACAATGAGAGACTTGTGAGGTCATCACAGGTAGATGACCTCCTGCTGTAAGTGTTGGCACTCTACCTATTCCATGCTGGCAAATAAAGTAGCTCTGGTCCCCGCTATTAAAGGGGTTGTCCGCTTTGTCTTCTTCCATTATTCCCTCTCCACCCTTCTCTTCAGCTTTGTTAGGCTCTTACATTTGTGTGAGTGTCTCCTCATTGGTTTTCTGGGTCTCTGGCTTTGTCCAGCTCATAACCCCGCCCCATTGACAGAAAGTAATCAGTTTCCGGTTGAGCATACGGCCCTATGTCTGCATCACATGCACAGAGCAAGCGGCAACATCTTTTAATGTGAGTGGCAGAAAAACAGATGGAGGACAGCGTCAAACCTCAACCAGGACCGCCGCGCCTCCACCTATTATCTATGAATCCATTACAGCTAATGGGGTTCTAGGATCCAAGGTGAGCTGAGTGTGTGCTGTCTCTGGAGCAGAGCCGGGGCGGTGTGTGTGTGCTGTCTCTGGAGCAGAGCCGGGGCGGTGTGTGTGCTGTCTCTGGAGCAGAGCCGGGGCGGTGTGTGTGCTGTCTCTGGAGCAGAGCCGGGGCGGTGTGTGTGCTGTCTCTGGAGCAGAGCCGGGGCGGTGTGTGTGCTGCCTCTAGAACAGAGCCGGGGCGGTGTGTGTGCTGTCTCTGGAGCAGAGCCGGGGCGGTGTGTGTGCTGCCTCTGGAGCAGAGCCGGGGCGGTGTGTGTGCTGTCTCTGGAGCAGAGCCGGGGCGGTGTGTGTGCTGTCTCTGGAGCAGAGCCGGGGCGGTGTGTGTGCTGCCTCTGGAGCAGAGCCGGGGCGGTGTGTGTGCTGTCTCTGGAGCAGAGCCGGGGCGGTGTGTGTGCTGTCTCTGGAGCAGAGCCGGGTCGGTGTGTGTGTGCTGTCTCTGGAGCAGAGCCGGGGCGGTGTGTGTGCTGTCTCTGGAGCAGAGCCGGGGCGGTGTGTGTGCTGTCTCTGGAGCAGAGCCGGGGCGGTGTGTGTGCTGTCTCTGGAGCAGAGCCGGGGCGGTGTGTGTTCTGTCTCTGGAGCAGAGCCGGGGCGGTGTGTGTGCTGTCTCTGGAGCAGAGCCGGGGCGGTGTGTGTGCTGTCTCTGGAGCAGAGCCGGGGCGGTGTGTGTGCTGTCTCTGGAGCAGAGCCGGGGCGGTGTGTGTTCTGTCTCTGGAGCAGAGCCGGGGCGGTGTGTGTTCTGTCTCTGGAGCAGAGCCGGGGCGGTGTGTGTTCTGTCTCTGGAGCAGAGCCGGGGCGGTGTGTGTTCTGTCTCTGGAGCAGAGCCGGGGCGGTGTGTGTGTGCTGTCTCTGGAGCAGAGCCGGGGCGGTGTGTGTGCTGTCTCTGGAGCAGAGCCGGGGCGGTGTGTGTGCTGTCTCTGGAGCAGAGCCGGGGCGGTGTGTGTGCTGTCTCTGGAGCAGAGCCGGGGCGGTGTGTGTGCTGTCTCTGGAGCAGAGCCGGGGCGGTGTGTGTGCTGTTTCTGGAGCAGGGGCGGTGTGTGTGTGCTGTCTCTGGAGCGGGGGCAGTGTGTGGGTGTTGTCAGGTGAAGCAGAGCCGGGGCGGTGTGTGTGTGTGCTGTCTCTGGAGCAGGGGCAGTGTGTGTGTTGTCAGGTGAAGCAGAGCCGGGGCGGTGTGTGTGCTGTCTCTGGAGCAGAGTCGGGGCGGTGTGTGTGTGTGTGTGCTGTCTCTGGAGCAGAGCCGGGGCGGTGTGAGTGTGCTGTCTCTGGAGCAGAGCCGGGGCGGTGTGTGTGCTGTCTCTGGAGCAGAGCCGGGGCGGTGTGAGTACACGTTGCAGATGCTGCTGGATGCTCATTTGATATCACCATTGCTAAACAAATGGAAAATATATTGATGAGGCGACGATACTGACTGATGGCAAAACCCGTTCATGCTTCATCGTTCCCCTCGTTCTCCACAGTCCAGTCCGTACTTTACCTGCAGTTCATCTGTGTGGAAGACGATGCTGAGTCCTTTGTCTGCCACTAGGAAAACCCCCTGAGACCACTCGTGTGGGGGCTTCTCATCCATGGAGGGGGTCACTCACAATGTGTGGGAGCTTCTCATCCATGGAGGGGGTCACTCACAATGTGTGGGGGCTTCTCATCCATGGAGGAGATCACTCACAATGTGTGGGAGCTTCTCATCCATGGAGGGGGTCACTCACAATGTGTGGAGGCTTCTCATCCATGGAGGGGGTCACTCACAATGTGTGGAGGCTTCTCATCCATGGAGAGGATCACTCACAATGTGTGGGGGCTTCTCATCCATGGAGGGGATCACTCACAATGTGCGGGGGCTTCTCATCCATGGAGGGGGATCACTCACAATGTGTGGGGGCTTCTCATCCATGGAGGGGATCACTCACAATGTGCGGAGGCTTCTCATCCATGGAGGGGATCACTCACAATGTGTGGAGGTTTCTCATCCATGGAGGGGATCACTCACAATGTGTGGAGGCTTCTCATGCATGGAGGGGATCACTCACAATGTGTGGGGGCTTCTCATCCATGGAGGGGATCACTCACAATGTGTGGAGGCTTCTCATCCATGGAGGGATCACTCACAATGTGTGGAGGCTTCTCATCCATGGAGGGGATCACTCACAATGTGCGGGGGCTTCTCATCCATGGAGGGGATCACTCACAATGTGTGGAGGCTTCTCATCCATGGAGGGGATCACTCACAATGTGTGGGGGCTTCTCATCCATGGAGGGGATCACTCACAATGTGTGGAGGCTTCTCATCCATGGAGGGGATCACTCACAATGTGTGGAGGCTTCTCATCCATGGAGGGATCACTCACAATGTGTGGAGGCTTCTCATCCATGGAGGGGATCACTCACAATGTGTGGAGGCTTCTCATCCATGGAGGGGATCACTCACAATGTGTGGAGGCTTCTCATCCATGGAGGGATCACTCACAATGTGTGGAGGCTTCTCATCCATGGAGGGGGTCACTCACAATGTGTGGAGACTTCTTATCCATGGAGGGGATCAATCACAATGTGCGGGGGCTTCTCATCCATGGAGGGGTTCACTCACAATGTGTGGGGGCTTCTCATCCATGGAGGGGATCACTCACAATGTGTGGAGGCTTCTCATCCATGGAGGGATCACTCACAATGTGTGGAGGCTTCTCATCCATGGAGGGGATCACTCACAATGTGTGGAGGCTTCTCATCCATGGAGGGATCACTCACAATGTGTGGAGGCTTCTCATCCATGGAGGGGATCACTCACAATGTGTGGAGGCTTCTCATCCATGGAGGGGGTCACTCACAATGTGCGGGGGCTTCTCATCCATGGAGGGGGATCACTCACAATGTGCGGGGGCTTCTCATCCATGGAGGGGATCACTCACAATGTGCGGGGGCTTCTCATCCATGGAGGGGGTCACTCACAATGTGCGGGGGCTTCTCATCCATGGAGGGGATCACTCACAATGTGCGGGGGCTTCTCATCCATGGAGGGGGTCACTCACAATGTGCGGAGGCTTCTCATCCATGGAGGGATCACCCACAATGTGCAGGGGCTTCTTATCCATGGAGGGGATCACTCACAATGTGTGGAGGCTTCTCATCCATGGAGGGATCACCCACAATGTGCAGGGGCTTCTTATCCATGGAGGGGGTCACTCACAATGTGTGGAGGCTTCTCATCCATGGAGGGGATCACTCACAATGTGTGGAGGTTTCTCATCCATGGAGGGGATCACTCACAATGTGTGGAGGCTTCTCATCCATGGAGGGGGTCACTCACAATGTGATGAGGCTTCTCATCCATGGAGGGTGTATTGCCAAGTTTTTATCACTAAGGATCAGATACGGCTTTAAAGAAGGCTACTACTTGCGATATAACGCAATTTTATTTCAAAATACAAAATTAAAGGAATAATATGATTAGATAGTATGATTGCATATACATTTGTAGATTTTAAGATACAAGGTACATACAGTATAGGGATTAAATACATCTAATGATTAAGTACATATAGTCACATCATCCGTCACCAAGGAGCTTTTAAACATCATCCGTCTGGAAAATCAGAGAAGCAAACACCAAGACAGAGAACCCCTGGAAAATTCACAACACTGCACGGGTGTCCCCACATACGCAGGTATCAAACACTGTACACATGTAAGTACAGGTTCACCAGTTTATGCTTCTGTCTTAGTCATGTTTCTCTGTCCTTATATAGTGATTTGCACTAAGTGTAACTCTTGTTTCACCCTGCCCTTCAAGTGGCCGCTTTCAAGATAGGATGAGACCAAGATATCAGTCATACATCAGACAATGGGCCATAAACCCATAGATACATAAAAGCCCACAAGGGTAAGATAAACCCACCACAGACAGAGGGTAAATAAACCTTGTTTTACAATAACAAACAGAAACATAGAACTGTTTGTGAACTGAAAGGTCTTCAGACAATAAATAAACAGCTCTCAAGATTGTGTCACAATGAGCATTGTCTGTCTGTAAGTGTATTACAAGAAATGCTGCTCTGTAAAGGCCCCTTCACATTAAGCGACGCTGCAGCGATACCGACAACGATCCGGATCGCTGCAGCGTCGCTGTTTGGTCGCTGGAGAGCTGTCACACAGACCGCTCTCCAGCGACCAACTGTCCCGAGGTCCCCGGTAACCAGGGTAAACATCGGGTAACTAAGCGCAGGGCCGCGCTTAGTAACCCGATGTTTACCCTGGTTACCATGCTAAAAGTAAAAAAAAACAAACACTAGATACTTACCTACCGCTGTCTGTCCCCGGCGCTCTGCTTCTCTGCTCTCCTCCTGTACTGTCTGTGTGAGCACAGCGGCCGGAAAGCAGAGCGGTGACGTCACCGCTCTGCTTTCCGGCTGACCGGCGCTCACAGCCAGTACAGGAGGAGAGCAGAGAAGCAGAGCGCCGGGGACAGACAGCGGTAGGTAAGTATCTAGTGTTTGTTTTTTTTTACTTTTAGCATGGTAACCAGGGTAAACATCGGGTTACTAAGCGCGGCCCTGCGCTTAGTAACCCGATGTTTACCCTGGTTACCAGTGAAGACATCGCTGGATCGGTGTCACACACGCCGATCCAGCGATGTCAGCAGGAGTCCAGCGACGAAATAAAGTTCTGGACTTTATTCAGCGACCAACGATCTCCCAGCAGGGGCCTGATCGTTGGTCGCTGTCACGCATAACGATTTCATTAACGATATCGTTGCTACGTCACAAATAGCAACGATATCGTTAACAATATCGTTATGTGTGAAGGTACCTTTAGGCTATGTGCACACGTTCAGGATTTCTCACAGAAAATTCCTGAGAATTCCGGACATTTTCTGCAAGAAAACCGCATGCGGTTTTGACGCGGTTTTTTCCGGACACTTCCCAATGCATTTTGGAGTGGGAAATCCGCAAAAAAAAACGGAAAATTAATGAACATGCTGCGTTTTTTTGCCGCGACGCGTTTTTTTCGCGGAAAAAAACGCATCATGTGCACAAAACATGCGGAATTCATTCTAAATGATGGGATGCTTATTGTATGCGGTTTTTTTTGCGGTTTTATAGCGTTTTTATCGGGAAAAACCGCAAAAAAACCGCAACGTGTGCACACAGCCTAATAGTCTGTATGCATTCACTATATTTCAAAATGGACTCAAAATAGTCATTTTTATATTCACATTACAGAGGGGATCACTCACAATGTGCGGGGGCTTCTCATCCATGGAGGGATCACTCACAATGTGTGGAGGCTTCTCATCCATGGAGGGGATCACTCACAATGTGTGGAGGCTTCTCATCCATGGAGGGGATCTCTCACAATGTGCGGGGGCTTCTCATCCATGGAGGGGATCACTCACAATGTGTGGAGGCTTCTCATCCATGGAGGGGGGTCACTCACAATGTGCGGAGGCTTCTCATCCATGGAGGGGGGTCACTCACAATGTGCGGGGGCTTCTCATCCATGGAGGGGGTCACTCACAATGTGTGGAGGCTTCTCATCCATGGAGGGGATCTCTCACAATGTGCGGGGGCTTCTCATCCATGGAGGGGGTCACTCACAATGTGCGGGGGCTTCTCATCCATGGAGGGGATCACTCACAATGTGCGGGGGCTTCTCATCCATGGAGAGGATCACTCACAATGTGTGGAGGCTTCTCATCCATGGAGGGGGGTCACTCACAATGTGCGGGGGCTTCTCATCCATGGAGGGGGTCACTCACAATGTGTGGAGGCTTCTCATCCATGGAGGGGATCTCTCACAATGTGCGGGGGCTTCTCATCCATGGAGAGGATCACTCACAATGTGTGGAGGCTTCTCATCCATGGAGGGGATCACTCACAATGTGCGGGGGCTTCTCATCCATGGAGGGGGGTCACTCACAATGTGCGGGGGCTTCTCATCCATGGAGGGGGTCACTCACAATGTGTGGAGGCTTCTCATCCATGGAGGGGATCTCTCACAATGTGCGGGGGCTTCTCATCCATGGAGGGGGTCACTCACAATGTGCGGGGGCTTCTCATCCATGGAGGGGATCACTCACAATGTGTGGAGGCTTCTCATCCATGGAGGGGATCACTCACAATGTGTGGGGGCTTCTCATCCATGGAGGGGATCTCTCACAATGTGCGGGGGCTTCTCATCCATGGAGGGGATCACTCACAATGTGTGGGGGCTTCTCATCCATGGAGGGGATCTCTCACAATGTGCGGGGGCTTCTCATCCATGGAGGGGATCACTCACAATGTGTGGAGGCTTCTCATCCATGGAGGGGGTCACTCACAATGTGTGGGGGCTTCTCATCCATGGAGGGGATCTCTCACAATGTGCGGGGGCTTCTCATCCATGGAGGGGATCACTCACAATGTGTGGAGGCTTCTCATCCATGGAGGGGGTCACTCACAATGTGTGGGGGCTTCTCATCCATGGAGGGGGTCACTCACAATGTGTGGGGGCTTCTCATCCATGGAGGGGATCACTCACAATGTGCGGGGGCTTCTCATCCATGGAGGGGATCACTCACAATGTGTGGGGGCTTCTCATCCATGGAGGGGATCACTCACAATGTGTGGAGGCTTCTCATCCATGGAGGGGATCACTCACAATGTGTGGAGGCTTCTCATCCATGGAGGGATCACTCACAATGTGCGGAGGCTTCTCATCCATGGAGGGATCACTCACAATGTGCGGGGGCTTCTCATCCATGGAGGGATCACTCACAATGTGCGGGGGCTTCTCATCCATGGAGGGGATCTCTCACAATGTGCGGGGGCTTCTCATCCATGGAGGGGATCACTCACAATGTGTGGAGGCTTCTCATCCATGGAGGGGATCACTCACAATGTGCGGAGGCTTCTATTCCATGGAGGGGATCACTCACAATGTGCGGAGGCTTCTCATCCATGGAGGGGATCACTCACAATGTGTGGGGGCTTCTCATCCATGGAGGGGATCACTCACAATGTGCGGGGGCTTCTCATCCATGGAGGGGATCACTCACAATGTATGGGGGCTTCTCATCCATGGAGGGGATCACTCACAATGTGCGGAGGCTTCTTATCCATGGAGGGGATCACTCAGAATGTGTGGAGGCTTCTCATCCATGGAGGGGATCACTCACAATGTGCGGAGGCTTCTCATCCATGGAGGGGATCACTCACAATGTATGGGGGCTTCTCATCCATGGAGGGGATCACTCACAATGTGCGGAGGCTTCTCATCCATGGAGGGATCACTCACAATGTGCGGGGGCTTCTCATCCATGGAGGGATCACTCACAATGTGCGGGGGCTTCTCATCCATGGAGGGATCACTCACAATGTGCGGGGGCTTCTCATCCATGGAGGGGATCACTCACAATGTGCGGAGGCTTCTAATCCATGGAGGGGATCACTCACAATGTGCGGAGGCTTCTCATCCATGGAGGGGATCACTCACAATGTGTGGGGGCTTCTCATCCATGGAGGGGATCACTCACAATGTGTGGAGGCTTCTCATCCATGGAGGGGATCACTCACAATGTGTGGGGGCTTCTCATCCATGGAGGGGATCACTCACAATGTATGGGGGCTTCTCATCCATGGAGGGGATCACTCACAATGTGCGGAGGCTTCTCATCCATGGAGGGGATCACTCACAATGTGTGGGGGCTTCTCATCCATGGAGGGGATCACTCACAATGTATGGGGGCTTCTCATCCATGGAGGGGATCACTCACAATGTGTGGGGGCTTCTCATCCATGGAGGGGATCACTCACAATGTGCGGAGGCTTCTCATCCATGGAGGGGATCACTCACAATGTGTGGGAGCTTCTCATCCATGGAGGGGGTCACTCACAATGTGTGGGGGCTTCTCATCCATGGAGGGGGTCACTCACAATGTATGGGGGCTTCTCATCCATGGAGGGGATCACTCACAATGTGTGGGGGCTTCTCATCCATGGAGGGGATCACTCACAATGTGCGGAGGCTTCTCATCCATGGAGGGGATCACTCACAATGTGTGGGAGCTTCTCATCCATGGAGGGGGTCACTCACAATGTGTGGAGGCTTCTCATCCATGGAGGGGGTCACTCACAATGTGTGGGGACTTCTCATCCATGGAGGGATCACTCACAATGTGCGGAGACTTCTTATCCATGGAGGGGATCACTCACAATGTGCGGGGTCTTCTCATCCATGGAGGGGATCACTCACAATGTGCGGGGGCTTCTCATCCATGGAGGGGATCACTCACAATGTGCGGGGTCTTCTCATCCATGGAGGGGATCACTCACAATGTGCGGAGGCTTCTCATCCATGGAGGGGATCACTCACAATGTGCGGGGTCTTCTCATCCATGGAGGGGATCACTCACAATGTGCGGGGGCTTCTCATCCATGGAGGGGATCACTCACAATGTGCGGGGGCTTCTCATCCATGGAGGGGGTCACTGATAATGTGTGGGGGCTTCTCATCCATGTGTTGGATGCTTATTTCTCCCGCTGTGTAGAGCCTTCAGCAATGTAATTTCTTTCTTTTCTATAAGAATGCTGGTGCTTTATTACTCCAGGAATTTTTCCTATTGCTAAATAACAAATACACGTGATATCTCCATATTTTAGACGTCTGCTCTATCAATATAAATGAAATCGGTAAATGGCGTAATGAGAAAAAAATCAAAACGCCAGAATTGCAATTTATTTTATTTATTTTTTCAGTACCCTACATATAATCGGGAAATATTTTTCAGGCACAGTGCAAAGCTCGGATAACAAGGAGCAGCAGATTTTACGGTTATGGTCTGCGGGTTAAATGTCCCACTGAGAGAGCCCATGAGGGGCCAGAATCCCCCCCGCCCATAAGTGACCCCATTCTACAAACTACACCTCTCAATGAATTCATCTAGGGGTGCAGTGATCAGATTGACCCCACGGGTGTCACAGAATTTTATACCATTGGGCAGCGACGAAAAAATAATTCGATTTTTACCACTAAAATGTTAATTTGCCCTTAGATTTTACTTTTTCACACAAGAAGTGGGTAAAAATGGCATCAAAATTTGTCCCACAATTTCTGCTCAACGTGGCCATACCCCGTATGTGGCTGTACAGTGCTACTTAGCCATATGGAGACAATCGGAGGAACAGAGCGCTGTTTGCCTCCTGGAGCGCTTAGTTTCCCTGAACAGTTTGTGTACTCCATATACAGAGCCCCCAATTACTAGAAGAGCAGAATCCCTCCTCAAGTGACCCCATTTGGGGAAACTATACCCCTTGGGGAATTTATCTACAGGTGTACTGATGATTTTGACTCCAAAGGTGTTTTCAAGAAACGAACAGCAGTGGATGTTGGAGTGAAAATTGCAAGCGTGCGTTGTAGTGACCAGTACGTTGTAGTGACCGGTGCGTTGTAGTGACCGGTGTGTTGTAGCGACCAGTGCGTTGTAGTGACCTGTGCGTTGTAGTGACCAGTGCGTTGTAGTGACCGGTGCGTTGTAGTGACCGGTGCGCTGTAGTGACCGGTGCGCTGTAGTGACCGGTGCGTTGTAGTGACCGGTGCGTTGTAGTGACCGGTGCGTTGTAGTGACCAGTGCGTTGTAGTGACCAGTGCGCTGTAGTGACCAGTGCGCTGTAGTGACCAGTGCGTTGTAGTGACCAGTGCGTTGTAGTGACCAGTGCGTTGTAGTGACCAGTGCGCTGTAGTGACCAGTGCGCTGTAGTGACCAGTGCGCTGTAGTGACCAGTGCGTTATGCCCGGCCCGTGCTTCTGGAGGCATGCACCCGTAGGTTAGGCGGGCTCTCATCGCTTCAGAAATGCCAAACATGGACACTATATGTGGTTTAGGTTTACTGTGGGGCATTTGGATTTGGGAGCGGAGAGTTTGCTGAATTTCTTTTGGAGGGTGAGGAGCCATTTTGCTTTTCCAGAGCCTTTAACCTACCAGTAACATTGAAGCCCCCTACAAGTCCTTCTCACTAAATTAGAATATCATCAAAAAGTGAATTTATTTCAGTTCTTGAATACACACAATGAAATGCATATATTCTATAGTCATTACACACAGAGGGATCTATTTCACGTGTTAAAAAAAAAAAAAAGGGTTATTCCAGGCACCAAGTCACTTTTTTTTTCTGCGTGTTATTTCAACCCAAATCCTCAGAAATAGCCTCGTCTGTTCTCTTCTGGGTGGTGCATGCATAAAGAACATGTATTATATCAGAAAAAGTAATAAGAAAAGCAGCACTCGCCCGATCCTTCTTTCAAGATGTGGCGTTAATCCATAAAATTAGTTACATTGATATATGCGGAGGTGCAGGCATCAGGGGAGTTTTTTCATGAACAGTGAGACCTGCCAGACTAATGCATCAATGCGGCGTGGCATGGAGGCGATCAGCCTGTGGCGCTGCTGAGAGGTTATGGAGGCCCAGGTTGCTTTGATAGCAGCCTTCAGCTCGTCTGCATTGTTGCATCTGGTGTCTCATCTTCCTCTTGACAATACTCCATAGATTCTCTATGGGGTTCAGGTCAGGCGAGTTTGCTGCCAATCAAGCCCAGTGATACTGTTGTTTTTACACCAGGTATTGGTACTTTTGGCCGTGTGGACAGGGGCCAAGTCCTGCTGGAGAAATGACATTTCCATCTCCAAAAAGCTTGTCGGCAGAGGGAAGTATGAACTGCTCTAAAATGTCCTGGTAGACGGCTGCGCTGACTTTTGTCTTGATAAAACACAGTGGACCTTCACCAGCAGATGACATGGCTCCCCAAACCATCACTGATTGTGGAGACTTCACACTAGACCTCCAGCAGCTTGGATTGTGGCCTCTCCACTTGCTGCGGTTATCCCAGTTGCTTGTTCACCTTTTTCTACCACACTTTTTCCACTCCACTTTCCGTTAATATTCTTGTATACAGCACTGTGTTAACAGCCGGCTTCTTTACCAATGACCTTTTGTGGCTTCCCCTCCTTGTGGAGTGTGTCAGACGCCTTCTGGACATCTGTCAGTCAGCAGTCTTCCCCATGATTGTGGAGTTACTGAAACAGACTAAGGACTTTTATAAACGCTTAGGTTTTATGTTACCGTATTTTTCGGACTATAAGACGCACCGGACTATAAGGCGCACCCAGGTTTTAGAGGTGGAAAATAGGGAAAAAAAATATTTGAAGCTAAAAAATGTGGTAAAATATTTAATAACATAAATGACATACTATTATATGTGGTGTTATTATATATAATAGTATGTTATTATGTTGGAAGCTGTGGGACCAGTGCGGTGTCTGTAAAGCACTATATGAAGATGCTGGAGGGTGAGTATAAGAATGGGGGCACAGGGCTTATATTTAAAGCACCACTCCAGCACTGCAAAATAACACTGGAGTGCTGCTTTAAAATCCCATGGGAGAACTATAACTCCCAGCATGTCCTGCAGATCCTATGACATGCTGGGAGTTATAGTTCACCAAAGGAGTGGCAGAGTGCTTTAGTGTGTTTTGTAAAGACTAACCTCTTAAATGTGGCAGCCAGCCACACTGTGGTGAGGTTAAAGCTGGAGCATCCCATTACTGTACACAGAGCAGTCCCTCGTTTCCCTTTCCACAGCACAGGTTATGAGGAAGCTGCAGATTCTAGTGGAGACTGGAGAGCCTGAAGGACCTGTGATGATGTCAGGAAGAGGGAGGGCTCTGAGCTGCCATGTGATGCTCCAGCCCGCCCACTCCTGACATCATCACAGGTCCTCCTGCACAGAACTCAGCGTCCAGCCCAGGCATGGCAGGCAGGTATGCAGCGATCTCCTCTCTCCTCTGTCCCCTGCTGCTGCCTCCTCTCCCCCAGACACACAGACCTGCCCAGCTGCTGCAGGAATCAGCGCTGGAGAAGCCATGTGTGTCCCTGCTTAAGCATTTGCTGCTCCCGGCTCACGGCTCAGCTGATAGGTGGGCGGGGAGCCGCTAATGAATATTCACTGCACTTAATCATCGGCTAATGAATATTCACTGCACTTAATCATCGGGAGCACATGGTTTCTCTAGCGCTGATTCTGGGCAGCCGGGACATCCTGAAGTGGGATAACAGTGCGATCCCACTCACTGCTGCCCCCCTCCCCACATGCTACATCTGTACCATAAGACGCACCCACACTTTCCTCCCAAATTTGGAGGAAAAAAAGTGCGTCTTATGGTCGGAAAAATACGGTAATTATTCTAATTTTCTGCAATAATGAATTTTGGGTTTTCATTGGCTGTAAGCCATAATCATCAACATTAACAGAAATAAACATGTGAAATAGATCACTCTGTATGTAATGACTCTATAGAATATAGGACATTCACTTTTTGTATTGAAGAACTGAACTAAATTAACTTTTTGATGATATTCTAATTCTGTGAGAGGCCTCTGGACATAGTATAAATGGTATTGAGAGAAGTGTCACCGTATTTACGCCGAGATTTTCTGCCTATTTCTTTTAGGCTGAAAGTACCCTCTCGGCTTATACTCGAGTCATTGTCCCTGGGGTCGGCGGGGGAGGGGGGCGGTGGCTGTGACATACTCACCTGCTCCTGGTGTGGTCCCTGGTTCTCCGGGCACAGACAGCTTCTTCCAGCGTTGAGCGGTCACGTGGTACCACTCATTACAGTAGTGAATATGGACCCAACTCCACTCCCATAGGGGTGGAGCCGCATATTCATTACTGTAATGAGCAGTACCAGGTGACCGCTCAACGCTGGATGAAGCTGTCAGTGCCCGGAGAACCAGGGACGTGCAGGGACCGCGCCAGGAGCAGGTGAGTATAATGGGCAGGGGAGCACTGTGCGATAGTCACCTGTCCCACGTTCCGGCGCCGCTCCGTCTTCCGCGTCCTCTGCAGTGACGCTCAGGTCAGAGGGTGCGATGACGTGGTTAGTCCACGCTCTCTGTCTGGACGTTGGTGCAGAGGACGAAGAAGACACAGCGGCGCCGGAACGAGGTGAGTATAGTGAGTGCTAGGGACCTGAGAGGCGAGTGTGTCATATTATTTTTTTTTAATCAAAGCAACAGCATATGGGGCAAATACCTCTATGGATCATCTTATGGGCCATAATCAAAGTTTGTGCAGCATTATATGGGGCAAATATGCCTATGGAGCATCTTATGGGGCCATCGTGAACTGTATGGAGCATTAAATGGGGCTCCTGATTCAATATGGATATTCAAAAACACTTAACCTACTGATATCTCAATTAATTTTATTTTATTGGTGTCTATTTTTATTTTTTACATTTACCGGTAGCTGCTGCATTTCCCACCCTAGGTTTATACTCGTCATTAAGTTTTCCCAGTTTTTTGTGGCAAAATTAGGGGGGTCGGCTTATACTCGAGTATATATGGTATATAAACAGGCGAATAGCAGATATCTCTCATATTCAGTGGCTATAAAACGTCTACACACCCCTATTATTAAAGTGGCACTAATACTTTGTTGAAGTGCCCTTCGAATTTCTGGCAGTGTTGAACCTTTTTAGGTTGTGGTCTATCAGCACGACACATCCAGAATTGGCGATCTTTGCCAGCTCCTTGCAGTAGCTCCATATCTGTCAGATTGTGGGGTCATATCCTGTGCACAGCCCCCTCTTCAGGTCTGCACAGATTGTCATTTAGGTTCAGGTCTGGGTCCGGCCGTTCCAGGACTTCCATCTTCCTTCTAGTGAAGCCGTTCTTTTCCAATTTGGAGGTCCCTTAGGATCATTGTTGTGTTTGAAAGAAGAAATTCCTCCTCATCTTCAGCTTTTTAGCAGAGGCCGGAAGGTTCAGATGTAAAATTGATATTTGAAACTGTCCATAATTCCCTCCACCTTGACTAAAACCCCAGTTCCAGCTGCCAAAAAACAGCCCCAAATCATAATGCTGCCTCCACCATACCTCACTGTGGAGATGGTGTTCTTTTGATGATGTGCAGTGTCGGATTTGCGCTGAGCAAACCTTTTGGGATTGTGGCAAAAAAGTTCAACCTTTTAGAACATGTTTCCCTCATGCCTTTGGCAGCCATGATGGAGAGTTTGGTAGAACATCGCTGGGTTTGCATGTTTTTCTCTGTAAGAAAAGACTTGTCTCCTACCCCACACATATGAAGACTGCGGGAGATTGTCACATGCAGGACACAACCAGGGCTGGCCAGAAATTCCTGCAGCTCCATTAATGTTGCCGTCGGCCTCTTACATTCACCCAGACCAACTTTCTTCTTACCTCTTCCTCAGTTTTTGAGAGACGTCCTGTTCTAGGTAATATTCCAGTCATGCCACTTCTCAATTAATGTCTTTTACATTACAAAACCCTGGAATTATAACATGGGTGTAGCGTTTTTGGCTGTCTTCTGGCTGCCATTGAAGATATATGGAGGTCATGTAATTAGTCCTTTTGTATGTCTACCACAGATGGATCCAGGAGGGGAAATCCACCAGAGAATCACAACATCTCGGAGGATCATCAGGTAGATGACACTGAAGCCCCCACAACATCTGACCATGAAGTGATGGGACCTGAGCTCATCTTACATTTTTCTTTTTAGGGTGAAGATCTGATTGATATTAACGTTGAGGTTAAAGATGAAGTAGAAGAGACGATGGATGTATGGGCCGATCAGCAGGGTGAGGAGGGGAGACTGTCATGTCTGTTCTGTGGTCACCGACTACTACTTCCTCTCATCATCACATGACACAATCTATTCCGTCACTGTGTCTCCTACAGATGGATCCAGGAGGAGAAATCCACCAGAGAGATGTCCCCGTCCTCTGTATCCCCAGGACTGTCCGGAGAAGAATCGCAACATCCCGGAGGATCATCAGGTAGACGGTGCTGAGCCCTGTACCGGATCTGTATATGGGGGGACATTTCTGATCGAGGTCATAGATGTCATAAGTTCTGATGGATCTTCCTGACCTTAGACCATATTATTGTGCCTCGGTTATCAATGATGAGAAAAACCTATACAGTGCTTTACGAAAGTATTCGGCCCCCTTGATCTTTTCAACCTTTTCCCACATATCATGCTTCAAACATAAAGATACCAAATGTAAATTTTTGGTGAAGAATCAACAAGTGGAACACAATTGTGAAGTTGAACGAAATTAATTGGTTATTTTAAATTTTTGTGGAAATTCAAAAACTGAAAAGTGGGGCGTGCAATATTATTCGTCCCCTTTACTTTCAGTGCAGGAAACTCCCTCCAGAAGTTCATTGTGGATCTCTGAATGATCCAATGTCGTCCTAAATGCCTAATGATGATAAATATAATCCTCCTGTGTGTAATCAAGTCTCCGTATAAATGCTCCTGCTCTGTGATAGTCTCAGGGTTCTGTGTGAAGCACAGAGAGCATCATGAAGACCAAGGAACACAACAGGCAGGTCCGTGATACTGTTGTGGAGAAGTTTAAAGCCGGATTTGGATACAAAATGATTTCCAAAACTTTACACATCCCAAGGAGCACTGTGCAAGCGATCATATAGAAATGGAAGGAGCATCATACCACTGCAAATCTACCAAGACCCGGCCGCCCCTCTAAACTTTCATCTCAAACAAGGAGAAGACTGACCAGAGATGCAGCCGAGAGGCCCATGATCACTCTGGATGAGCTGCAGAGATCTACAGCTGAGGTGCGACAGTCCGTCCATAGGACAACAATCAGTCGTACACTGCACAAATCTGGCCTTTATGGAAGAGTGGCAAGAAGAAAGCCATTTCTCAAAGATATCCATAAAAAGTGTTGTTCAAAGTTTGCAACAAGCCACCTGGGAGTCACCAAACATGTGGAAGAAGTTGCTCTGGTCAGATGAAACCAAAATCGAACTTTTTGGCAACAGTGCCAACGCAGCTCATCACCCTGAACACACCATCCCCACTGTCAAACATGGTGGTGGCAGCATCATGGTTTGGGTCTGCTTTTCTTCAGCAGGGACAGGGAAGATGGGTAAAATTGATGGGAAGATGGATGGAGAAAAATACAGGACCATTCTTGAAGAAAACCTGTTGGAGTCTGCAAAAGACCTGAGACTGGGACGGAGATTTGTCTTCCAACAAGACAATGATCCCAAACATAAAGCAGAATCTAAAATGGAATGGTTCACAAATAATCGTATCCAGGTGTTAGAATGGCCAAGTCACAGTCCAGACCTCAATCCAATGGAGAATCTGTGGAAAGAGCTGAAAACTGCTGATCACAAACGATCTCCATCAAACCTCACTGAGCTCGAGCTGTTTGCCGGGAAGAACGAGGAGAATTTCAGTCTCTCCATGTACAAAACTGATAGCGACAAAACCCCAAGAGACTTGTAATCGCAGCAAAAGGGGCGCAACAAAGTATTAAGTTACAGGGGCCGAATAATATTGCACGCCCCACTCTTCAGTTTATGAATTTCCACAAAAATTTAAAATAACCAAAAAATTTCCTTCAATTTCACAATTGTGTTCCACTTGTTGTTGATTCTTCACCAAAATTTTACATTTGGTATCTTTATGTTTGAAGCCTGATATGTGGGAAAAGGCTGGAAAGTTCCAGGGGGCCGAATACTTTCGCATGGCACTGTACGTCTTTTCAGCAGTGACCACATCCGGCTGAGTAATGTCCGTGTATTCCGGAGTTTACGACACAGAAATCTATAGTTTACAGTAATTCAAGTAGTAAATGTGAGAAGAAGGTGATTTAGACTAAAGACTACACGAGCTTCTTACAAAAACCGTATAGAACATGTACATGAAGCTGATCTGTGAATGGCGCCTTGGTTTGTGTCTTCTGCTGTCAAACCCCAAGTTGTGCTGAATTGTTTCATCTGTCACATCAGAGGGAAGATCTCATTAGTATTAAAGTGGAGGAAAACCTAGAAGAGGCGATGAGAGGAGGTCAGCCGTGTATGAACGTCGTGAAGGAGGAAACTCCAGATGTTACCACAGGTACGTAATCATGACATTAGCTTTCCATTATTTGTATTAACATTATCAGAAGGGCACATCTCCTAACACAAGATCCACCACTTATAATAGATATCACAGCTCACCTCCTCCTGTACAGTGACTGATAACACCTCTATATACAGTAGATAACACAGGATCCACCATTCACAATAGGTGATGTCACAGCTCACCTCCTCCTCCTGTACAATGACTGATAACTAGGGTTGAGCGAAACGGATCGTTCATTTTCAAAAGTCGCCGACTTTTGGCAAATTCGGGTTTCATGAAACCCGACCCGATCCCTGTGTGGGGTCGGCCATGCGGTACGCGACTTTCGCGCCAAAGTCGCGTTTCGTATGACGCGCTTGGCGCCATTTTTTTCAGCCAATGAAGGGGCGTGGGCAGAGTGATGACATAGGTCTTAGGGGCGTGGACGCCTATCGCCATGTTGTCGCTTGTGCGCTGTAGCGATTTGCACTGTGTAACACCAGCTTTTCAGTTCTCGGACGGACGGAGGGGAGAGAGGGAGAGAGAGAGAGAAAAAAAAAAAAAAAATCCCATTGCCTTTGCATTGGGTTTCGTGTTTCGGTCGATCCTCGACTTTTCGCCATAATCGGCCGATTTCACTCGACTCGACTTTTGAGATAGTCGGGTTTCGCGAAACCCGGCTCGACCCTAAAAAAGTCAAGGTCGCTCAACCCTACTGATAACCTCTATATACAGTAGATAACACAGGATCCACCATTGGCAATAGGTGATGTCACAGCTCACCTCCTCCTCCTCCTGTACAATGACTGATAACCCCTCTATATACAGTAGATAACACAGGATCCACCATCCGCAATAGGTGATGTCACAGCTCACCTCCTCCTCCTGTACAATGACTGATAACCCCTCTATATACAGTAGATAACCCAGGATCCACCATTCGCAATAGGTGATGTCACAGCTCACCTCCTTCTCCTCCTGTACAATGACTGATAACACCTCTATATACAGTAGATAACACAAGATCCACCATTCACAATAGGTGATATCACAGCTCACCTCCTCCTCATGTACAATGACTGATAACACCTCTATATACAGTAGATAACACAAGATCCACCATTCACAATAGGTGATGTCACAGCTCACCTCCTCCTTCTGTACAATGACTGATAACACCTCTATA